>NC_053025.1:86986380-87617513 GCF_003073215.2 Triticum urartu | reverse complement strand
ACCAATGCATATGTAGTGTAGATCCTTGCAGATCATTGCTTGCGAGTACTTTGGATGAGTACTCATGGTTGCTTTCCTACTTCTTTTTCCCCTTTTCCCAGTTACTGCCATCATATAATGGAGTCCAAGAGCCAGAGGATCCCGAGGATGATTCTACATGGACTTCGACTTCGAGGAGTAGTTTAGGAGGATCCCAGGCAGGAGGCATGCGCCTCTTTCGATCTGTATCCCTGTTTGTGCTAGCCATCTTATGGCACCTAGTTTAACTTATGTCTGTACTCAGATATTGTTGCTTCCGCTAACTCTTTTGTCCTCGAGCATTTGTATTCGAGCCCTAGAGGTCCTTGGCTTGTAATATAAAGCTTGTATTACTTTAATTTGTGTCTAGAGTTGTTTTGTGATATCTTTCCGTGAGTCCTTGATCTTGATTGTACACATTTGTGTGCATGATTAGTGTACGGTCAAATCGGGGGCGTCACAACATGACCATAAAAGATATTGCTCATATAAATAGAACAACCATTATTCTCTGATTTAAATGAATAACCGTCTCGCATCAAACAAGATCCAGATATAATGTTCATGCTCAACGTAGGCACCAAATAACAATTATTTAGGTCTAAAACTAATCCCGAAGGTAGATGTAGAGGTAGCGTGCCGACGACGATCACATCGACTTTGGAACCATTTCTCACGCGCATCATCACCTCGTCCTTAGACAATCTTCGCTTAATCTGTAGCCCCTGTTTCGAGTTGCAAATATTAGCAACAAAACTAGTATCAAATACCCAGGCGCTACTGCGAGAATTAGTAAGGTACACATCAATAACATGTATATCAAATATACCTTTCACTTTGTCATCCTTCTTATCCGCCAAATACTTGGGGTAGTTCCGCTTCCAGTGACTAGTGTCTTTGAAGTAGAAGCACTCAGTCTCAGGCTTAGGTCCAGACTTGGGCTTCTTCACTTGAGCAGCAACTTTCTTGCTATTCTTCTTGAAGTTCCCCTTCTTCCCTTTGCCCTTATTGAAACTGGTGATCTTTTCGACCATCAACACTTGATGCTCCTTCTTGATTTCTACCTCTGCAGCCTTTAGCATTGCGAAGAGATGGGGAATAGTCTTATCCATCCCTTTCATATTATAGTTCATCACGAAGCTCTTGTAGCTTGGTGGCAGTGATTGAAGAATTTTGTCAATGATACTATCATCAGGAAGATTAACTCCCAGTTGAATCAAGTGATAGTTATAACTAGACATTTTGAATATATGTTCAATGACAGAACTATTCTCCTCCATTTTGCAGCTGTAGAACTTATTGGAGACTTCATATCTCTCAATCCAGGCATTTGCTTGAAATATTAACTTCAACTCCTAGAATCTCATATGCTCCATGACATTCAAAACGTCGTTGAAGTCCCGGTTCTAAGTCGTAAAGCATGGCACACTAAACTATCGAGTAGTCATCAACACGCAACTGCCAGGCATTCACAATGTCTGCAGTTGCCGGCGCGGGTGGTGCACCTAGCGGTGCTTCTAGGACGTAATTCTTCTGTGCAACAATGAGGATAACCCTCAAGTTACGAACCTAGTCCGTGTAGTTGCTACCATCATCTTTCAACTTAGCTTTCTCTAGGAACGCATTAAAATTCAATGGAACAACAGCACGGGCCATCTATCTACAACAACATAGACATGGAAAATACTATCAGGTACTAAGTTCATGATAATTTAAAGTTCAATTAATCAAACTACTTAAGAACTCCCACTTAGATAGACATCCCTCTAATCATCTAAGTGATCACGTGATCCATATCAACTAAACCATGTCCGATCATCATGTGAGATGGAGTAGTTTTCAATGGTGAACATCACTATGTTAATCATATCTACTATATGATTCACGCTCGATCTTTCGGTCTCAGTGTTCCGAGGCCATATCTGCATATGCTAGGCTCGTCAAGTTTAACCCGAGTATTCTGCTTGTGCAAAACTGGCTTGCACCTGTTGTATGTGAACGTACAGCTTATCACACCTAATCATCACGTGGTGTCTCGGTACGAAGAACTTTCACAATGGTGCATACTCAGCGAGAACACTTGTACCTTGAAATTTAGTGAGAGATCATCTTATAATGCTACCGCCGTACTAAGCAAAATAAGATGCATAAAGGATAAACATCACATGCAATCAATATAAGTGATATGATATGGCCATCATCATCTTGTGCCTTTGATCTCCATCTCCAAAGCACCATCATGATCACCATCGTCACCGGCTTGCCACCTTGATCTCCATCAAAGCGTCGTTGTTGTAACGCCCACGACGCGGCTATATCTCCCACGTGTCGAGGCATGACTTAGAGGCATAACCGCATGGTGGTTTTGTCGCAAGAGGGGTAATCTTCACACGATCCCATGTACTGGATAAGAAAGGGATAAAGAGTTGGCATACAATTGCCACTTCACACAAATAACAAGTTAAACATACCTCATCCAGACTACAATCAAGGTCCGACTACGGAACCAAAATAAAAGAAGACAACACCAAATGCTAGATCCCCGATCGTCCCAACTGGGCTCCACTAGTAATCATCAAAAAACGAAACATAGTAACGACCAAGGTCCTCGTCGAACTCCCACTTGAGTTTGGTAGCATCACGTGCACTGGTATCATTGGCACCTGCAACTGTTTGGAAGTATCCGTGAGTCACGAGGACTAAGCAATCTCACACCAGCGAGATCAAGACTATTTAAGCTTATGGGTAGGATAAGGTAATGCGGTGGAGCTGCAGCAAGCGCTAAGCAAATATGGTGGCTAACATACGTAAATAAGAGTAAGATGAGAAGATACGCAATGGTTGTGAAGCTACAAGTGATCAAGAAGTGATCCTGAAACTACTTACGTTCAAACATAACACAAGGTCGTGTTCACTTCCCGGACTCCGCGAAAACAGACCATCACGGCTACACATGCGGTTGATTCATTTTAATTAAGTCAAGTGTCAAGTTAACTACAACCAGGTATTAACAAAATCCCATCTGCCACATCACCGCGAGCACGGCTCTCGAAAGTTTATACCCTGCAGGGGTGTCCCAACTTAGCCCATCACAAGCTCTCATGGTCAACGAAGGACATTCCTTCTCCCTGAACGACCCGATCAGACTCGAAATCCCGGTTATAAGACATTTCAACAATGGTAAAATAAGACCAGCAAGACCGCCCGACTGTGCCGACAAATCCCAATAGGAGCTGCACATATCTCGTTCTCAGGGCACACCGGATGAACACTACGTACGACAACCGAAGACCACGGGTGAAGGGGTGGCACCGCAAGTGACTCTAGGTTGGACCAACACTCAGAGGAGCACTGGCCCAGGGGTTAAAATAAAGATGACCCTTGAGTCTGCAGAACCCAAGGAAAAAAGGCTTAGGTGGCAAATGTTAAAACCAAGGTTGGGCCTTGCTGAAGGAGTTTTATTCAAGGTGAACTGTCAAGGGGGTCCCATAACCCCAACCGCGTAAGGAACACAAAAATCAAGGAACATAACACCCATATGACGGAAACTAGGGCGGAAAGAATGGAACAAATTACCAGGCAAAAGGCCAAAATTCCACCCTTTACCAAGTGTATAGATGCATTAAATTAAATAAGAGATAAAGTGATATCCCAACATATCCATGTTCCAATATGGAACAAACTTCAACTTCACCTGCAACTAACAATGCTATAAGAGGGGCTGAGCAAAAGTGGTAAGATAGCCAAACAACGGTTTGCTAAGAAGGTGGGTTCGAGGCTTGACATGGAAATATGGGAGGCATGATATAACAAGTGGTAGGTAGCGCGACATAGTGATAAAACGAACGATTAGCAAGCAAAGATAGAAGTGACATCGAGGGTATGATCATCTTGCCTACAATGTTACCAGAGTTGTCGAAAGCTTGATCCTCGTTAGCGTACTCAACAGGTTCCTCATTCACGTACTCGTCTCCCGGCTCTACCCAAAGCAAGAACACAAGCAATGGAACAACAATCAATCACGGTGCAATGCACAAGCAACATGATATGCAAGATATGATATGATATGCATATGCGTGCTCCGGAAAGGAAAGAATGGTCAAGGAATCAACTTGGCAAACCAAGTATGCCGCAGGAAAGATGAGGTGATTTTGGTCGAAATCGATATAAGGATCACCGGAAACGGATGCATGGTTTGCAAATGGCAAGCAAAACAAGGATGATGCAAATCTGCGATTAATAACATGATCGCACTTAGAATGCAACAAGAAACTAAGCTACTGCACTCCAACATAGCAACAAATCATATGACAGTGATGTACAAGAGATGCTTGACAAAACATGAACACTGAGCTGCGGCTAAATCACACTAGAACAGTTTAAACAAGCATGGCAAAAGTGCAAAAGATATCAGCTTCACAGACTTAGTGAAAATACTAACATGTCAAAAAAACATCAGGAATCAATGTTTAGAGCTAGCAAACAACATGCTAAAAATACTGACATGTCAAAAACAACATCAGGAAGCAATGTTTAGAGCTAGCAAAAAACATGCTACATGAACTTAACATAGCAAACAAAGGCATGGCACTCTTGTACTAAATGCATAGAACAAAACTCCCTTACTGAACATGAGCCCAAAAGGCACAGAGGATACGATGGCACCCATGTAAACATAGCAAGTTTTACTAACAGATTCAGACTTAGTGGAATTTCATAACATGGCAGAAACAGATTCATGATAGCAACTTTGCAAGCTCGTGCCACTCACCACAAAGCATTACATGATAACACAAGCATACCATAAGTAAGAAGACATGTCCATGAAGCTAAACATGGCAAGAGCAAGTGCATAGGATGCATGGATCGCTAGCAAAACACATGGCAATATTGATTAACATGTTAACAATCTGTCAGGAACAATATTTAGCAAAAGTAGACCAAGAAAGTGACATGCTAGAGTACTCCATAATTGCAACCAGAGGCATGAATGGCTAGATCATAACCATATGTTCAAAACATCCTTAATGAAGTATCTCAAAATAAAAATGGATCTCTTGGTAGCAGTAAGTTTACATGGCATCAAAATAACATCTGGAAAAGGACTGCAAAATCCTAAGTGTCTGAAAATAGTAACATCATGGAGCCTACTTTCCATGCTTGTGCTAGTAACCACATAGCTCCTGAAAATACAAGACTTGCACCTCTTTAAAGATGGCATGATGGAGCTCAAAACACATGTAGACCTCATGCTCATAGGGTGCACACACAAAATGCAACAAAAATGACAAATCATCAAGTTCACTTAAGAACCAGCAGTTAACATTTTATAGCACTCTTACAATGAGGATAACGACATCAATATGGACATTAACATTCATGGAAATGCAACTAACATGTAGAGCATCATGAGACGAACATTTTGATATATCATATTCATGATTCGGAGCTACGGACACGGAGATGTAGCATGATGAACATGGCTTAGAAATATTAGGGAGCTTCGGGACTTAGAGGAATTTCACCTCGTGGATCGGATCTAGGGTTTGGCACAGACTTCGAGGATCGCCGGGAAGTCGCCGGATCTTCGCTGGAGATCGTTGGGACGAGGTGTCCGGAGCTTGGAGAGTCGCCGGGGAGGGGCGTGGTGGCCGGATCCGGCGAGGGGCGGCCGGATCTGGAGGGCGATAGCGGCGCGGCGCCCGGTGGTGCGTGGCAGCGGCGGTGCTTCCTGAGCTGGCGAGGAGCAGCAAGGGCGGCGGGAGGCGGCGGCGGACGTCAGTGCAAGGTGGCGGGGACGGCCGGGCGGCGCGGTCGCGCGCGGGTGGCGCTTCGGGCCGGGAGGGCCTGGCTCGGGCCCCGCGGGCCGGCGCGGTGGACGGCGGCGGGAGGCCACGTGGCGCGTTGCTAGCGGCTGAGGGCGGCGGTGGGATTTCTTCCGGTGGGTGTGGACATGTCTGGCGGCGTGCGGGGGGGATTTTCTAGGGTTTCCTGTGCGTTTTTTGACGGGGGATGCCTTCTTATAGGTATGGGAAGCTAGAAGAGTCCAAATGAGGTGCGGTTTTCGCCCACACGATCGTGATCCAACGACGGAGAGCATGGATGGGGTTTAGATGTGTTATTGGGCTGTTTTGGAGGGGTGTTGGGCTGCAACACAAAAGAGGCTTTTGCGGTTACCTGGTTAATCGTTGGGGCATCAAACGACCTCCAAATGGAACAAAATTTGACAAGTGGTCTACCGGTGATGTACCAAGGCCGCTTGACAAATCTCGACCCATTCTGAGAAAGTTTTTCTCCCGATCATGAAACAAGGCAAGAGGGGTGCGCCGGGTGCATGTGGGAGTGTCGGATTGCGAAACAGACAACGGGGAAAAATCTCGGATGCATGAGACGAACACGTATGCAAATGAGATGCACATGATGACATGATATGAAATGCGTGACATGAACAAAATGCAAAACGAAAGACAAAACCCAACCACGAAGGGAATATCATAACACATAGCCGAAAATGGCAAGAGTCGGAGTTACAAATATGGAAAGTTACATCTGGGGTGTTACAACACTCCAACACTACAAGAGGATCTCGTCTCGAGATATAGGACTGAAAGAACTCCGAATATTCAGAACGGAGGTGATCCTCGCGTTCCCAGGTGGCTTCTCGGTCGGAATAGTGTGACCACTTCACTTTCAGGAATTTGATTGACTTGTTGCGAGTCTTGCGCTCGGTTTCTTCAAGAATAGCAATGGGGTGCTCATGATAAGGCAAATCTTCTTGGAGAACAATCTCTTCAAAGTTGATAGTGCGCTCGTGGGTCTTCAAGCACTTGCAAAACTGTGACTCATGAAACACATCGTGCACGTTTGTGAAGTTGGACGGAAGCTCAAGTTGATAGGCGAGGTCGCCTCTTTTCCCAATGATCTTGAAAGGACCCACATATCTAGGGGCAAGCTCCCCTTTGATACCGGAGCGACGAGTGCCTTTCATTGGAGAGACGCGGAGGTAGACATGGTCTCCGATCTCGAAAGCCAAGTCATGGTGCTTGCTATCATAGTAACTCTTCTGGCGCGATTGCGCGGCTTTGAGATTTTCACGGACGACTTTACACATTTCTTCAGCTTCTGTGATCAAGTCGTTGCCAAGAAGTTGGCGTTCACCAGTCTCTGACCAATTGAGAGGACTACGACACTTCCTGCCATAGAGAATCTCAAATGGGGCCTTGCCTGAACTCGCTTAGAAGCTATTGTTGTAGGAGAACTCAACATATGGAAGAAAATCTTCCCACTTCATACCGAAAGAGATGACACAAGCCCTGAGCATATCTTCGAGGATTTGGTTAACTCGCTCGACTTGGCCACTAGTTTGAGGATGGAAAGCTGTGCTAAAGCGAATGTTGGTGCCCATGGCCTTCTGGAAGGAGTTCCAGAACTTAGAAGTGAAAATGCTTGCACGGTCTGAAGAGATCAACTGCGGAATACTGTGCAAGGAGACAATCCTGGAGGTGTATAGCTCTGCCAACTGAGCTGCCGTGATAGATTCTTTGATTGGAAGGAAATGAGCTACTTTTGTAAGCTTGTCAATGACAATGAAAATAACATCATTCTCATGCTTGGACTTTGGAAATCCAGTAACAAAGTCCACTTCGATATGGTCAAACTTTCATTCTGGAATAGCAAGAGGTTGGAGGAGACCAACTGGTCGTTGGTGTTCTGCTTTCACCCTTCTGCAGACATCACATTCATTCATGAATTGAGCAATCTCTCGCTTCATCCGAGTCCACCAATACGACTGCTTGAGGTCATGGTACATCTTCGTATTTCCAGGATGAATGGAAAGAAGAGAATTGTGCACCTCATTCATTATGACCTTCCTTATATCACCTTTAGGAACCACAATCCGGTCCTTGAAGAATAAAGTGTCTTTGTCATAAATGCGATAGCACTTGTATTTGGGTTGGCTCTTGGCAATACCATGTTTCACTCTCTTCACCATGGTATCAAGGAGTTGTGCCTCATGAATTTGGTCTTCCAAAGTTGGAGTGACTTGAAGGTTGGAAAGAAAATCTTGAGGAACAACTTGGAGGTTGAGTTTGCAGAAAGCTTCACAAAGATCCGGTTGGAATGGCTTGAGAATTAAGTTGTTGCAATAAGCCTTCCTGCTCAAAGCATCTGCAATGACATTGGCCTTGCCTAGAGTATATTCAATACTCGGATTGTACTCTTGAATCATTTCGACCCATTGAGTTTGCCTGAGGTTGAGGTTGGATTGAGTGAAGATGTACTTGAGGCTCTTGTGATCTGTGAAAATGTCCACTTGCCTTCCCAACAAGAGATGCCTCCAAGTTATTAATGCATGGACAACTGTCGCTAGCTCGAGATCGTGAGTGGGGTAGTTCCTTTCGTTGGGCTTAAACTAACGAGAGGAATAGGCCACAACTTTCTTCTCTTGCATTAACACAGAGCCAAGACCTTGCAATGAGGCATCACATAAAACTTCGAATGGCTTGGATTCGTCAGGAGGAGTCAAGACAGGAGCTGACACAAGCTTATCTTTGAGGGTGTTGAAAGCAACGTCACACTCAGGTGTCCGGACATACTTGACATGCTTCTGGAGGAGGTTGGAAAGAGGCTTTGCAATCTTAGAGAAATTCTCAACGTATCTTCGATAATAGCTCGCAAGTCCAAGAAAACTGCAGAGCTGCTTGACATTCGGAGGACGTTCCCAATTCACAATTGCAGACACCTTCTCGGGATTAACAGTGATGCCCTTGACGGAGATGATATGACCAAGGTAAAGAACCTCATCAAGCCAAAACTCACACTTGCAAAACTTCGCATAGAATTGATGCTCTCTGAGCTTGTCGAGCACCAATCTCAAATGCTTGGCATGATCTTCCTTATTCTTGGAGAAGACCAAGATATCATCGAGATACACTAGGAAGAATTCATTTGTGTAAGGGTTGAAGATGAAGTTCGTCATGCGACAGAACATTGGAGGAGCATTGACAAGGCCGAAAGACATGACGGTGTATTCATAAGAACCATACCTTGTCCTGAATGCTGTCTTGGGGATATCTTCCTCATGAATGCGAATCTGATGATAACTCATACGGAGGTCAAGCTTGGAGAATACTTTAGCACCTTTAAGTTGCTCAAATAGCTCATTGATGTTGGGAAGTGGATACTTGTTTGTAACATCCCGGACACACCCGTCGGTGGTCATTACTCCCGGCGGGATCTAGACTGGCCCCACAGATCAATACTAGTCTTTTCTGCGCAATTTGTCCTCACTCGTATGCACCTGGGAGCAACTTCCTGGTCGGTCACCCATCCTGAAATTACTCCAAGCTGAGCACGCTTAACTTTGGAGTTCTGTCCGAATGGGCTTCCGGAAAAGAATGAATTCCTTATGGATATGAGTAGTCTATCATCCCTATTAAGCCAGGCTATCACATACACCCCCACTCAGAGGAACCGACGTCCTCGTCGGGCCACAGGAACGTTCCCTCTTAACACATACGTCTGTGCATCCAATCCGGTACATGTGCCATGCCAGGTGCCACGACGGGTCACAAACGTCATGAACAACATGAACGCGCACCTGTCTGCAAACATTTGTGTAACCGCGAGGGTCGGCTCTAATACCAACTTGTAACGCCCCAGACATATCCGCCGGTGGTCGTCACTCCTGGCGGGATCTAGACTGACCCCACAGATCAATACTAGTCTTTTCGGTGCACTTTGTCCTCACTCGTGCGCATCCGGGAGCAACTTGTAACACCCACGATGCGGCTATATCTCCCACATGTCGGAGCATGACTTAGAGGCATAACCGCATAGTAGGCATGTCGCAAGAGGGGTAATCTTTACACATCCCATGTACTGAATAAGAAAGGGATAAAGAGTTGACTTACAATCACCACTTTAAACAATACATAATATCATACAATATCCAGAAAACAATCAAGGTCCGACTACAGAACCAAAATAAATAAAGACAACTCCAAATGCTAGATCCCCGATCGCCCCAATTGGGCTCCACTACTAATCGACCAGAAAAGAAACGAAACAACGAACAAGATCTTCATCGAGCTCCCACTTGAGCTCGGTTGCGTCACCTGCACTGGTCTCATCGGCACCTGCAACTGTTTTGGAAGTATTTGTGAGTCACGGGGCCTCAGCAATCTCACACCCGCACGATCAAGACTATTTAAGCTTATAGGTAGGATAGGGTAGTGAGATGGAGCTGCAGCAAGCACTAGCATACGCAAAAGAGAGCGAGAAGAGAAGCAACGCACGATCGTGAACTAGAAGTGATCAAGAAGTGATCCTGAAACTACTTACACACAAGCATAACTCCAAAACCGTGTTCACTTCCCGGACTCCGCCGAAAAGAGACCATCATGGCTACACACACGGTTGATGTATTTTAATTAAGTCAATTGTCAAGTTCTCTACAACCGGATATTAACAAGTTCCCATCTGCCCATAACCGCGGGCACAGCTTTCGAAAGTTCATTACCCTGCAGGGGTGTCCCAACTTAGCCCATCACAAGCTCTCACGGTCACATGAAGGATATTCCTTCTAGCGGGAAGACCCGATCAGACTCGGAATCCCGGTTACAAGACATTTCGACAATGGTAAAACAAGACTAGCAAAACCACCTGATGTGCTGACAAATCTCGATAAGAGTCGCATGTATTTCGTTCTCAGGGCAACACCGGATGAACTAGCTACGAGTAAAACCAAACCTCAAGTTTCCCCGAGGTGGCCCCGCAGGCAGCTCAGTTCGGACCAACACTCAGAGGAGCACTGGACCGGGGGGTTTAAAATAAAGATGACCCTTGAGTCTGCAGAACCCAAGGGAAGGGGTATATGGGGGTATGTAGGCAAATGGTAAAATCAAGGTTGGGCCTTGCTGGAGGAGTTTTATTCAAGGCGAACTGTCAAGGGGTTCCCATTATCACCCAACCGCGTAAGGAACGCAAACTTAATGAACATAACACTGGTATGACGGAAACTAGGACGACAAGAATGGAACAAAACACCAGGCATAAGGTCGAGCCTTCTACCCTTTACCAAGTATATAGATGCATTAATTAAACATGTTCCAACATGGAACAAACTTCAGCTTCATCTTCACCTGTAACTAGCAACGCTATAAGAGGGGCTGAGCAAAGCGGTAACATAGCCAAACAACGGTTTGCTAGGACAAGGTGGGTTAGAGGCTGAACGTGGCAATATAGGAGGCATGATATAGCAAGTGGTAGGTATAGCGGCATAGCAAAAGAGCGAGCATCTAGCAAGCAAAGATAGAAGTGATTTTGAGGGTATGGTCATCTTGTCTGCAAAGTTATCCGAGTTGACGAAAGCTTGATCCTCATAAGCGTACTCAACAGGTTCCTCGATCACGAACTCGTCACCCGGCTCTACCCAAGGCAAAAACACAAGCAAAAGAGCCAACAATCAATCACGGTGCAATAGGCAAGCAACATGATTCAAAACATGGCATGATATGCGGGATGTAATATGCAATGCATATGCATGCTTCGGAAGCGAAAGATTGAATCAGGCCTCAACTTGGAAAATTAAGAGTGCCGCTGGAAAGATGGGATGATTCCGTTCGAAATCGATATAAAGATCGCCGGAATCGGAGACACGGTTTGCAAATGGCAAGCCAAACAATAATGACACAATTGTGCGATTAACATCACGATGCCATCTAGAATGCAACAAGAAACTAAGTTACTGCACTCCAACATAGCAACAAAGCACATGGCAGTGATCTACTCAAGATGCTTGACAAAAGATGAACACTGAGCTACGACCAAATCACACAATAGCAGGGTAAAACAAGCATGGAAAAAGGGCAAAAGATACCAGCATCACAGACTTTGTGAAAATAACAACATGCCAGGAATTAACATCGGGAAGCAAAGTTCAGAGCAAGCTAACAACATGCTACAGGAACATATTATAACAAACAAGGGAATGGCATGAATCTACTCAAAGCATATAACAAAAGTCCCTTACTGACCATAAGCCAAAAAAATCAGAAGATATCATGGCACCCATGTAAACATAGCAAGTTTCGTTAACAGATTCAGACTTAGCAGAAAACTGGGCATGGCATAAACAAAATTATGAAGGCATCTTCGCGAGCTCAATTCACTTAACACAAGGCATTGCATGACAAGATATGCATAACACCAGCAATAAGACATTATCATGAAGCTAACCATGGCAAGAACAAGTCTATAGCATGCTTGGATTAACTACAACAACCTTGGCAAAATTGATTAACATGTAAACAATCTGCTAGGAACATTTTATAGCAAAAGTAGAGCAAGATTAAGACATGCTAGGACACTCCATAAATGCAAACAGGGGCATGGATGGATAGGACATAACAATATCTCAAAATCATCCTTACGGAACATACTCAAAAGAAGTATGGATCTCACTGTAGCAACATGAATACATGGCATTGAACATATAAAGCCCACTAGAGTACCCGCCATTCTAGGGGCATTCGCGGCGCGCATGCATTCTGGCCGCACGATCTGCCTCGCTGGCCCGATTTTACAGTGCTGTCAAAAATCCCGCGGTTAGTTTCTTTGAACATTGATCTTTCATGCTGCAGCGGATGACATGTGGGGCTCCTTTCCTCGTGGGCCCGTTTTGCAGTTACATTGAGAAGAAACCTCAGGGTCCCGTCCGTTCTATGCGTTGTGGAATCGGGCAAAACCTAGCTGCAATCCCCTCACATCCTCGATCCCCCAGACCCCATGCCTCGTCTCTCCTCTCCTCCTCATGACCACCGCCGCCGCCGCGCCCCTTCTCCTCCTCCTCCTCTGCCCAGCGCTGCCTCTCCTCCTCTCCTACTACCGGATCCTCCCGCGTGCTGGCTTCTCCTCAAAGAGAAGGGTCACATCCCGCAGGAGAAGAGGGGCGGCGCGGCAAAATTGAGGAGTAGCGTCGCAGCTAGGTCTTGACGGTGGAGGTTGAGGAGCAGGGGAGGCCGATGGTGGGGCGAAGGAGTAGCGTGGCCGGTGACCGGGGCAAGAAGCAGCGAGACAGCACTCCCATCGCACTGGGATGGAGCTGCAGGGGAGAAGGGGTGGTCAGCCCTTGTTCATCATGGCCGCCATTGGCTTGCAGGTATGCTCTGGCTAGGTTGTTCTTTCTCTAACTTAGGCTATGGTTGCAATCGTTGGCTGTTATGTTAGGTCTTGATGTATTTGCTTTTCTATAGGCTTATAGTTTGAAAAACCATATACAATGATTCCTAATTTGATGCCAATAGCTCGTGTGTTGATTACCAGAGGCAACAGCACAGTCGTGGAGTACATGTACATCAATGCCGACAGTGCCGGCAGCAACGACACGAGGTGGGCGATTTGACCAGCGCAACATTCTTGTGTGTTCATTTAGACATTCAGGAAAGAATCTGGTCCTTGTCTTTCCATGCACGCCTGTATATTTAGACATTCTTGTTTCTATGTATGCATACACATAGAAGATATTAAATATGTCTGAAACATGTGAAAGCATGCATATTTTACTGGGCTCGAAACATATCGGACCTCTGCTGCTCACAATATCTAGGAGGAATTCTAAATGCCCAATTTGATCAATTTTTTAGTTTAATAAAGGTTGTCCCTGATTCTCAGTCTCTTAGGTACAGTATGTTAGTTCAATAAAGGCCATTCCTGTCCTTAGTTTAATAGATACAATGAGCTTTTCAATTTGTCGTTCTCATCTTGCTTAGAGTGATTTTATCTTCGTCTTTATGCACACAACTTTTATGATTTCAGTCTCAAGATGACGCTTTTGTGGCCAGTAATGAAAACTGCTTAAAGATGAGCCCACCCAGCCACCTGTCATCCACAACCCTACTCCTCAAGCCATTCTTGTCTCTACAGGCAGGTAAGCTCTTTCCTCCTCCCCCCTCTCTCTTTCGAATTTATGCTGGTAGATGTGTTTGCTATGGGTTCTGCTCCTGCCAGGCTTGGCTGCTGCTTGGCCTAACTCTACTTGTGCTGCTGCTATGTGCTACTATATGTTGTTGGTTGCCTCCTTGGTTATTTGTGAATATGAAAACACTTTGTGAGAAGCACGGATTGTAGAGAAGGCTATGAGCCAATGAGAAGAGCTTCATTTTTAGTTTTTTTTAAGAATTGATGAAGGACGTGTCATATGTTCAGTTGCTAACATTCTCTCTATGGTGTATGCACTTGTTGTTCATTGCATTGGAGGGAGAGGAAAACTCTTTGTGAGAAGCAAGGATTGAAGAGAAGGCTATGAGCCAGTGAGAAAACCTGAACTTTAGTTTTTTATTTAAGAATTGATGAAGGATATGTCGTACGTTCAGTTACTTACATATTCTCCATGGTGTATGTACCTGCTGTTCATTGCATTCGAGGGAGAGGACAACAAGAGTAAGAAAGTCTTGCGGCATGAAGGCAGTAGCACGCAGCGCCAAGTCAAGCGCATTGGCCTCGATGGCAAGAGACCAGTACCATCAGGTTCGCTTGACTGCTTGCTAGGTTAGTGGTTCATCTCTTATTCCTCTTCATGTAGGAAATATAAGGTGCACATATAGAAGAGTCCATACTGGGCATCCTTTTCTTTTTTAGTTTTTGCAATCCATGGCAAAGTGTGTTATATATTTTCATAATTCTTACCACTTATTTTTTCAGCAGCATAGATTTAAATGCAGTAACGCGTGTTTATACTTTGCAGCCCGGCATTGAACAATACCCTTAATAAAGCTACATGGTGGACGCTAATTGTCATATTTTGACCGACAAATTTGTTTGAATAGATTATACAAGATTGATGTGATTATCAGATGATTGCAGTCTACCCCAGGGTGAGTTTATCCTTTTGGTTTATGCAAAAATGCTTATTTGGCTTCATGTGTAACATGATTTTTCAGCATCTAATATTTGTTCTGTCCAACAGAGTACACGAGAAAGAAATGCTACTGCTACATTACTTCTGCTTGCCAAGGGAAAAGAGAGTTCCATTGTAAAATGAGATGCCAGGTATTGAGGGCTAGACTGTATATGGCAAAGATTAATTTGTTATGGTGAAGCCAAAGCTTTAGTGTTTGAGTCATTGGGTGTCATCTTTGTTAACTTATTATTAAGCATATCTACTATGTACTTTGTCCCACATAAATGATTGAGAAAAACTCTGCTTTTTATGACATCATGACTCACTGCCATGTCTAAATATTTGAATCTTATATTGATGTTTCGACCATGGATGCCAAAACATCACAGTTTGCCTGATAGAGTGAATCCATTATAAAATAAATCTCCTTCCATCAATTAGATAGCTTTTATGAATTTGATTTTTCTATTTTGAAGATACATATTGGTTATTTGGATGCTTTCGTTTAAAGATTTGCATAGATCAATGAGGATTCGTGCGGCAGGGAGGGGACTGGTGATAAGAAACATGGGTCCAAGAAGAAATCAAAGAGCATGGTGAGTTGTCCCCCCTTTTGAAATTTAAAACCTAGACTAGAATCGGTCAATTGTAATTTGGCAATATGATTAGGATAGCATAATATTTTGTAACTACCTTGCTAATAGCTTCGCGAGGTAATTATGTCAGCTATATATGTGTTTATTTTTTACTGTAGTGAGATCGCTTATTTTAATTTAGAAAATACAAACATGAAGTGTGGTTATAAGAATCTAATAACAGATGTTCTTAGCATGAACAAGCTCTGTAATGCAAGGTTGTCAGAATCGCGATTTTGAATCGGATCGGAGCTCCGATGGTAAGATTGCAAATCGTAGAATCTTCACTATCAGGATCGTAGAAACGTAGATCCTATGAACTAAAATCGTAGAATCATAGGGGTTAGTTTGGATCGTAAAGTCGTAGAATTGTATAACAGAATCGCGATTCTAACAACCTTGCTGTAATGTACCTACTGACTAATAGCACAATCAAATCCTTCCTGAGCTTCGTCTGTCAGTCATGACTTGGCATGCCCAGTTTTACTTTACGAAGAGTAGTATGTGGTGCTCTAATATTCAACCGTGTTCTTGAATTGGGAATTATGTTTATAATAGTTGAAGTGCTTGTGTGTTAGTCTGATGTATATAAGTGAAAGAAAATAAAAAACGGATGGACGAAGGGAACTTCTTGCTTTTCTTTTCCTTTTGTTTCTCTGTTTGATAATTACTCCCTATGATGGGAAGGTTTGAGAATAGAAGCATCCTACTCTTTTATCCCTTTTAGTGTGAACGGCTCGACGGCAAGCGTGGCTATCTACTCCTCACTCTATTGGTTGTGTCTCTATCTTCCCCGTGCGCTGCGCCACACGCCTATTTGTGGCTTGCGTGCTGCTGCTGCATTTATGGTGTGTTGGCTTGAGATGTGTGTGTGTGTGCACTAGCTAGGCGAGGATCACTGGCTTACTTCTCTCTCTCTCTCTCTGTAGCTTCTTAGAAAAAAAATACTTCTCCTCTCGCCTGGATCATGCTTCTAGCATCTTTCTAGGCAGGTAGATGTTTCCAAGATCAAGAGAGAAAAGGTTCTTGCATGTATATACTTTTAGGTGACACATGACCAGAAGTCTTTCCTATGAAAATCATGTGGTATTGTGACGCCCCGACCCTTTTCTTCAAAAATTTGCGATGTGTTTATGCATGTCTGTGTTGTGATGTGCTCATGTGCATATGAGCATGATTTGTTCTGGCACTTTAGGCATTAGCACACCTATAATACCATTTTCTAATATCTGACAGTTGTATACTTATATTGGCTGCGCTGAGCTTTTGGGATATAATTTCGAAGGGTATTCTTCCCATATGATCAGTTCTGCGACGTGCACTCATTTTTACTGCGATGAATGGTGTCTAAGTCTCCCTCTCTCTGTCACTCTCTGTGTGTGCCACTCTCTCTGAGATTTGAAGGTAAGTTATTATTTCCTATAATCAATCATGAGGATGTTACGATTTCTATTTATTTCTGCGGTGGCCAATAAAATCTGACAAGAAGTTGTTATCCACCTCCTTCCATGATGGTGAACCTCCAACTATTGTTTCTTTTCCGGTAGGATATGCATTTGATCCAGTCCATGTCTTGGCCTCTTTTTGATGTGTGTATTGCTATGTTCTTCTTCCAGGTATTGTTCAATCCATCAGTAGCTAGCGGATGTCGTGCTGTGATTAAGGTTTGCCACCTTCCTCTGCTACATCGCCTAGTTTTATGGGCCATTCTTAGAATACTATGTGCTTGCTCTTTTTGGCTGTGGCATGTGAATATGATGCTTACCAACATTATTGTAGAATTTGTTTCTTGGTGATGTAAAACTTATAGCTATTAAAGGAAGCCCTTGATTTGTATTAGGTACTTGTGACATTTGGTGGAATTGTATGACAAATAGTGAAAGAATACAAATTACCAATGATGTAGTTACATAGAGAGAAGATACTCACATGTCACATCATATTCCCTCACGCTCCTCTTCTCAATTGCAAAAATTAATATTAGTTCAAGCTTCTTTTGTTATGCTGTCAACAATGTCAATTGGTGCAACAGGTGTCACCCTAAGAAATTGAGATTAGCTAATATGTTATTCTGTAACAACACTCAGGTTCTTGAAACAAGCAAGACGAGAATTTATTTAAACATGATAGTATATTACCTACTTTAAATCCTCCAATATAATGGTCGACATTAATGGCGTAAACATCCGCTCACAAATAGTTTCAACATAAGTGTTATGAGCTGCAAAGTAAATGAATAGATCATTAAACCAGGCAAACTGCAAAAGCAAAATCTTCACGTAGTAATTTTTATCATACAAGCAATTGAAATAACAGACATGTGAGATTCCAGGCAAGATACATACTTTCCCCAATGCTTCTTAACAACATCAATTGCTTTTCCTTACTCGTCTGCCCTATGAAACTGAGTATGTCTAAACTGGGTTCGAAGTTACACGGACAGATGTAAGGAACTGATAAATTTACCAAGACAGGGTTCAGTGAGGTCGAGATCATACACCTTATGTGTCAACAACATAGGGTTCCATGCAATCTCAAGATCATGTTAATTCATCTGTCCATGTCTGCCACAACTCCCGAAGCGCCATGCATCTCGCTGCACCAAGCACGAACGAATTCAGGCCACTTAAAAAGGACATAATAGCATGGCGACTGTGGATTTTTCTTATCAAAAGTTCAAAACGACGCACTTAACTCAGCAACCACACACCTCTGTCCCCAACATGCATATGAGGGTTTTTTATTAGGAATTATATATAGACAAACCATACGAGGCTTCTTTTTTATTAGGAACTATATGGTCTTCAATCGCATGTTTGAGAAAGTTTCCCATTAACAACCTAGCTATAATGTGTACATATGATATAATACTATGAAATAGGCAAAAATGGTATCTGGTTGAGAAAATTGTTTATTTAGATGCCTAAAACAAACAAACAAAAACAAGTGATAGAACCCTAACCGAATATTCACTTGCAAGATGAGGCTTGTAGAGATCGTAAACATGAGTCATGTGAGAAGCTCTATATTTGCTTTCGAAAGAAATAGATGCATTTGGACCAATAAGCATAGCAATTGTAGCAGCTCCACCCATAGGCCGAGCTGACCCCTCTGCATAAACCTGAACATAATATGGGACAGCAAATGAGTGTTGCACGGAGACAAAAGGAAGAGAAACTGAATCCACTTAGTGCAACAGTTGGATGGCCATATTGGGTGACTAACCGTGCTATCTGTGCAGACTACGAGGCCGTAACGTTCATCCCAACATCAACTTTCGATTGAAGTTACACAAAGAGGGAGGTTGTTCCACCATAACATGCATTACTAGAGTCAAACTTCCTCAATGTCAGTATTCATACTTTCCTGTATTTGTGACAAGTGTCAACGGTAGTGACTGAGTGAGTGCGACTGAGACTGAACTAATAAACAACTGTCAAGCTGTCTCGCTACCAACCGCAAGGTGGCCAATTAGCTTCAAATCAATGTGGTACTTTTCCAGCAGGGATTTGACAATTGTCAAGCTGACACAACTTTCCGACTTGAGCATTCAGATAACGAACAGAGCATTGCATTAAATATATATGTATTTGATCTAATTGCTTAGTAAATTCTACTCATCAAGAAGTCATCCCCAAATTGCCTCTCCCTCCATACAGAGCTGCCTTGCCGTGCACACCAGGTTCGACCAGATCGAGAACGCGCCCTTCCTCTGACCGAGACGAAGGCCTGCAACTCACAACCAGACCATACTCACCTAAATGACTAACAACAAAAACAATATCACCACTAAAACCTTTTGACGGAATTGAAAGACACCACCACAGCCTACTGACAGAAACATCACCACCGACAATCCAACGCCACATCATCACCACACAAACTGGATAAGAAGCAAGATAAATCCTCATAGAATAAAAGAAATGCCATACCATGCTGCCCCAAAAGACACAACAGAGAAAGCAGAAAAAGACCCGGCGTAGAGCAGCCTCCCCAGCCTGAAGAAGCAATGAAGATCCCCACTGAAATGGTCAGAACAATTTTTTAGAGCAAACATAGTAAAACAAAATCTGTTTTACTGAAATCTCAAGCATGTTTTGTCTGTTTTCTGCAACAAAAAATCACTATCAAAGAAGACAGGGGGTGCAGACGCTACCATACCTGTAGTTATACTTGTGACGGTGGAGTCGCCGACAAGACCGTGAGGTCGCCGGCACCTCTGCCCAAAGACACCGGCTCCCACGCACTGCCGGGATGTGGGCAACCACGAGCATGCTCGTCGGGAGGCATCCTCAATCGCTTGCGATGGCTTCCTTCCATGAAAACGAGGGCTCTGCTGGTGAGGTCCGAGATCCCGATTGGAGAGGAGAGGAGAGGAGGTGGCGTCCGCTCAAGCCGACGCTGGCAACAGGCGGTCGGCTCGAGTGTCCGAGCCTGCCATTGGGCAGCGCCACAGCACAGGAGGCGGGGCCCCTCTTGCTCCCCAACACTGGTGCGCATCAGCGGAGGATGGAAAACTTGGGGCGGGGAAGAGAAATAGGGGAGAGGTGCCAGCCACCATGCGCTGGGATTTCAAGATCGAAGGGGGAGAAGCAGCGAAGAGACAACAGAGCAGAGGAGCGACACGTGTTGCGTGCCGTCATCCTATCCCCACGCCACTTTGCACTACACCGGTTAAAGAAACGGCCAACAAGACCGGAAACTCCGAAGAGTACCCGAGCTCGCTTGCTCTCACTCAAAAGTGTCCATCCCACGTCAGCCTCTCCAATGCATCCCGTATTTGATTTTTGTATTAGGTCTAATTAATCCCAACCTACTAGAAAACTTACGATGTGCTAGGGCATTTTTTGCATGGCCAACATGAACAAATCCCAATTTTCAAATTGTAAAATGTAGTCGCACTTTTTTGCATGGTGAACATGAACAAATCCTAATTTGCAAATATTTAAATGTAATCATCATTTGCACAACAAACATGAAAATTTCTTATTTTGCAAATTATGAAATGTCATCGTCCCAAATCTGCTAGGATAGGCCTTTTTTTTGCACCGCTAACATGAACAGAAACAATTTGCAACTTGGGATTTGAAATCATCCTTTCTTAATTAATCTTAAATCTGTTAGACAAATGAACATGTAGAGCATTCATTGCACCTGAATTTACAACTGTCCATTTAACCACAACCACTAAACGCGCCCGAGCGCCATTCCTCCGCACTTCCAACAAACCGAATATTGCCAGATGTGCACGGGCATCATGGTGCATGTTACAAAAAAATCATTTTTTACAGCTTAAAAAAATTGAAACCTTTTGTAAACACGCACACACACATATATACTATATATGTGCAAAAAATTATAACATTTTGCTTTCCCACGTAGTGTAAAAGAAAGACAAATATGTATTTTCAAATGGGATGGAATTTTGTTTTTTTGTATAGCTTTCAAATTACATTTATTTTCGAAACAAAATTCCATGGATCCGTAGTGAATACATGGAAGTTTCCACAGAATTATTTTTGATTTTTTACTTTTAAATATGGTTTTTGCATTTTTTAAGGGCACCATGGTGCCCGAGCACAGAAACTTCACACTCCAACAAAACGGGCCATCGAACCACGTGACACATGTGGTAAGCAATTCGAACTATTCAAAAAAAAAACAGGCCATCACACTTGGGAGGGACGAGTGCTTTTAAAAAAACATGTGAGGGAAGTGTCAAAACTAATGTCAGAAATAGTCGTTCCCAGGAGTTTTAACCCCAGGGAGTTTAATGATTTAGGTGATTGTGTTACATGATGGTTAAAGATAATCAGTGAGAAGAATTTTATGCTTGCTACATATTAACTTACTTTGATGCTAATATATTCAACTCTTTTTAGTGCTTTTCGGTACAATCTATACCAGTTTCATTTTGGAATCAACTGAAGACGACGTAAGTAAGATATATTGTAGAGCACCTTGACGATACACTTTACAATCCGAAGACATTTTGAGAGCTTAGACAACGAGTTCGGTCATATGGATCCGTGTGTTCGCCAATGACAGCCCACTGGACACACCTACCATGAAGAGCTACTTAGTCGATGTGGTCATTTGAACTGTCAAAGCATCTTATATTTAGGAACAGAGGGAGTAATATATAATGTTCTCTATAAAAATTATACCTAAGTATCTATTTCTTTATGCTTTAAGGATTTTATTATCAATCTCTAAACCACTCTTATTTGCATGGTTTGAATGCTTGGTTCGCTCTTGCTTTTTGCATTAGCTGTGCAACGGGTCAAAAGTGTTGGAACAAGTTAGGATCCCAACAAAAATGCTTTTGGATGCTATGATGCAACAGATTGGCCTTCCAAATCGTAGTGTACTCAACACAGAAAGTAAAGGAATGTTGGTGTCGACGCAACCATTCAGTTATGTCCATCTAAGCACCAACTAAGCAATGAACTTTGAAGGAAATCAATATCCATCTATGTCTACGAAAATCTCGAAGAAGCTGAAGATCGGCTGGAAAATGAAGCTATTAGGTTTATGGAAGTCTCTTACAACAAAGTGGTGCAAGACTTCAACTATGATAAGTTCCAGCTGGTTCAACAAAAAAATAAATCTCTAAAACAGGAGCTTAAAGAAAATAAGTAATAATGGACTATCTAAGCAGCAGTTGGTGCAGTATTTCGGGTGGGGATCGCATGACAGTGAAAGAACTTTACCATATAAGAGATACCAACTTCATAATAGGATCAACACCCAAAGACATCGATTTTAACCATACTCTATCGCAAATAAGATATGTTGCAGAGCTCCTCAATGATATAATTACAATCAAATGACATTCTATAAAAAGGGTATTATTGGGGACTGGATGATGATATGGAAGGCATATCTACTTTTGGCATTGGCAGCCCACCGAACACACCCACCATGAAAAGTTGCTTAGACAATGAAGTCATTTTCGATACCGATGACACATGCAACGATGATTCTACCTGATGTTCACCACTGCGTATATCACTCATCGTAAAGAGAGATGGCCAGACCTATCTATATGATGCATCTCTACTTATGTAGCTTGCTTACTAAAAACAATGTAAATAAGCTACCATAAATTGTAACATTGTGTATAAACATTATACCTTAGTATCTATTTCCTTATCTTCCAATCAGTGTCTAAATATTCTTACGTGCATGGTTTTCAATGCTAGGTTGCTCTCGCCCTTTGCGCCATCGGCGCAAAGTACTCATTATTTCAATCTGTGTCTGAGTTTTCCTATCACCACTCTTACAATACTTGGCTTGCTGCCGGCCTTTGCGTCATTGGTGCAATGGGTCATCTAGTAAAAATAACAGCAGACAAAGACTTAACCAAAATCCTGAGATCCTGAAATCAGCAATATTACAAGAGCTACTTTGCATGCTTGTGCTAGTCACCATATTGATCACAACAATACATGGAATATACCTCTGTAAAGATGGCATGGCATATCCCAAAACACATGTAGAGCTCAAGTCCATATGCAGCTCACAATAATCATGGCAAAAATGACAAATGCTCATAAACTGATAAGAATCAGCACCTAACATTATGAAGCACTCTTGGGACAGTCATTAGGGCATCAAGATGGACACAAACAAGCATGGTGCAATGGAACAAAATGAAGATCACATCCAGATGAACATTTTGATATATTATATGCATGAAACAGAGCAGCACACATGGAGTTATGGCACGGCGAACATGGCATCAGAAGATAGGAAATCAGGGACTTAGTGGAAAAATAACCTCCCAGATCTGGATCTAGGGTTCGCACGTGGACCGAGGTGGGGCCGGAGTTGCTCGCCAGAGACGAGGAAGATGATGGCCGGAGGGTCGGGGAGGCTCGCAGGAGTCGCGGGGTCGGGCGGATCCGGCCGGTGCCGGTCGCCGGAGCAGAGGCGACGGCGTGGGGCGCGGGGGCGCGGGCAGTGACGCGCCGGCGGGAGGTGGCGGAGCTAGGGCGGCGGCAGCGCGGGAGGTCCGGCGGTGGCGCGCCGGCGTCGGGCGGTAGGCGGCGCGCGGCGGCGGGGCGCGGGCTCTCTCGGGCCCGGCGTGGCCCGGGGCGGGCCCGATCTGGGCCTCACGGGACCTGGCGGCGGGAAGGAGAGAGAGGGCAACATGGTGGCGCGGGAGAGGCCGGACGGTGGCGGCGGACATGTCCGTCGGTGGTGGGGAAGTGTCCGGCGGCGCGAGGGGAAGAAGACTAGGGTTTCCTTCGCGATTTTTCGGAGGGAGGTGAAAATATATAGGTAGAGGGAGGTAGGAGAGTCCAAATGGGGTGCTGTTTTCGGCCTCGTGATCGTGATTGAACGGCCGAGAGGATGGAGGGGGTTTGGATGGGTTATTGGGCCACTTTGGAGGGGTGTTGGGCTGCAACACACACGAGGCCTTTACGGTTAACCGTTGGAGTATCAAATGGACTCCAAATGGTACGAAACTTGACAGGCGGTCTACCGGTGATATACCAAGGCCGCTTGGCAAATCTCGGTCCATCCCGAGAATGCTTAACACCCGCACACGAAAAAAGGCAAAAGGGGGCGCCGGAGGACATAGGAGCGCCGGATTGCAAAACGGACAACGGGGAAAATGCTCGGATGCATGAGACGAACACGTATGCAAATGCGATGCACATGATGACATGATTTGAAATGAATGACACACAAACAAATGACAAGGCAACAACAGCGAATAGCTGGAAGACATCTGGCGCAACAGTCTCGGGGCGTTACAACACTCCACCACTACGAGAGGATCTCGTCCCGATATCTAGGATGTCACCGGAGGGAAAACAGAAGAGAAAGAGGAGAGGTAAAACTAAGTTGCTTCTTTGACAAATGAGTGAAACAAAAAAACCTTGAGAGGTTGAACAAATTGAAAGAAAGAATAAAACGGAGATGAACGAAGTTGAAAGCACTCCATTAGGAAAGAGGAACAAGGAAGAACAAATTCGGACAACACTCCGGTTGAAAAGAGATGCAAGACTCGAAAAGATGAAAAGAATTTGAGCAAAGGACACAACACTCCAGTTAAATGGATAAACATGAAAAGAACATGATCATCACAATTCGAGATGATGAGTGAGGAGAGCAACGTCACAATGCCTCCGTAAGAAGAAAGAATATAGCTCATTGAAATCAAAGGATGGAGAAGAAAAGGTCAACTTATGCCACAAGTGAGCTTGAAGATCACCCTTCCAAGAAAGTTATAACGGAGTTGTTGGAAAACCAACAACAAAAAGGATAAGCTTGATATGGACTTATAGAAGACATCTCAAAATTATGAGGTGACAACTTGCCACTCACGGAAAAGATTTGATTGGCAGCTAGAAAAAGATAGAAATATTCTTCCACCGAGGTGATAAGGATAAAACTTGGATCATAGATAATCACCACAAAGAGCAACACTCCCAATGGAAGGCTTTAGGTGAAATTTATACCAAGATAACTCCATGGAAGAAAGTGATGGGTTTAAATACCTCATTCTTGTGAATGAAGAATGATATATTACCACCTCAAAAGATAAGGGAGAACGATTGCACTCCGGATTGCAAGATGAAGAAAACTTGAGCTCCTCTGAAAAGAATCTCAATGAACACTTCGAGAAGGAATTAATTCCTTGATGAACCATCATATAGAGCCTCCATGAAGAACTCCGGTAATAAAAGAATGATCAAATGAAAAGAAAGTTGAAAAGAACTCCGGGAGAAGCCTTGCAAGGATTTAGATGAAGCTTTGAAATGATATAACCGAGAAAACTTGGAACTCCAGAAAGAAAGATTAACAAATGAAATCAAGAATTTTGATGAACCTCTGAAATAAGGAAATAATCACTTGGAAGAAACAAGAATAAGAATTACATTATGCTTTGAAGGAAATATGCCCTAGAGGAAATAATAAAGTTATTATTTATTTCCTTATATCATGATAAATGTTTATTATTCATGCTAGAATTGTATTAACCGGAAACATAATACATGTGTGAATACATAGACAAACAGAGTGGCACTAGTATGCCTCTACTTGACTAGCTCGTTGATCAAAGATGGTTATGTTTCCTAACCATATACATGAGTTGTCATTTGATTAACGGGATCACATCATTAGGAGAATGATGTGATTGACTTGACCCATTCAGTTAGCTTAGCACTTGATCGTTTAGTTTGTTGCTATAGCTTTCTTCATGACTTATACATGTTCCTATGACTATGAGATTATGCAACTCCCGTTTACCGGAGGAACACTTTGTGTGCTACCAAACGTCACAATGTAACTGGGTGATTATAAAGGTGCTCTACAGGTGTCTCCAAAGGTACTTGTTGGGTTGGCGTATTTCGAGATTAGGATTTGTCACTCCGATTATCGGAGAGGTATCTCTGGGCCCACTCAGTAATGCACATCACTATAAGCCTTGCAGGCATGGCAACTAATGAGATAGTTGCGGGATGATGTTTTACGGAACGAGTAAAGATACTTGCCGGTAACAAGATTGAACTAGGTATTGAGATACCGACGATCGAATCTCGGGCAAGTAACATACCGATGACAAAGGGAACAACGTATGTTGTTATGCGGTTTGACCGATAAAGATCTTCGTAGAATATGTGAGAGCCAATATGAGCATCCAGGTTCCGCTATTGGTTATTGACCGGAGACGTGTCTCGGTCATGTCTACATAGTTCTCGAACCCGTAGGGTCCGCATGCTTAAAGTTCGATGACGGTTATATTATGAGTTTATGTGATTTGATATACCGAAGGTAGTTTGGAGTCCCGGTTGAGATCGGGGACATGACGAGGAGTCTCGAAATGGTCGACACGTAAAGATCGATATATTGGACGACTATATTCGGACATCGAAAAGGTTTCGAGTGATTCGGGTATTTTCGGAGTATCGGGGAGTTTCGGGAATTCACCGGGAGAAGTATTGGGCCTTATTGGGCCATACGGGAATAGAGGAGAGAAGCCAAAAGGAAGGAGGCACGCGCCCCCCCTCTAGTCCGAATGGGACAAGGGGTGCAGCCCCTTTTCCTTTTCCCTCTCCCCCTCTTTCCTTCTCTCCTACTCCAGAAAGGAAAGGGAATCCTACTAGGACTTGGGAGTCCTAGTAGGACTCCCCACACTTGGCACGCCCCCTCTAGGGCCGGCCTCTCCCTCCCTCCTTTATATACGGGGGCAGGGGCACCTCTAGACACAACAATTGATCATTGATCTCTTAGTCGTGTGTGGTGCCCCCCTCCACCATAGTCCACCTCGATAATACTGTAGCAGTGCTTAGGCGAAGCCCTGCGTCGGTAGAACATCAACATCGTCACCACGCCGTCGTGCTGACGGAACTCTCCCGCAACACTCGGCTAGATCGGAGTTCGAGGGACGTCATCGGACTGAACGTGTGCTGAACTCGGAGGTGCCGTGCGTTCGGTACTTGATCGGTCGGATCGTGAAGACGTATGACTACATCAACCGCGTTGTGCTAACGCTTCCGCTTTCGGTCTACGAGGGTACGTGGACAACACTCTCCCCTCTCGTTGCTATGCATCACCATGATCTTGCGTATGCGTAGGAATTTTTTTGAAATTACTACGTTCCCCAACAGTGGCATCCGTGCCAGGTTTTATGCGTAGATGTCATATGCACGAGTAGAACATAAGTGAGTTGTGGGCGATATAAGTCATACTGCTTACCAACATGTTATATTTTGGTTCGGCGGTATTGTGGGATGAAGCGGCCCGGACCGACATTACGCGTACGCTTACGCGAGACTGGTTCTACCGACGTGCTTTGCACCCAGGTGGCTGGCGGGTGTCTGTTTCTCCAACTTTAGGTGAACCGAGTGTGGCTACGCCCGGTCCTTGCGAAGGTTAAAATAGCACCAACTTGACAAACTATCGTTGTGGTTTTGATGCATAGGTAAGAACGGTTCTTGCTCAGCCCGTAGCAGCCATGTAAAACTTGCAACAATAAAGTAGAGGATGTCTAACTTGTTTTTGCAGGGCATGTTGTGATGTGATATGGTCAAAGCATGATGCTAAATTTTATTGTATGAGAAGATCCTGTTTTGTAATCGAGTTATCGGCAACTGGCAGGAGCCATATGGTTGTCGCTTTATTGTACGCAATGCAATCGCCCTGTAATGCTTTACTTTATCACTAAGCGGTAGCGATAGTCGTAGAAGCATAAGATTGGCGAGACGACAACGATGCTACGATGGAGATCAAGGTGTCGCGCCGGGACGATGGTGATCATGACGGTGCTTCAGAGATGGAGATCACAAGAACAAGATGATGATGGCCATATCATATCACTTATATCGATTGCATGTGATGTTTATCTTTTATGCATCTTATCTTGCTTTGATTGACAGTACCATTATAAGATGATCTCTCACTAAATTTCAAAGATAAAAGCGTTCTCCCTGAGTATGCACCATTGCCAAAGTTCGTCATGCCCAGACACCACGTGATGATCGAGTGTGATAAGCTCTACGTCCATCTACAACGGGTGCAAGCCAGTTTTGCACACGCAGAATACTCAGGTTAAACTTGACGAGCCTAGCATATGCAGATATGGCCTCGGAACACTGAGACCGAAAGGTCGAGCGTGAATCATATAGTAGATATGATCAACATAGTGATGTTCACCATTAAAAACTACTCCATTTCACGTGATGATCGGTTATGGTTTAGTTGATTTGGATCACGTGATCACTTAGATGATTAGAGGGATGTCTATCTAAGTGGGAGTTCTTAAGTAATATGATTAATTGAACTTTAATTTATCATGAACTTAGTCCTGGTAGTATTAGCATATCCATGTTGTAGATCAATAGCTCGCGTTTAGCTCCCCTGTTTTATTTTGTTATGTTCCTAGAGAAAACTAAGTTGAAAGATGTTAGTAGCAATGATGCGGATTGGATCTGTGATCTGAGGATTATCCTCATTGCTGCACAGAAGAATTATGTCCTTGATGCACTGCTAGGTGACGGACCTATTGCAGGAGCATATGCAGACGTTATGAACGTTTGGCAAAGCTCAGTATGATGACTACTTGATAGTTTAGTGCACCATGTTTTACGGCTTAGAAACCGAGACTTCAAAAATGTTTTGAACGCCACAGAGCATATAAGATGTTCCAAGAGTTGAAATTAGTATTTCATACTCATGCCCGTGTCGAGAGGTATGAGACCTTTGATATTACTTTGCCTACAAGATGGAGGAGAATAGCTCAACCAGTAAGCATGTGCTCAGATTGTCTGAGTACTACAATCGCTTAAATCAAGTGGGAGTTAATCTTCCAGATAAAATAGTGATTGACAGAATTCTCTAGTCACCATCACCAAGTTAGTAGAACTTCGTGATGAACTATAATATGCAAGGGATAACGGAAACGATTCCCAAGCTCTTCGTGATGCTAAAATTGACGATGGTAAAAATCAAGAAAAGCATCAAGTGTTGATGGTAAACAAAACCACTAGTTTCAAGTAAAGGGACAAAAGGAAGAAAGGGAACTTCAAGAAGAACGACAAGCAATTTTCTTCTCAAGTGAAGAAGCCCAAGTCTAGACCTAAGCCTGGGACTAAGTGCTTCTACTACAAAGGGACTAGTCACTGGAGGCGGAACTGCCCCAAGTATTTGGTGGATAAGAAGGATGGCAAAGTGAACAATGCTATATTTGATATACATGTTACTGATGTGTTTATAGCAACCCCTCGGTATTTGATACTGGGTCAGTTTCTAAGAATAGTAACTCGAAACAGGAGTTGCAGAATGAACAGAGATTAGTTAAGCGTGAAGTGGCGATGTGTATTGGAAATGGTTCCAAGATTGATATCATCATCATCGCACACTCCCTATACTTTCGGGATTAGTGTTAAACCTAAAATAAATGTTATTTAGTGTTTGCGTTGAGCATGAATATGATTGGATCATGTTTATTGCAATACAGTTATTCATGTAAGTTAGAGAATAATTGTTGTTCTGTTTACATGAATAAAACCTTCTATGGTCATACACCCAATGAAAATGGTTTGTTGGATCTTGATCGTGGTGACACACATTTTCATAATATTGAAGCCAAAAGATGCAAAGTTAATAATGATAGTGCAACTTATTTGTGGCACTGTCGTTTAGGTCATATTGGTGTAAAGTGCATGAAGAAAATCCATGCTGATGGGCTTTTGGAATCACTTGATTATGAACCAGTTGATGCTTGCGAACCATGCCTCATGGGCAAGATGACTAAGACTCTGTTCTCTGGAACAATGGAGCAAGCAACAGATTTGTTGGAAATCATACATACTGATGTATGTGGTCCGATGAATATTGAGGCTCACAGCAGGTATCATTATTTTCTGATCTTCATAGATGATTTGAGCAGATATGAGTATATCTACTTGATGAAACACAAGTCTGAAGCATTTGAAAAGTTCAAAGAATTTTAGAGTGAAGTGGAGAATCATCGTAACAAAAATAAAAGTTTCTACGATATGATCGTAGAAGTAAAATATTTGAGTTACGAGTTTGGCCTTTAGTTAAAAAATGTGAAATAGTTTCACTACTCACGCCACCTGGAACACCACAGTGTAATGGTGTGTCCGAACGTCGTAACCATACTTTATTAGATATGGTGCGATCTATGATGTCTCTTACCGTATTACCACTATCGTTTTGGGGTTATGCATTAGAGACAGCTACATTCACGTTAAATAGGGCACCATCTAAATCCGTTGAGACGACACCGTATGAACTATGGTTTGGCAAGAAACCTAAGCTGTCGTTTCTTAAAGTTTGAGGTTGCAATGCTTATGTGAAAAGTTTCAACCTGATAAGCTCAAACCCAAATTGGAGAAGTGCGTCTTCATAGGATACCCAAAAGAAAATGTTGGGTACACCTTCTATCACAGATCCGAAGGCAAGTTATTCATTGCTTAGAATGGATCCTTTCTAGAGAAGGAGTTTCTCTCGAAAGATGTGAGTGGGAGGAAAGTAGAACTTGATGAGGTAACTGTACTCGCTCCCTTATTGGAAAGTACTTCATCATAGAAATTTGTTCCTGTGACTACTACACCAATTAGTGAGGAAGCTAATGATGATGATCATGTAACTTCAGATCAAGTTACTACCGAACCTCATAGGTAAACCAGAGTGAGATCCGCACCAGAGTGGTATGGTAATCCTGTTCTGGAGGTCATGTTGCTTGACCATGACGCACCTACGAACTATGAGGAGGCGATGATGAGCTCAGATTCCGCGAAATGGCTTGATGCCATGAAATCTGAGATGGGATCCATGTATGAGAACAAAGTATGGACTTTGGTTGACTTGCCCGATGATCGGCAAGCCAAAGAAAATAAATGGATTTTCAAGCAGAAGACGGACGCTGATAGTAGTGTTACTATCTACAAAGCTAGACTTGTCGAAAAAGGTTTTTGACAAAGTTCAAGGTGTTGACTATGATGAGGTTTTCTCACTCGTAGAGATGCTTAAGTCTGTCCTAATCATGTTAGCAAATTGCCGCATTTTATGAAATTTGGCAAATGGATGTCAAAACTGCATTCCTGAATGGATTTCTGGAAGAAGAGTTTTATATGATACAACTGGAAGGTTTTGTCGATCCAAAGGGAGCTAACAAAATGTGCAAGCTCCAGCGATCCATCTATGGACTGGTGCAAACATCTCGGAGTTGGAATATACGCTTTGATAAGTTAATCAAAGCATATAGTTTTATACAGACTTGCGGTGAAGCCTGTATTTACAAGAAAGTGAGTGGGAGCACTACAACATTTCTGATAAGTATATGTGAATGACACATTGTTGATCGGAAATAATGTAGAATTATTCTGCAAAATATAAAGGAGTGTTTGAAAGGAGTTTTTCAAAGAAAGACCTCGGTGAAGCTGCTTACATATTGAGCATCAAGATCTATAGAGATAGATCAAGACGCTTAATAAGTTTTTCAATGAGTACATACCTTGACAAGATTTTGAAGTAGCTCAAAATGGAATAGTCAAAGAAAGAGTTCTTGCCTGTGTTACAAGGTGTGAAACTGAGTAAGACACAAAGCCCGACCACGGCAAAGATAGAAAGAGAATGAAAGTCATTCCCTATGCCTTGGCCATAGGTTCTATAAAATATGCCATGCTGTGTACCAGATCTATTGTATACCCTACACTGTTTTTGGCAAGGGAGTACAATAGTGATCTAGGAGTAGATCACTGGACAGCAGTCAAAATTATCCTTAGTGGAATAAGGATATGTTTCTCGATTATGGAGGTGACAAAAAGGTTCATCGTAAAGGGTTACGTCGATGCAAATTTTGACACTGATCCAGATGACTCTAAGTCTCAGTCTGGATACATATTGAAAGTGGGAGAAATTAGCTAGAGTAGCTCCGTGCAGATCATTGTTGACATAGAAATTTACAAAATACTTACGGATCTGAATGTGGCAGACCCGTTGACTAAACTTCTCTCACAAGCAAAACATGATCACACCTTAGTACTCTTTGGGTGTTAATCACATAGAGATGTGAACTAGATTATTGACTCTAGTAAACCCTTCGGGTGTTGGTCACATGTCGATGTGAACTATGGGTGTTAATCACATGGTGATGTGAACTATTGGTATTAAATCACATGGCGATGTGAACTAGATTATTGACTCTAGTGCAAGTGGGAGACTGAAGGAAATATGCCCTAGACGCAATAATAAAGTTATTATTTATTTCCTTATATCATGATAAATGTTTATTATTCATGCTAGAATTGTATTAACCGGAAACATAATACATGTGTGAATACATAGACAAACAGGGTGTCACTAGTATGCCTCTACTAGACTAGCTCGTTGATTAAAGAGGGTTATGTTTCCTAACCATAGACATGAGTTGTCATTTGATTAACGGGATCACATCATTAGGAGAATGATGTGATTGACTTGACCCATTCCGTTAGCTTAGCACTTGATCGTTTAGTTTGTTGCTATTAATTTCTTCATGACTTATACATGTTCCTATGCCTATGAGATTATGCAACTCCCGTTTACCGGAGGAACACTTTGTGTGGTACCAAACGTCACAACGTAACTGGGTGATTATAAAGGTGCTCTACAGGTGTCTCCAAAGGTACTTGTTGGGTTGGCGTATTTCGAGATTAGGATTTGTCACTCCGATTGTCGGAGAGGTATCTCTGGGCCCACTCGGTAATGCACATCACTATAAGCCTTGCAAGCATTGCAACTAATGAGATAGTTGCGGGATGATGTTTTATGGAATGAGTAAAGAGACTTGCCGGTAACGAGATTGAACTAGGTATTCAGATATCGACGATCGAATCTCGGGCAAGTAACATACCGATGACAAAGGGAACAACGTATGTTGTTATGCGCTTTGACCGATAAAGGTCTTCATAGAATATGTGGGAGCCAATATGAGCATCCAGGTTCCGCTATTGGTTATTGACCGAAGATGTGTCTCGGTTATGTCTACATAGTTCTCGAACCCGTAGGGTCCGCACGCTTAAAGTTCGATGACGGTTATATCATGAGTTTATGTGATTTGATATACCGAAGGTAGTTCGGAGTCCCGGATGAGATCGGGGACATGACGAGGAGTCTCGAAATGGTCGAGACGTAAAGATCGATAAATTGGATGACTATATTCGGACATCGGAAAGGTTCCGAGTGATTCGGGTATTTTCGGAGTACCGGGGAGTTACGGGAATTCACCGGGAGAAGTATTGGGCCTCATTGGGCCATACAGGAATAGAGGAGAGAGGCCAAAAGGAAGGAGGCGCCCCCCCTCTAGTCTGAATTGGACAAGGGGTGCAGCCCCCTTTTCCTTTTCCCTCTCCCCCTCTCTCCTTCTCTCCTACTCCAGAAAGGAAAGGGAATCCTACTAGGACTTGGGAGTCCTAGTAGGACTCCCCACACTTGGCGCGCCCCCTCTAGGGCCGGCCTCTCCCTCCCTCCTTTATATACGGGGGCAGGGGGCACCTCTAGACACAACAATTGATCATTGATCTCTTAGCCGTGTGCGGTGCCCCCTCCACCATAGTCCACCTCGATAATACTATAGTGGTGCTTAGGCGAAGCCCTGCATCGGTAGAACATCAACATCGTCACCATGCCGTCGTGCTGACGAAACTCTCCCTCAACACTCGGCTGGATCGGAGTTCGAGGGACGTCATCGGGCTGAACGTGTGCTGAACTCGAAGGTGTCGTGCGTTTGGTACTTGATCGGTCGGATTGTGAAGACGTACGACTACATCAACCGTGTTGTGCTAACGCTTCCACTTTCGGTCTACGAGGGTACGTGGACAACACTCTCCCCTTTCGTTGCTATGCATCATCATTATCTTGCATGTGCGTAGGAATTTTTTTGAAATTACTACGTTCCCCAACATGCTTATCCATCGTAAGAATTACAAACAAAGGATTTCATACCACTTATTATCGTAGAAAGGATTAAGATAGATATAGCGCAAACTTGAGAAGGTCTTCAAGGAACCACCGGTAGGATTGGAAAGAACGAGTGAATTGATATGATAACCAAGGAAGAGAACTCTTGAACCGAACCACCGTAAGAATTGAAAATGCACGAAGAAAAGATAAAGAAACACCGGGAAGAATTAGAAAATGAACGAAGATACTTGAGAGAATTTTGGTACAAGTGAGCGAAGAAAACGCGAACTGATTAGAGAATACTTGAACGAAGCACGTGTAGATTTTTAGAATGAGAGCTGAAAGCTGGAATGAATAATTATGAGATGATGGGCTCCAGAGAATCGAACTGAAAAGACTGCAGAATTGCTCCGGATGGGTGCAAAGAATTCTCACAATCGAAAACAATTATGAGAGGATGGCATCAAGCTAGAACCATGAATCTTCAAGAGAACGGACCAAGATTTAGAGGAAACACTTCTTCGGTCTTCAAATGTTGAGAATGACGATGAGAAACACCACCATGTGTAGTTGAGATACTCCGGGATGAAAATTAGAAAAGGTTGAACCAACAATGAAAATAATTTGAAAGATCTTGGAGAAAGACATATGACTGATGATAATCCATTCTGACGTCAAACTTTGAAAGGATTTGAGGATAGCTCCGGGAAAATAGAAGAGTCAGGTAAGATCCTGGGAAAAGACCTATGGGTTAGGGCCCACTCAAAAGAAACACTGTTGAGCGATTTAAAAGATAGATTGCGCCGGTTGAGTTAAATGGCTTGACTAAGATAACAACCTCGAGATAGGTTCGAACGGATCTTGAATGAAAAGACGAGCCTTCTGAGATATCTTCAGTACTCCCGAACAAATGAATAGCGAGAGGTGGATGATTAAGAGGTGCACCGACATGAGAACACATTAGCAACGATGAAAAGTTATGATCGACAAAGCTTGAATTAAATCCACCGGAGAAGAAAAGAACGAATAATGATAACTTGAAGCTCCGTTAGAACCTTCTTGAGAATCACCGGATAAGAACATTGACGGAAAAGAATGGAGAGGCTTCCCATCAATAAAAGGATACTTGGTTAAGAAAACCGAGTCCTTGAAGAAAAATAAAGGGGTGGGTGGGCGAGAAAACAAAGACAACTTGGGGGCGGATGAAACGAACACCGTTGAGAGAAACTTAGAATTGAACTTGCGGATGTTTTAGAATGTTCGGATCCACTTGAAGAGAAACACGCCGGATGAAAAGGATTGACATGACAATCTCAATTATCATGAAGGATTAGTATTCACATAGAAATATGAGGACACCGCTTAGACAAGGTATGGAATCAACATATGACTTCGAAGCAACTCGAATACCACAACTCAAAACTAATAAAGGATTGGCTCGCAGAATAAGCCAGAAATACCCGCGTGATCCTAAAAACAATTCATGAAATTTGAGGAGAGAAGAGTCAAAACTCTACGTCAGGATGCCTCACCAGAGCGACAAAGGGACTGGGGAGTAAAAAGAATCCTACTCTCCGATATATATAATCCTATAAGACTCAAAACATTTTTTTTCTAGACTCAACAACGCCAACGATTCGATCAAGCAGGGGGCTCCTAAGTCGGGGAAGGCTCTGATTACCAACTTGTAACACCCACGATGAGGCTATATCTCCCATGTGTCGGAGCACGACTTAGAGGCATAACCACATAGTAGGCATGTCGCAAGAGGGGTAATCTTTACACATGCCATGTACTAAATAAGAAAGGGATAAAGAGTTGGCTCACAATCGCCACTTTAAACAATACATAATATCATACAATATCCAGAAAACAATCAAGGTCCGACTATGGAACCAAAATAAATAAAGACAACCCCAAATGCTAGATCCTCGATCGCCCCAACTGGGCTCCACTACTGATCGACCAGAAAAGAAACGAAACAACGAACACGATCTTCATCGAGCTCCCACTTGAGCTCGGTTGCGTCACCTGCACTGGTCTCATCGGCACCTGCAACTGTTTTGGAAGTATCTGTGAGTCACGGGGACTCAACAATCTCACACCCACGCGATTAAGACTATTTAAGCTTACGGGTAGGATAGGGTAGTGAGGTGGAGCTGTAGCAACCACTAGCATACGCAAAAAAGAGCGAGAAGAGAAGCAACGCACGGTCGTGAACTAGAAGTGATCAAGAAGTGATCCTAAAACTACTTATGCACAAGCATAACTCCAAAACCGTGTTCACTTCCCGGATTCCGCCGAAAAGAGACCATCACGGCTACACACGCGGTTGATGTATTTTAATTAAGTCAAGTGTCAAGTTATCTACAACCAGACATTAACAAATTCCCATCTGCCCATAACCACGGGCACGACTTTCAAAAGTTCATTACCCTGCAGGGGTGTCCCAACTTAGCCCATCACAAGCTCTCACGGTCAACGAAGGATATTCCTTCTAGCGGGAAGACCCGATCAGACTCGGAATCCCGGTTACTAGACATTTCGACAATGGTAAAACAAGACCAGCAAAGCCACCCGATGTGCCGACAAATCCTGATAGGAGTCACATGTATCTCGTTCTCAAGGCAACACCGGATGAGACTAGCTACGAGTAAAACCAAACCTCAAGTTTCCCTGAGGTGGCCCCGCAGGCAGCTCGGTTCGGACCAACACTCAGAGGAGCACTGGCCCGGGGGGTTAAAATAAAGATGACCCTTGAGTCTGCAGAACCCAAGGGAAGGGATATATGGTGGTAGGTAGGCAAATGGTAAAACCAAGGTTGGGCCTTGCTGGAGGAGTTTTATTCAAGGCGAACTGTCAAGGGGTTCCCATTATCACCCAACCGCGTAAGGAACGCAAAATCAAGGAACATAACACCGGTATGACGGAAACTAGGGCGGCAAGAGTGGAACAAAACACCAGGCATAAGGCCGAGCCTTCCACCCTTTACCAAGTATATAGATGCATTAATTAAATAAGAGATATTGTGATATCCCAACAATAACCATGTTCCAACATGGAACAAACTTCAGCTTCATCTTCACCTGCAACTAGCAACGCTATAAGAGGGGCTGAGCAAAGCGGTAACATAGCCAAACAACGGTTTGCTAGGACAAGGTGGGTTAGAGGCTGAACGTGGCAATATGGGAGGGATGATATAGCAAGTGGTAGGTATCGTGGCATAGCAAAAGAGCGAGCATTTAGCAAGCAAAGATAGAAGTGATTTCGAGGGTTTGGTCATCTTGCCTGCAAAGTTCTCCGAGTTGACGAAAGCTTGATCCTCGTAAGCGTACTCAACAGGTTCCTCAATCACGAACTCGTCACCCGGCTCTACCCAAGGCAATAACACAAGAAAAAGAGCCAACAATCAATCATGGTGCAATGCGCAAGAAACATGATGCAAAACAGGGCATGATATGCGAGATGTGATATGCAATGCATATGCATGCTTCGGAAGCGAAAGATTGAACCAGGCCTCAACTTGGAAAACCAAGAGTGCCGCTGGAAAGATGGGATGATTCCGGTCGAAATCGATATAAAGATCGCCGAATCGGAGACACGGTTTGCAAATGGCAAGCAAAACAATAATGGCACGATTCTGCGATTAATAGCACGATGCCATCTAGAATGCAACAAGAAACTAAGCTACTGGACTCCAACATAGCAACAAAGCACGTGGCAGTGATCTACTCAAGATGCTTGACAAAAGATGAACACCGAGCTACGACCAAATCACACAATAGCAGGGTAAAACAAGCATGGCAAAAGGGCAAAAGATATCAACATCACAGACTTAGTGAAAATAATAACATGCCATGAATTAACATCGGGAAGCAAAGTTCAGAGCAAGCTAACAACATGCTACAGGAACAGATTATAGCAAACAAGTGCATGTCATGAATCTACTCAAAGCATATAACAAAAGTCCCTTACTAACCATAAGCCAAAAAGGATCAGAAGATATCATGGCACCCATGTAAACATAGCAAGTTTCGTTAACAGATTTAGACTTAGCAGAAAACTAGGCATGGCATAAACAGAATTATGAAGGCATCTTTGCGAGCTCGATTCACTCAACACAAGTCATTGCATGACAAGATAAGCATAGCACCAGCAAGAAGACATTATCATGAAGCTAACCATGGCAAGAATAAGTCTATGGCATGCTTGGATCAACTACAACAACCTTGGCATAATTGATTAACATGTAAACAATCTGCCAGGAACATTTTATAGCAAAAGTAGAGCAAGATTAAGACATGCTAGGGCACTCCATAAATTCAAACAGGGGCATGGATGGATAGAACATAAAAACATCTCAAAATCATCCTTACGGAACATACTCAAAAGAAGCATGGATCTCACTGTAGCAACATGAATACATGGCATAAAAATAACAGCAGACAAAGACTTAACCAAAATCCCGAGATCCTGAAATCAGCAATATTACGAGAGCTACTTTGCATGCTTGTGCTAGTCACCACATTGATCACAAAAATATATGGCATATACCCTTGTAAAGATGGCATGACATATCCCAAAACACATGTAGAGCTCAAGTCCATATGCAGCACACAATAATCTTGGCAAAAATGACAAATGCTCACAAACTGATAAGAATCAGCACCTAACATTATGAAGCACTCTTGCAACAGTCATTAGGGCATCAAGATGGACTCAAAAAAGCATGGTGCAATGGAACAAAATGAAGAGCACATCCAGATGAACATTTTGATATATTATATGCATGAAACAGAGCATCACACATGGAGTTATGGCACGACGAACATGGCATCAGAAGATAGGAAATCAGGGACTTAGTGGAAAAATCACCTCCCAGATCTGGATCTAGGGTTCGCACGTGGACCGAGGCGGGGCCGGAGTTGCTCGCCGGAGACGAGGAAGATGCTGGCCGGAGGGTCAGGGAGGCTCGCCGGAGTGGCGGGGTCGGGCGGATCCGGCCGGGGCCGGTCGCCGGAGCAGAGGCGGTGACGTGGGGCGCGGGGGCGTGGACGGCGACGCGCCGGCGGGAGGCGGCGGAGCTAGGGCGGTGGCGGCGCGGGAGGTCCGTCGGTGGCGCGCCGGCGTCGGGCGGCAGGCGGCGCACGGCGGCGAGGCACAGGCTCTCTCGGGCCTGGCGCGGCCCGGGGCGGGCCCGATCTGGGCCTCACGGGCCCTGGCGGTGGGGAGGAGAGAGAGGGCGACGTGGCGGCGCGGGAGAGGCCGGACGGTGGCAGCGGACATGTCCGTCGGTGGTGGGGAAGTGTCCGGTGACGCGAGGGGAAGAAGACTAGGGTTTCCTCCATGATTTTTCGGGGGAAGGTGCAAATATATAGGTAGAGGGAGCTAGAAGAGTCCAAATGTGGTGCGGTTTTCGGCCATGCGATCGTGATCGAACAGGCGAGAGGATGGAGGGGGTTTGGATGGTATATTGGGCCACTTTGGAGGGGTGTTGGGCTGCAACACACACGAGGCCTTTACGGTTCCCCGGTTAACCGTTGGAGTATCAAACGGACTCCAAATGGTACGAAACTTGACAGGCGGTCTACCGGTGATATACCAAGGCCGCTTGGAAAATCTCGGTCCATCCCGAGAATGTTTAACACCCACACACGAAAAATGGCAAAAGGGGGCGCCAGAGGACATAGGAGCACCGGATTGCAAAACGGACAACGGGGAAAATGCTTGGATGCATGAGACGAACACGTATGCAAATGCGATGCACATGAGGACATGATATGAAATGCATGACACGCAAACAAATGACAAGGCAACAACAGCGAATAACTAGAAGACATCTGGCACAACAGTCTCGGGGCGTTACATTGTTCATTATTGTCATCTTGTTCAATGGACGGTAGTCGACACAGAGTCGGTCCGTTCCATCCTTCTTCTGGACAAAAAGAACACCACAACCCCACGGAGATGAACTCGGTCTGATCAGACCCAGACGCTCTTGTTCATCAAGCTGTTTCTTCAATTCCTTGAGCTCCTTAGGTCCAAGCTTGTATGGACGCTTGCAAATGGGTTCCGTGCCAGGCTCAAGATCGATAATGAATTCAACTGGCCGATGAGAAGGCATTCCCGGAAGCTCTTCTTGAAAGACATCTTAGTATTCACAAACAACTGGAATCTGAGGGATTGCATCCAACTCGCCCTTATCATTGAGGGAAAACAGTTGAATGGTTTCATCCCGAGCGGCATAGATGATCACATCCTTAGAAGAGTGTGTTAATTGAATATCTCTGGCATCACAATCAAGCTGAGCCTTGTGCTTAGAAAGCCAGTCCATCCCGAGAATTAGATCAATATCCGAGTCACCAAGAACAATTGGAGAAGACAAAAATTTATAGTTGCCCATCTTGATAGACACATCCAGGACACAATTATTAGATGCCATCTGCTTACCGGGGGACACAATCTTCAACAGGAAAGGAATCTTTTCGGTCACAAACTCATGCTTGGCAACAAAACGTCTTGAAATGAAACAAAGCGATGCACCAGTATCAAATAAAACTTTTGCAGGAATGTCATTAACTGAGAGATTACCCATTATCACATTAGTAGATTCATCCGCTAGAGCTGCATTCATCATGTTCACGTTTACATGCTTGGGATTATGCTTGACCACTGCATTGCTTGAAGATCTCACATGAGGAGGAGGCGGAAGGCGCCTTTGGTTGAAGCACTTGTTCACATAGTGACCTTTCTACTGACACTTGTTGCAAATCAGCTCTGGGAGCGGACGATGATAAGGAGCATTTGACCTTGGAACTTGAGTCTGAGACTTGTTCTGATAGCCTGGGTTGGGTGGGTGGGAAGATCCATGGCCACCTTTGTTCTTCTGTTGGCAGGGCTAACGAAACGGAGGAGGAGGATGAAGCCAGAACTTATGTTGCTTAGCTGCCACTTGTGAGGAAGAAGAAGACTGAACTGCGTCCCTGACACTCTTCTTTGAAGCCCCACACTTGAGCTGAGCACCTTCTTGCTTGAGGGCCATGTTATAGAATTGATCGAACTCAGTCGGCTGAAGAAGCACGAGAGCTAACTGCAGATCTTCTCTAAGGCCACCTCTGAATTGATAGATCATACTCTTTTCATCAGGAACGTCTTGTTTAGCGAAGCAAGCAAGTTTCTGAAACTGGATATTGTATTGGTAGACGGACATGCTGCCTTGCTTGAGATTACGGAACTCCTCACGCTTGCTCTCAGCAACACTTGTTGGAATATGATGAGCTTTGAAGTCTTGGCAGAAATCATCCCAGGTAATCACACGACCTCCTCTGGAATCTTTGTATTGTTGAAACCAATCAGCAACTAGGTTCTTGAGTTGAAACGAAGCAAACTTGACAAAGTCCTCGGGCCTGACATTACTACATTCAAAATGCTTGCAGATGTCCACGAGCGAATCATCAGCGTCTGTGGCCTCGACACAGTTGCTGACAGACTTTGGCTGGTTTGCAAGGAACTAGTTGAGGGTAGCAAACTGAGGCTGATTGTTGAAATTCCCTTGTCCTTGATTTCCTTGGTTGCCTTGACCTTGGTTGCGCTCTTGCAAGAGTTGCAAAAGCATCTGGGTGTTGGCGTTGGTGGCTACCATGACAGCTTGCCATGCCTCCGGAGGTGGAGGTGGTGGTGGATTTTGACGCGTTGGAGGAGCTATCATGAATAGGGTGACATCCATTAGAATCTTGATAGACAAATAGACAAGCTGAATCAATGGATATAAATTGCAACATGTAGTCTTCACAATAAACATTCGAACAAGGATGAACGAATGAATTCCAAAGTTAACATCACACGTCCATTAAGGTGAGAAGCCACTTAGATAAAGGTTGATGAATGAAGCAACAAGGTACGAATAGGAACAAATAAGTGGTAAGGATTACCCAATCACAAACCAAATATCCGCGGGAAGAAATACTAGAGCTACTTGAATTCCCACCTATAAAACTCTTGAAACTTTCTGGTTATGCAATCTGGTGTTGGGGATACAGGGGAAGCATAATATCTCACCCAAATTAACAATCCCTACATCCAGCTGTATCCATCCTTCAACACAAAACCTAGAAAACTTCGGAAATCATGTACCTCAACCTTCGAAAAGCATCCATTATATGAGTTATGGCAATACTCCCGAACTCCCACCACAGTACTGGGTGGCGTCGAGGTTATCTCACCAACAACTGCATAAAAGAGATTTTCGATGTCGACGAGCTCAGGAATTCCGGAACTGCAACGATAAAATTGTGACGACAACACCACGGAGCTCAACTCCCCGGGACACTGCCAAAACCCCTAAATGTCAGGAGGCACCAAGAACAATGTCTCGTCATAAGAATATTGAAACGATTCCAAGATACCCGCGTGATCCTAAAAAAAATTCATGAAATTTGAGGAGAGGAAAGTCAAAACTTCTAGGTCAGGAGATCTCACCAGAGCGGCGAAGGGACTGAGGAGTAAAAAGAATCCTACTCTACGATATATATATATATATATACATATAATCCTAAGACTCAAAACATTTTGTTCTAGACTCAACAACGTCAGCGATTTGATCAAGCAGGGGGCTCCTAAGTCGGGGATGGCTCTGATTACCAACTTGTAATGCCCATGATGCGGCTATATCTCCCACGTGTTGAGGCACGACTTAGAGGCATAACCGCATGGTGGTTTTGTCACAAGAGGGGTAATCTTCACACAATCCCATGTACTGAATAAGAAAGGGATAAAGAGTTGGCTTACAATCGCCACTTCACACAAATAACAAGTTAAACATACCTCATCCAGAGTACAATCAAGGTCCAACTACGGAACCAAAATAAAAGAAGACAACCCCAAATGCTAGATCCCCGATCGTCCCAACTGGGCTCCACTACTGATCATCAGGAAACGAAACATAGTAACGACCAAGGTCCTCGTCGAACTCCCACTTGAGTTCGGTAGTATCACCTGCACTGGTATCATCGGCACCTGCAACTGTTTGGAAGTATCTGTGAGTCACGAGGACTCAAAAATCTCACACCCGCGAGATCAAGACTATTTAAGCTTATGGGTAGGATAAGGTAATGCAGTGGAGCTGCAGCAAGCGCTAAGCAAATATGGTCGCTAACACACACAAATAAGAGTAAGATGAGAAGCTCCACAACGGTCGTGAAGCTACAAGTGATCAAGAAGTGATCCTGAAACTACTTACGTTCAAACATAACACAAGGCCGTGTTCACTTCCCGGACTCCATCGAAAAGAGACCATCACAGCTACGCACGCGGTTGATTCATTTTAATTAAGTCAAGTGTCAAGTTATCTACAACCGGATATTAACAAATTCCCATCTGCCACATAATCGTGGGCACGGCTCTCGAAAGTTTATACCCTGCAGGGGTGTCCCAACTTAGCCCATCACAAGCTCTCACGGTCAACAAAGGATATTCCTTCTCCCGGAATGACCCGATCAGACTCGGAATCCCGGTTACAAGACATTTCGACAATGGTAAAACAAGACTAGCAAGACCGTCCGACTGTGCGGACAAATCCCGGGTGAAGGGGTGGCGCCGCAAGTGGCTCTATGTTGGACCAACACTCAGAGGAGCACTGGCCCGGGGGTTAAAATAAAGAAGACCCTTGAGTCTGCAGAACCCAAGGGAAAAAGGCTTAGGTGGCAAATGTTAAAACCAAGGTTGGGCCTTGCTGGAGGAGTTTTATTCAAGGTGAACTGTCAAGGGGTCCCATAACCCCAACCGCGTAAGGAACACAAAAATCAAGGAACATAACACCGGTATGACAGAAACTAGGGCGGCAACAGTGGAACAAATCACCAGGCATAAGGCCGAGCCTTCCACCATTTACCAGGTGTATAGATCATTAAATTAAATAAGAGATAAAGTGATATCCCAACATATCGATCTTCCAATATGGAACAAACTTCAACTTCACCTGCAACTAACAATGCTATAAGAGGGGCTGAGAAAAAGCGGTAACATAGCCAAACAACAGTTTGCTAGGAAGGTGTGTTAGAGGCTTGACATGGCAATATGGGAGGCATGATATAACAAGTGGTAGGTAGTGCGACATAGCGATAGAACGAACAACTAGCAAGCAAAGATAGAAGTGATATCGAGGGCATGATCATCTTGCCTGCAATGTTCCCAGAGTTGTCGAAAGCTTGATCCTCGTTAGCGTACTCAACAGGTTCCTCGTTCACGTACTCGTCTCCCTACTCTACCCAAAGCGAGAACACAAGCAATGGAACAACAATCAATCACGGTGCAATACACAAGCAACATGATATGCAAGATATGGTATGCAATGCATACGCGTGCTCCGGAAGGGAAAGAATGGTCAAGGCATCAACTTGGAAAACCAAGTATGCCGCTGGAAAGATGAGGTGATTTCGGTCGAAATCGATATAAGGATCACCGGAAACGGATGCACGGTTTGCAAATGACAAGCAAAACAAGGATGATGCAAATCTGCGATTAACAGCATGATAGCGCTTAGAATGCAACAAGAAACTAAGCTAATGCACTCCACCATAGCAACAAAGCATATGACAGTGATGTACAAGAGATTCTTGACAAAACATGAATACTGAGCTATGGCTAAATCACACTAGAACAGGTTCAAACAAGCATGGCAAAAGTGCAAAAGATATCAGCTTCACAGACTTGGTGAAAATACTAACATGTCAAAAACAACATCAGGAAGCAATGTTTAGAGCTAGCAAACAACATGCTAAAAATACTAACATGTCAAGAACAACATCAGGAAGCAATGTTTAGAGCTAGCAAACAACATGCTAAAAATACTAACATGTCAAAAACAACATCAGGAAGCAATGTTTAGAGCTAGCAAACAACATGCTACAGGAACTTAACATAGGAAAAAAGGGCTTGGCATGCTTCTACTAAATGCATAGAACAAAACTCCCTTACTAAACATGATCCAAAAAGGCACAGACGATATAATGGCACCCATGTAAACATAGCAAGTTTTATAAACAGATTTAGACTTGGTGGAATTTCAGAACATGGCAGAAACAGATTCATGATAGCAACTTTGCAAGCTCATGCCACTCACCACAAAGCATTACATGACAATACAAGCATACCAACAGTATGAAGACATGTTCATGAAGCTAAAAATTGCAAGAGCAAGTGCATAGGATGCATGGATCACTAGTAAAACACATGGCAATATTGATTAACATGTTAAGAATCTGCGAGGAACAATATTTAGCAAAAGTAGACCAAGAAAATGACATGCTACATTACTCCATTATTACAACCAGAGGCATGAATGGATAGCAAATAACAATATGTTCAAAACATCATTACTGAAGAATCTCAATATAAGCATGGATCTCATGGTAGCAACAAGTTTACATGGCATCAAAATAACATCAGGAAAAGGACTTTGCAAATTCCTAAGTGCCTGAAAACAGTAACATCATGGAGCCTACTTTTCATGCTTGTGCTAGTTACCACATAGCTCCTGAAAATACAAGAGTTGCACCTTTGGAAAGCTGGCATGATGGAGCTCAAAACACATGTAGACCTCATGCTCGTAGGATGCACACACAAAATGCAGCAAAAATGACAAATCATCAAGTTCTGTTAAGAACCAGCCGTTAACATTTTAACCTACTCTTGCAACAATGATAATGGCATCAATATGGACATTACCATGCATGAAAATGCCACTAACATGAAGAGCATCATGAGACGAACATTTTGATATATTATATGCATGATTCGGAGCTACGGACACAGAGATGTAGCATGATGAACATGGCTTAGAAATATTAGGGAGCTTCGGGACTTAGAGGAATTTCACCTCGCGGATCAGATCTAGGGTTTGGCATGGACATCGAGGATCGCCAGGAAGTCGCCGGATCTTCGCCGGAGATCGTCAGGACGAGGTGGCTGGAGCTTGGAGAGTCGCCGGGGAGGGGCGTGGTGGCCGGATCCGACGAGGGGCGGCCGGATCTGGAGGGTGACGGCGGCGCGGCGCGCGGTGGCGCGCGGTGGTGGCGGCGCTCACGGAGCCGGCGAGTGGCGGCGAGGGCGGCGCAAGGCGGCGGCAGACGGCGGCGCAAGGCATTGAGCACGATGCTCGGGCAGCGGGGATGGCCGGGCGGTGTGGGCGCACGCTGGTGGCGCTCCGGGCCGGGAGGGCCTGGCTCGGGCCCCGCGGGCCGGCGCGATGGACGACGGCGGGAGGCCACGTGGCACGTTGCTAGCGGTTGAGCTCGGCGGTGGGATTTCTTCTGGCGGGTGCGGACATGTCTGGGGGGTGGGGGGGGGGGGGGATTTTCTAGGGTTTCCTCTGCGTTTTTGGACGGGAGATGCCTTCTTATAGGTAGGGGAAGCTAGGAGAGTCCAAATGAGATGTGGTTTTCGCTCACATGATCATGATCCAATGACGGAGAGAATAGATGGGGTTTAGATGTGTTATTGGGCTGTTTTGGAGGGGTGTTGGGCTGCAACACAAAAGAGGCTTTTGCGGTTACCCGGTTAATCGTTGGGGCATCAAACGACCTCCAAATGGAACGAAATTTGACAAGCGGTTTACCGGTGATGTAACAAGGCCACTCGAAAAATCTCGACCCATTACGAGAACATTTTTCTCCCACTCACGAAGCGAGGCAAGAGGGGTGCGCCGGGTGCATGTGGGAGTGTCCGATTGCGAAACGGACAATGGGGAAAAAGCTCGGATGCATGAGATGAACACGTTTGCAAATGAGATGCACATGATGACATGATATGAAATGCATGACATGAACAAAATGCAAAACGAAAGACAAAACCCAACCACGAAGGGAATATCATAACACATAGCCAAAATGGCAAGAGCCGGAGTTACAAATATGGAAAGTTACATCCGTGGTGTTACAGTTGTCGTCTCGCCAATTATTGCCTCGTACAACTATCACTACTGCTTAGTGATAAAGTGAAGCAATTACATGGCGATTGCATTTCATACAATAAAGCAACAACCATATGGCTCCTTTCAGTTGCCGAAATTGTGTTACAAAACATGGTCATCTCATACAATAAAATTTAGCATCATGTCTTGACCATATCACATCACAACATGCCCTGCAAAAACAAGTTAGACATCCTCTACTTTGTTGTTGCAAGTTTTACGTGGTTGCTACGGGCTGAGCAAGAACCGTTCTTACCTACGCATCAAAAACCACAACGAGGTATAGTGATTGCTTTTTGATCTTCAAAAAGAACCCTGTTCATTGAATCCGATTCAACTAAAGTTGGAGAAACTGACACCCACCAGCCACCTATGTGCAAAGCACATCGGTAGAATCAGTCTCGCGTTAGTGTACGCGTAATGTCAGTTTGGGGCGCTTCGTCCAACAATACCGGCGAATCAAGAATCAACTAGTGATGCCAAGCAATATGTATATACCCACGCCCACAACTCCTTTGTGTTCTACTCGTGCATATAACATCTACGCATAGACCTGGCTCTGATACCACTGTTGGGGAACGCAGTAATTTTAAAAAAATGCCTACGCACACGAAAGAGCTAGCTGTTGGGGAACGTACTAATTTCAAAATTTTCCTACGCGCACGCAAGATCTTGGTGATGCATAGCAAGGAGAGAGGAGAGTATCGTCTATGTACCCTCGTAGACCGTCAGCGGAAGCGTTATGAGAATGCGGTTGATGTAGTCGTACGTCTTCAAGATCCGACCGATCCAAGTACCGAACGTACGACACCTCCGAGTTCAGCACACGTTCAGCTCGATGACGTCCCACGAACTCCGATCCAGCGGAGCTTCACAGGAGAGTTCTGTCAGCACGACGGCGTGATGACGGTGATGATGTTGCTATAGACGCAGGGCTTCGCCTAAGCACCTCTACGATATGATCGAGGTGGATTATGGAGGAGGGGGCACCGCACACGACTTGGAACAATCAACTTGTGTGTTCTAGGGTGCCCCCTGCCCCCGTATATAAAGGAGCAAGGGGGGAGGCCGGCCGGCCCTTGTAGGGCGCGCTAGGAGGAGGATTCCTGCTCCTAGTAGGAGTAGGACTCCCCTTTCCTACTCCTACTAGGAGGAGGAAAGGAAGGAGGAGAGGGAGAAGGAAAGGGGGGCGCTCCCCCCTTCCCTAGTCCAATTCGGACCAGAGGGGGAGGGGCGCGCGTCCTGCCCTGGCCGGCCCTCTCTCTCTCCACTAAGGCCCATGTGGCCCATTACTTCTCCCGGGGGGTTCCGGTAACCCTCCGGCACTCCATTTTCTCAGAAATCATCCGGAACACTTCCGGTGTTTGAATATAGTCGTCCAATATATCAATCTTTATGTCTCGACCATTTCGAGACTCCTCGTCATGTCCGTGATCACATCCGGGACTCTGAACTTCCTTCGGTACATCAAATCACATAAACTCATAATATCGATCGTCACCGAACGTTAAGCGTGCGGACCCTACGGGTTCGAGAACTATGTAGACATGACCGAGACACGTCTCTGGTCAATAACCAATAGCGGAACCTGGATCTTCATATTGATTCCTGCTACCTCTTGAGCACTGTGTTGCTTTTCCCCGAAGAGGAAGGGATGATGCAGCAAAGTAGCGTAAGTACTTCCCTCAGTTTTGAGAACCAAGGTATCAATCTAGTAGGAGGCTACGCGCGAGTCCCTCGCACCTGCACAAAACAAATAAATCCTTGCAATCAATGCAAATAGTGGTTGTCAGTCCCTATAAGGCCACTTACGAGAGTGAGATCTGATAGATATGATAAGATAATATTTTTGGTATTTTTAGGATAAAGATGCAAAATAAAATAAAAGCAAAGTAAAAGCAAAAGGAAATACTAAGTATTGATAGATTGATATGATAGAGATAGACCCGGGGGCCATAGGTTTCACTTGTGGCTTCTCTCAAGAGCATAAGTATTCTACGGTGGGTGAACAAATTACTGTTGAGCAATTGACAGAATTGAGCATAGTTATGAGAATATCTAGGTATGATCATGTATATAGGCATCACGTCCGAGACAAGTAGACCGACTCCTGCCTGCATCTACTACTATTACTCCACTCATCGACCGCTATCCAGCATGCATCTAGAGTATTAAGTTAAAAACAGAGTAACGCCTTAAGCAAGATGACATGATGTAGAGGGATAGACACATGCAATATGAAGAAAACCCCATCTTGTTATCCTCGATGGCAACAATACAATACGTGCCTTGCTTCCCTTACTGTTTCTGGGAAAGGACACTGCAAGATTGAACCCAAAGCTAAGCACTTCTCCCATTGCAAGAAAGGTCAATCTAGTAGGCCAAACCAAATTGATAATTCGAAGAGACTTGCAAAGATAACCAATCATACATAAAAGAATTCAGAGAAGAATCAAATATTGTTCGTAGATAGACTTGATCATAAACCCACAATTCATCGGTCTCAACAAATACACCGCAAAAAGAAGATTACATCGAATAGATCTCCACAAGAGAGGGGGAGAACTTTGTATTGAGATCCAAAAAGAGAGAAGAAGCCATCAAGCTACTAGCTATGGACCCATAGGTCTGAAGTAAACTACTCACACTTCATCAGAGGGGCTATGGTGTTGATGTAGAAGCCCTCCGTGATCGATGCCCCCTCCGGCGGAGCTCCGGAACAGGCCCCAAGATGGGATCTCGTGGATACAGAAAGTTGCGTCGGTGGAATTAGGTTTTTGGCTCCGTCTTTGATCGTTTGGGGGTACGTGGATATATATAGGAGGAAGGAGTACGTCGGTGGAGCAACAGGGGGCCCACGAGGGTGGAGGGCGCGCCAGGTGGGGGTGGGTGCGCCCCCCTACCTCGTGGTCTCCTCTTTTCTTTCTTGACGTAGGGTCCAAGTCTCCCTGGTCTTGTTCGTTGAGAAAATCACGTTCCCGAAGGTTTCATTCCGTTTGGACTCCGTTTGATATTCCTTTTCTTCGAAACCCTAAAATAGGCAAAAAAACAACAATTCTGGGCTAGGCCTTCGGTTAATAGGTTAGTCCCAAAAATAATATAAAAGTGGATAATAAAGCCCAATAATGTCCAAAACAGTAGATAATATAGCATGGAGCAATCAAAAATTATAGATACATTGGAGACGTATCAAGCATCCCCAAGCTTAATTCCTGCTCGTCCTCGAGTAGGTAAATGATAAAAACAGAATTTTTGATGTGGAGTGCTACTTGGCATAATTTTAATGTAATTCTTCTTAATTGTGGTATGAATATTCAGATCCGAAAGATTCAAGACAAAAGTTCATATTGACATAAAAATGATAATACTTCAAGCATACTAACTAAGCAATTATGTCTTCTCAAAATAACATGGCCAAAGAAAGTTCACCCCTACAAAATCATATAGTTTAGTCATGTTTCATTTTCGTCACACAAGAATGCTCTCATCATGCACAACCCCGATGACAAGCCAAGCAATTGTTTCATACTTTAGTAATATCAAACTATAAACTTTCACGCAATATATGAGCGCGAGCCATGGACATAGCACTATAGGTGGAATTGAATATAATGAGGGGTTATGTGGAGAAGACAAAAAAGGAGAAAGTCTCACATCAACAAGGCTAATAAATGGTCTATGGTGATGCCCACCGATTGATGTTAATGCAAGGAGTAGGGATTGCCATGCAACAGATGCACTAGAGCTATAAATGTATGAAAGCTCAACAAAAGAAACTAGTGGGTGTGCATCCAACTTGCTTGCTCACGAAGACCTAGGGCACTTGCGGAGGCCCATTGTTGGAATATACAAGCCAAGTTCTATAATGATAAATTCCCACTAGTATATGAAAGTGACAAAGCAAGAGACTCTCTATCATGAAGATTACGGTGCTACTTTGAAGCACAAATGTGGAAAAAAGATAGTAGCATTGTCCCTTTTTTTTATTTTTTATGGCCTTTCCTTTTTTGGCCTTTCTCTTTTTTTATTTGGGACAATGCTCTATTAATGATGATCATCACACTTCTATTTATTTACAACTCAATGATTACAACTCGATACTAGAACAAAGTATGACTCTATATGAATGCCTCCGGCGGTGTACCGGGATAAGCAATGAATCAAGAGCGACATGTATGAAAAATTATGAACAGTGGCTTTGCCACAAATACGATGTCAACTACATGATCATGCAAAGCAATATGACAATAATGAATGTGTTGTGATGAACGGAATGGTGGAAAGTTGCATGGCAATATATCTCGGAATGGCTATGGAAATGCCATAATAGGTAGGTATGGTGGCTGTTTTGAGGAAGATATAAGGAGGTTTATGTGTGAAAGAGCGTATCATATCACGGGGTTTGGATGCACCTGCGAAGTTTGCGCCAACTCTCAATGTGAGAAAGGGCAATGCACGGTACCGAAGAGGCTACCAAGGATGGAAGGGTAAGAGTGCGTATAATTCATGGACTCAACATTAGTCATAAAGAACTCACATACTTGTTGCAAAAATCTACAAGTCATCAAAAACCTCGGTACTACGTGCATGCTCCTAGGGGGATAGATTGGTAGGAAAAGACGATCGCTCGTCCCCGACCGCCACTCATAAGGAAGACAATCAAATAACACCTCATGTTTCAAATTTGTTACATAACGTTTACCATATGTGCATGGTACAGGACTTGCAAACTTCAACACAAGCATTTCTCAATTTCACAACTACTCAACTAGCACGACTTTGATATTATTACCTCCATATCTCAAAACAATCATCAAGCATCAAACTTCTCTTACTATTCAAATCACTCATAAGAAAATTTTATTAATCTTGAATACCTAGCATATTAGGATTTTAAGAAAATTACCATGCTATTAAGACTCTCAAAATAATCTAGGTGAATCATGAGAGATCAATAGTTTCTATAAAACAAATCCACCACCGTGCTCTAAAAGATATAAGTGAAGTACTAGAGCAAAACTATATAACTCAAAACATATAAGTGAAGCACATAGATTATTCTAACAAATTCCAAATCATGTATGGCTCTCTCAAAAGGCGTGTACAGCAAGGATGATTGTGGTAAACTAACAAGCAAAGACTTAAATCATACAAGACGCTCCAAGCAAAACACATATCATGTGGCGAATAAAAATATAGCTCCAAGTAAAGTTACCGATAGAAGTAGACGAAAGAGGGGATGCCTTCCGGGGCATCCCCAAGCTTTGGATTTTAGGTGTCCTTAGATTATATTGGGGTGCCATGGGCATCCCCAAGCTTAGGCTCTTGCCACTCCTTATTCCATAATCCATCAAATCTTTACCCAAAACTTGAAAACTTCACAACACAAAACTTAAAGTAGAAAATCTCGTGAGCTCCATTAGCGAAAGAAAACAAAAGACCACTTCAAGGTACTGTAATGAACTCATTATCTATTTATATTGGTGTTATACCTACTGTATTCCAACTTCTCTATGGTTTATAAAGTATTTTACTAGCCATAGACTCATCAAAATAAGCAAACAACACACGAAAAACGAAATCTGTCAAAAACAGAACAGTCTGTAGTAATCTGTAGCTACCGCAAGATCTGGAGCCCCAAAAATTCTAAAATAAATTTCTGGACGTGAGGAATTTATCTATTAATAATATACAAAAAGAATTAACTAAATATCACTTTCCACATAAAAATGACAGCAGTTCTCGTGAGCGCTAAAGTTTCTGTTTTTTACAGAAAGTTCAACAAGACTCTCCCCAAGTCTTCCCAACGGTTCTACTTGGCACAAACACTAAATAAACAAAAAACACAACCAAAACATAGGCTAGATAAATTATTTATTACTAAACAGGAGCAAAAAGTAAGGAATAAAAATAAAATTGGGTTGCCTCCCAACAAGCGCTATCGTTTAACGCCGCTAGCTAGGCATAACAGGCAGCAATAGATCTAGGTATTACCATCTTTAGTTTTCAACTTTTTAGCGGAATCAAGCTCGAATCCAGGAGGTTCTTTACGTTTACCTTCATATTCTGAAATTTTTAGATCTAAAGAATCCAACCGCTTATTGCAAAGGGTAATTAACATATTCATGCGGTGGAGATTCCCGCTAACGCTTTTGAGAGGTTCAAGAGACTTTTGTAAAATCTTGGTTACTTCGCCAATTTTCTCAAAAACTTGCGTTTCCTCTTGGGTATGATGAGGCCCCTTTTGTTGAGGTAGAGTTCCTACTATACCTTCTATAATTTCATGCGCAATACTGGGATCAATTTCAATAAAATTGCCTTTGGCAATGCAATCCAAAAGTTGTCTATGAGACATGTTTAGTCCAACATAAAAGTTGCGAAGCAAAATTCTAAAATTCACCTCTAGGGTACAATTACGATAAGATTCCATCATTCTAAACCAATCATCTTTTAAATTTTCTCCTTGCCTTTGTTTGAAGTGAAGAACCACAAACTCGGGAGACAAAGGAGCAGATAAGGGACTAGCCATAACGACAAGCAAGCAAACTAACACACAAGCAAACAAAAAGCAAGCGGGCAAAAAGAGGCAAAAAGAGAAAGAGAGGGAGGATAGAGAGAGAGAGGGCGAATAAAACGGCAAGGGTGAAGTGGGGGAGAGGAAAACAAGAGGCAGATGGCAAATACTGTAATGCGTGAGATAAGGGTATGTGATGGGTACTTGGTATGTTGACTTTTGCATAAACCTCCCCGGCAACGGTGCCAGAAATCCTTCTTGCTACCTCTTGAGCACTGCGTTGGTTTTCCCCGAAGAGGAAGGGATGATGCAGCAAAGTAGCGTAAGTATTTCCCTCAGTTTTTGAGAACCAAGGTATCAATCCAGTAGGAGGCTACGCGTGAGTCCCTCGCACCTGCACAAAACAAATAAATCCTCGCAACCAACGCAAATAGGGGTTGTCAATCCCTATAAGGCCACTTACGAGAGTGAGATCTGATAGATATGATAGGATAATATTTTTGGTATTTTTAGGATAAAGATGCAAAATAAAATAAAAGCAAAGTAAAAGCAAAAGGAAATACTAAGTATTGATAGATTGATATGATAGAGATAGACCCGGGGGCCATAGGTTTCACTTGTGGCTTCTCTCAAGAGCATAAGTATTCTACGGTGGGTGAACAAATTACTGTTGAGCAATTGACAGAATTGAGCATAGTTATGAGAATATCTAGGTATGATCATGTATATAGGCATCACGTCCGAGACAAGTAGACCGACTCCTGCCTGCATCTACTACTATTACTCCACTCATCGACCGCTATCCAGCATGCATCTAGAGTATTAAGTTAAAAACAGAGTAACGCCTTAAGCAAAATGACATGATGTAGAGGGATAGACTCATGCAATATGAAGAAAACCCCATCTTGTTATCCTCGATGGCAACAATACAATACGTGCCTTGCTTCCCTTACTGTTTCCGGGAAAGGACACCGCAAGATTGAACCCAAAGCTAAGCACTTCTCCCATTGCAAGAAAGATCAATCTAGTAGGCCAAACCAAATTGATAATTCGAAGAGACTTGCAAAGATAACCAATCACACATAAAAGAATTTAGAGAAGAATCAAATATTGTTTGTAGATAGACTTGATCATAAACCCACAATTCATCGGTCTCAACAAACACACCGCAAAAAGAAGATTACATCGAATAGATCTCCACAAGAGAGGGGGAGAACTTTGTATTGAGATCCAAAAAGAGAGAAGAAGCCATCAAGATACTAGCTATGGACCCGTAGGTCTGAATTAAACTACTCACACTTCATTGGAGGGGCTATGGTGTTGATGTAGAAGCCCTCCGTGATCGATGCCCCTTCCGGCGGAGCTCCGGAACAGGCCCCAAGATGGGATCTCGTGGATACAGAAAGTTGCGTCGGTGGAATTAGGTTTTTGGCTCCGTCTTTGATCGTTTGGGGGTACGTGGATATATATAGGAGGAAGGAGTACGTCGGTGGAGCAACAGGGGGCCCACGAGGGTGGAGGGCGCGCCAGGTGGGGGTGGGCGCGCCCCCCTACCTCGTGGTCTCCTCTTTTCTTTCTTGACGTAGGGTCCAAGTCTCCCTGGTCTTGTTCGTTGAGAAAATCACGTTCCCGAAGGTTTCATTCCGTTTGGACTCCGTTTGATATTCCTTTTCTTCAAAACCCTAAAACAGGCAAAAAAACAACAATTCTGGGCTAGGCCTTCGGTTAATAGGTTAGTCCCAAAAATAATATAAAAGTGGATAATAAAGCCCAATAATGTCCAAAACAGTAGATAATATAGCATGGAGCAATCAAAAATTATAGATACATTGGAGACGTATCAATTCCTACATATTCTACGAAGATCTTTGTCGGTGAAACCGCATAAAAACATACATTGTTCCCTTTGTCATCGGTATGTTACTTGCCCGAGATTCGATCATCGGTATCTCAATACCTAGCTCAATCTCGTTACCGGCAAATCTCTTTACTCGTTTCGTAATGCATCATCCCGCAACTAACTCATTAGTTGCATTGCTTGCAAGGCTTATAGTGATGTGCATTACTGAGAGGGCCCTGGGATACCTCTCCGACAATTGGAGTGACAAATCCTAATCTCGATCTATGCCAACTCAACAAGTACCATCGGAGACACCTATAAAGCACATTTACAATCACCTAGTTACATTGTGACGTTTGGTAGCACACAAAGTGTTCCTCCGGTAATCGGGAGTTGCATAATCTCATAGTCATAGGAACATGTATAAGCCATGAAGAAAGCAATATCAGTAAACTAAAACGATCAAGTGCTAAGCTAACGGAATGGGTCAAGTCAATCACATCCTTCTCCTAATGATGTTATCCCGTTTATCAAATGACAACTCATGTCTATGGTTAGGAAACATAACCATCTTTGATCAACGAGCTAGTCAAGTAGAGGCATACTAGTGACACTCTGTTTGTCTATGTATTCACACATGTATTATGTTTCCGGTTAATACAATTCTAGCATGAATAATAAACATTTACCATGAAATAAGGAAATGAATAATAACTTTATTATTGCCTCTAGGGCATATTTCCTTCAGTCTCCCACTTGCACTAGAGTCAATAATCTAGATTACACAGTAATGATTCTAACACCCATGGAGCCTTGGTGTTGATCATGTTTTGCTTGTGAGAGAGGCTTAGTCAATGGGTCTGCTACATTCAGATCCATATGTATCTAGCAAATCTCTATGTCTCCCACCTGGACTTGATCACATATGGAATTGAAGCGTCTCTTGATGTGTTTGGTTCTCTTGTGAAATCTAGATTCCTTTGCCAAGGCAATTGCACCAGTATTGTCACAAAAGATTTTCATTGGACCCGATGCACTAGGTATGACACCTAGATCAGATATGAACTCCTTCATCCAAACTCCTTCATTTGCTGCTGTTGAAGCAGCTATGTACTCCGCTTCACACGTAGATCCCGCCAAGACGCTTTGTTTAGAACTACTCCAACTGACAGCTCCGCTGTTCAATATAAACACGTATCCGGTTTGCGATTTAGAATCGCCCGGATCAGTGTCAAAGCTTGCATCGACGCAACCACTTACGATGAGCTCTTTGTCACCTCCATAAATGAGAAACACATCCTTAGTCCTTTTCAGGTATTTCTGGATGTTCTTGACCGCTGTCCAGTGATCCACTCCTAGATTACTTTGGTGCCTCCCAGCTAAACTAATAGCAAGGCACACATCAGGTCTGGTACACAGCATTGCATACATGATAGATCCTATGGCTGAAGCATAGGGAACACTTTTCATTTTCTCTCTATCTTCTGCAGTTGTCAGGCATTGAGTCTTACTCAACTTCACACCTTGTAACACAGGCAAGAACCCTTTCTTAGCTTGGTCCATTTTGAACTTCTTCAAAACTTTATCAAGATATGTGCTTTGTGAAAGTCCAATTAAGTGTCTTGATCTATCTCTATAGATCTTGATGCCCAATATATAAGCAGCTTCACCGAGGTCTTTCATTGAAAAACTCTTATTCAAGTATCCTTTTATGCTATCCAGAAATTCTATATCATTTCCAATCAACAATATGTCATCCACATATAATATTAGAAATGCTATAGAGCTCCCACTCACTTTCTTGTAAATACAGGCTTCTCCAAAAGTCTGTATAAAACCATATGCTTTGATCACACTATCAAAACATTTATTCCAACTCCGAGAGGCTTCCACCAGTCCATAAATGGATCGCTGGAGCTTGCACACTTTTTTAGCACCCTTTGGATCGATAAAACCTTCAGGTTGCATCATATACAACTATTCTTCCAGAAATCCATTCAGGAATGCAGTCTTCACATCAATTTGCCAAATTTCATAATCATAAAATGCGGCAATTGCTAACATGATTCGAACGGACTTAAGAATCGCTACGGGTGAGAAGGTCTCATCATAGTCAACTCCTTGAACTTGTCAAAAACCTTTCGCAACAAGTCGAGCTTTGTAGACAGTAACGTTACCGTCAGCGTCAGTCTTCTTATTCAAGATTTATTTATTCTCGATGGCTTGCCGATCATCGGGCAATTCAACCAAAGTACACACTTTGTTCTCATACGTGGATCCCATCTCAGATTTCATGGCCTCAAGCCATTTTGCGGAATCTGGGCTCATCATCACTTCCTCATAGTTCGTAGGTTCGTCATGGTCAAGTAACAGGACCTCCAGAACAGGATTACCGTACCACTCTGGTGCGGATCTTACTCTGGTTGACATACGAGGTTCTGTAGTAATTTGATCTGAAGTTTCATGATCATCATCATTGGCTTCCTCACTAATTGGTGTAGGTATCTGTGACGCCCCGAGACCGATGTGCCAGGTGTCCTCCAGTTATTCGCTGTTGTTGCCTTGTCATTGCTTGCGTGTCATGCATCTCATATCTTGTCATCATGCCATCATCTCATAAATCTTTTGCATCTCATCTAAATAAATTGTGTGGATCTTCGATCCATTTAAACCGAGGGAATTCACATAGTGATTCTGTTTATAACATATCCTCCCAATATTAGGGAGCTATATTAAATATTCCATTAGTGGGTATTTGACCATAACACACCTGCAATATTCCCCATGCCTTTTCTACTTCAAGTTTCACCTCCAAATCTTGTCCACAATTCTGTATCTCTTTTATCAAGGCTCCTCTAAAATCCTAACATTTTTGGACCTTCCTAACCCTCACTTCCTATTCGAACCATTTGAATTCAAATCAAATGAGTTTGAACTTAAACTTTGAAAAATGGTCACTCCATTTTTCTTGGATCATACACATTTTTGCGAGTCCGGGAATATTATCCCCATGCCCAGATTCCAACCCTACCTCCTCTTTCTTTTCTTTCTCTATTCTGTTTTGTTTTAATTTGGGAAGAGAGAGTTTAAAAGATGAGAGAGGGAGTGGAGAGCCCAGCGCCCCTGCCAGCTCTACCAGGCCGTGCAACCAGCGCCCTCCATCGCTTCGGCCCATTTTCCTAAGGCCCAGCCACCGTAACCTTAACCCAAGCGCTACCTAGCCCGATCCCTGTCGTCCAGGATTCGCCAAGTACAACACCGTCGGTGCCCCTCCAAGTTTGATGTTGGAACGTGCACGACTACGCGGATTCGCCAAGTACCATGACGCCCCCGAAGAGTTTGGGTTCGACAAGTCCGATGTCGCGCTTGTACCACTATGCTGCCGAGATCGAGACCAGCGAGACCGACCTTGTAACGCTATGCCAAGTACCTCTACCGGCGACTCGAACATCTACGAACCGTGTACAACTACTACCGCTGTAATTTTGACGAGAAACGTGTACCACTACCGTCGTGAGTACCTCTACCATCGGCATGTACCCCTACTTCCACTACCGTCATGAGAACAACTACTTCCTCTACGAACTCGAACCGCTCGAGAATGCTTCCTTGGAAGGTATAACCACCGAGACGATGCCCGTGAACGAATGTTGTGTGATGTTTGAGATGCTCGTGTTTGGACCGTGTCCAATTTGTCACTCGTTTCCTTGTCGCCAACTCGTGGGACACCCGAAATCCGGGAGCGCCCCACCATCTTTTGCACGCATCCGCACATTTCTCCTTTGCATCGGTATCTCAATCGGGTTACCGGAACCGGAACGCTGCCGTGGCACCGTTTTCATTATCGTTGCCGTGGCACCCCTTTACTTTCCACCACGGTGACAAATGCTTCATAATGATCTTGCTAACATTTTTCTTAAACTTGCATAAAACTTGTTCATGTCATCCGCATCATGGTAACAACAATTAAAATGCTTAAAATTGTTGTTTGCTTTAAATTATTAATGCATATGGGGATGTACCGGATTTGTTGTTTGTTATATCCGGCCCCATTTAAAATTGTTTAAATGGTATAGTTTTGTTATGCTTCACCTCTTGCCATGTTAACCAACATTTAATATTGTTGAGTACCTAACTGAGAGTGAACTAAATAATTGATGTGGTGTTCCGTCAATATGCAATGGAGTTGCATGTTGAGCTCCACTTAATTTGTAGAATTGCTTGTGCACTTTTCCATGCCATGCTTCATTAAACCGGACATGCATCATACTTGATTGTGCATCATGCCATGTTCATGTGTTGGTTGTTTACTATGTTGTTTGCTTCTTTCCGGTTTGTTTCCCTCGTTAGCTTCGGTTCCGTTCTGGAGTTGTGAGGATCCGTTCGTCTACGTCTGTTTGTCTTCTTCATGGACTCGTTCTTCTTCCTTGCGGGATCTAAGGCAAGATGACCATACCCTCGAAATCACTTCTATCTTTGCTTGCTAGTTGCTCGCTCTTTTGCTATGCCTATGCCGCGATACCTACCACTTGCTTATCATGCCTCCCATATTGTTAAACCAAGCCTCTAACCCACCTTATCCTAGCAAACCGTTGTTTGGCTATGTTACCGCTTTGCTCAGCCCCTCTTATAGCGTTGTTAGTTGCAGGTGAAGATTGGAGCTAGTTCCATGTTTGGAACATGGATATTTTGTTGGGATATCACAATATCTCTTATTTAATTAATGCATCTATATACTTGCTAAAGGGTGGAAGGCTCGGCCTTATGCCTGGTGTTTTGTTCCACTCTTGCCGCCCTAGTTTCCGTCATATCGGTGTTATGTTCCCGGATTTTGCGTTCCTTACTCGGTTGGGTTATAATGGGAACCCCTTGACAGTTTGGCTTGAATAAAACTCCTCCAGTAATGCCCAACCTTGGTTTTACCATTTGCCGCCTAGCCTCTTTTTCCCTTGGGTTCTGCAGACTCAAGGGTCATATTTATTTAAACCCCCTTGGGCCAGTGCTCCTCTGAGTGTTGGTCCGAACTGGGCAGCCTGTCGTGGTTCTAGGTCTGACAGTAGTGTAGGGGGGTAAGTATGGAGAGGCAAGATCTTAGCTGTGGAGAAGTTGTAAGCACGCAAGGTTTACGAGTTCAGGCCCTTCTCGGAGGAAGTAACAGCCCCGCGTCTCGGAGCCCGGAGGCGGTCGACTGGATTATATGAATATGGGTTACAGAGGTGCGAACCCTTGTCTCGGAGGAGGGGGGTGGCTTATATAGAGTGCGCCAGGACCCCGGCCAGCCCACGTTACAAAGGGTTCAATGTACATTAAGGCAGGGCGTTACTGGTAACACTAGTAATAAAGTGTTATGATGACCATAAAAGCTACTTAATGACCGACCGTTAGCGTGCGGAGTGACTTCAGGTCTCTTGGCCGTCGAGTGGTTGGATCTTGGTCGAGTGATTGCTTCTTGGTCGAGCGTCTTCGAGTCTGTCGAGTGGAACACCTCCAAGTCGATTGAAGGGTGGTTTCTTCTAGAGATGTCCTTGGGTAGGACAGTTAGGACAGGTCCATGATCCTACCCTAGGTACATAGCTTCATCATTAGCCCCCGAATGGATCGAGGTTTGAGTGGGGAAGGAGTTGAGAACTTCTCTGACTCGTTTTTCATGCTGTGAGCATATCTTGTTTCAGATCGACGGACCCGAGTGACGACAGCAACTTCCTTTTCAGTCGTCTTGATCCATTCTTAATTCTTCGTTGAGTGGGTTTCTTTACTTGTAAGGCTCCGAGTGATGGTGCGGAGGAGATCTTTGGTCTGACCAGTTGTTTGCTGTGCACAGATTTCGTGGGATCTGAATTTTGGGAAGCGTGCGGGACGGGGGAGGCCGCAGTAATCGGATGGGATAGAGCGGAGCCGCCTCGATCCCCGTGCCACCTTTTTCCCCACACATCGCGCGCGTGGTCATTACGGGATTTGACAGAGCCGCCTGGGCCTACCCGTCAGCCACTCGGAAGCGGCCTGATATAAAGCGCCGGACCGGAGTCTCCCGAACAGTGCATCTCATTTCCTCTTCTCTTCCTCACGCCTCTCCACTGCGCTCGCTCTCGCCCCAGCGTCACCGCACCGTACGCGTCTCGCCGGCGACAATGGGGAAGGAGAAAACAGCGGCTCTGGAGCGGGCAAAGAAGGCGACAGCGAGGTCGAAGGGGAAGGCGACCAGCCGGGCGGATCTTCCTCGCGGTCCGGCCTGTCGAGGGGCTGGATCCAGGGCGACTGGATCCACTCGAGGATCTCCCAAGAAGACCTCGACGACTTGGCCGAAGGGGGGCTGATCCCCTACGACTCGGAGCGGCTTCCGGGGAAGGAATCTGAGCCGCAGCCTCGGGAGGGCGAGCGTGTCCTTCTTGCCACCCATGTCGACCGTGGATTTTCCTTGCCCCCTCACCCCTTCTTCCGAGGGTTTCTGAACTTCTTTGGGGCACAACTCCATCATTTTACCCCCAAATCAATCGTTCATCTTGCCGCTTTCATTTCTTTGTGTGAGAACTTCCTGGGTTGTCGGCCTCACTGGGGTCTCTTCAAGCATATTTTCACTTGTCGCTCCCAGACAGTGAAAAAGGCTAATCCGAGTGACGAGAGGACCCAAGTGATCCAGATGTGTGGGGGTCTTGGCATCCAGACGAGAGGGAAAAGCTCCTTCCCGGCCATGGTTCTTCCCGACTCAGTTTGCGGATGGCAGTCGACCTGGTTTTACTGTAAAGACCAGTCGACGCCAGGGCAATCGACTGGCCTCCCTCCTTTTACCATGGACCGAGTAGAAAAACCCTCCCCTTTGAAGGTGCTCCCAGAGGAGAAGGCGCACGTGAAGGTGTTGGTCGACCGAGTGGTCCAGCTTATTCGTGACGGGGTCACTGGTATGGATCTCTTGGAGGTCTTCCTTCAGCGGCGCATCCAGCCTCTCCAAGCCCGAGACCATCCGATGTGGATGTATTCGGGTCTTGAAGACTCCACTCGGATCCACCCGGAGGAGGTCGACGACGACACACTGGAGAAGTGGCTGTCTGACATTACCGGGAATAAGGACAATCCCAGGGGAGCCAGGAGAGTCCCTCCATTCAACCAGTCCCACGCACTAGAGCAGGTCTAATTCTGAGTTTTTGCTTGTAATCTGAATTCACTCGCGTAGCTGCCTATATTGCGTCAACTGACTTTGATCTACCTGCTTTCTTACAGGCCATCATTGAAATGTATTCAATACCCAACGGGGAGCAAGAGCAAGCTCTGGAAGGCGAGGCGAGTGGTGGCGAAAGCGGCGAGTGGACTTCCGATGGTGAAGGGGATGGAGGAAGCGACGACTCAAGTGGTGGAGAAGAAGTCGAGTCACCTCCTCGCAGGGAGAGGCGATCCAAGCTTGACCAAGAACGACCGAGTGCCCGTGACAAGGCAACTGCTCCGGCTGGTCAGTCTTCGAAGCGCCCTCGGATCTCTTCACCAACCTTGACTGAGAAGGCGCCAAAGCACCCCAGAGTTGTAGAGCCGAAGACTCGGAAGGCGTTGCCGAAAATCAAGATTGATATCCCCGTCGCTTCCGCGTGAGTGCCTCTCTTTGCATTCAGTCGACGCTCTGCGCTATTTGTTTTTCTTGTTTTAGCTGGATGAACTTTGGAACTGTCAGCGCTGCTACCTCCGGGACCTCAGCTTACAGGGACGAAGATGAGGTGATGGAGGATGCAGTCACTTCTAATCCGGGTATGATCCCTGCCATACTGTCTTTATTTTGGTCGATTCAACTGCAACGCGTACCATTGGGTGATGTGACTTTAACGATTGAACTTTGCATAGCTCCCAACATTATTGACCTCCCGATGATGATGAAGAGCCCGAGAGGCCTTCGACGAGGAAAAATAGGCGAGCTCCTGCAAGCGGGGCGCTACAGACGACGCCGAGGGCGGAACCAGTTGTTCAGGACACTGGCGACGTCAATCGGGGTTCTATTACCTTCGCTGAGCCACTGTCGACTGCTCAGGCCCCTGTCGACCCGCCTTCAGTTTTTGCGACCCATCATGTCCCAGAGGACGAGGTGAATGCTGCTAAGGAAGCCATACGCCAGGCGGGCATTATGATGGAGAAGATGAAGATGGTGCGGGACGCCAGCCAAGCCGCCTATGATGCCAGCTGGCTCTCCAGAGCAACGTTCAGGTTAGTTGGTCGCCGCTTGTTCTCTTAGGATATGCTACCTGAAGATTCTTTCCGAAAACCTTTGCATCTGTACACCCACTGGGTGTCTTAATTGAATTTTTGGACTAGTGGGGGCATGCTGAGTGCACCCACTAGGTGTAGTTCCTGAGACTACAGTGGACTGCTGGCAGTCGACTGTAGTCTTTGTATTTTGCCGAATGTATAAACCGAACTGGTAGTTTATCTCTTCCACTCGATCTGGTCGAGTGGGATCAGAACCGGTGGGGGCACGCCAAGTGCACCCACTGGGTGTAGTCCCCGAGACCGCGGTCGACTGCTGGCAGTCGATTATGGTTTGAGTTCTACTTTCTCTCTTTTTTACCCCCCCCCCACTCAACTCTGGCGGACCGGTCGAGTGGGATCAGAACCGGTGGGGGCACGCTAAGTGCACCCACTGGGTGTAGTCCCCGAGACTATGGTGGACTGCGGGCAGTCGATCGTAGTCTTAGTATTTATTGCCTTTGTTGTTTTTTTGCTGTAAAAATAACTTCTCCCCTTTGATTTTAGAAATCTTGTGATCTTGGAGCTCGCTTTGCTGACTTGGAGAAGCAGCAGATTCAACTGAACCTTGACTTGGAGCTGGCCAGGACAGAGCTGCAAAAGGTCAGACACGGCGCCGCAGGTAAGACGAGTTTGTCGACTGGTCAGTTTTAGGATTGGGTACCCTTCCGCTATTTCTGAATCAATCATCATTTCTTTGCAGAAAAACTGAGAGAAGCTCTGGCGAAGAAGGATCAGGATTTGGCCGCTGCTCATAAGGAGGCTGACGACAAGACCGCTCTGGCCGAACAGAAGCTGGCTTCGGTCGGCCAGTTGGAAGAAGAGAATACCAGGCTGAAGACCGCTCTGAATGACTCCAACAAGGAGTGCTCGCGCTGGAAGAAGGCGAATCTCGTCCAGGGCGAGAAAATGGAAGGCATTGCTCGCAGGAGGGATGATCTGGAGAGTTATCTGAGAAGTCTTGCCAAGAAGCTGTTCATCAAGCTTGAAGGTGCACATTCTGTTCCGACTGACTTTTTTTTTCGAGTCGACTCAGTGTACGAAAATTGACTTATCCTTGGATCGTGAATGCAGAGTTTTGCCAGAACTTTGAAGAGGAGACTGGGCGGATCGAGCCTGGTTTGGATCCAATCAACTCTCCCGTGAAAGATGAAACTGCCATGAATCTGCTCCGTCTGGAATCTCGCATCGATAGTGCTGTGGACTACTTGGCTCGACTGAAGGTCGCCATGTCGCGGATTGACCCGGCACTTTGGCCAGAGGCTGAGCTCCAAAATGATATTGAGTCCTTGATGACTCGACTAAATGAAATCCCCGACCGAGTGCGGGAGTGGAAGAAGTCTACTGCTCGGTGCGGCGCTGACGTGGCTCTGTCTTTGGTTCGTGTCCACTACAAGGAGGTGCGACAGGACAAACTGGCAGCAATCAAGGTCGCCAACACCCAGAAGCATGACTTCCGAACCTTTATGGAGACTTTCATCGCTGCAGCCACTCGGATAGCCGACGGCGTCGACCTGGATGAGTTCGTCGAGCCTGCCAGCCCTCCTCCCGCGGAGTGAACAAACTCTTATGTCCCACCTTAAATTTGCCTCGGAATGCCGAGTGGTTTTTGTAACCGTTAAACTTTTTCGGGCTGCATGTCCGAGTACTTCGATCTGTGATTTGGAACCTTTGGAATTTACGTGAACTTGGTTTACCGTTGAATATCTTTATGAATCTCCTGCTGAGTCAACCCATTCTTCATTCGAGACAACTTTTGCATTCGCAGCGCAGCTCCGAAGGAGAGGGAAGCAGTCGACCTATGTCTTGTATTTGTGGCGAAGCTCCCCAGGAGAAGGCGGCGGTCGACCCACACCCTGTTACCGCAGAGTGGGACGGAGCGCACATTGTATTTGTGGCGAAGCTCCCCAGGAGAAGGTGGCAGTCGACCTGCCCCTCGTCGTCCTTGAGGAATGAGATGTGTTTCGTACTTAGGCGAGTATTGGACTGCAGCTAAGCCCCCCGAGTGGGAGGATTGCTCTCCACTCGGTAGGATTTTTTCAAACTTAGGCGAGTGCCGGACTGCAGCTAAGTCTCTAAGTGAGAGAACTTAGGCGAGTGCTGGACTGCAGCTAAGCCCCCGAGTGGGAGTATTGCTCTCCACTCGGTAGGATTTTTTCAAACTTAGGCGAGTGCCGGACTGCAGCTAAGTCTGTAAGTGAGAGAACTTAGGCGAGTGCTGGACTGCAGCTAAGCCCCCGAGTGGGACGATTGCTCTCCACTCGGTAGGATTTTTTCAAACTTAGGCGAGTGCCGGACTGTAGCTAAGTCTCTAAGTGAGAGAACTTAGGCGAGTACTGGACTGCAGCTAAGCCCCCGAGTGGGAGGATTGCTCACCACTCGGTAGGATTTTTTCAAACTTAGGTGAGTGCCGGACTGCAGCTAAGTCTCTAAGTGAGAGAACTTAGGCGAGTACTGGACTGCAGCTAAGCCCCCGAGTGGGAGGATTGCTCTCCACTCGGTAGGATTTTTTCAAACTTAGGCGAGTGCCGGACTGCAGCTAAGTCTCTAAGTGAGAGAACTTAGGCGAGTAGTGGACTGCAGCTAAGCCCCCGAGTGGGAGGATTGCTCACCACTCGGTAGGATTTTTTTCAAACTTAGGGGAGTGCCGGACTGCAGCTAAGTCTCTAAGTGAGAGAACTTAGGCGAGTACTGGACTGCAGCTAAGCCCCTGAGTGGGAGGATTGCTCTCCACTCGGTAGGATTTTTTCAAACTTAGGCGAGTGTCGGTCTGCAGCTAAGTCTCTAAGTGAGAGAACTTAGGCAAGTACTGGACTGCAGCTAAGCCCCCGAGTGGGAGGATTGCTCTCCACTCGGTAGGATTTTTTCAAACTTAGGCGAGTGCCGGACTGCAGCTAAGTCTCTAAGTGAGATAACTTAGGCGAGTACTGGACTGCAGCTAAGGCCCCGAGTGGGAGGATTGCTCTCCACTCGGTAGGATTTTTTCAAACTTAGGCGAAACGGATTCGCAACTAAGTCACCCACTGGGGGATTTCTTACGCAAACAAAAAAACAATAATAATCACTGGGAAAATTATAACGCTCTTGTCTTTGATAAATAAACTTCAGGAGTTTTTCTTATTACATCTCATCCGAGTGAGAATTTAAGTATAAAAGGGGCGGAGTAGCTCCGCATTCCAGGCTCGTGGCTCATCAATCTGGCGATCGACATTGTAGAGGTGGTATGCTCCATTGTGGAGGACTCTGGTGACTATGAAGGGGCCTTCCCAAGTAGGAGCGAGCTTGTGTGGTTTCTGCTGATCCACTCGAAGGACTAAGTCTCCTTCTTGGAAGGCTCGGCTCTTCACGTTTCTGGCATGGAATCGACGCAAGTATTGCTGATAGATGGTCGATCGAATCAAGGCCATTTCTCTTTCTTCTTCTAGGAGGTCGACTGCGTCCTGCCGGGCTTGTTCTACTTCATCTTCTGAGTAGAGCTCGACTCTGGGAGCGTTGTGAAGCAGGTCACTCGGTAAGACTGCCTCGGCTCCATAGACCAGAAAGAATGGGGTTCTTCCGGTTGATCGATTCGGGGTTGTCCTCAATCCCCAAAGGACTGATGGAAGCTCGTCGACCCATGCACCTGCTGCGTGCTTGAGATCGCGCATCAATCGGGGTTTCAGTCCTTTGAGAATTAGGCCGTTTGCCCTTTCTCCTTGCCCATTCGACTGAGAGTGAGCGACCAAAGCATAGTCGACCCGAGTGCCCTGAGAGGCGCAAAAGGCCCTGAATTTGTCAGAATCGAAGTTTGACCCGTTGTCGGTGATGATGCTGTGCGGAACTCCATATCTGAATATCAACTCTCTGATGAAACTGATAGCGATGCAAGCGTCAAGATTCTTGATAGGCTTGGCCTCAATCCATTTGCTGAACTTGTCGACTGCTACCAGCACATGAGTGAAGCCGCTCCTGCCTGTTCTCAGTGGTCCAACCATGTCCAACCCCCAAACAGTGAAGGGCCAGACGAGTGGAATGGTTTTCAGGGCCGACGCGGGCTTGTGTGGCATGTTGGAGTAATACTGACATCCTTCACATTTGTCGACTATCTCTTTGGCCATCTCATTGGCTCTTGGCCAGTAGAACCCCGCTCGGTATGCTTTAGCCACAATGGTCCGAGAGGACGCATGATGGCCACAGGTCCCCGAGTGGATATCGTTAAGGATCATCTGACCTTCTTCTGGTGTAATACACTTCTGGCCGACCCCAGTCGCGCTTTCTCTATATAACTGTCCCTTTATGACTGTAAAGGCCTTGGATCGACAGACGATCTGTCGAGCTTCTTCTTCGTATTCTGGGAGTTCTTTCCTTAGGATGTACGTGATGTACGGTTCTATCCAGACGGGAGTGATAACCAGGACTTCCATGATCAAGTCGACCACAGCTGGTACTTCGACTTCAGTCGGATCCGTGGCACTTTTTGGTTGCGGGGCCTCTTCAGTGAAGGGATCCTCCTGGACTGATGGTGTGTGGATGTGTTCCAGAACCACATTGCTGGGAATGGCTTCTCTTTTGGAACCTATTTTTGCCAGATCATCAGCTGCTTGATTTTTCAGTCGGGGTATGTGATGAAGCTCTAACCCCTCGAATTTCTTCTCCAGTTTTCTCACTGCATTGCAATAACCAGTCATGGATGGACTTCTGACATCCCATTCCTTCATCACTTGATTGATCACAAATCTGAGTTGCCATAGACCATGAGATGACGGACGCTGAGTGAAATGGCCATGCGCAACCTATATAAAAGTGCTTCGTATTCTGCCTCGTTGTTAGAGGAATCAAAGTGGATTTGAAGAACATATCTGAGTTTATCTCCTCTGGGAGAGACCAACACCACTCCGACTTTGAAACCATTTATCATCTTGGAACCGTCAAAGAACATGGTCCAATGCTCCGAGTGGACCTGAGTCGGCAGTTGCTGTTCAATCCACTCGGCGACGAAATCCGCGATTGCCTGGGACTTGATAGTTTTCTTTGCTTCAAACTTGATATCTAGAGGAAGGAGTTCAATCGCCCATTTTGCCACTCGACCAATTGCGTCCCTGTTATGCAAGATCTCTGACAACGGAGCATCGCTGACGACTGTAATGGAATGATCAGAGAAGTAGTGGGCAACTTTCTTTGTGGTCATATAAATCCCATCTACGAGCTTCTGATAATGAGGATATCTTTGCTTCGATGGGGTCAAGACTTCAGAAATATAATACACTGGGCACTAAACTTCGAAGGTTTTCCCTTCTTCTTCCTGCTCGACCGTGAGTACTGTACTGACGACTTGTCATGTGGCTGCAATGTAAAGCAGCAAAGGCTCCTTGCTGATTGGGGCAGCAAGCACCGGCTGGGTCGAGAGCACAGCTTTGAGTTCTGCGAACACTGCGTCAGCTTCAGGAGTCCACTCGAACTTGTCAGACTTCTTCATCAATTGGTAAAGAGGTAATGCCTTTTCACCGAGATGAGATATGAATCGACTTAGGGCGGCCAAGCAACCAGTAAGCTTCTGAACATCGTGCACTCGCACAGGACTTTTCATTCGGAGTATAGTACCAACTTTTTCTGGATTGGCGTCGATTCCCCATTCGGAAACGAGAAAACCTAGTAACTTTCTGCCAGGAACCCCGAATGTGCATTTTGATGGATTAAGCTTGATATCAAACCTTCTGAGGTTGGCAAAGGTTTCAGCAAGGTCAGTCAGCAGGTCGGAACCCTTCCGTGACTTGACCACAATATCATCCATGTACGCCTCCACATTCCGACTGATTTGGGTGAGCAAACACTTCTAAATCATCCTCATGAATGTGGCTCCGGCATTCTTGAGGCCGAATGGCATGGTAACATAACAGAAGCACCCGGATGGAGTGATGAAAGCTGTTTTGATCTCGTCAGGTCCATATAGACGGATCTGATGGTACCCGGAATAGGCGTCTAAAAAAGACAGTTGCTCACATCCCGCAGTCGAGTCGACTATCTGGTCGATGCGGGGGAGAGGAAAATGGTCTTTCGGGCAGGCCCGATTGATATTTTTAAAGTCAATGCACATACGAAGTGACTTGTCCTTCTTGGGGACCATGACAACATTGGCGAGCCACTCGGAGTGGTAGATTTCTCGGATGAACTCTGCCGCTAAGAGCCGAGCTACCTCTTCGCCAATGGCCTTTCTCTTCTGGACAGCGGACCGTCAGAGATGTTCCTTGACAGGTTTTATTTTTGAGTCGACTCTTAGGCGGTGCTCAGCCAGCTCCCTGGGAACACCCAGCATGTCAGAGGGCTTCCATGCGAAAATGGCCCAGTTCTCACGGAGGAACTGGATGAGCGCTTCTTCCTATTTGGAGTCGAGTGTTGTCGAGATATGAGTTGGAGCAGCGCTGGGGTCGGTCGGGTGGATATGAGCTGTCTTTGTATCGCCAGCCGATTGAAAAGCTGACTCTGTAGCGGGCTTCTTGGCTCGCAACAAATCACTCGGGTCTGCAGTCTTCTGGTATTCCCGCAACTCCACCACTGCCATCTGAGCGTCAGCGATCTTCGAACCTTTCTGAAAACATTCTTCCGCTTTCTTCCGATTGCCCGTAATAGTGATCACACCTTTGGGACCAGGCATCTTCAATTTAAGATACACATAACACGGTCGGGCCATGAAGCGTGCATAGGTCGGCCTGCCCAAAATAGCGTGGTAGGTACTCTGGAAGTCTACAACTTCAAATGTCAACCTTTCTTTGCGGTAATTCTTGGAATCCCCGAAAACCACATCAAGAGCAATCTGGCCGAGTGATTCAGCCTTCTTCCCAGGAATGACTCCGTGGAAACTCATGTTGCTGGCGTTGAGTCTGGACATCGGAATGCCCATCCCTTTCAATGTCTCAGCATACAATATGTTCAAACCACTGCCACCATCCATCAAGACTTTGGTCAGTCGAGTGCCTTCAACCACTGGGTCGACCACCAGAGCTTGCCTCCCAGGGGTGGCAATATGCGTTGGGTCATCGGACTGGTCGAACGTGATGGCAGTCTGGGACCATTTCAAATAACTTGGTGTCGCCGGAGCAACCATATTCACCTCTCGGTTTATGACTTTCAGTTGACTTTTGCTCTCAACATCAACAAAAATCATCAAGGTGGAATTGACTTGAGGGTATCCGTCGTCACTGTCCTCTTTGTCCTCGACCTTGTCCGATCGCTTTTCCTTACCTTTGGGCTGTTTGCCCTGGAACTGCTGGATCAAGAGCCGGCACTGTCGAGTGGTATGTTTCGGGTAAATGAAATTACCCTCTTCATCTTTCTTTGTGTGGACGAGGCATGGCAAGTGCAACACATCATTTCCGTCATGGTCTTTAACCTTTTTAGGGTTCCAAGGCCCTTTAGGTTTCCCTTTAAACTTTCCTTGGGTTAAAGCCAAGGCTTCCCCGGGAGCCGCTGGCTCGGCTTTCCGCTTCTGTTTCTGATTGGAATTGCCCCCGGGTTCTTGGGCGACTGACTTGAGTTTGCCACTCCTGAGCCGATCTTCATCTTCGCCATTAGCGTACTTGGTGGCAATCTCCATCATCCGATTCAGGGACATATCCCCAGTTCGACCGAATTTCAAATTCAGTTCTCTGTACTTGACGCCTTCCTTGAAGGCACAAACTGCTTGGTGGTCAGGCACATTCTCCACCGAGTGATGTAATGTGATCCACCTCTGGATGTAATCCCTCAAAGTTTCATTTGGCTTCTATACACAAGACCGCAGTTCCGTCAGCCCCGCCGGCCGCTTGCACGTACCTTCAAATGTGGTGACGAACACTCGGGAGAGATCCTCCCAAGTGTAAATGCTGCTAGGTGCTAACTGGTTCAGCCACGCTCGGGCCGAGCCCTCCAACATGAGAGGGGGGTGCTTCATGGCCACTTCATCATTGCCGCCGCCGATCTGGACGGCCACTCGGTAATCTTCAAGCCAAGTATCGGGCTTGGACTCGCTAGTGAACTTACTGACTCCAGTCGCCAACCTGAAGTTGGGAGGAATCACAGCGGCCCTGACGGCTCTACTAAAGCATTCTGGCCCTGACACATGTACTCTGCTGCTGGTAGGTGCATCTCTGTCGTGACCTTCTTGGTGAGCCCTGCTCCTATCGACCAAACCCTGGACGAGAATGGATCTCGCGTCAAAGCCTGGCCCTCTGGGGTCGACTGGAATCCTTCACCCACCACTATGAGGGCGCCTGTCCTCCTGCTGGCGAGGCACATACGACCCGCTCCTCGGGGGAGGCGTGGGCACTCGACGTCGACCATCACGATCGACTCGGTGATCATACTGCTCATGAATCCCATACTGGTCACGCCAGTCACCACGTCCCTCACGCCTCGGGGGCGATCTCGGGCTGTGAGCCGACTGGACTGTGTCCGCGGCAACGGATCTACTGTGAATCCTGTTCCGCGACTGAGAAACAGCGGAATTCTGATCTCCTGCTGCCCGGAGTAATGCTCTGATCTACAGCAAGCCTCTGCCAGCCTCCGACTGGGAAGGTTGAATCGACTCCGCTATACGGGCCGCAGCTGCTAAATTCTGAACCGGAGTTCGATATACCTGCGGGGGCGGGAAGAGCTGACGTCGACTGGATTCAGGAATCCGTTGTCATGCACGCTCGTCGAGTGCTTGCTGGAGGTTCTCCTGTCGAGTGTGCTCGGCCAAGTTTGCCAGGCGCGAGCCTCGAGGGTCTCTCCAACGATAGGAGTGTGCAGTGCATCCATGTTCCGGCGGCGAAGTTCTTCTCTCTGCAGCGATGTGAGAGGCTCGGGAAGATACTCCTCATGGAGACGCGACGGGTCGCCTCCACCCGCGCCTCCATCGGTACGGGGAAAACCGGGAGGACTGGGCGGTCCATCGACCATCAGAACCTCCGCCGCCGGATCGCTGCTGTCACACTCGGATGCGGTCTCTGCGGAGCCAGTCGACAGGTCGAACATGCCGTAGAGGGATTCGTCGGGCTCGATCGCCGCGACCTGGGGGGTGGCCGACTAACGCGCCACCGCGTGCCTCACCCACCGCTGAAGTCTCGACCGACCGGAATGCTTGCGCTGGCGGGAAACAGGGAGTGAGGACAACACAGGAGCCGACCGATAGGGGGTCGACGGTTGCCGCAGGAGAACGCCACGGACTCATGCGCTAAAGTGCGTTGCCCCGCGAGCAGGGAGTGCGTCTACGTCGAGCGGAGCCTCCTGGAGCCAAGCAGAGTCATCGACGATGAACGTGAGCGTGCCGAGACGGATCTCGTGGCCCTCCACCGAAACTCCGCCGAAAACCATGATGATTTGGGTCGGAAAAAATTCGCAACTTCTCCAACAAACGCTAAAACACCGGCCCCACGGTGGGCCCCAACTGTCGTGGTTCTAGGTCTGACAGTAGTGTAGGGGGGTAAGTATGGAGAGGCAAGATCTTAGCTGTGGAGAAGTTGTAAGCACGCAAGGTTTACGAGTTCAGGCCCTTCTCGGAGGAAGTAATAGCCCTACGTCTCGGAGCCTGGAGGCGGTCGACTGGATTATATGAATATGGGTTACAGAGGTGCGAACCCTTGTCTCGGAGGAGGGGGTGGCTTATATAGAGTGCGCCAGGACCCCGGCCAGCCCACGTTACAAAGGGTTCAATGTACATTAAGGCAGGGCGTTACTGGTAACGCTAGTAATAAAGTGTTATGATGACCATAAAAGCTACTTAATGACCGACCGTTAGCGTGCAGAGTGACTTCAGGTCTCTTGGCCGTCGAGTGGTTGGATCTTGGTCGAGTGATTGCTTCTTGGTCGAGCGTCTTCGAGTCTGTCGAGTGGAACACCTCCAAGTCGATTGAAAGGTGGTTTCTTCTAGAGATGTCCTTGGGTAGGGCAGTTAGGACAGGTCCATGATCCTACCCTAGGTACATAGCTTCATCACAGCCTGCAGGGCCACCTCGGGGAAACTTGAGGGTTGGTTTTACTCGTAGCTTGACCTATCTAAGTGTGCCTTGAGAACGAGATATGTGCAGCTCCTATCGGGATTTGTCGGCACATTCAGGCGGTGTTGCTGGACTTGTTTTACCATTGTCGAGGATGTCTTGTAACCTGGATGCCGAGTCTGATCGGAATGTCTTGGGAGAAGGAGTATCCTTCGTTGACCGTGAGAGCTTGTGATGGGCTAAGTTGGGACACCCCTGCAGGGATTGAACTTTCGAAAGCCGTGCCCGCGGTTATGGGCAGATGGGAGTTTGTTAATGTCCGGTTGTAGAAAACCTGAAGTCGATCTTAATTAAAATACATCAACCGCATGTGTAACTGTGATGGTCTCTTCTCGGCGGAGTCCGGGAAGTGAACACGGTGTTGGAGTTATGCTTGATGTAGGTTGTTCTAGGATCACTTCTTGATCCTAGTTTTATCGACCGTGCCTTGCCTTCTCTTCTCGCTCTCATTTACATATTTTTATCCACCATATATGTTAGTCGCTTGCTGCAGCTCCACCTCATACCTTTTACCTTACCCATAAGCTTAAATAGTCTTGATCACGAGGGTGTGAGATTGCTGAGTCCCCGTGACTCACAGATACTTCCAAAACCAGTTTGCAGGTGCCAATGAAACCGTGCAGTTGACGCAACCAAGCTCAAGGAGGAGCTCGATGAAGGTCTTGTCCTTTGTGTTGTTTCGTTCTAGTTGATCAGTAGTGGAGCCCAGTTGGGATCGATCGGGGATCTGTGTAGCATTTGGGGTAGTCTTCTTTCATTTTCATTCCGTAGTCGGACCTTGATTGTATCTGGATGATGTAATGCTTTATTCTTGTATTGTGAGAAGTGGCGATTGTAAACCAACTATGTATCTTTTTCCCTTATGTATTACATGGGTGTGTGAAGATTACCTCACTTGCGACATTGCTTTCAATGCAGTTATGCCTCTAAGTCTTGCTTCGACACGTGGGATATATAGCCGCATCGAGGGTGTTACAGTATCACAGGAACTGGTTTCTGTGATAGACTACTTTCCAATAAGGGAGTTGGTACAGTTGTTGAGGAACGTAGTAATTTCAAAAAAATTCCTACGCACACCCAGGATCATGGTGATGCATAGCAACGAGAGGGGAGAGTGTCGTCCACGTACCCTCATAGACCATTAAGCGGAAGCGTTATGACAACGCGGTTGATTTAGTCGTACGTCTTCATGATCGACCGATCCTCAGTACCGAACGTACGGCACCTCCGCGTTCAGCACATGTTCATCTCGGTGACGTCCCGCGAACTCACGATCCAGTAGATCTCGGGGAAGAGTTTCGTCAGCACGACGGCGTGGTGACGATGTTGATGAAGCTACCGTGGTAGGGCTTCGCCTAAGCACTGCTATAGTATGACCGAGGTGGATTATGGTGGAGGGGGGCACCGCACACGACTGGGAGAGATCTTTGTGATCAACTTGTGTCTAGAGGTGCCCCCCTGACCCTGTATATAAAGGAGCAAGGGGGAGGCTGGTCGGCCCTTGTTGGTGCGCTAGGAGGAGGAATCCTCCTCCTAGTAGGAGTAGGATTCCCCTCTTTCCTACTACTAGGAGGGGGAAAGGAAGGGAGAGAAAGAGAAGGAAAGGCCCCCCCTCTCCTAGTCCAATTTGGACCAGAGGGGAGGGGGCGCGCTGCCTGCCCTAGGCCGGCCCCTCTCTCTTTCTCGTATGGCCCAACAAGGCCCATTAGCCCCCCCCCCGGGGGGGGGGGGGGTCTGGTAACCCCTCCGGTACTCCAGAAAAATCCCGATTTTACCCGGAACTCTTCCGATGTCCAAATGTAGGCTTCCAATATATCAGTCTTCATGTCTCGACCATTTAGAGACTCCTCATCATGTCCGTGATCATATCCGGGACTCCAAACTACCTTCGGTACATCAAAACATATAAACTCGTAAAACCGATCGTCACAGAACTTTAAGCGTGCGGACCCTACGGGTTTGAGAACTATGTAGACATGACCGAGACATGTCTCCGGTTCATAACCAATAGCGGAACCTGGATGCTCATATTGGTTCCTACATATTCTACGAAGATCTTTATCGGTCAAACCGCAAAACACTATATGTTGTTCTCTTTGTCATTGGTATGTTACTTGCCCAAGATTCGATCATCGGTATCCCAATACCTAGTTCAATCTCGTTACCAGCAAGTCTCTTTACTCGTTTCGTAATGCACTATCCCGCAACAAACTCATTAGTTGCATTGCTTGCAAGGCTTATAGTGATGTGCATTACCGAGAGGGCCCAGAGATACCTCTCCGACAATCGGAGTGACAAATCCTAATCTCGATCTATGCAAACTCAAAAAGTACCATCGGAGACACCTGTAGAGCACCTTTATAATCATCCAGTTATGTTGTGACGTTTGGTAGCACACAAAGTGTTCCTCTGGTATTCGGGAGTTGCATAATCTCATAGTCATAAGAACATGTATAAGTCATGAAGAAAGCAATAGCAGTAAACAAAAACGATCAAGTGCTAAGCTAACGGAATGGGTCAAGTCAATCACATCAATCTCCTAATGATGTGATCCCATTGATCAAATAACAACTCATGTCTATGGTTAGGAAACTTAACCATCTTTGATCAATGAGCTAGTCAAGTAGAGGCATACTAGTGACACTATGTTTGTCTATGTATTCTCACATGTATTATGTTTCCGGTTAATACAATTCTAGCATGAATAATAAACATTTATCATGAAATAAGGAAATAAATAATAACTTTATTATTGCCTCTAGGGCATATTTCCTTCAACAGTTACCTCATCAAGTTCTACTTTCCTTCCACTCACTTCTTTCGAGAGAAACTCCCTCTCTAGAAAGGATCCATTCTTAGCAACAAATGGCTTTCCTTCGGATCTGTGATAGAAGGTGTACCCAACAGTCTCCTTTGGGTATCCTATGAAGACACATTTCTCCGATTTAGGTTCGAGCTTATCAGGTTGAAGCTTTTACACATAAGCATCGCATCCCCAAACTTTAAGAAACGACAACTTTGGTTTCTTGCCAAACCATAGTTCATAAGGCGTCGTCTCAACGGATTTAGATGGTGCCCTATTTAACGTGAATGCAGCTATCTCTAAAGCATAACCCCAAAATGATAGTGGCAAATCAATAAGAGACATCATAGATCACACCATATCTAGTAAAGTACGATTACGGCGTTCGGACACACCATTACGCTGTGGTGTTCCGGGTGGCGTGAGTTGCGAAACTATGCCGCATTGTTTCAAATGAAGACCAAACTCGTAACTCAAATATTATCCTCCATGATCAGATCGTAAAACTTTTTTTTACGATGATTTTCCAGTTCACTCTGAAATTCTTTGAACTTTTCAGATGTTTTAGACTTATGTTTCATCAAGTAGATATACCCATATCTGCTCAAATCATCTGTGAAGGTGAGAAAATAACGATACCCTCTGCGAGCCTCAACATTCATCGGGCCACATACATCAGTATGTATGATTTCCAACAAATCTGTTGCTCGCTCCATAGTTCCGGAGAACTGCGTTTTAGTCATCTTGCCCATGAGGTTTGGTTCGCAAGTACCAAGTGATTCATAATCAAGTGATTCCAAAAGTCCATCAGAATGGAGTTTCTTCATGCGCTTTACACCAATATGACCTAAACGGCAGTGCCACAAATAAGTTGCACTATCATTATCAACTATGCATCTTTTGGCTTCAACATTGTGAATATGTGTATCACTACTATTGAGATTCATTAAAAATAGACCACTCTTCAAGGGTGCATGACCATAAAAGATATTACTCATATATATAGAACAACCATTATTCTCTGATTTAAATGAATATCCGTCTCGCATCAAACAAGATCTAGATATAATGTTCATGCTCAACGCTGGCACCAAATAACAATTATTCAGGTCGAAAACTAATCCTGAAGGTATATGTAGAGCTATCGTGCCGACGGCGATCACATCGACTTTGGAACCATTTCCCACGTGCATCGTCACCTCGTCCTTAGCCAATCTTCGCTTAATCCGTATCCCTGTTTCGAGTTGCAAATATTAGCAACAGAACCAGTATCAAATACCCAGGTGCTACTGCGAGCTTTAGTAAGGTACACATCAATAACATGTATATCACATATACCTTTGTTCACCTTTCCATCCTTCTTATCCACCAAATACTTGGGGCAGTTCCACTTCCAGTGACCAGTCCCTTTGCAGTAGAAGCACTCAGTCTCAGGCTTAGGTCCAGACTTGGGTTTCTTCTCTTGAGCAGCAACTTGTTTGCCATTCTACTTGAAGTTCCCTTTCTTCTTCCCTTTACCCTTTTTCTTCAAATGGTGGTCTTGTTGACCATCAACACTTGATGCTCCTTCTTGATTTCTACCTTCGCAACCTTTAGCATTGCGAAGAGCTCGGGAATTGTCTTGTCCATCCCTTGCATGTTATAGTTCATCACGAAGCTCTTGTAGCTTGGTGGCAGTGATTGAAGAACTCTGTCAATGACACTATCAACTGGAAGATTAACTCCCAGTTGAGTTAAGTGATTGTGGTACCCAAACATTCTGAGTATATGTTCACTGACAGAACTATTCTCCTCCATTTTGCAATTGTAGAACTTATTGGAGACTTCATATCTATCAATCCGGGCATTTTCTTGAAATATTAACTTCAACTCCTGGAACATCTCATATGCTCCACGACGTTCAAAACATCGTTGAAGTCCCGGTTCTAAGCCGTAAAGCATGGCACACTGAACTATCAAGTAGTCATCATCTTTTCTCTGCTAGACATTCACAACATCTGGCGTTGCTCCTGCAGTGGGTTTGGCACCTAGCGGTGCTTCCAGGACATAATTCTTCTGTTCAGCAATGAGGATAATCCTCAAGTTACATACCCAGTCCGTGTAATTGCTACCATCATCTTTCAACTCTGCTTTCTCAAGGAACACATTAAAATTCAACGGAACAACAACACGAGCCATCTATCTACAACAACATAGACAAGCAAAATACTATCAGGTACTAAGTTCATGATAAATTAAAGTTCAATTAATCATATTACTTAAGAACTCCCACTTAGACAGACATCCCTCTGATCATCTAAGTGATCACGTGATCCAAATCAACTAAACCATGACCGATCATCACGTGAATGGAGTAGTTTTCAATGGTGAACATCACTATGTTGATCATATCTACTATATGATTCACGCTCGACCTTTCGGTCTCAGTGTTCCGAGGCCATATCTGCATATGATAGGCTCGTCAAGTTTAACCCAAGTATTTCTACGTGTGCAAAACTGGCTTGCACCCATTGTATGTGAACGTAGAGCTTATCACACCCCATCATCATGTGGTGTCTCGGCACGACGAACTTTGGCAACGGTGCATACTCAGGGAGAACACTTGTACCTTGAAATTTAGTGAGAGATCATCTTATAATGCTACCGTCAGTCAAGAAGAATAAGATACATAAAGGATAAACATCACATGCAATCAATATAAGTGATATGATATGGCCATCATCATCTTGTGCCTTTAATCTCCATCTCCAAGGCACCGTCATGTCACCATCATCACCAGCACGACACCTTGATCTCCATCGTAGCATCGTTGTCGTCTTGCCAACTATTGCTTCTACGACTATAGCGACCGCTTAGTGATAAAGTAAAGCAATTACAGGGCGACTGCATTGCATACAATAAAAGCGACAACCATATGGCTCCTGCCAGTTGCCGATAACTCCGTTACAAAACATGATCATCTCATAAAATAAAATATAGCATCATGCTTTGACCATATCACATCACAACATGCCCCACAAAAACAAGTTAGACGTCCTCTACTTTGTTGTTGCAAGTTTTACGTGGCTGCTACGGGCTGAGCAAGAACCGTTCTTACCTATGCATCAAAACCACAACGATATTTCGTCAAGTTAGTGTTGTTTTAACCTTCAAAAAGGACCGGGTGTAGTCACACTCGGTTCAACTAAAGTTGGAGAAACTGGCACCCGCCAGCCACCTGTGTGCAAAGCACGTCGGTAGAACCAGCCTCGCATAAGCGTACGCGTAATGTCGGCCCGGGCCGCTTCATCCAACAATACCGCCGAACCAAAGTATGACATGCTGGTAAGTAGTATGACTTGTATCGCCCACAACTCACTTGTGTTCTACTCATGCATATAACATCTACGCATAAACCTGGCTCGGATCCCACTGTTGAGGAACGTAGTAATTTCAAAATTTTCCTACGCACACACATGATCATGGTGATGCATAGCAACGAGAGAGGAGAGTATCGTCTATGCACCCTCATAGATCGTAAGCGGAAGCATTACGAGAACATGGTTGATGTAGTTGTACGTCTTCATGATCCGACCGATCAAAGTATCGAACGTACGACACCTCTGAGTTCAGCACATGTTTAGCTTGATGACGTCCCATGAACTCCGATCCAGCGGAGCTTCACAGGAAAGTTCCATCAGCACGACAGAGTATTGACGATGATGATGTTGCTACCGACGCAGGGCTTCGCCTAAGCACCGCTACAATATGATCGAGGTGGATTATGGTGGAGGGGGGCACCGCACACGGCTTGGAACAATCAACTTGTGTGTTCTAGGGTGCCCCCTGCCCCCATATATAAAGGAGCAAGGGGGGAGGCCGGCCGGCCCTTGCAGGGCGCGCCAGGAGGAGGGGTCCTCCTCCTAGTAGGAGTAGGACTCCCCTTTCCTACTCCTACTAGGAGGGAGGAAGGAAGCAGGATAGGGAGAAGGAAAGGGGGGCGCCCCCCCCCCTTCCCTAGTTCAATTGGGACCAGAGGGGGGGGGGCACGCGGCCTGCCCTGGCCGGCCCTCTCTCTCTCTCCACTAAGGCCCATGTGGCCCATTACTTCTCCCGGGGGGTTCCGGTAACCCTCCGGCTCTCCGGTTTTCTCCGAAATCACCCGGAACACTTCCGGTGTCCGAATATAGTCGTCCAATATATCAATCTTTATGTCTCGACCATTTTGAGACTCCTCGTCATGTCCGTGATCACATCTGGGACTCCGAACTTCCTTCGGTACATCAAATCACATAAACTCATAATACCGATCGTCACTGAACGTTAAGCGTGCGGACCCTACAGGTTCGAGAACTATGTAGACATGGCCGAGACACGTCTCAGGTCAATAACCAATAGTTGAACCTAGATGTTCATATTGGTTCCTACATATTCTACGAAGATCTTTATCGGTCAAACTGCATAACAACATACGTTGTTCCCTTTGTCATCGGTATGTTACTTGCCCGAGATTCGATCGTCGGTATCTCAATACCTAGATCAATCTCGTTACCGGCAAGTCTCTTTACTCATTCCATAATGCATCATCCCGCAACTAACTCATTAGTTGCATTGCTTGCAAGGCTTATAGTGATGTGCATTACCGAGAGGGCCCAGAGATACCTGTCCGACAATCGGAGTGACAAATCCTAATCTCGATCTATGCAAACTCAACAAGTACCATCGGAGACATCTGTAGAGCACCTTTATAATCATCCAGTTATGTTGTGACGTTTGGTAGCACACAAAGTGTTCCTCCGGTAATCGGGAGTTGCATAATCTCATAGTCATAGGAACATGTATAAGTCATGAAGAAAGCAATAGCATTAAACTAAAACGATCAAGTGCTAAGCTAACGGAATGGGTCAAGTCAATCACATCATTCTCCTAATGATGTGATCATGTTTATCAAATGACATCTCACGTCTATGGTTAGGAAACATAACCATCTTTGATCAACGAGCTAGTCAAGTAGAGGCATACTAGTGACACTCTGTTTGCCTATGTATTCACACATGTATTATGTTTCCGGTTAATACAATTCTAGCATGAATAATAAACATTTATCATGAAATAAGGAAATAAATAATAACTTTATTATTGCCTCTAGGGCATATTTCCTTCACTAGCTTGGTGATGCATAGCAACGAGAGGGAAGAGTGTTGCCCATGTACCCTCGTAGACCATAAGCGAAAGCGTTATGACAACGCGGTTGATGTAGTCGTGCGTCTTCATGATTCGACCGATCCTAGTACCGAAAGTACTGCACCTCCGCTATCTACACACGTTTAGCTCGGTGGCGTCCCACGAACTCTTGATCCAGCTGAGTGTCGAGGGAGAGTTTCGTCAGCACAACAGCGTGATGATGGTGATGATGTATCTACTGGCGCAGGACTTCGCCTAAGCACTACGACAATATGATCGAGGTGGATTATGGTGGAGGGGGGCACCGCACACGGCTAAAACTGTTGTCTGTTGTGTGTTCTATGGTGCCCCTGCCCCCGTGTATAAAGGAGCAAGGGGGAGGCCGGCCGGCCCTAGGGCACTCCAAGGATAGGAGGAGTCCTCCTCCTAGTAGGAGTAGGACTCCCCTTTTCCTAGTCCTACTGGGTGGGGGAAAGGAAGGAGGAGAGGGAGAAGGAAAGGGGGGCGCCACCCCCTTCCCTAGTCCAATTCGGACCAGAGGGGGAGGGGTGCGCGGCCTGCCCTGGCTGGCCCTCTCTCTCTCTCTACTAAGGCCCATGTGGCCCATTAGTTCCCCGGGGGGTTCCTATAACCCTCCGGTACTCCAGTTTTCTCCGAAATCACCTGGAACACTTCCGGTGTTCGAATATAGTCGTCCAATATATCAATCTTTATGTCTCAACCATTTCTAGACTCCTCGTCATGTCCGTGCTCATATCCGGGACTCTGAACTACCTTCGGTACATCAAAATACATAAAATCATAATACCGATCGTCACCGAATGTTAAGCGTGCGGACCCTACGGGTTCGAGAACTATGTAGACATGACCGAGACTCATCTTCGGTCAATAACCAATAGCGGAACCTGGATGTTCATATTGTCTCCCACATATTCTACGAAGATCTTTATCGGTCAAACCGCATAACAACATACGTTGTTCCATTTGTCATCGGTATGTTACTTGCCCGAGATTCGATCGTCGGTATCTCAGTACCTAGTTTAATCTCATTACCGGAAAGTCTCTTTACTCATTCCGTAATGCATCATTCCGCAACTAACTCATTAGTCAAATTTCTTGCAAGGCTTATAGTGATGTGCATTACCGAGAAGGCCTAGAGATACCTCTTCGATACTCGGAGTGACAAATCCTAATCTCGATATATGCCAACTTAACAAACACCATCGGCGACACCTGTAGAACACCTTTATAATCACCAAGTTATGTTGTGACGTTTGGTAGCACACAAAGTGATCCTCCGGTATTTGGGAGTTGCATAATCTCATAGTCATAGGAACATGTATAAGTCATGAAGAAAGCAATAGCAATATACTAAATGATCAAGTGCTAAGCTAACAGAATGGGTCAAGTCAATCACATCATTCTCTAATGATGTGATCCCGTTAATCAAATGACAACTCATGTCTATGGCTAGGAAACTTAACCATCTTTGATTCAACGAGCTAATCAAGTAGAGGCATACTAGTGACACTCTGTTTGTCTATGTATTCACACATGTACTAAGTTTCCGGTTAATACAATTCTAGCATGAATAATAAACATTTATCATGATATAAGGAAATATAAATAACAACTTTATTATTGCCTCTAGGGCATATTTCATTCAACTTTCGGCGTTGTTTTTTGGTGCTTGTGTAGAGGTTCAATCCAGACGTGAATCGCTGGCGGCGGCATATGCATCATGGGATTCTGCGTCAGTTTCCCCGCAAAAAAAGGATTATGCGTCGGTTTTCTGTAACATGTGACCAATGGCCAAGCAAATACGATCTACACAACTCTGCAATCCCATTGGGAGATGGTGTTTTGATGTGGGACATGGCGCATACTTTTTGATTCACGGCAGCGACTTTTCGAGGAAACCGTGGTTCACTAGCCTGTTCGGGTCATTGAGGATCTATGTTTGAACTCGCATATGTAGAGCATGTATAACGTCCATGTGCAATGATCTGAGCTATTTCACGACTGGAACAAACAGAACCAATCCTCGCGTACGTGGTCGCTTGTGATTTTTGAAGAAACAGAACCAGTCGAACTTTAGCTTTCATTAAAAGTGAACGTCACCTATAAGTGAATAGATACAGTTTCTTGCAAATCTGGTCTTGCTACAAATTTGGACACAAGAAGGATGGGCCAAGAAACTGACCATGTTGCTTTCTTTATTATAGTTTTTCTGGCAGTTTGGGCCTTTTCTAATTAGTGAAGCTCAACACATACTGTGCATGTTATTTATCCCCTTTTGTCTTATTTTTCCATTTTTTGTGTTTTTTTCAAATATAATCTGGCAGCACATTGTTCTAAATAGTAAAAAAAGTGATATAATTTGTTTCCCTAATTTTCAACATTTTTGTGTGGCTGTGGCCATGGGGTAGGTGTGCGAGGGGGAGGGGGTTGGGGCCAACATTTTTAATAAACAATAATTTTTTCGTGAAGTTAAATTTTTTAACACCATTTTTTCTGAACCTTCAAACTGTTCCACCTAAAGAATTTGAACGTTTGTCGGAATTGAGCAAAAAACTTTTTTCAAACGCTTCAAATGGAATCCTTTTTTATTTTGAACTTACTGGGATTTTGCATTAAAATCTTATCAAAACACCGAACTGGTCATTTTTTAAATTCAGACATCTATGTTTCTATTTTTTGAAACCATTTTTTCTTGTTTTAATTTGAACATAACATTTTTTTAATAAACAATAATTTTTTCATGAAGTTAATTTTTTTAACACCATTTTTTCTGAACCTTCAAACTGTTCCACCTAAAGAATTTGAACGTTTGTCGGAATTGAGCAAAAAACTTTTTCCAAACGCTTCAAATGAAATCCTTTTTTATTTTGAACTTACTGGGATTTTGCATTAAAATCTTTTCAAAACACTGAACTGATCATTTTTTAAAATTCAGACTTCTATGTTTCTATTTTTGAAACCATTTTTTCTTGTTTTTAATTTGAACATATCATTTTTTAATTCAAAATATTTTTAAATTTGAACTGGTATTGTTTTTAATTTGAACTTATTATTCTCTTTAATTCAAAACAAATTTTTATCCAAACTGATTATTCTCTTTAATTTAAAATGATCATTGATTTTTTTAATTCGAACTAATCATGGTTTTTAATTCAAACTGGCCATTTCTTTTATTTCAAACTGATCATTGTTTTAATTTCGTACTGATCAATGTTTTTAATTCAAACCGTTTTATTCATTCTTGCATGCATATCAAACTGTCATGTATACCTTCTTTCCAGAAGTAACAATTATATCATCATAGAAAGAAATTTTTCCACAGATAATACATGTACAAGAATGACATATACACCGCACAAACCGCACACTTTTATACATGAATGACATAACACGCTCCCTACTGTTTAGATTGATGCGGAATTTGATGCACCATAGTGTACATGATGCACCTTCCCTACTGTTCAGATTGGGTAGATCGTTAAGTTCCATAACACGCTCATCCATGCAGCGCATGGAGGTAGACACATTGGTCACATGGAAGGCAGATCAGGAGCAGCCACGCAAGGCAGAGCTCGTGAGGACGCCACGCCCATTGGACTGTGGGACGGCGCGCCTTGGGGGTCGATGGTGTGGCGCGTCGCGGGTGCCGGCAAGTGCGGCTGCAAGTGGCTTCTAAGCTCTAACCTATCTGCAATAATTAACAATGTATTAATCCTGCACTCATGTATCCAAAGTGATATTCTCACAAATTACTGGAGTTCGGCTGCTCCCCGACATAGCAAGACTGCTACTACTACTACAAATTTAAATGTTGTATACATGTAGCCTATACTAACATAGAAGAGATTAAACATTGTCAATTTGATGTACTTTTTTTGTTCTGTGTACTGACATCAAGAAAGAGTACACAAAGATATGATGGATGAGCATTAATATAAGGCAAGACATTTGAAGGATTGCTCACACTAAAATAAGAAATTGTACTGAACTTAAAATAAGATTTGCACTGAACTAAAACTAGAAGTTGAACTGAACTAAAATAGATCTTTGTTTAGGCATTTAAGCAAATACCTGGCGGCAAAAGAAAAGTGACTGACATTTAGAAATAAACATGATGGTATAGAAACAATTCATGCAAGAATGAGAAGTATGACTCCGACATTTTAGAAACAAACAAATGACTAGCGTAGCAAATGTTTGAACTGAAACAACTGAACTCGCAATACATGTGGACAATATGGACTAGAACATTGTGTTTTGTGCACCCGCTCGAAGTGAAACAATTGAACTTGCAGCACATCTGAATGTGGACATGGAGGCAGGGGATCCTGTGGGTGACAACAAAACCTCAGCGCAACCACAACAAGTCAGAGATGAGGCGGCATCATGAATTAATAGAGCTAGAGAGATTTGAGAGGAGCAGCAACAACATGCAAGAGAGAGAGAGAAAGCGGAGGAGAGCATCAACCGTGCACATATTGGAGGAGTACAGGAGCCGTGAGCTACATTGGTAGCCGGAGGCGGAGGCCTAGTAGGGGCACTGGCAACATGCGCATGTTGGACCTTTTACATTCTTCTTTCATATTTGAACCACTGATTTTTCCACAGTCAACTCATATATTGCTAAATAAACAAGAACTTGTTGCGGTTTATTTTTTGAACTTGCCTGGATTTAATACTTGAACTCCAGTCCCCAATTCACGAATCATGCCAACAATCTGTAAATAGAAAAGATGCCGAGTTTAGAAACAAAACGGTTTAAACGAAAGTTGAAACAACAGACAAACTCTAAAGTAAATAGCACAAAAATGATTTGAAACTATTTTCCTGAACATATGAGGTTTATGTCTTTGAACATACAAATTTTCAACACATGTACTTCCACTTTTTTTCCTTGTGTGTGTGCTCGACTTGGCCGGTTGCAAAGTGCTAGTGAAGATGGTGGGTGCGATTCTACTTGGACTATTGTCAACCCTCGACTTAGACGGCTGCAAGCACCCGAGGTGGACGAGCTCTTGATCGAGGGCTGAATCTTTGTCTAAAATCACAAAATTGACAAGAGGATAATGTACACAAATAGAATAGTAAGTTCAGGACTAAAGTTCAAAAAAGGCAATTTTTAGTCCAGCGTACAACTTTGGATAATGACAACGAAATTTTCAAAATAGTAAGTTCAAAATTTCTGTAGTCTATAAAATATAGTAAACCCAAAATTTTCTAATGAGTGCACTTGTGTGGATTTCCCTAGTCAACTTCTAGGCTGACATTGGTTCTCCGGTTTTCTTTACACGCTACTAGGAAAAGGCCTGCTAGTGGCGCACCTGTTTTGGCTACTAATGGCGCACTACAGGTGCGCCACTAGCATCACGCCAATTTTTTACTAATGGCGCACCATAGGTGCGCCATTAGTACTAGGTGGTGTGCCATTAGTATGCCTCCCAGGGGGCCATATTTACCCATGTGCTCTGGCTTACTAATGGCACACTAGTTGATGATGCGCCACTAGTGTGCTTTTTGTAGTGCACCACTAAAGTGCTGAGTGGTGCGCCACTAGTACGAATATTAGGGATTTTGATCTCTGATATTTGCACAGGTTACAAAACATATTACTGCACAGAATATAAAGAGCACAACATATAAACAACAAATTTATCGAATACTATAGAAGATTAGTCTCCAAATACAATTCATCATATTAGTCTTCGAATTTAAAATACCGAACAAAGTTAGAACATTACAAGTCTCAAGACCACGAGTAGCGAGTTTGTCTTCACATTACAAGTCGATATCGATCATCTAAACTACCATCACATAGAAGAGAGTTGTGGTCATCACAATGAGCATCATCGCGATGAAACTGGTCTTCATCCGGTTCCTCCAATGCTCCCTCCTCTCTCCCGCTAGATAGCGCGCGTATCTAGCTTCCGCCTCCGCCCTAGTGGTATACCCTTTGTAACTATTACCGCTGAAACGGTGAACCTATCTCTGGCACTCCTCCCAGAAGTTGTAGACTCCGGGAACCTTACCCTTGTACACGACATACGACGACATCTCTATGCACTAGCCAAACAAAACGTTAGTAGCAATTCACAGACAATACATAAGCAATATAGAAGTATGAAACAAAAGGATCGGAAGAGAAAAGCAAGACATTAATAGCACGATTCATGGTCCTACTAATAAATAGCATCAATTACATATAAGTTGAACGACTGTCCAAACCAAAGAGACATACAAGTTCATTAAAGTTTAATTACAACATGAGCCAATCGATATTTCAGAACTACACATAGCATCACTACTTTCGACTCGACTCAGGGACCGGAGCGTGGATGAAGCCGCCGTCTATCGTGATGGTCATGAAATCGCGGGCGTTGTCAGCCTGTATTTGTAGCGTTGTTTCTATCTCACTGTTGGACAGTTGATATTTGAGGTAGAACTGCCCCGAGGTATGAAGGACATCTTGATGGATGATTTCCGCAAACTCCGACTGGATGCAAAAGAATTCTTGTCTGATGTCCGCGTCCTGGATTGCCGACAAGCTTGCGGCCCAATCTTTGAGATTATTTGGTAGCAGAAGGTGATTATGGTCCCGTACGATCGCCCGCATGTGATGGAGAGCGTAGTAAGCATTCTTCTGACCGCCAGGCGGCTGCTTGACGCAGGGGAACATCGTATTGTGGGCGAACACGTGCTTGCCGTACCTACAAATTGGCCTGGTGAAGGTGCCTCCAGATCTGGCATAGCCGGGGAGAACATCATCATGAACTTTCTGGATATTTGTGTAGTCTTTCTTCAACTGACGGTCCGAGTCGAAATATGTGGCCATGGAATATTTCGGGCTTAAGAGGATGAGTGTGCAATGTGTGTCACTGCTCAAAACACAGAATGTTAGAAGAAAAAAAAAGAACGATCGAAATCTAACAAATCATATGTTACGGGGCGGTGAGGGGATGACTTACTCGGTAAAGTAAGGCACGAGGAAGTTATCCTTATCTGGGTTTGCCAGAATGACGGCTTTGAGGTATGAACTCGCGACTTGTCGGTCCCCAGCATTGCCCAAGAGCTTGGCATGCATGTACAAGGGGTCGACAATCACATTGTCCGGGGTCTTGTCTCTAATGATTCGCATCTCCATACTTAGCAAAAATAGCCGAACGAAGGTGTAATGCAGCAGATGAAGGTTAAACATAGTGAAGATGTCATCAAACCGCAGGACGATCATACCCCCGATGGCGCTATCGGCAAAGCCCTTGCCCTCTGGCACCTTGGCCACGAAAACCGGGTATGCCACATCATTCTCGGAGAGATGCCGCTTCTCCAAAGAAAGAACACTGTCATGAGACTCCGCATAGCACCGGTTGCAGCATTGAGCAGATTAGTCGGTAGCATCGGCCTACCCGCCACATGCACCCTCCTCGAGATATCCTTAGGTGAAGGTGGCCCATCCTGAGCACAGATCGTACTCGGTACCGGCTGGCTCGCACCCTTGTTACTCTTTCTTTTCCGTCCCTTCTTCTTCTGCTTTAATGGGATCGAGTTCTGCTCACAGACCGCCTTCTTGAGTGTGTTGGGGCTGACAATATTTCGCACCTCGGCTATCTGAGGCTCGGTGAAGGCGGCAGCTAGAGGCGTCTCCTGAGAACTGAACGCCAAACGACGCTTGTTGCAATTGGGTTTCTCCGCGGTACCAGCTAGATCGCGGTCGTCTTTTTCAGGGTTGGGTTCTTGAGAAGGAGGCCCGAAGAATTCGTCACTGTACCCATGTTTGGCAAAGTACTTATCGACGTTGGTAAATGTATCGTCGTCGTCCGGATCCTGTGCCATATGCATGTTCGGATCCTGTGCCATAGGGATGTCCGGCATGTCCGGTAGCGTTGCGGCGGTCTTGCCATGGCTTGGCGCCGGCACGACTGGCGGTGTTGTCTATGGGGTGGTGTCCCCCGCCCCAAACGAATCTAGCTCTACGGCCAAATCAGGGGCCAGCTTACGTAGGCGCTGAGGGTCATCACATCATCTTCGTCGGCCCCATCGGGTCGAATCGGAGGTAACAACTCGTCGCAGCCTAGCAGCACCCGAACCAGTTCAACCCTATACACTGTGGGTGGCATTGGATTACTGTGGAACACGGGGTTGCCCGGTTGAATGATTCTTCCCTTGGCGACATCGATCAACTCGCCGCCCATGAAGTGCAGGAGAGTGCATGGAACGTCGACGGCACCTTGCGAAAACATGTAGGGCGTCAGGGATGCCCAGTCAAAGGCAAGGAGATGAAGTCATTGGCCGAGAAGCTTAGTTACCGTGATGGCATCGAGCTCGGCTAATGTCGAGGCACCACCAACGGCGGGCGTGCAACTGACGGAGGGGCCACTTGCTGCCGAGATGCCGACCGGCGTACACCTAGGTGCATTAAGCTCCAATGCCCGTGCCGGCGTCGGAGACACCAATACCGCCTCCGCCGGAGACACCAATGGCGCCGCCTGCGCATTGTGCGAGTTGCTGGCCGTGAAGCTGGGAACCGGGGGTGGCCCCTGTTGGCCGCCCGCAATCCACGTCGTCAGCCCCTGAATCAAGGTAGGCATAATGGCGGTGAGCGTCATTCCCAGTTGTTGTTGCACTTGCTCTTGGACAATCTTCGGAATCCGCGCCACTTGTGCCTTGAGTTCTTGAACCTCACGCGATTGGCTTTCCGAACTGGTCTTTCTCTCCTTTCGCCCACCAGCGTTATAGTATGACGACCATTTTGTGGACAAGCCTTTGCCGGCCACACGACCAGCTGACGAAGCTTACTGAGCTTATCCTTCTTTTTCATTATGTTCAATGCCCTATTTAGAGTGTTGTCCCAAGGGGAGCTCTGAGACAACCCCGCGCTACTGCTTTCAGTCTCCTGTGGAAGGAATGTGAACCATTTAGAAATTTGGCTTCATTAATTAGAATGCAACCATATGGAGCTAATTACGCGGGGGTGTATTCCTTACCAGAACACGCTCAAGCGCCCTGGTCTTCAGATCCGTGGTAAGCTCCTTTGTTACCGGGTCCTCCTTGTACCGGGCCCTGACATAGTTCCTGGTCTACTTGTCACGGTATTTCTCAAAGCGGGGCGGTAGGCCTTGCTCGGCACGCTCCGCGTCCTCTTTGTCCCATATAGGCTCCACCACTCTGTAACCGCCGGGACCGAGTTGGTGGACCCCTAAGTTCAACTCCTGCATTTCTTTCCCCCACTGACATAATTCCACGGTTGCGCTGCTCTCGCACTTGATCTTGAAATCCTCGTAGTCATCTTCCCTGATCGAAGGATTTTTCTCCTTGATCTTCTCATAACTATCACCTTTGTCAATCATTCTCTTCACCGCGCTTGTCCAAGTAGACAGGGCCGTGCTCATCCTCGTGAGTGTAGCACTGTTCATTTTATTCCCTGAGAGGCGTGTGTTTGCAAAGTCAGCAGGGAACTTGTATCGTTCGTGCAGCTTCGTGAATAGGAGGCTGCACAAATTCCCTCGGTCCTTATGCCTTAGGTTCTCGGTGTTGATCGAGACGGTGCTTCGAAGAATGCACCTGAGCTGAACCGAGTACCCCTTGACTAATTTTTTGGGCGCCCTTGGATGCCCGTCGGAGTTCACTTCAGTAAATTCCTCCTTGGCGGTGCCGAGCATGTTCAGGCGCCGGTCCTTCCGTTGCCTCTTCGGTTGGCTGCCATCATCAGTGGTGGCATCCTCAGTGGCACCATCAGTGGTTTCATCCCCGACGCCACTAGGGGTTGTGTAGTCAGGATCGGTGTCTTCCGCGGCGTCCTCATAGCGGTGAGGTTCTTCCTCCATCTCCTGGGACAGCTCCCAGAATTGCTTGCCCGAACCGCCGGCCTCATCGTTGTGGGCCATGTTTCGCTCTAAATAGGAAAAAAATTTGGTCAAAAAGTTGGTTATTGTCAAGGAACAAGATCATGGTCTCATCATTTAGGGTTTGTCGACACCGAGGCATCCTAAAAGCTAAGCTTTTATCATTTAGGGTTTGTCGATGCCGAGGCACCCTAAAAGCCAAGGTTTTATAATTTATGGTTTGTCAACACCGAGGCATCCTAAAAGCTAAGCTTTTATCATTTAGGGTTTATCGATGCCGAGGCACCCTAGGTTGACTGATATATATGGGTATCTTCTAATAATATACCCTATCAAGAAAAGGGAAGGAGAATTCTAAGTTGGGCCTAATCACTTAGCTCTATTGCCACCTATGGTTTAATGCAGCAAGAATAAAGGGGCAGTTGATCCTACTTAATTAAGTACTAAGATACCCCGGCCCATGCATTAGTCCCAAGTACCCCATATGTCCTATTTTTAGCAAAGTCATGCTAAAATTCACGGAAAATTTCATCATGACCTTTGCTGAAAATAGGACATATGGAGTACCCTAATTTGCCGGAATGGAAGTTAATCGGCATTCCGGCAAACTCAAGGGCCTCTCGGGGTACCTGCAAAATCATAACGACATGATGGTCGGAGACAAAACCCAGCACTAGCAAAGTTACTGACGTGTAGAGCAAGAATGACTCGTTGTGCTAGGGAACAACATAATTAGCACTTAGCAGTACTGGCACCTGGAACCTTGTCTGTAATTTTCCTACGAGGGAAATTACTCATTGGTTCACCTAGTTTCAGTCCAGTCCATCAGATTACAGTGATTTCGAATGCTCCAGATAACAAACGGAATTTAAGTTCAACAATACTAGAAAGTCTGCACGAAACGAATAACTTGACAAAACTGGCCTTCTAAAGTTGGTAGCAACCTAGAGAGTCTCTCTTTAACAGTAGCGAAATGGTTTGATCATTTTACATGCGGTGTTCAGTAAATCAGATAAAAGCTAATTCTGTACCATTTTATACAACTTCTCTGCAAGCACGTACTTGCAAGTAACAACCTAGAGCAGGATATCCACTACAATTTTTACGACAATAGATTAGATGGTGGCATGGTTCTTCCTCCCGCGTGATGGGCATTGAACAGCTAATACTCAAAAACATACAAGATGCACTACACTCTAAAGCCTCCAAGGCAAGAATTGAATGAACAGTTGCTTATAGGCCTCTACTGATCAGCCCATAAAAGGTCAGGTAAAGCTCTATCCCAATACCCCGTGCACACAATGGAATTATGGAACAAGCCCTTAACCTCAAAATAAAAAGATTTATGTGTAGTTTGTACCAAATTTCAATACTTCCACAGCTACTTAATAAATCTAGATTGTTACTTGCAGTAGAAAACTTCAGGTCATCTTCTAGACCAGAACACATGCACACAACATTTCTTCACTAATTGCAGTAGAAAACTTGATCAGAAGGGGAGAGAGGCGAGAGAAGAGGTCACCTTGGCAACAGGGGAACCAAATCCAAAGAAATTGAACTCGCAGTAGCTAATCCATGGCCCTGTTTCTTTACCCAACACAACCAGATTGGCGCAATCTGCCTACACAAACTGCACACACGCACACATGAGATGCGGGAGACGAAGAAGAAAACTAGAAAGGGAAGAAGAGAAGGGGAAGATGGATTCGTACCCTTGTCCAGAAGATGAGGAAGAGGCTCGTGTTCCTCTTCTTCTTCTTGAGGAGGAGAGGTTGCAGACTTGAGTCCGGGCGGCGGCCTGGATTGGGGGGAGCGGCCTGCGGCGAGGGATCCGCGCGACAGAGGGGGCGCGGCGGAGGTGGCGAGACGCGTCGGGGTGGGGTCGGAGGGGGAGGAAGGGGAGGATGGGGAGAGGGAGGCGGCGGGGGCGCGGGGGCAGCTGTGGCGCAGTGGGTCGGGGCAACGGCGGCGGCGGCGCAGTGGTCGGCGTAGTGGGTGGGGGGGCTGAGAGAGATGTGATCGATTGGGGGAAAGGGGACTGGGGATTTTAGTGGGGGAGGGTTAGCAATGGCGCACCCCCTAGCGGTGCGCCATTAGTAATTTTTTTGATAGCAATGGCGCACCTCCAGGCGGTGCGCCATTAGTAATCTTTGTTTTTGGATAGCAGTGGCACACCCCCTAGAGGTGCGCCATTAATAATCTTTTTTTGGATAGCAATGGCGCCCCCCTAGTGGTGCGCCATTAGTAATTTTTTTTAGGATTTTTTATTGCCTAGCGGAGGGCCGGCAGCGGCGTCTTGAACCCTAGGTCTCGTTCGAGGGGGGGGGAGGGGGTGGGTTGTGCGCTCGACCGATTCCGTTCGGGGGAACCGAGCGAGGAGACAGGGGAGGGTGCGGGGGGTCGTCGGCGGCGGTGGAGCGGGGGAAGGTGCGGGGGGTGCTCGGCAGCGAGGGGGGGTCTGGCGAGGGGGGGGGATAGCGATCGAGATGGAGGGGGATCGAGATCGAGTGTCCTCATGAATATTCAATATTTTTTCATATTGAATATGAAAAAATATCATCAAATTTGAAAAAATATTCATGAATTCAAAAAGTGCCCATGAATTAAATTTAAAAATATTCATGAGTTCAAAAAATATTAACAAATTCAATACTTTTTGTGAATTAGAAATTCAATACCATAATAAACATAAATAAATATTCATGAGGACAGTAGAACAGAAGAAATATCATTTCAATATGTCAAAATACAATCGAGAAATGAAGGCTACAATTTAAATACAATCGATCTTAGCTAGCTATCTGTTCACAATATCCCTGCCCTTATTTTTTGTAAATGGAGTTCTTCTCTTGAACGGGCGTCCTTTAGGTAGGGTGGTCCTACTTCTTCTTGTGGTGTATGCTGGTACTTCATTGTCGTCGTCATGTCCCATCTTCGGGTCGCCGTACTTGTCGAAGTCTTGCTCATTGGCGACTCCATACATTCCGATGATCTTCCTTTTGCCTCTCCTCACGACAACACGACTGGGCTTTGACGGGTCAGTAATGAAGAAGCATTGGTCCACTTGGGAAGCCAGTACCCATGGCTCATTTTTCACGGTGACGTTTGCGCCCGTGGTCTTGATTTGGCTTCGGGTATAACCATGGTGGTGAAATATCGGTCTTCTTTTATGACGCTCTTGGCCCATCTGACACGGAACATCGGAACCTTCTCTCCAGCGTAGCTCAGCTCCCAGATCTCCTCGATCCTTCAGTAGTATCTATCCTTGTCGTTACCGGTGTAGGATTCCATCGTTACCCCGGAGTTGTGATAACCATCGCTCTTCATGTCCTTTCCCTCGGTGTAGAATGTGTAGCCGTTGATATCGTACACCTCATACGTCATCAGGTTGTGCTTGGCGCCCTATGACAAGGCGAATATGAGTTGTTCTTCCGCGAAAGAATCCTCATGTAAAGGGTACGACAGAAGCTTCTGCTTGAACCAACGCGTGAAACATGAGTTGTGCTCTTTGATTATATCTCCGTCCATCCTCTGTTGGCCTCGGTCATTGTACATCTTTTCAATAAAGGTTTTGTGCTCTACCACCCAAGGATCGACCACGTATATGTGTTGTAGCGCGACTAGGTTTGCTCTTTCAAAGTCGGCGAGTCGACCCTCGAAGTCGACATGCATTTTGCGGCGACCCTCACGGTGACTCCATCCAGCGACCTGCCGAGGTGCCTGTTGACGGGCAGACCAACGAGGTTCTCGATGCCTAGATAATTCGTGCAGTTGGAGATGCACTCTTCGGTCAGAAAGCCCCTGGCTATGCTTCCCTCTGGACGTGACATGTTGCGATCGTATCCTTTGATGACACCATTCATCCATTCGAACAGCATCATGCTGTGCAGGAACGTCGGCCCGAGTTGGATGATATCCTCCACGATATGGACCAGCAGATGCACCATAACATCGAAGAATGCAGGCGGGAAGTACATCTCAAGCTCGCATAGTATCACCACGATCTCTTCTTGTAGCCTTCTGAGTTGCCTCACGCCAACCGACTTCCGAGAGATGACGTCGAAAAAGTTGCATAGGCCAAATAGCGTTTCACGGACGTGCGCGCCCATGATCCCACGGATTGCAACTGGAAGTATCTGCGTCATCAGCACGTGACAGTCGTGAGACTTCATCCCGCTGAACTTCTGCTTCGCTGAGTCTAGGTATCTGCTTATCTTCCCCGCGTAAACGTAAGGAAGTTTTACTCCTACGAGGCAGGTGAAAAACTGATCGATCTCTTCCTAACTTAGAGTGAAGCACGCGGGAGGGAAATCATTTCCGGTCTTCTTGGCCTTTTTGCCTTTGCGAAGACTTTTCGTGTCCTGCTTCGCCTCATCATCATCATCATTAGCGTGAAGCTCCTCCCTGATGCCCATTGATTTCAAGTCTGCCCTTACTTTCGGCCCATCTTTGGTCCTCTCTGGCATGTTGAGCAGGGTACCAAGCAGACTCTCGCACACGTTCTTCATGATATGCATGACATCAAGGCTCTGAGGCACACGGTGGATCTTCCAGTACGGCAAGTCCCAGAAAACAGACCTTGTTTTCCATACCTTCAGCAACGGCTCTGGCGCCTTTTGCTTCTTTCCCGGCTCTGGCGCCTTTTGCTTCTTTCCCGGTAGTGGGCAATCTTTCCAATTTTTCAACAGCTCATCTATTTCCTCGCCGCTCCTCGTACGCGGGCGTCTTCGGGGTTCGGTTTCACCATCGAACAGATCCTTGCGTTTTCTCCATGGGTCATCGCCGCGAAGCCACCTTCGATGTCCCATGAACACGGTTTTCGAAGACCCGAGATCTCTATCTACCTGGCGATACATTGTGTCATCCATGCACCTGACGCATTCAGAAAATCCGTGGACCACCTGCCCCGCGACATATCCGTAACCGAGATAGTCCTGCACTGTCGTGAGCAGTGCGGCTCTCATAGGGAAATATTCTTTCTCTGCGGCGTCCCACATATTGGCTGGCGTTTTCCACAGCGTGTCTAGCTCCTCTTTCAGCAGCCCCAGATACAGATTGATGTCGTTCCCTGGTTGTTTCGGCCCTTCAATTAGCATACTCATGTGAATGTACTTCCTCTTCATGCACAACCAGGGGGGAAGGTTGTACATCCACACAAACACATGCCAGGTGCTATGTGTGCTTCTCTGGCTGCCAAACGGATTGACTCCATCGGTGCTCGCGCCCAACACGATGTTCCTTGGATCGTTCCCAAATTCTGGGTATTCGAAGTTCAACGCTTGCCACTAGCTCTCCATCCTTAGGGTGACTCGACATCTTCTCTTTTTTATTTATCTCCGGGTCATTTGCATCATCTTCTCGCTTCTTCTCCTCCCTATCCGTGTGCCAACGCAGGAGCTTTTCTACCTTAGGGTCCGTGAAATACGGCTGCAGACGAGGAGTGATCGGAAAGTACCACACCACTTTTCGAGGAGCTTTTTTCCTCTTCTTGTATCAAGTGACGCCGCACACCGGACATATGGTAGACTCCGCGTGCTCGTCCCGATAAATGATGCAATTGTTCATGCACACATGGTATTTCACGTGCGGTAACTCCAGAGGACACGTGATTTTCTTTGCCTCCTCGAAACTGGTTGGGCACTTGTTCCCCTTGGGAAGACGTTCGTGCCAGAATGACATGTTTTCGTCCAAGCATGCGTCGGTCATTTTGTGTTTTACCTTCATCTCCAGAGCCATCAGCGTTACTTTCAGGCGGGTATCCTCGGGCCTGCATCCTTCATACAATGGAGTAACCGCATCTATCTCCAGTTGATCCATCTTGGCTTTCTCTCGGGCGGCACCTCTTGCGTTATCCGTCTGCTTGAGAAGCAGCTCTTGAATATGAGGGTCCTGCAGCCAACCCATCGATGGTCCATCGTCTTCTGCTCCGGCATCTTCATCTTCATGATCATGCCCTTCGTCTTGATCTTCCTCATCATCATGTTCAGCATCTTCTACATGATGACTGTGTACAGCATCACCGTCGTGATCATGTCCTAGAGATTCTTAGTCTTCTCGCCCGCCCTCGCCGTGGTGGTTGTCTTGCTGCCCTTCCTCATTTCTTGCCCGGCCCCCATGGACAACTTCATAGTCATCTTCATCACCTTGCCACCGATAGCCATCCATGAAACCATGCAAGAGCAGGTGGTCCCGCACCTGCCCGGAATCCGGGTCCGCAATAAGGCTCTTCAGCTTGCATCTTCGACACGGACATCTTATCTCCGTCTCGTTCTTTTGAAGCATCTCGGCCTTTGCGGAGCTCAAAAACTTATTCACGATTCCTTCGGTCATCGTGCGGACCATGGTCGCCCGCGGGGTAGAGCAAAACGATATTTTAGAACCAAGAAAAAATTTGGCATGACTTTCCCTAAAAATAGGACCAAAAAGAATGCATAGTGCCAAAATTCTCGCTGAAACAAAAATGAATCAACATTCCGACAAAATATTGGCAACTATCGCATTTCAAATACCAGTACCTTCAAACACAAACATATATGCAACACCATAAACATATGCAACACCACAAACATATATAGATCTAGTTAGGCCATAAAAAGTGCATGTGCATGTTGTTGGAGGGAGAAAAAGTAGATCTACAACATAAAGAAAGCTTTCCCCTTACTTACCTATCAAAAAAAGTAATTTAATCACTTAATTTGGATGAATCTATGGTGCAAATGAGATGAGGAGGAGGAGGCAGTCGAGACAAGCTTGGAGGAGGAGGTGGAGAGAATGAAGTGGGGAAAGTGAATGTGTAGGTGGCTGTCCAAAATATCTAGCTGGTCCCAGGTTACTAATGGCGCACCACCTACAAATGCGCCATTAGTAGTTTTGCAAAAAAAATGATAGTAGTGGCGCACGGGGCGAGTGGTGCGCCATTACTAGTTAAAACTAGTAATGGCGCACTGTGCCCTGGTGCGCCATTATTATTTTTGGAAAAATAAAAAATATATGTTAGTAGTGGCGCACCATGGGCGTGGTGCGCCATTAGTGTCTATCACACTAATGGCGCACCAACACGTGGTGCGCCACTGCTATATAGTAGTGGCGCACCACATGTCTGGTGCGCCATTAGTGTCCATATTATCTATAGCCCTTTTCCTAGTAGTGACACAACCAACTTTCTGTTTTTTTATAAGTGAACTGATGGAAAACTTAATGGTGCACTTCTGTATTTTATTCAAGGTGAACTGATGCACTTGCAAAGTTAACTTATTATGTTCCTTTTTCATACTGAACTGATGCATGTTCACAAAATGAAAAGATTAAAGGTGTGAACATTCAGTACATTTGTACCTTCGCTAGTGCCGCACTAGAATTAACATAACTAGATGATACCCCGGGCGTTGCTACGGAAACTTGTGCTGCTATAAGGAGGGGGTTTATTGAGTAAAAAGAAGTGAGACCACTAAAGGGGTGTATAAATACATATATGTTTGTTTGAACCTTTGATAGAATTATATGAGGAGTCAGAAAAATTACTATAAGGTTTTAGGGCATTGGTTCGTCGTATTAAAATTAATTAACAACTAATATCATTCTGGCCTTTATGGTCATTCCTTGTGTAAGATCCAAATAGAGTGTTTAAAAAGAAGATAAAAAATAGTTGGGCGCCACTTTAATGGACTCTTATGATTACAAAATGGCAACCAATGGACTCTCTTTATCTGATAATGTTCATGGTCGAATAAACGGGCAAGATAAACCAAGTCATGAACGGCTTATTGATTTGAGACGACCAATCCATATATTCCTGAAACCAATCAATAGTAACTTGCTCGCAGGAAACAATCCATAGATCTATTGTCTTCAGTATTGGACAACACATGTAGGTAAACAACCTAACATGATACTCGAATCAGAAAAAAGTGACGGGCCTTTTTTCACCTAGGAAGTATTCTAGCATGGTACATGATACTTACCAAATTAACTTGTTCGCAACTGATTTTGATGCAAATATAAGAGGACAATGGCATATTTTCAACACAATAATTAGTACAAAAAGCTGCAAAACAAATGTTTCTGTGATGTGCCATATATGAACTCAATATGCCATCCTAGTAGTATTTTTGCAAAAGAAAGAGAACATCATGTCCCTGAATATGCAGATACAAATAGTAACCTGGTACGTAAACATATATAAATTAGTAGCCTAAAACTAGATAGATGATAATTAATAACTGAAATCAGTTATATATATTCACGTGCACTGTAGTTCATTTAAGGGAATCCTACAGAATAGGTGAGCAAAGACATACCAAGATTCAGGTTGGACATGATGGATGATAGGATGATTTTCCTTTGCAAGCACTCCTGTACAGTTCCACAGGATAATCTCATATATGTTCCACCTGAAGATAGTGAAGAGACAACCGTGCTTACTAATAAAAACAATACCAATAAACATCATCAAGACTGAAGCAGTAGTGTCTTCGACTTTCCATTGAAACCGAACTAAGACCTATGATTAATCTTTAATAATGCAAAAAAGAGGACAGAGAATGGAGAACCTGTCACCAATTCACCACAAATCGAGCCATTGCCTGTCGGCCACCCATTTTCCCGAAGAATGGTGTTTGAGGCGTGGACAACCCTGCCAAAGTTTCGTCTGAGGTGCGATAGAGCACGCCTTCACCCACAACCATGGGGAACGACCCGGGAGGAGGCATCACACTGGAAGAGGAAATACTCGCTGTGGTGGTACGAAACAACAGCAAGTTGAGTTGCATCTTTTATCAATCTGGTGCCAGAAGTGGGGAAAGAAGAGCGCTAGGAGGAGGGAGGCCCTCCTCGATGCTGCCCCGCGGCGGCGCTGTACGGAGCCGCTTGATGAGTCGCTCTCCTCTGTGTGTCCTACACAGGCACGAAAGGAGATACCATCAGACCATCATCACTTCGTCGTTGGATCGGATCTCCCCTTTTCTTGTTTGCTTTTGGTGGAGTGGATGATTGACAGGAAGGACAAACTACACGTGAGATTTATCTTCCATCAGAGTGCATGTGAATTTGGCCACTGTACTTCGGAATGGATAGACAATGGACAGTAGATCACACAAGGGGATTAATAGCCAAGGAAACTACCGGAGAATGAAGAGACGGAGAAGGGAATTAATAGCTGAGCAAACTGCCGGAGAATTAAGAGACGGAGAAGGAACAGACAGAAATATTAATCTAGTGGGGAGATGAAAAGAATAGGCCTTATTACGGTTAGAAAACTTGGTCTTCATTATCGATCAATTCACGCCCGAGGAGGTGCTGTACGTGGGGAATGCATGAGTGTGACGTGGTTCATTGCTGATGTGTACATGTTGCATGTCAATATAGGATGATGTGACACATTGCTGATGTGGATAGTGTGCATGGTGAGAGAATAGGGAGTAGTGGGGAGCAACTTCTTAAGAATGTTAGATAAGTTAAGCTATCAGTACTGATGAAATCTTCACCACAAAGGAAACCCATATGAATGACTACTTGCATAATTTAGAAAAATTGAACATCATGTCTACTGTTGTTTTTGCAGAATGGACTTTGTGTTTCTTATGTACTTCAATAGTTAAAGGTTTTGAAAATTGCCACTGTCACATTCTCTATACTTGAACTCTTGTTAGACTAGGCATCTCCATTTCCCAGAGAACACCATAAAATTCCACTCATTTTGTCAATATGGCAGGAAATTTCACATACTAGGAGCAGTAACATCACATGAGATAGAGTAATAGAAAGAGAGAGAGAGCACATGATAGCAGTAGCCTGTGCATGTTTATGGGGGACTCTTGTCCATGAGAAGCGCTGACGGCATGAGACGAAGGCCTGTCGGAGGCCAGTCTAACTCGAGGACAGCAGGCCCGGCTGTTCGAAGGACGACGCGCTGCAGTTCAAGTTAGCACCGGAGGAGCAGCTGGTGGAGAATCTCGAAGACGTCGCCGCGTCTCCACAACGATGGTGCAGTCGGAGGTGCGCCGTCCAGGGCGCCGTGCCACGGCGAGGAAATGGGGACAGTCGGCGGTGGTAGTGGGGGTAGATGGGGCTCTCGGTGGCGCGCTGGGGGAGGGCGCAGCGGTGTCGCCCTCAGAGATAGAGCAGTCGGCTATGCGCCGGGGGAGGGGTCAACCGATGGCACGCTGGGGCATAGCAGACGGTCGAATTGGGCATATTGGGTGCAGCACATGTACCTCGGGAATGGAAGGGAAGTCGGGAGCAGGGGTGAATGGCTGAGGGTGGCAATGGTGAATTGCCTGGGGTAGTGGCGGTGAACGGTCTATGCTGGATGTTGTCCTCCTCGGGGCAGAGGGGGCTAAGGAGGAGGCCAACCTGTAAACACGGGAAGGCGACGATGTGGTAGCACCACTGCGTCCACAACGCCGTTGAGGTGAGCAGCGAGCCATGGAGCGATGAAATGAGGCGCGCCACCGTCGACAGCGCACGGCGGCCGGGGGGTGGGAGGCGCGCGACGGCTGGGAGGTGGGAGGCGCGCGGCGGCTGGGGGAGGGAGGTGCGCGACGGGCGAGGGGTAGAAGGCATGCGGCGGCTGGGAGGTGGGAGGTGGGAGGCGGGTCGTGCGGGTGGGGAGGGTTTGGTCCGGGCGGGGACGACGATGGACGAAAGGCGGAAGGTGGGCGTACCTGTTCAATCGCTCATATAGAGGCGAGAGTTTCTAGTATATATATATATATATATATATACATACATACATACATATATATATATATATACATACATACATATATATATATATATATATATATACTACCATCAGGAGGTGTAGTTACACCCATTTTTTATATACTAGCATGTGATAGTATATACTCTACTTTATTATTTTTAGTATGTTCACATACTATATCTAAGATACTCCAAAGTGAGCTTTATATAAAAAATAGCAAGTGAGCTCATAATTTTATTGTATTTGTGAAATACGTACATATTTATACGTAAAATAGAGTATGCATAAAATATGATACATACTATCAAAAAAGTAGTCCCTTTATCTCACAATATAAAAGCGTTTTGCAAGCTATGTTAGCTTGCAAAATGCTCTTATATTGTGGAACGGAGAGAGTAATATATATACTACCTAAAATTTTTATATACTACATACTACACGTACATACTCTTCGATATGATAGATACTACCTGAAACGTACGGAACAAAAGTAGAAGTAACCACACCCAGTAGTAGGTAAAGATAAAAATAAGAATTAGATAAAAATAAAGATAGATATTATAAGACAGAGGAAGTAAAAGGCATCGTGGCTGAAGGATTTGAGAAGATTGGATGGGTTTCGGAGACGGAACCGACCCATGATTTTCCACTTCTCTACTACTAATAAACAAGCAAACAAGAACTTCGCTAAGTATACCCGGCAATTTGTCCCACAAAACGCACGGAACAATCAGCACCACACAATTATACCCGCACATCTAAATCTAACAGCCATCATTCATTTGCTGCCTGTACGGTGTGGACTTAGGAAATACCCTTGACTGACCGTGCTCCACCTCCAGCACCCCCCATCCACCCCCTACAATCATGCTGTTCTCCTGGTAAATAAGGAAACAAAATTAATTCGTGATCGCACCATCACACCACGCTGTTCTCCTGGTAAAATAAGGAAACAAAATTAATTCGTCATCGCATCGTCGCACCATCGCCAACGTCATCGCCATTGTTGCCGAGCATCCTTCCCCGAGGTCGCCAGGGCAGCGACGCCACGGAACGCCCAGCAAGGTCGCCAGGGCAGCGACGCCACGGAACGCCCAGGACCTTGCCCTCGCAGCGTGGCATCCCGTCGGGAGATCCCCACTGGTACAGCCCGCCCTGCCCGTCGCAGCCAGCCGGATATACGCAGCTGTAAAATTCTTCTCTCCACTTTAGTCTAAACTTCTTCCGTGGCCTGCTTCTTCCTTTGACCCGTTGTAGCAATACTCGGAATTGTAATTTTCAGAATATATATAGTTCTAAAATATACACATGTGCACATCACAATACTACACATTTGTAGCGATTTCTAGCCTAACTGATACATGCATCCTATGTCCTAGACCTGGTGTGAACTAAAATAGCCATTCATAATTTAGATTACATCTAGCTGTGGGGATAAAAAATATAACTTCATTGTCCCAAGTAGATACGTCAGGATAAAGAATAGAAGTTAATTTCCACACCAATAACTCACAAATTCTGTACCTGCCAAAGCAACATTCTATGTTTGCGGCTCAACAGCAGGGCCAATATCATCTTCTGCCTTCTGTCACCGTGGAACTGAATAGGAGGGCCAACCACTGAGAGTGGTCCTGCAAGGGGACCTGTCATTACAATTTCCTATTAATAACGTAAATACAGCTTTGATGAAGCACATTATCAACTTCCCAATTTTTTATGATAACAATATTCATATGTAGGCCAAGGGTATGTCATCTCCCAAGAGTGCGGGAGTGCGCACCCCATTTCAGGATCTAAGTAACAACCGACTATTGGGTAATTATCGTCAGCCTTTTCCTAAAATGTCATACTGTATTTGTTGGTGCTTATATCCTAACTTGCGGTATGTACTTATATCCTAACTTGCGATATGTACTTATGCAGACCCCAAAGAATTGAAGAGGCAGAGGAACAGAGAGTACTATGCACGCAATAAAGATGATATCCTTCAAAGACGGCGTGAGGCCCGTGAGAAGAAACAGGCTTCAACAACACTGCTTAATGTCGATCAAAATGTACCTCATACACCCCAGCAGTTGGCCCGAGGTAGAATTTCCCTTACAATGCATTCTTCTGTATTGGTCACAAAACTTATGACATGCATGTACCAAACTAACAACAATATGTCATAGATATGGACCCTAACGAACTGCAGAGCCAACTGGTTGGGAAACAGTATTCACAGAACATGGATGGTGTCTTTGAGAGACAACATCAAGCCTATAGTGATATAGAAATGACCGGTGTGGATGGCGATGTCAATGAACAAGAAAATGAAACAGATACACCGGTGCCCATGTACATCGGTAATGCTGATCAACAAATTATATATAGCCCTATGTGTTCATACTAATTAACTTTATTACACATATATGCAGACCCTAAGGAGTTGAGGAGGCAAAGGGACAGGGAGCGGTATGCACAAAATAGGGATGAGATATTAAAACGACAACGCCTATCCCGTGAAAAGAGAAAGATTACTACTGGCCTCAATGATGATAACACTGTGTCGCAAACACCACCTACAGGACAATCCGGTGTCACCCAGCTACATAAATTGACAGGTTCGGGTGTACCATGAAATATTGATTGCATGTTCACACCTCATCGAATATGCCAAAACAAATGGGTACTCATGTGGTGCTGCAATTTTATGGCAGGCTTGTCAAATATACAAATTTCGTCTCATGAACAAATCCCTCACGACAAGGAAAATTATTTAACCTGCGATGATGAATCCAATTGGTTGCACAGGAATGATGCGTATCAGAGACAACTAATAGCAGGAAGCTCAAAAGGAACTATTGTTAGGCCTCAAGTACATAAAATGCAAAGCCTCATCAGAGATATTGCACGAGGTATATTTAACTGGCTTTGCCTTCCGGTCCAGCCACCATTCTGATTGTAATCATCTTCTGTGCAAAAATTAATTGTACATGCAGGACCTCCCACCCAAATTTCTGGAGTTCAGGTACCACAAATGAGCATAATACGTGAGCCAGATTGCACAACTGAGCATGCTGGTTAGTTCGTCCGTATAGTTATGATTGGGGTGCCCAAAGTGTATATTTGATAAAAACTCCCTGATTTTCGATTGTTTCTTCAGGTATACAACCTTTTAGCGGATCCAACCAACTTCAAAATACGCCAGAATATGATATGATCCGGCCTGCGCAACTGGATCCACTAGGTACTAATAACACTACTAATGATATGGGATTTTGAAGATCCAGCATGCTTATGCTCTACTAATCTTATGATTTTTCATAGTGTGCAATGACCAGAAAGATGATCCATATGGGATTTTTGAACCTGTTGTTGAACTAGACAATTTACAAGGTATATTGTATAATATACTATCATACACACATAAAGGTCATCATACATAAATTTGAGTCATTTCTGTATGACCAATATATTCCCTACTAGACTGCTTGGAGCCATTGCATAATGGAGAAGCTGCATACCATGAGCCTGATAAAGAAGCTAGAATTTTTATGGATCAGGGTATGTGCATTGCGTATTTTCTAATTTAGCAATCTAAAATGCACATGTTATGGGTATTTACTGATAAAATACATGTGTTGTCCTGTGCTAGATGTTGCTTTTGAATCGTACCAAATTGGACACCATCCTACCCGAGCAGTACCCGTAGCAAATACCGATGACTTCATATACCGAAACCTACCTACAAGGCACCATGTCCTAAGAAAGGTTGCGGACTGTCGCCACTGTGGGGCATTGCGGTTTCCATTCGAGGGGCCAGCATTTTGTTGCAGAAAAGGAAAAGTCGATTTGTTTACTCCAGATGTTCCAGAAGAGTTGAAACAGTTGTTTACAAGTCAAGATGATGAGGACGCTAAGTACTTCAGAGAACATATACGGTATTTCAACTCGCACTTCTCATTCACAAGTCTAGGCGTCACCCTTGATCGTCGAGTAAGCACTGCGGCAGGAACTGGCATATATACATTCCGTGCATGTGGTGGGCTGTACCACGCTCTTGACAATCTGGTGCCGGCTGATAATGGCCCTCGGCATTTGCAACTCTATATTTATGATACAGATCAAAACTTGTTACACAGGGCTAATAGGTCTCCAGATCTTAATATAGACCTCATACGGAAGATTCTGAGAATACTACAGCATAACCCTTATGCGCAAGTTTTGAAGAGCCTAGGGTCTGTTCCGAATCTTCATGAGTATAGAATCTCACTAAACACGGATATCAAGTTAGATCAGCGAAGGTACAATGCCCCAATGACTTCCCAAGTGGCAGCCATATGGGTTGAAGGGAGTGGCCCACAAAATTGCTTTGACAGGAGTGTTGTTGTGCATGGAAAAACAGGAAACCGGCCACTGTATATTAGAGCATACTATGGGTGCTACGACCCATTGTCATATCCACTGTTTTTCCCACGTGGAGAGACTGGCTGGAATCGTTCCATGCCATATATTCGGCCACCAGGTGACACAAACCAAAATTCAGTACATACTCCTGCATTGCAAGGAAACCAAGCCTCTGTCGAACATATAGGTATGATGTTCACTTTTATTTTATATACAAGCTATTTGTGAATGATGATGACAGTTTTTATGTATCAGTTGAAGACTTGATTAAAGAAAGAAAAGAAGATGATAATTTGGCAGTGCATGAAGCCGTTAATCATGCACCACAAGGAAACCAAGCCCCTGAATTATATACAGGTATGATGTGAACTATTAATTTATATACTTTCTTTTTTCCACAATGATGCGCAAAACTTGTGTTTTCATATACATCTGTCATATATATCAGATGGGAACTTCATTAGAGAAATAGAACAAGATGGGAATTTTACACCGCATGACGCCCATGGCACTGATTTACCTTCGGGTATTAATCACTTATTCTTCAATTATTATGTTGTCGATCATTATGAATATTGTTGATGATTACAAGTCCACCCACCATATTGATATTGATCTCAAACTTGTAGATGACAATGAGGATAACCCAGATGACGAATTTGGTGACAATGAGGTCAATGCAAAACAATCCAGAAAATTTGTTAGTGCAAGGGAGTACTACTGCTTCAAGCTGCAAGTCAGGAGGAAGCTTTTTAACATCATCTTGTTCGGTCATCGCCTTTTCCAACAGTGGGCTGTTGACATGTATATCAAGATTGAAACTATGCGGCTTGATTGGTACTCAAAGCCGGACAATCAAAAGGTTATACGCGCTGACCTCTACCAGGTATTGTTCTTGTGTTTTTTTAATACATCATAATGCAATGACATTATGGACGTTCCATGAATTTCTAAAACGTTCTATGCTATTATAGGGTCTTGTTGACACCGTCGTTGTCGGCGAGTCACGCGGAGATCGAATTGGCAAAAGAATTGTGCTTCCACGTACATTTCCTGGTGGTGATCGCGACATGCAACGGAGGTTCTTGGATGCTATGGCAATAGTGCAGCGGTGGCGTAAACCGGATTATTTTATCACGATGACGTGCAACCCATATTGGGAGGAGATAACCGATAAGTTGTTGCCTGGACAGCTGCCGCAGGACCGTCCAGACCTGGTGGCAAGAGTATACAAGGCTAAACAGCGAGATATGATGGCCTTACTAACTAAGGGTAAGCATTTCGGAGAAGTAGCAGCGTATGTACATGTAACTGAGTTCCAGAAGCGAGGTCTCCCGCATGAGCATATACTTCTAATCATGAAAGCAAAAAGCAAGTTATCGACACCAGATGACTATGATCGAGTGATATGTGCAGAGATACCGGACAAAGAGAAACACCCCGTTCTACATGAACTGGTCGTCAAACACATGCTGCATGGACCATGTGGCGAGTTGAAAAAAAGTTGCCCTTGCATGATTGATGGTCAGTGTCGGTTTCATTACCCACGAGATTTTTGTGATGCCACACAACAAGGGAAAGACTCATATCCCATCTATAGGCGGAGGGACGATGGGCGTCGAATTAGGATCAGAGGAGCGGATTTGGACAATAGGTGGGTGGTCCCTTACAACCCTTCACTACTTATGTGATACAACTGCCACATTAATGTGGAAGCATGCTCGAGCATCAAGGCAGTCAAGTACTTGTTCAAGTACATCTACAAAGGTCATGATCGTACATCCTTTGCATTCGAGCAGGATATCATCAATGATGGTGGAATCATCAATGAAATCCGACAATATAGGGATGCACGATATGTATCTCCTCTAGAGGCTATTTACAGGATTTTTGGTTTAAAATGTTTGGTGTCAGTCCATCTGTGCTACAACTCCAGCTTCATTTGCCAAATATGCATACAGTTGCATTTAAAGCATGTGAGAATCTTGCAGATGTTGTAGCTCGACCATCTTCTTCAAAGTCCATGCTTACAGAATACTTTGAGATGAATCGGAAGTTTCCAACTGCACGAAAATGGTTGTACAGAGAGTTTCCAGAACATTATAGATGGATACCTGGAAATAAGAAGTGGCAGAATAGAAGAAATAAGAGATCACAGATTGGAAGACTTGTGCATGCACACCCTGCTGAAGGAGAGAGGTACTACTTGCGTGTGCTCCTAAGTCATGTCCGAGGTGCCACTTCATTCGATGATTTAAAAACAGTAAATGGCAAGCCATGCAGTTCCTTCAGGGAGGCATGTGAGCACTTAGGCCTCATTGAGCATGACAGGACTCTTGATGATTGCATGACGGAGGCAGCCACATTTCAGATGTCTTCTGCCCTAAGACGGTTATTTGCAACTATACTGGTGTTTTGCGAGGCAACAGAAATCCGGTAGCTGTGGGACAAACACCTGGCATCAATGTCTGAGGATTACCGTCGTAATCAATCCAATGAGGCAACACTTGAGCAGATGGTCCTCAGAGATATCAGGGATATGTTGCAATCCATGGGAAAAGATATTACAAGCTATGGACTTTCGGATTTGTTTGAGCACGATGGTTCTTCTGACGGTGAGTACAAAGAGGTAACAGAGGAGAGGCAAATCAGCGTGGACAAAGAACACCTAGACTTATTTAGCAGTTTGAACAATGAGCAACTGGCTGGTTTCAATGAAATAATGGATCATGTGATGAAACACAAAAGCCAGATATTCTTTGTTGATGGTCCAGGAGGCACCGGCAAGACATACTTGTACAAGGCATTGCTTGCAAAGGTGCGTTCGATGGGCCAGATAGCGATTGCAACTGCTACATCAGGTATAGCGGCGTCGATAATGCCCGGAGGACGGACTGCGCACTCCAGGTTCAAAATTCCAATCAAGCTCACTGACAACAGCATGTGTAGTTTCACAAAGCAGAGTGGTACAGCGGAGTTGCTTAAACAAGCCTCCTTGATAATTTGGGACGAGGTCGCTATGACAAAACGTCAAGCAGTTGAGACGCTTGATAGATCCCTGTAGGACATAATGGACTGTTCTTTGCCATTTGGGGGAAAGGTTGTCGTCTTTGGTGGGGATTTCAGGCAGGTCCTCCCCGTTGTGACACGTGGGACAAGAGCACAGATCACGGATGCTACACTTCTAAGATCCTATCTGTGGGAGAAGACCCGAAAGATACGCCTCACGCGCAATATGCGAGCACAGGCTGATCCTTGGTTCTCTGAATACCTCCTAGGGATCGGCAATGGAACAGAAGAGACAATTGGCGACGACTATGTGCGTCTCCCTGACGACATTGTGATCGGATATACCGAGGATGAGAAAGCTATTAACACACTCATCGACAATGTCTTCCCATCGTTGCATGCCAATGCTAGATCGAGAGAGTATATGAGCACACGTGCTATTCTTTCCACCAAGAACAATCATGTCGATGACCTGAATGACAAGATGATCTCCAGGTTTCCAGGCTCAGAGAAGTTATACCATAGCTTCCAGTCCATCGAGGATGACTTGCAGAATAATTACACGATTGATTTTCTAAACTCGATCACACCAAATGGCTTGCCCCCGCATGTGTTGAGATTAAAGGTTAACTGCCCAGTCATTCTGCTCCGGAACCTCGACCCTCATAATGGCATATGCAATGGGACGCGACTTATGATTAGAGCCTTCCAGGATAATGCAATCAACGCAGAGATTGTTGGTGGTCAGCATGCTGGAAAGAGGGTCTTCATACCTAGGATCCCTATGTCGCCCTCGGAGGACATCTCACTTCCTTTCAAACTTAAGAGGAAACAGTTCCCCATTCGCCTGAGTTTTGCGATGACAATTAACAAGGCGCAGGGTCAGACTATCCCAAACGTCGGTATTTACCTTCCCGAGCCAGTATTCTCACATGGTCAGCTATATGTTGCATTGTCAAGGGGAGTGTCCAGAGAGACGACGCGGATTTTGGCCAAGCCAAACAACGAGGTTGATAAATCTGGGAAAAGCACCAAGAACATTGTCTATAGAGATGTTTTGGGGAGATGAGGCAGGTGCGCTATTCCGGCATTTATTTGCACCTTGTTATTGTATCTGTAACTACTTGTGGATCTAACATTATTTGTTTTTATTTGCAGGTTTAGCGAAGGAGAATAAGCAGCAGAAGAGGAGGTAAGGTGGATGAACACAAGGGTATCTTCTTCGATCGAGCAAAAGGTGAGAGCTCTGCTTCTCCATCTGACCCCCCCTGATATGTATGTAATGACCAGATGGGGTACGCACATGATATGTAATAATCAGATGGAGTAGGCATACATAATGATAGTGCCTACACCTTTTTTCAGATGATAAGAGCAAAATGTATGCTACTGTGTTGTTTTTGAGCTTCCATGCAAAATATTTTTCTATGAGTATAATGTGCTAATGTGATGATGTATTGCAATATTTCAGGTTTTCAAGTTTGTCAGGTGAGAAACACTGCATAGAAAAAAGGTTGAACAGACATTCATGCCAGGAAGAGGCAGAGGACAAATTGAGTGTCGAGGTACTCCATGAGAAAGAGGATAAAGAAAGGAGTCAACACATGAAGAGAGGCACCCAAAGTTAAAATGATACAGTCCTAATAACATCAACAATCTATTATAGTTATTAGCTTTTGCTATTCACTTGCTGTTTAGCCTATAGTTCAGCATCAACTAAGATTGTGCTCCACTTTTGGGCCATCAGATTTCCATGTTCTGATAATTAACCGAATGGGTTATGTTTTAATGTAACTAATTTGGGTATGCAACTGTTGATGCATATAATTCTGAAGAACACACATCATTGCTGTTAATAATATATTGTACAGGACTTGCTTCTTGATAATGTCAAGCATTATTACTACTATATTGAACATACGTCCAGGACAAAAGTTTGTTTTACCAGAAAAATTTAAGCTGGCTGAAATAACTAGCGTGTATCTTCTCATTGCAAAATTTTATTTTACACGTGATCAGCAATAATATAATAATAAAACTTAAGTACGAAACTCACCACAGTGGAAATCTGCTATGTCATCGTTTTATCAGGCTCACATCTCTTGGAACAACTTAAAGCACTTCCCTGGCCCCTCCTGTCCAGCACAGCCACTGAACTAAACCTTCTGTATCTGTATATAAAAAGGTAAGAGAAAACACACAAAAAATCAAAGATACGTTCCGATGAGCTGAAACCAATATTTTTGTATTAAAATGTATTACGAAAATAACTCCATTAATTCTGTATGCGTGGTGAATAAAAAAAGAAAAAGAAAAGCATTGGGCCTGAGATAAATCAAAGCAAAAAAGGAAAAGCATTGGGCCTCAGATAAATTAAAGGAAAGTGTGGGTCCTGAGATAACGCTCACGATTCCCAATCCTCACGCTATGGAAGTATACTTCCCGTGATTTCCACCTTCCATATCCCAATCCTCACGCTATGGAAGTATACTTCCCGTGATTTCCACCTTCCATATTGCCTACAACAATATATCTCTCGATCAGGAGCAGAAAGAAGCAATGGGTTTTGCATCGTAGGGTTTCCTTCCACCTCTCCTTCATCATCTCTCGCAAAGGACTGCCGCATCTCACACCACTCCACCGCGCCGGCCTCCTACACCGCAAGTCTCTCCAGCATCTGTCCGTGAACTACCATCGTCCTCCATGTCTGGGTCACAATCCCCGGTGGCCTGTGCGGATCAATCTGCTATCATCACGGTAATGATATCTCTCTGTAATTACATCCTATTCACGATTTCACATCTACAAGGCAACATAGTCACTAGAGGGGATCCAACAAAGTGAATCAACATGCCCTGTGTGACCCCACAAAATTGCCAAGATGCTTTGTGTGACTGTAGAAATTCTTTGGGCAACATCCACCTGATTACTTGAGAGAATATTCACGCAAGTGAATATCAAAAAGTTGATTGAATGAACAATTAGACAAAGAAACAGATACTGAAATTTTGTTGGAAAGAATGTCCTGATGCCACTAAGTTAAAGTAAACATGTCAAAATATGTGCACCCAGTTGTGATGTATTCCCTCCGTCCCAACATATAAGATTGTTTTTCAAGGTAACAGAACTTAGGGGCCTAATGTTAACCGCGTGACAATAATATGTGCTTCGGTTTTCAGGAAAACATCGACGGGGGAGCCAAGAATGAGCATACCACAAAATACGAGGATATGAACACCGACTCAACAAAGGCAATAGAAGAACAAACCATCATCGATGATACAGAAAATATGCAGATTGATGAGGTCATACCCTAAGACAAGCATGCGAAACCCCAAGTCGAAAAAGGCGGTTTTTATTTTCACATGACACTATTATTTTTATTCTGCCGGGACAAAACAATATGTAATTTGTAGTATAATAATATCATGTCTACATAATATTATATTATTGTGTGTTTCAGTTAGTAAGCGAGGAAGAACCAAATGGAATAGACGACAAAGACGAAATAGAGAAAAATAATAGCATGCAGACCACTGATTGCGAAGTGATAAAGGCATGCTTTCTTTTCAACTATCCCAAATAGTTCTAATTCTAATTATATTATATCCTGCATAGGAATTATTCTTTGTAATATTTGCTCTCAGGAATTAAACTTCAAGGAAACAAGTGAACAAATGCAGCCACCTCAAGATGATAAATTAGCACAAACATTCAACACCGAAGAGGCAGAAACTATAGGGGACAAGCTGGCAGAATCAAATGAAATAGCCGACAAAGGAGAAGTGGAGAAAAAGAAAAGCACGCGGGGCACTAATTCCGAGGTGATAGACGCATATTTTCTGCCCAACTATGTCTCAAATAGTTTGAATTCTAATTATATTATATCCTGCATACAAAATATTCTTTGTAATGTTGCTCTCAGGAATTAACCTTCGATAAAACAAGTGAACGAATGGGGCTAGCTCAGGATGAGGAATTAGCACAAACATTGGGCACCGAAGGGGCGGAAACTATATGGGACACTCTGGTAGAATCAAATGGAATAGCCAACACAGAAGAAGTGGAGAAAAAGCAGAGCACGTAGTCCACTGATTCCGAAGTCTCCGAAGTGACAGAGGCATCTTTTATTTTTCAACTATGTCCCAATAGTTCTAAATCTAATTATGTTATATCCTGCATACCAATTATTCTTTGTATTGTGGCTTTCAGGAATTATCCTTTGATGAAACAAGTGAACAAATGGTGGCAGATGAGGACGAAGATTTAGCACAAATGTCGGGCATGAAAAGGCCACAAACAGTGAAGCCTATCCGACTACATAACAAACCCAAGAAAGCACCAGACTATGTGGTGGCTCCAGAAGGCACGTACAAGTCCTTCTATGCCTTGCTTTTGCTACATTTATTTTCTTTGTTGTTAATGAATGTTTTGACTTACATCATGATAGATTATGCTTGCACCGGCGATGATTGGTCCGTGATTGAAAATATCATGACTGAACCAAGCGATAAAAGAAATTTAGTGAGCATCAACGACTCATATCTCAAAAAATTACAATTACTACGCCTTTTAACCGAAGGAGAATTTGTTGGCGACGAAGTAAGTATATGTAGCTTTATGATAAGAGAATGTTATTAACATGAGTTCCTGTTATCTCCTAACCAAGGTGTGCACTTGATACTGTAGATCATAGACGCATACATACATTGCATAAGTGCTAAGCAACATCTACAGATGAGGTCAGGTGGAAGTGTGTTCTTAGAGAATGCATGCATCTCTAAGATGATAAAGGAATTTAGCTCTATACGGGATGACGCACCAAAATGGGTATTACAGAGAGCTAAAACTTATTTGGAACATGATATGGTGAGTCTCAGTTCCGTACATATTACTATAAATTCAATAGAGGACAAATGTTTGTATACATGGGACCTAAACTAACAAAAAACCTATTTTCAGATATTCGTTCCAGTTAACATTGAAGAGTTTCATTGGTACCTAGCAGTTATAAATACCGGGAAGCGATGTATCCAGGTGCTCGACTCGGTAGGCCCAGGAATGAACCGCAACGACCTCACTGCTATGGTTAGTTATTAGTCCCACTGCACCTTCTTTTGATAAGACAATTTTCTGTTATTCTTTGATTGTGATGCTAATACTTTGTCATTTATTCATGCAACAGCTGAAAGGACTGGAAAATGTATTCCAATTTGCTAAGCTTCAAATGGAACTAAAATCTGATAAGTGTAAAGACTTAAACATCAGTGCATGGCCAAGGGAAGAGTGTATTAAGAAGAGACTGCAGACAGATGGGTATACCTTCTAACTCAAAGCAATCGACATTATGTGTTTTTTGTGTGTCCCCATTAGTTGCATCACAAAACAAATTTTTCCACAATAAGAATAAAAGTATACAAGCTCAAAGGATACAGACTGCAGAATAAAATGAGGCTATGCACCGATTTGACGAGCAATGAGAAGGGAGGGTCCCGAGCAGCAGCACAGCACGCAGAGCTCTTCGTGGTCATCCATGGAAGGAAGGAACTGCAGATAGCGAGCTCCTGCTCCGGACCGAATCGAACAGCCAATTGAAGTTGTTATCGGAGAGCAAAGCATCTGGATCGAGGGGATAAGAGTTGAAACCGGACCTTGTTGGCGTCCCGAGCAGTGGGGAAGGGAATTTCATGGTGCGCGGGAGAAGGTGGAGACGCTCATCGCGGCGACGGCAAGTGCGTCAGGAGGAGGGAGGGCCCCGGCATCGGCGGCGCGCATGACGAGCTTGAGCGCCTCCTCGAGCACCTCGGCGACCTTATATGAAGAAGGGGCGGGGCAGATCAAGGGCCTGCACGCCCGCCGACAGTGGTGACGAAGGGGCGGGGCAGTTCAAGGGCATGCGCGCTCGCCGACAGTGGTGACGAAGGGCCGGGGCAGATCAAGGAACTGCGCGCCCGCTGGCAGCGGTGACGAAGGGGAGAGGCGGGGCACATCGCGGGCCTCCGCGCCCGCCGGCAGCGGTGACGAAGGGGAGGGGCGGGGCACATCGCGGGCCTCCGCGCCCGCCGGCAGCGGTGACGAAGGGGAGGGGCGGGGCACATCGCGGGCCTCCGCGGCCGCCGGCGGTGCTGACGAAGGTGAGGGGCGGGGCACATCGCGGGCCTCCGCGCCCGCCGGCAGCGGTGACGAAGGGGAGGGGCGGGGCACATCGCGGGCCTCCGCGGCCGCCGGCGGTGCTGACGAAGGGAAAGGGCGGGGCGCATCAGGGCCTCCGCGGCGGCTGGCAGTGGTGACGAAGGGGAGGGGCGGCCACCACAGATCGCCGGCTGTGGATGGGGAATCTGGCGTGTGCCAGTGAAGGAGGATAGAGGGAGGGAGGGAAGAATGGGGAATCGGCGTGTGCCTGTGGAGGAGGGAGTGAGGGGGCAGTAGAAGGTTCACTAACTGAGTTTTTGTATTTAATACTACTACTTCACTAATCTCCACTGTTAAGGACGTTTAACCAAACTATATTAACTTCTTACATTATTTTTCATACATTCCAGAGAGGGATTATGAGTGAGCGCAGGATTTTCTTTATCATCACTTCTTTGTTACAGTCATGATCATTTGATGATTTAAAAGTCTTCTTATATAAATATCTATAAAATTGATAAAATAAACTATTGAATATATTAAGTTTTGTAATCATATAGGTCATCGTGTGGTTTGTGGATGGTAAATTTTATGGAGTACTTCACAGGAGAAATTTTGTCTGACTCTCCTACACAGGTATTTTTCGATGTGTATCATTATACTTACATTCTATGGTGTATCACTATTTAACTATGAGTTCTGTTTTAATAGGATCATATCACAGATTTTAGAACAAAACTAGCTGTCATTTTAGTGGACTCAGAATTGAATGATGATAATATAAGAAATCGAGACATTGAAGATGACGAAGACAACACAGATCCCACAGATTGTATGATTTTGGAAACACCCACTGAGAACCTCAAACCATCGAATACATCGTCAGAAGTTGAGCAGGAGTCGCAATCATTTATCCTTTCGCCCTCTCTCACTCCAACAAATGATGACTTAATAGATGAACTTTGTTTGTTCATCGGTATGGTTGATGATGTCGCTCTACTAGAGTAAGCCATATATTTTTAGTTCATTTTGTATTTTAATAAATTAGTATGATTTTATTATAGTTTACATAGTTTCAATTTTACAGAAGCGAATGGGTGAAAAGCTCTGATCCTTATCCCATTAGTTTGAATTTGAGACAAATAAAAAACATATTAAATAATGATGAATGCATGGATGTTGATTGCTTCAATATGGCTGTACGGATACTAGCGCGCCACGAAGTCCAGCTTTTCAGAGACATTCCATGTCACTACATGGATCTAAATTTTTGTGTAAGTCATTATAATCATGTATTACATTTTGCCTCATGGAACTAATATTTTGTTTTTCTTATTTTAGTTCATGTCCTACTATGCACGAGACTCACGTCATCATGGAAATATGGACATTGCTATGTTGAAATGGATGTTTGATAGCTGGCCAGACAGTAATGAGTATCATATTTCACAGTGTCATACAGTAAGTTTTAAAATTTTAATTTGTAACAATGGTTTGTCATGTCTTAACTAATGTTTTAAATTTTTAAATGTATGCATCGTTGCAGATTTTATTGCCTTGGGATATTTGTGGGATATTTCTATTGTTTGTTTTCGATCAAAATAAAAAAGTTGTCTCAATTATGGATCCGATACCAATACCTATTTTGAGAAAAAATGTACTTAAAACTGTGGTCAACAACCTAAACCGTGCGCTCCAAGTTGCAAACCCTGCATTCAAAGACGACATCTCTAAATGGGAATGGAAAGTTCCTGTTGTTCCAACAAACTCACATGGGTATGAATCTTTTCAATGCATTACAAGATTAATTGATTTATTCAATAGACAATGTAATATTTTATAAATGCAGTGCCTTGTCGGGTTATTTGGTGTTTAATTTCATGCACTCATTGTGCGATGGACAGCTATATTTTCCCATACCCCAGGTTAGTATTTACACCATGCTTATTTGTATACGCATTGCGCATTATTTTGTTATAACAATGTTGCATAATGCATATGTAGGATGATTTTGAACTGAGAAAACAATTTTTGGTGCATATTTTAAAGTATGAAGAGAATGAAGCTCAAGACAATATCCCATCAATTGAACGAAGCATCATAGATCGCATCAATAGATGGACCTTCATTGCTTGAAAAGATAGACCTTCAAGAGATGCATAGTTATTGACTCTAAAATATCTTTTTGTAACAAATTATAATACAATTATTATGTCATCGTGCATATTATGTGAAGACATGTTTCTGGATCATGTGTTACACGCGCGCTCATATCGTTGGCATAAGACAGTTGGCTCGGTAATAAAAAATCACTAACATAAAAAATAGATTCACAAAATATGTCACTCTTTTGAAAATATATTTTAATATTATATTATATCAACTCATTTTGTTTGAGACGTGCGTTGCACGTGCATGCTTACATTAACGTAAATTAACCTGAAATATTGGATTTAGCTTAATGTAAGCGCACATCACAGAACGAGCAAATTAATCATAATTAGTTTCAGCTCGGGCCTATGGCCAGTACACATGCACATACATATACCTGAAACTACAAAGTGCAATAAGATACCAACAGATACATACATACCTGATGCGTGCTCAAGGACATACCAAGACCCCAGGCGGATACATAAAATCTGAAGATACATGAGTAAGAAGCAAGATAGCAGTTGGTCATTACCTAATCAGAAATAGATATTACTTTTATATTACTAGATTCATGATGTAGTGGACAGAGAAAATCCATGAAGGAAAACAGCCCCAGCTAGAAAATATCATAAGTGCACTAAATCACAAAGGTCCTCTTGAGAAATTAATTCTCTAGCTATCAAAGCAATAGGTTTATGGAATCAAAGCATTACCCTTGCCAAGATCATCATCAGCATCACCATGGACATCAAACAGCAGGGCCAACAACTGAATGTGGTCCAGTAAGGGGATCTACCATTCAAAGTTGTTATTAATGTCTAAGTAGAACTCTGCTGAAACACAATATCAATACAACGGACAGTGCACTATGTTTGCATCTGATGGTGGTGTTCATGATTAATTTCCACAATTTCCATGCTTCTCAAAATTTAATGGCATGAATATTCACATGAAGGCGAAGGTATGTCATCTCCCAATAGTGCGGGGCGCGCACACCATTTCAGGATATAAGCAACAACCAATCATTGGGTAACTATCATCAACCAGTTCCTACTTTGCGCTACTGTTTTTGCTGTTGCTTATGCGCTAACTTGCGGTATGTATTTATACAGACCCTGAATAATTGAAGAGGCAGAGGAAAAAAGAGTATTCTGCACGCGATAGAGATGATATTCTTAAAAGACGCCGTGAAGCCCGTGAGAAGAAACTGGCTTCAACAGCACTGCTTAATGACAAGCTAAATGTACCATATACACTCCTGGCCATGTCCCAAGGTAAAAGTGCCCTTGTACTGCAAGCTTATTTATTATTCAGATAACTGATGAGATGTCATGTACCAAGGTAAAAATGCCCTTCTACTGGATGCTTATGTATTATTCAGATAACTGGTGAGATGCTAAACTAACTAGAATGTATCATAGATGTAGACCGTAAGGAGCAGAAGAGGAAAATGGAGAGGGAACGGTAATTAATGGTTTTCTATGTGGAAAATGGTTAGTGTTTTGGGTACTACAATTTTGTAACTGACTGAATCATGCACTCTATCTCCTCGGACTGGTGTCAGAAAAGTTGGCTTCCAGAATTTACGAAGGTGACTTGAGTTGTCGCAAAACACCTGAAATATTGAATTTAGCTTAGCGAACTACAAATTAATCATAATTAGTTTCAGCTCCAGGATGTTACAATGAATTGTATAGATCTGTATAAACCCACATTTTGCACACATGATGATTGAGATGTGCATAATTATTTAAAACTGAAAACATCGTCTGAAGTACACCTGATCCATTCTAAGCACAAGAAGTTGCACTTCCTACTTCCAGAGTGTAAAATGGTGCATTTGAATGTCTATTTGTTGGAACTATGCAGTTTGATTTTGTAAATAAATATGCCTATCACATGAAGGAATGTTCCATAGACAACTCCATGGATTTCTTAGAGCAATAAAAATACTGTGCAATGCAACTCAGAATCAAGACATACTCTTTGAATTATACTTTTTGCTCCCATCCCCATTCGGCACCTCCTTCTCCTCCCTCGGGAAATCGGAACCATTAAGGGCCTTATCATCAGCATAGCCACCAACAAAGCGGATGATTTCTCATATAACAGTCCTGAAAGGGAACATTGTAACAGAAAACTCACTTTCTAAAGATTAAACCAGACACTCATTCATGGTAACCACCATGACGAGCTTCATAGTATTACAAAAAGAATTGCCAATTTTGTGCTTCTTGTTCCATTTTAGCTCTTGAGGAACACATGGCACTGAATTCCTCTTCAATAATAATTCTCCAACTTCCTTTCTTTCATGAAGATAATCTTATCATATTTTGAAAAGGTATTGTATCATGTTAACTCTTGGATCCACTCACAACCAAAAGGTGCATCAATCTAGAGCAGAATAATACTCGGTTAAATCAACTTTTCTAACAAAGCCCTATAACAGAACAATTATTCAGAGTCTTGGGAACATTCATGGTGATTTCTCAATAGGTGGAGCAGGTGGCGGGTTTGGAGAGAGGGACATACCTGGACCCGGATGACCGCATGGGAGAGGGTGGAGAGGCTCATGGCGGCGACGGCAACGGAGACGGCATCAGGAAGAGGGAGGGGCCCAGTGTCGTCGGCGAGCATGCCGAGCTCGAGCGCCTTCTTGAGAACTTCGGCGAACGGATTCGGAGAAGGTGCAGGGTAGAGCAGGCGCGTGCGAGTGCCACACCTCCGCGTCCACCTCCGCCGGCGCCTCGCGCTGGCGCGAGCATGCCGAGCTCGAGGGCCTCCTCGGCCACTTCGGCGACCGATTCGACATGAAGGGGAGGAAGAGAAGCGGCTGCGAAGGGGAGCCGCGGCCTGACCAGGAAGCACCGATGTTGGTGACCAAGGTGAGCGGCGGCCAGACCAGGGAGCGCCGGCGTTGGTGATGAAGAGGGCCGGCTGTGGAGTGAGGGGTGTGGCCACCATGGGAGAATGGGGAATGGGGACAGAAATGTGAGGGACTGAGGGGGCGGTGGGGAGGATATCTAACATTTTTTAAAATAAAATTATGCAGTGACCAGAGAGAGATTGTGACTGTGCGGCTTGTCCAAATCAATTTTTTTATCTTCTAAAAAGACCCATTCTTTTTTATCTGATTCGCCTGCATGCCTGCCATCTTTTTTATCTTCTAAAAATCATCAGGGCTGGTTACACTCATTTTTGTTTGATGATTTTAAAATTTATTATATGAATCTCTATAAATGTTGATATTTTTTATTGAATATGTTTAAGTTTTGTAATCATGCAGATCATCTTGTGGTCTATGGATGTTAAATTTTGTGAAGTACTTCACATGAGATATTTTTTCTGACACTCCTACACAGATATTTTCCGCCGCGTATCATTATACTTATCCTACGTTGTACCACTATTTCGAAACTAAGTCTAGTTACTACTTTAGTGGACTTGAATTATGATAATTTAAGAATTTGAGACTTGAAAAATGATGCAAACAACACAGATCCCGCGGATTGTATGTTACATGTGTGATCATGTTGTTTGGTATATAACACATTTGAATGCTTCGGTAAAAATAACTTGCTAAAAGAAAAACTATATTCAAAATAAATGTTTTTATAAGAGTTAAATTATGATACGTGCGTTGTACGTGCACGCTTACTAGTTCGTGATAAAAACCAAACACACCGCTACACCGGGCAGCCGAATACAAGGGGATTCGAGGAGATACGCAACGAAGGCCGAAAACGCTTCCCAGCAGCTTGTCGAGGGGATTTACAGGCAGACATCGTCGAAAAAAGCCTCGGCATCTTCGATCTCCCGGACGTCGTGGAGGCGTGGTAGAGGCGTCAACCGTCCGCCCCGGAACCCTCCCTCGCGTCAAATCCCTTCCAGCCCGGACACCTCCAGCCGGCCGCCCTAGTCTTTTTTGAGAAAGCGAGCGAATTTTGTACTAGATGCTCCTGCTGGTTGGGTTCTGCTGTGATAATTTTATATACAGATAGCATTCCTTGATGAAGTGCTATTTGCTGCTGGTGGTTGCTATTTGCGGCTAGTTAATTCCATACTGAGAGAGCATTGCTTGTTGATCGTGTTGTGATATACATAGAGTTGCTGCTAGTTAATTTTTCAATGCTGCTACTTATTTGATTGCCGCTGCTTGCTACTTATTTGCTGGCAGATGGATGGAGATGAAAGTTTTGAGGAGATGCAAGTGTTGGATATGCTCATGAATTCGCCGTTGTCTTCATCTGGCGACGACGAACTCATTGTTGCAGCATCCTCGGAGCATGAGGTGGAAGAGAAGGTGAATAATCGACGCCATGGCGATTCCAAAATCGGGTGTCAGACAGTGGATTGCGGAAGAGGTGCTGGATTTCTGTGGGATGACTACTTCAAGCAAAAGCCTATCTTTCCTGAAAAATATTTTCGCCAAAGGCTGGTAATTAGCACATTGTTCTTTGTTTGCCTATTTTCCATCTCCCTATCTCATTTATGTTTTTCCACGCAGGTTTAGAATGTCCCGGAGTTTATTTTATCGCATAGGTGAAGCTATAGTTGAGCATGATCATGATGGTTATTTTAAGCAAAAAGGAAATGCTAGTGGTGCTCCTGGTTCGCAGCCTCTTCAGAAGATGATCGTGGCAATGCGGCTGCTAACTGATGGATATGCAGCTGATGCTGCGGATGAGTACGGCCGGTCTGCAAAAACTACTGATGTAAAAGCTTGCAAAAAGTTTGTAATAGCTATTTGTCAAATCTTTGGGGGTGAGTCCTTGAGATCTCCAAATGAAGAAGATACTGCAGGATTACTTGCAATCTGCCAACCTGTACGGCTGTCAAAAGCAAAACCAACGACTTTCCAGTACCCTCCATTTTTTAGGGATTTCTTGTGCTTCAGAGTCCCCATCTCTGTCACAGGTTTGTCTTTGAGATCTGACCCAATCCGTGATTTCTGCATCTCCCTTCTGTATTCTCTCAGCCCCTTTTATTTAGGAAGGAGCATGGGAGGGACTCATGAATACTCTATTGGTTTTGTCCATTCCTCGGTTGGTGATGAGCTACCCCAGGATGCCATCTGTAAGTCGACCTCAATCTTGCGCTCGACCATTTAGCCATTTACTTCCTCTGTTCGGAATTATTTGTCACAGAAATGGATGTATCTAGACGTATTTTAGTTCTAGATACATCCATATCCGAAACAAGTAATTCCGAACGGAGGGAGTAGCATAGAAAGATGCAACTTTTAAGCCGGGCCATGGGAGTGTGTGGTCATTGCGGGGAGCAGAGTTCAGATTTGTTAGATTTTAGTGACATGACTGTTCTTTCACCATTTGTTTGGCTTAAAGATTTCATTTTTCTTCTTAAAGATTTCATTTTTCTTAAGGATTGCACAAAAGATGAAGTTTTGTTTCCTTGCTTTGCACAGTATGTTGGCATCACACCGGCTGCTTCTTTGTGAGTAGATATTTGTTTCTTTGCGCGCAATTTTCTTGGCCGAGTCGCATAACTTTCCACTTGGTTTTCCAGTTTTATTTATATAATTTCTTTCGTCACAAAAGATTCATTGTCCTAGTCCGACCAATATATGTGTTGGATCTTTGTTTGTTTTGCTATGTGTACATGACCTGCAGACCAGCACATAATATGAGGTATTTTTATTTACAATGGCAGGCTCTTATGCAAGGTCCAGTTGGTCGGACCTTCCCACGGATCTCCTCCTCAGAATCTTCCAACGCCTCCAGCTCCAGGAATGCCTTGCTTTTGCGTTAGTCTGCACATCATGGAGCTGGGCTGCGGCTGCTGCTGGCGTCCCATGTTCTTGCAGACCGTGGCTCATGTCTTGGACCCACCTCGTTGAGGAGAGTCAACCCAAGATCAACTCGAGCTTGACTGTGACCTGCAAGTTCCGCCATCTGCTGGAAGTCAACAAGTCTTATGATGTTGATTTTCCCAAGGGTTGTTTTGTTGCATGTGCTGGAGCTTCTCATGGATGGCTGGTTCTGGTAAATGAACTCTCCAATCTACTTCTCATGGATGGATGTTGACTTGATTTGCCTGCGACGCCGTGGCATCGTGCGTATTCAAGTGGCTGTCCTAAATTTAAATATATTTAAGAAATAGGATAATACAGGGAGTGCGTCAGTGTCTGCTGGGGTGTATGTCAAATTAAATGGTTATGACTTCCGATTTGTTCTCGAGGAGGATGATTTTAAACCCGATGATGATTTTATCCCTCGAATTTGGGAACACCAAGATGATGGCCCCGACCATGGGGCAAACCGGGATGATGATTTGCCTGATCAGGATGCGAATAAAAAGGCCAAAAATTCTGGAGTCTCCGGTGCAGCTTCGTCTGAATCTCAGTCTGATGGGACCGTTCCAATGAACACGGATGTTGGTTTTGCGGGTGCACAGAGAGTATGCTCGGACTCACCCATGAGCACCATTGAAGAGTCACGCACAATTAGCACCCCATCTATTGATGTGATACATGCAGATAATTTGGAGGCAAGCGTTGGTGGCCATGACAGCGCACACGCAGGTCTGGGGCACCCCAAGCGAGTTGCTGCCTTGCAGCCGGTTGAGGGGGAGTTTGGCCCACCAGCTCAGGGCCTGGCGGAAGCCATCGGCTCAGGTGCATGTCCAGCTACTGTGCACGGAGCAGCTGATGTGCACGGGGCTGCAGATCTTCGCCAGCGTTTGGACATGTCGGTTCAGCAGCCGGCTGTTGCTGCAGTCAGCCCACCCACGCAGGCTCGGCAGCAGTCTCCGATGCTGTCTCACAGGGCTATTCTGATGGCGCCAAGTGTTGATCTTGCTGCACCGACTTCGTCTTCAACACCTACCATGTTGGCTGCTGCTTCATCATTGTCGACGGATCGTCCGATGACGCCGATGGCTCTTATGTCTGAGGGAAGCTCTCCCCTTCGACGTAGTAACCGTCACCCCGTCTCATTTGACGGTTCTTCTCCGACCGACGAACATGCTATGGACAAGGCAATGCGACGTCAGGCTGCACGTAATTTGGACACCGCTCCAGGTAATCTCTCCACGAAATCTTTTCTTTCCTTTTCAGATTCACGTATTTCTTCTAGTTTAAAGAATGTTGGATGCTCTATGGGAAAGAATGATAATGAAATTAATCTATCGGTTGGGGTGCTTAAACATATGGAGATTGACCGTTTAAAGGTTTCTCCGAAGTGTAATGCATCCATACCTAACCCTGAAACCGAGGAGGATGATGAAGCGGATGCCAAATATGATGGTCCGCTTATATCCCACTTGGTTGGTGAGGTTACCGAGGTTGGATTGGATGACACGAGACCTGGGTCCATGTTTTGTGACTTCACAGCGTCCTCGCGGAAATCTAAATCAAACTCATCTAAAAAGAAACAAAAACCGCCCAAGAAGGCCACACCGATTCGAGTTTCCACATGAAAGGCATGTTTTGGAATAGCAGAGGTCTCTCGGACTTGGCTAAACATAAACACGTCGGTGATTGTGTACGGGAACATGGATTGGATTTTGTGGCAATTTCTGAGGCTGGTAAGTGTGACTTTTGCCCGCATGTTCTCGATCACCTATCAGGTGGTTTTGACTACGCATGGCATAGTCTACCAGCTCGTGGAAGGTCCGGAGGAATACTTCTTGGGATTCTGACCACAGTCATGGACTTGTTGGCCTTTTCGATTGGTGAATTTCATATAAAATGTCACCTAAGAAATAGGACAGACAATTTTACATGGACTCTCGTCGGTGTCTATGGGGCGGCCCAAGATGAGCAAAAACCGGCTTTCCTTCGGGAGTTGGTAAACCTGGCTAAGGATAACCCGTACCCAATGCTTATTGGAGGGGACTTCAATATCCTTAGGTACCAGGAAGAGAAAAATAATGACCGCTTTGACACTCACTGGCCTTTCCTATTCAATGTTGTGATAGACAGTTTGGATCTTCGGGAGGCCAGTATGTCGGGGCGTCAGTTCACCTGGGCTAATAACCGATCTATGCCAACATACGAGAAGCTTGACAGGGTACTCATGGATACCGAATGGGAACTAAAATTTCCTCTGGTAACTGTGCGATCCCTAGAGCGTATAGAGGCATTATCGGATCATGCACCCATCATTCTGGATTCTAACTCTACAAACCCGGCTGCCAGACGTCGTTTCAAATTTGAATTGGGTTGGCTGCTCCGGGAAGGATTTGTAGACATAATCAAGAATGTTTGGGAGAGGCCCGCTGTTGGTCGTACACCTATTCAGAGATGGAACTTTAAAATAAGGGCCATGAGGCAACACCTCACTGGATGGGCAAAACATACCAATGGGATATACAAAAAGGAAAAACAACGGCTCTGTACCATCATTGACGACCTCGACAAAATTGCTGAGACGCGCACCTTATCTCAACAAGAGATTGAATTGAAAAATCAATCTAATGAGAAGGTTGCACGTCTTTTGCGAGAAGAGGAGATCAAATACTACCAAAGATCCAAAGCCGATTTCATTTTGATGGGTGATAGTAATACAAGATACTTCCAATTGGTCGCTAATGGGCGGCATCGGAAGAAATGTATTTACAGTCTCCAACAAGAGGAGGGGCGGATCGAAGGTCAGGAGGAGCTCAAAAAGTATATCACCAACTACTACAAATCTCTATTCGGGGCGACGGTTGATGGGAACTTCACTCTTGACGAGTCCCGAACAGACGATATTCCACAAGTCACGGCAGAAGAAAATGATATCCTTACAGCACCGTTCTCCGAAGAGGAGGTGAGAGCTGCGATGTTCCAAATGGAACATAACAAAGCTCCAGGCCCAGATGGTTTCCCGGCAGAATTCTATCAGAATTTCTGGGATATCATCAAGTCTGACCTTTTGGAGTTGTTTAATTGTCTTCATGCCGACAGACTTGACCTATTCAGACTTAATTTTGGGGAGATTGTCTTGTTGCCAAAGATTAAGGAGGCCGAACGGATCCAACAGTTCAGACCCATATGCCTCCTTAATGTCAGCTTCAAAATTTTCACCAAAGTGGCTACGAATAGGTTAAACTCAGTAGCTGACCATATTGTCCGGCCATCTCAAACGGCTTTCATGCAAGGAAGAAATATACTCGATGGCGTAGTAATCCTGCATGAGACCGTCCATGAGATGCACCGAAAAAACATGAGTGGAGTCGTATTCAAAATCGACTTTGAAAAAGCCTATGACAAGGTCAAATGGCCTTTCCTCCAACAGGACCTAAGGATGAAAGGTTTCTCTAATAAATGGCGTCAGTGGATCCATAATTTTGTAACTGGAGGTAGTGTGGCCATCAAAGTCAATGATGACGTAGGCCATTACTTTCAAACAAAAAAAGGACTACGACAGGGTGACTCCATGTCCCCAATGTTATTTAACATTGTCGCTGACATGTTGGCTATTCTGATTGAGCGCGCCAAGCAGGACGGCCAGATTGCAGGAGTAGTGCCACACCTTGTGGATGGTGGCCTCTCTATTCTGCAATACGCCGATGACACAATTCTCTTTATGGAACATGACCTAGATAAGGCTCGAAACCTAAAACTCTTGTTGTCAGCATTTGAGTAAATGTCGGGTCTTAAAATTAATTTCCATAAAAGTGAACTTTTCTGCTTTGGAGAAGCTGTTGAGGCGGCGGCCGATTATGCTGACCTGTTCGGTTGCACACATGGCCAATTCCCGATTAAATATCTGGGAATACCGATTCATTATCGGCGTCTCACCATTGCGGAGTGGAAGCATGTAGAGGAGCGGCTAGAGAAACGTTTGAGCAGTTGGAAAGGCAAATTGCTCTCAGTTGGAGGACGACTGGTTTTGATTAACTCTGTCCTCACAAATATGGTTCTTTATATGCCCTCTTTCTTCCAACTCCCAAAAGGGGTCCTGCAAAGACTGGACTATTTTAGATCCAGATTCTTTTGGCAAGGAGATGGTGAAAAGAAAAAATACAGGTTGGCCAAATGGAGTGTGGTTTGTAGGCCAAAAGACCAAGGTGGCCTTGGAATTCATGACCTGGAAGTCAAGAATGAGGCCCTACTTAGTAAGTGGTTGTTTAAACTTCTTACCGAGGATGGTGTTTGGCAAACCATGCTGCGCAACAAGTATCTAGGTCAAAAGGCGGTGTCTCAGGCATATTGGAAACCTGGTGACTCGCACTTTTGGGCTGGCCTAATGGCAGCAAAGAAACATCTCTTTCGCTTTGGGTCTTTCGCGATAAAGGATGGGTCGGAGATTCGTTTTTGGGAAGACATCTGGCTAGGCAATGCCAGTCTCCGAGAACAATATCCAGCCTTGTACAACATCGCTCGCGATAAGAATAAAACTATTGCGCAGGTGCTCAGTTCATTCCCACCCAATATTTCTTTTAGGCGGGATTTGATTGGCCCCGTCTTACGTCATGGCATAATCTTTTATCCTGTCTGGATTTGATCAATTTGACACAAGGTCGGGATGTGTTTCGCTGGAACCTTACCGCATCGGGTTCTTTCACAGTAGACTCTATGTATCATGCGCTCACGCATTCTGAGGTACCAGTGAGTAATAACAAGAAAATCTGGAAGTCAAAGATTCCACTAAAAGTTAAAATCTTCATGTGGTATCTTCGTAGGGGAGTTGTTCTAACCAAAGACAACCTCGCACGGCGCAACTGGCCAGGGAGTAAGATGTGTTGCTTTTGCACTCATGAAGAGACAATCAAACACCTCTTTTTCCAATGCAAGTTTGCACGTTCTACGTGGTCAGTCATCCAAATAGCGTCAAATTTGTATCCGCCCACAAGTGTCGCCAATATTTTTGGTCATTGGTTGGATGGTATTCCAAATAGGTTGAAAACGCTAATAAGGGTGGGAGCGTATGCCTTACTATGGTCGCTTTGGCTATGTAGAAATGATTTGGTTTTCAATAACAAAAATGCTTCTCCTTTGCAGGTTATTTTCCGTTGTACGCACTCGCTTCGTACGTGGTCTACGCTACAATGAGTGGAGTACCAACCGCTGTTCAAGGCGGTGTGTATGCGGTTGGAGCAGGTGGCTACGGAGGTTTTTACCCAACATGGGTGGCAGCATAATCTCCGGATCGGTCCACCACCCCTTTCGACATAGGCATAGTGTCGGTCTATATGACTCTACTGTCGCCCATTTGTCGTTTTTTCTTCCTTTCTTTTTATCAGACTTTAGGTGATTGGCTGTGTGCATCTTAGTTATGCAGAGGCCGGGTGTTACTCATAATGCTTTGTATCTTCTTGATGCTACTTTTTGAGATAATAAAAGCGCCCTTTATCGAAAAAACTTCTCTTCAACCCCTTTACCTCGGACATGGTCTCTTTACCACCAATTACCGATTTCTCATTCGTGGAGGCAATATGTGATAATCAAGGAAACATAGAAGGTTATTGTCTTTTTAACGATGAATTCTATGATGCAAAAGATCTGGCAACATGGTTCTTCCAAAAGGCAGTTTTGTCCTGTACTCCATCCAAAGGGGGCAACTACATTGTCATGATCATTCATTATGATAGCAATTGGCTCTCTTTTGTTAGGGCAGGAGAGGGCAAGTGGCAAGTGGTCTCAACTTCAGCTAGAAGGGTACAAAATCGGTATGCAGACTGTGCATACCACAATGGGAATTTTTACACTGTGACATACCATGGAATAGTAGAGAAATATTATCTTGATGGACCGAATGGACCAACAAAGGAGGCGATTATTGCACATAGTACCTATTCAAGTGTTCTTACTAGGCATTTGGTGTCTACACCATGGGGTGATCTCTTGCAAGTCCGAGCCATTTCTGCAAATCATGTGGATCGTGTGAGATTTCAAATTGCCAAGGTTCATCCTGAAGGATGCAAGAAGGTATCACCGGACGACTTGGTAGAGCATGCAATATTCGTTGGACTGAATCACTCGGCATGTTTACCCTCGAAGAATTTCCCAGGTTTAAGACCTCAATGTATCTATTTCTCATCTCCTTGGATGACAGCGACATTTGATTTGGTTGCCCGTTGTCGTGGATGGGGAGGTGTAAGGTCATATGACATAGAAAGAAGAGTCTTTGAGCATGCTTTTCCCTTCGTAGGGATGCCTAAAAGTTGGAGAATGCATGTTCCTTCAGAGATATGGATCACACCGAATATATAATACTTGGGGCCAGTGTGTCTTCGGAAGCTCGTATGTGTCATAAATAAGTGCGAATTGCTAAGATTTAGTACACTAAAGATTTACTTAATCCTCTGGGCGCTCCTGGTGCATAGTTTCTTATCGTTGTTTATTAATGCAAGATAGATTTATGGATATAGCTTTCTCAATTAATGATGGTGTAAGTGTTTTATCTGAATGGTTTTTCATTTACGGTACTAAGTTTCGGGATGCATACTAGCATTGTGACGTTGTTACCTGTTTGTGACGTGTACTAACCTGATATATGTTTTGTTAACGTGCGTGAAGATGAATACGTGCACGTGGAATTGGGTGACACTTGTGCACATAATTGAACGGCCGTAAATTTTTTTTTGAGGAAGCATGCTTTTATTCAAGTCGCAAAATAGTACAAAGTTCTTGATCTGTACAAGCACACCCTAAAACACACACAAAAAACTAGAATAACAAAGAGCAACCTAAAACAACCAGTAAAACACGAAGATCTTCGAAGGTAAACCTTGCGAGAAGACCCATGCAACACAAACATCTATAGTTAGATTTAAGCAGGTCATCATCTTCAACCATGGTATAATCACCATTATGCTACTCCCCCTTTTCTTCGCTTCCGCGCCGAAAAGACGAGAACATACATATGCATCTAACACACCTGCATCAACCTTCGCCATATATGGTTTTGAGTACCGATGTATGTGTCCCTTCCATATGGAAGAGAAATAGGATCTGGTTCCGGTGCCACGGTCGGACCAACTGCCCGGGCAAAGTAGGATATCCCTCCAGCAGTAGCACAAAGGAGGAAGAAATGCAGCATGAAACCATACCGACGCTGAGGTAGAAGAATCTCTGTCTCCACACAACCACCACCCATCTGAGGACCAACCTGGCCAGTGCCGGTCGACCTCTAGACATCGTAGCCCGCGATCTCGACGAGATCCGGGGACCCCCACCCCGCTGGCTCCTAGACGAAGGCAAGAGTCCTGCCTGACCGCGAACGGGGCCGAAGAAAACTTACTCAATCGCGACGCCCGGCGACGGTCTGGGCAGCGACTCCCTCAACCCTAACCCTACTGAGAACCAATCAAGGCACAAATCCGAGGTCCCCCTCCCTCCTGCCGCTGGAGCGGGTGACGAAGGGAGGGGGAACCAGCAGCGGCGCCGGTGGCTCGCAAAGGGCACCTGCTGTCGCCTACTTTCTGCCTCGCTACGATCCGATATTTTCGGAGGCAGTTCTCTCGTTCCTGCTTACCGCACCTTGAACAACCATACATACTATATCCAATAGTGGTTTCAAACTGGAGTGGTTTCGCGCAGGTCACAAGACTTTCACACACACACACACACACACATATACACACTATTCTGATCACGGGATCAGAATAATATTCTGATCACAATCTGAACTGCCTGAGTAACGCGCCTGAACTTCCCTCTGTACGAACCCGACCTTCGGGCTATCTTCGCAACCGTGCCCCCCCCCCCCGCGTGAATTACTCTGTTTAGTCGTGTTATATATGATGTTAGTGTAATCTAGGTACGTTTTTAGCAACTAAATACCGGTTTTAAATAGGAATCTCGCTCGTTGGCGGATTTTGCTCTCGAGTAGTGATGAAATTGCGTTTTTTACAATTTTACTGCCTGAGTTGTTCGACCTGAACTTCTCCTAGTGCTAGGTTGAACTTCTGCCAACATTGCCCAAACGTGGCTTGCGATATACCGTTGGAAAGCTATGGACACCAGTATCATGACCCAAGTTAAATTTTTGACAAAATGTAAGCGGTTTAAGATCAATTTTGAAAACCGTTTTTCCCTCATACAAAAAACGTGAGTCATATTTTCGATCACATTTTTAAACCGTTTATCGGAATGAGGCAAATAATATGGCGTTGGAAAGCTGCTGCAAAACCGCTCTTTCCACATGTTGAAAGTTTTCTCTAATTCCCTATGGATAAAGAGTAATTTTGAAAATCGTAGAATTTCGTAAACAGAACAACCAAGTTCGTATTTTCGATGCCATTTCTAAACGGCTAATCCAACTAAGGCAAATAATATGGCGTTGGAAATCTTATGAAAATGCGCTACTTTTTCATGTTAAAACTTTTTTCTAATTTTGAACGGTTTAAAAGTAATTTAGAAAACGATACAAGTTCCACCGAGTTCGTATTTTTGAGCTAATTTTTTAACCGTACGTCCGAATGCAGCAAATGATATGGCATTAGAAAGCTTGAACAAATGCGAAACTTTTTTGTACATATTGTTTCTCCCAATTCCTTACTGTTTTAAGTCAAATTTGAAAATGGCTAAAAATGCATTTTCCTTGTAATTTCTACAAACTTTATCAGAATGAGGCAAATAATATACCGCTGAAAAGCTACGGAAAATGCGAAAATTTTCCATGTTGATGGTTTTCTCTGATTCCTAGCCGTTTCATGTAATTTATAAAACAACGAGATCATTCGTTCTGCCTTTATCACGAAACAGATTCTTCGAAAATGCACCGCGTGAAGAATCTGAACTTCTCGGGGCGTGTACCTGAAGTTCACTCTGTATTTCACGTGATTTTTTTGCTCGTAGCTCTCCATCCACTCACAGGAATTGAGCAAGTGATATACCAGTGGAAAGCTGCTGTAAGCACACATCTTTCCTGTGTTGATCGTTTTTTCATACCCGCGATGATTTTAAAAGTTTTTCATCTAAAATTCATTTAGTGTAGTAGTTAAACTTCCTGCTGTTTTCACGTTGAACTTCTCTGACGTATTTTTTTGTAATTTTTCTCATCCATTCGTTAGTGTTACACAAATGATTTTCCTTTTGTACAAACCTGTCACACCCTCGATGCGACTATAGCTCCCACGTGTCGAGGCACGACTTAGAGACATAATCGCATTGAAGGCATATGTCGCAAGTTAGGCAATCTTCACAACATCCCATGTAATATGAATAATAAAGGGGAGATAACATAGTTGGCTTACACTCGCCACGTCAATCAAGGTACATAAATAACATTACATCATCCAAACACTCATGGCCCGACTACGGCGCCAAAATAAAAGAGAACCCAACATGCGACACGGTCCCAATCACCCCCAACTGGGCACCGCTACTGATCATCAGGAAAGGAAACATAATAACGTTGAGAGTCTTCGTCGAACTCCCACTAGAGCTCATACGCGTCTCCTGGAGAGGAATCATCAGGCCCTGCATCTGGTGTAATAGTAATCTGTGAGCCACAGGGACTCAGCAATCTCGCACCCTCGCGATCAAGACTATTTAAGCTTGTAGGTAAGGCAGGGTAAAAAATATGTGGAGCTGCAGCAAACGACTAGCAAGTATGGTGGCTAACTTATTCGCAAAAGAGAGCGAGAAGAGGAGGCAAAGCGCGAGCGAGAAACTAGAGAGCAACCTGCGCAAACATTAGTCCAACACCGTGTCCACTTCCCGGACTCCGCCGAGAAGAGGCCATCACGGTAACACACTCTGTTGATTCATTTTAATTAATTAAGGTTCAAGTTATCTACAACCGGACATTAACAAATTCCCATCTGCCCATAACCGCGGGCACGGCTTTCAAAAGTTCAAATCCCTGCAGGGGAGTCCCAACTTAGCCCATGACAAGCTCTCACGGTCAACGAAGGAATAGACCTCCTCCCAAGACGTTCCGATTAGACTTGGTATCTCGGTTACTCAAGACACTTCGACAGGTTAAAACAAGACCAGCAACACCGCCCGAATGTGCCGACAAATCCCGATAGGAGCTGCACATATCTCGTTCTCAGGGCACACTCAGATGAGACATCCTACGAGTAAAACCAGCCCTCAAGTTGCCCCGAGGTGGCCCCACAGTCTACTCGGCCGGACCAACACTCAGAGGAGCACTGGCCCGGGGGGGGGGGGGGTTTAAAATAAGATGACCCTCGGGCTCCGGAAACCCAGGGGAAAAGAGGCTAGGTGGCAAATGGTAAAACCAAGGTTGGGCATTGCTGAATCAAGGCGAAATATCAAGGGGTTCCCATTATAACCCAACCGCGTAAGGAATGCAAAATCCGGGAACATAACACCGATATGACGGAAACTAGGGCGGCAAGAGTGGAACAAAACACTAGGCGAGAGGCTGAGCCTTCCACCCTTTACCAAGTATATAGATGCATTAAGATAACATAGCAATATAATGATATCCCAACAAGTAAATAAATGTTCCAACAAGGAACGGCCTTCAATCTTCACCTGCAACTAGCAACGCTATAAGAGGGGCTGAGCAAAGCGGTAACATAGCCAATCAACGGTTTGTTAGGACAAAGGTGGGTTAGAGGTTTGACATGGCAATTTGGGAGGCTTGAAAGCAAGTGGTAGGCATCGTAGCAATGGCATAGCAAAAGAGCGAGCAAACTAGCATAGCAAAGATAGTAGTGATTTCGAGGGTATTATCATCTTGCCTGCACAGTTGTCAGAGTTGACTGGATCCTCGAAAGCAAACTCAACGGGCTCCTCGTTAGCGAACTCATCTCCCGACTCTACCCAAACAAGACAAACAAGCAACAAGGACACAATCAACCATGTGCAAACTCAAACAACACAATGCAAAGATGATATGCTATGCGGGATGCGATGCGGGATGCAAAAAGCAAGATATGACAGGAAATGCATGAACCTGGCCTCAACTTGGAATTCCAAGTGTGCCACTGGAAATATGAGATGAAATCGCTTGAAAACGATATAAAGAACTCCGAAATTGGAGTTACGGTTTGGAAATGGCAAGCGATTCAAAAATGACACCGGTCTGCGATTTACAGCAAGTAGGCATCTAAATGCAATGAGATGAACATGCTACAGCACCCAAACAAGACAACAAAATACATGGCAGGGATGCACACAAGATGCTTAACAAAAGTCTAGCACTGAGCTACGGCCAACTCATCCATTAACAGGTTCAAACAAGCATGGCAAAAATGCATATGGCAAACAGATCTCAGACTTAGTGAAATCAACACTTGTCTGGAATTTCAGATCAGGTAGCCCCCTTCGGAGCAACAAAACTACATGCTACAGGATCTGAACATGGCAAATTAAAACAAGGCATGGAGCTACTCAAAGAGCTTAAAAAAAGTCCTTTAGTGACCTTGAGCCAAAAGGGATCAGAAAATACAATTGCAAGCATGTGAACATAGCAAAAACATAATCAGTTTTCATACTTAATGAAAACTGACACATGCTGAAATATAACTCAAGTAGGCATGTTTACGAGCTCGATGCACTCACTACGGTGCAAGTCATGGCAAGACAAGCATACACCCATCAAGAAGGCACAAAATACAAGCTGGACATGGCAAGAACAATAGCATAGCATGCACGGATCAACTACAACATCACCGGCAAAATTGCAAACAAGTTGACAATCTGCCCAGATTCACAAAGTAGCAAAACTAGAGCTCGATTGACTCAAGCTAGGGTGCTCCATAATTGCAAACAAAGACATGGATGGATAGAGCACTACAATATTAACAAAACATCCTTACTGATCATCCTCAAAAGAGGCACGGATCACTAGGAAACAACATGAACATATGGCCTCATGAGATAAACAGCTCTAGGACTTGGTGAAATTACTGTCCGTGAAAACAGAATTAGCAAGTGCACCACTTTGCAAGCTTGCACAAGTCACCACACACATCACAAAAATATATGGGTTGCACCTCTGGAAAGATGACAAAACTCTTAACAAAATACATGTAGAGCATCAGGGAATAACATGCACACATTAATCATGGCAAAAATGACAAAAACCTAAATGGAGTAGCAGATCTGACAATTAACTCAAGTAGCCCTCTTCTAACAGCATTTCGGGCATCAAGATGAACTCAAATGAAAATGATGCAATGGAATGAAATGAGTTATTCTTTGAGATGAACATTTTGATATGCTATATGCATGAATCGGAGCTACGGATGCGAAGTTACGGAGCTACGAACATGAGCACTTGGACTGAAAATTTCGGGACTTAGAAGAATAAAAACACCTCCGGATCTAGGGTTAGACCCGGCACGTGAACCGAGGTTGGATCCGGGCTCGCTGGAGTTTCCTGTACGCCGGAGCTCGCCGGAGGAAGGAGGATGCCGGCCCGGGGCTCGCCGGAGTTTCCTGTACGCCGGAGCTCGCCGGAGGAAGGAGGATGCCGGCCCGGGGCTCGCCGGAGTGGCGGCCGGAGCGCGGGGCCCGAGGGGCGCGGCGGCGGAGGCGGTGGGCGAGGCGGCGCGGCCGGGCGGGCGAGGCGGCGGGGATGGCGCAGCGATGGCGCGGCGATGCGGCGCAGTCCGGCCTGGCGGCGGCGCGGCGGAGGCGGCAAAGCTCGGCGGGGAGCAGGGAGGCGCGGGTGGCGGATGGATGGGCCTCGGGGGCCGGCTGCGGGCTTCCCGGGCCCGGGCGGCGCGGGGATCTGGGGACCGGGCGTGGGCGAATGGGAGGCTGCCACGTGGCGGCGGTGGCGGCGGGATTTTTTGTCCGGCGGCGGGCGAACATGTCCGGCCGCGCGGAGAGGAGTGGGATCTAGGTCTAGGGTGGATTTGATCCGGAAATTTCGGGGGAGATGCTATTTTATAGGTAGAGGGAGTTAGGAGAGTCCAAATGGGGTGCGGTTTTCGGCCACGCGATCGTGATCAAACGCTCTAGATGATGGAGCAGAGTTAGGTGAGTTTGGGCCAAAATGGAGGGGTGTTGGGCTGCAACACACACGAGGCCTTTTCGGTCCCTCGGTTAACCGTTGGAGTATCAAACGAAGTTCAAATGGTACGAAACTTGACAGGCGGTCTACCGGTAGTAAACCAAGGTCGCTCGGCAAGTCTCGGTCCAATCCGGAAATGTTTAATCCCCACACACGAAAGAAGGTTAGAAATGACCACCGGAGGAGAATGAAGCGCCGGAATGCAAAACGGACAACGGGGAAAATGCTCGAATGCATGTGACGAACACGTATGCAAATGCAATGCACATGACGACATGATATGAGATGCATGACAACGATCACAACACACGGAGACAAAGACCCGAACCCGAGAAAATAAATATAACTTAACGCCGGAAACGGCAAGAGTTGGAGTACAAATAGGGAAAGTTACATCCGGGTTGTTACAAAACTCTTCTCACAATAATTTTTTTAACTTCCTCCGACCGAGGACTTGAAATTATAAAAACAAAAAATTTGGACTTTGCCTTTTTATTCAGTTTTTTCTCATATGAAACACACACGTGATTCATATTTTGGACTTTGCCTTTTCTCTGTTATTTCAATTTGAACTTCACCTTTTTATATTTTGAGTAAAGAATTGTATTCGATTTTTATACGGAAAAAATCAAACATGGAAATACAAGGTGAACGTCTCTTGTAAGAATTTTTGAACTTCTTCGGACAGAGCACTTGAACTTCTTTCAACAAATCTTTACAATTTTATTTTTCTATACTTTTATTCTCACCTGAAATGCTTTCCTTGCAGTAGTTGAACTTCTCATTATTTTCACTTTAAACTTCTATCACGTATTTTTGTTCAACCTCTCTCACAAGAATTTTCGAACTTTCTCAGGCCGAGTACTTGAACTTCTAGCAACAAAACTTTCGGCCTTTATTTTTTCATTCCTTTTTTTCATACAAATGCACACCGCGTAGTATGTGCACTTCTGTCAGTTATCAAACTGAACTTCTCCCGGTTACGTGAAAATATTGAGTTTCTTATAGACATTGACCCCTCCACAGTTTTAAATATCGAACTTCTCTATTTTGTAATTTGGACTTCTTGGTTTATTTCTTTTAGCATCAAAGTATCCTAGTTTGTCATAAATATTGGACCCCTCCACATTTTTTAAAATTTTGATTTATTTGTAAAAACATAGACATAAACGGGAGAGAGAATTATGTGTGCATAAAGTGGGTTGCAATTTCCAACTTTCCCTCGTCGAGCACTTGACCTTCTAGCAGAAAATGTTTTTCATTTTATGTGTTGGTTTTAAAAAGCCAAAATGGCATTGGTTTTTGTTTTAGTTTTCCGAACATGTAAATCTTAGGTATTAATAAACTCCAAACGTCCATGTTATTTTAATTCGAACCTCATGTTGGTTTTATTTTCTATTAGCGGTTAGAATCTGAATTTTTAATAAACATTAAAGCGCTCCATTTCTTTAATTTGAACTTCTAGGTTTCTTTTAGAAACGGGGAAATCCATTTTCTAATTAAATTTTCTAAACTTTTTTTGTTATTTTTACTTGAGCTTCGGTTTTGGAAACTTGTTGAACATAAGCATTTCCGAAACTGAAACCAACATATCAAAACTGCCCCCATCTTTTCTTTTTATTCTTTTTTTCTCATACGAAATGCACACCATGCAATACGTGAACTATCGGCAGATATCAATTTGGACTTATCTCTATTTTTCTTTAGTAACTGAAAAAAAAATCTGACTGGGGGGGAGTAGGACTCCCCCCTTTCCTAGTTGGATTAGGACTTGGGAGGGGGAAGGAGTGGAGAAGAAGGAAAGGGGGGCGCCGCCCCCCTCTCCTTGTCCTATTTGGACTGGGGGGGAGGAGCGTGCAGCCCAGCCCTAGCCACCTCTCCTCTCTTCCACCTAGGCCCACTAAGGCCTATTAGGTTCCCGAGGGGTTCCGGTAACCTCCCGGTACTCCGGTAAAATCCCGATTTCACCCGGAACACTTCCGATATCCAAACATGGGCTTCCAATATATCAATCTTCATGTCTGGACCATTTTGAGACTCCTCGTCATGTCCGTGATCACATCCGAGACTCCGAACAACTTTCGGTACATCAAAACATATAAACTCATAATATAACTGTCATCGAAACATTAAGCGTGCGGACCCTACGGGTTCGAGAACTATGTAGACATGACCGAGACACGTCTCCGGTCAATAATCAATAGCGGAACCTGGATGCTCATATTGGCTCCTACATATTGTACGAAGGTCTTTATCGGTTAGACCGCATAACAACATATGTTGTTCCCTTTGTCATCAGTATGTTACTTGCCCGAGATTCGATCATCGGTATCTCAATACCTAGTTCAATCTCGTTACCGGCAAGTCTCTTTACTTGTTCCGTAATACATCATCCCCCAACTAACTCATTAGTTGCAATGCTTGCAAGGCTTAAGTGATGTGCATTACCGAGAGGGCCCAGAGATACCTCTCCGACAATCCGAGTGACAAATCCTAATCTCGAAATACGCCAACCCAACAAGTACCTTCGGAGACACCTGTAGAGCACCTTTATAATCACCCAGTTACGTTGTGACGTTTGGTAGCACACAAAGTGTTCCTCCGGTAAACGGGAGTTGCATAATCCCAAAGTCATAGGAACATTTATAAGTCATGAAGAAAGCAATAGCAACATACTAAACGATCGTGTGCTAAGCTAACGGAATGGGCCATGTCAATGACATCATTCTCCTAATGATGTGATCCCGTTAATCAAATGACAACTCATGTCTGTGGTTAGGAAACATAACCATCTTTGATCAATGAGCTAGTCTAGTAGAGGCATACTAGTGACACTCCGTTTGTCTATGTATTCACACATGTATTATGTTTCTAGTTAATACAATTCTAGCATGAATAATAAACATTTATCATGATATAAGGAAATAAACAATAACTTTATTATTGCTTCTAGGGCATATTTCCTAAAGTCTCCCACTTGCACTAGAGTCAATAATCTAGATTACACAGTAATGATTCTAACACCCATGGAGCCTTGGTGCTGATCATGTTTTGCTCGTGGAAGAGGCTTAGTCAATGGGTCTGCAACATTCAGATCCGTATGTATCTTGCAAATTTCTATGTCTCCCACCTGGACTAGATCCCGGATGGAATTGAAGCGTCTCTTGATGTGCTTGGTTCTCTTGTGAAATCTGGATTCCTTCGCTAAGGCAATTGCTCCAGTATTGTCACAAAAGATTTTTCATTGGACCCGATGCACTAGGTGTGACACCTAGATCGGATATGAACTCCTTTATCCAGACTCCTTCATTTGTTGCTTCTGAAGCAGCTATGTACTCCGCTTCACACGTAGATGCCGCCACGATGCTTTGTTTAGAACTGCACCAACTGACAGCTCCACCATTCAATGTAAACACGTACCCGGTTTGCGATTTAGAATCGTCCGGATCAGTGTCAAAGCTTGCATCAACGTAACCATTTACGATGAGCTCTTTATCACCTCCATAAACGAGAAACATATTCTTAGTCCTTTTCAGGTACTTCAGGATGTTCTTGACCATTGTCCAGTGATCCACTCCTGGATTACTTTGGTACCTCCCTGCTAGACTTATAGCAAGGCACACATTAGGTCTGGTACACAACATTGTATACATGATAGAGCCTATGGCTGAAGCATAGGGAACATCTTTCATTTTCTCTCTATCTTCTACAGTGGTCGGGCATAGAGTCTTACTCAACTTCACACCTTGTAACACAGGCAAGAACCCTTTCTTTGCTTGATCCATTTTGAACTTCTTCAAAACTTTGTCAAGGTATGTGCTTTGTGAAAGTCCAATTAAGCGTCTTAATCTATCTCTATAGATCTTAATGCCCAATGTGTAAGCAGCTTCACCGAGGTCTTTCATTGAAAAACTCTTATTCAAGTATCCCTTTATGCTATCCAGAAATTCTATATCATTTCCAATCAGTAATATGTCATCCACATATAATATCAGAAATGCTACAGAGCTCCCACTCACTTTCTTGTAAATACAGGCTTCTCCAAAAGTCTGTACAAAACCAAATGCTTTGATCACACTATCAAAGCATTTATTCCAGCTCCGAGAGGCTTGCACCAGTCCATAAATGGATCGCTAGAGCTTGCACACTTTGTTAGTTCCCTTTGGATCGACAAAACCTTCCGGTTGCATCATATACAACTCTTCTTCCAGAAATCCATTCAGGAATGCTATTTTCACATCCATCTGCATATTTCATAATCATAAAATGCGGCAATCGCTAACATGATTTGGACAGACTTAAGCATCGCTACAGGTGAGAAGGTCTCATCGTAGTCAATCCCTTGAACTTGTCGAAAACCTTTCGCAACAAGTCGAGCTTTGTAGACACTAACATTACCGTCAGCGTCAGTCTTCTTCTTGAAGATCCGTTTATTCTCAATTGCTTGCCGATCATCGGGCAAGTCAACCAAAGTCCACACTTTGTTCTCATACATGGATCCCATCTCAGATTTCATGGCTTCAAGCCATTTTGCGGAATCTGGGCTCACCATCGCTTCTTCATAGTTCGTAGGTTCATCATGATCTAGTAGCATGACTTCCAGAACAGGATTACTATACCACTCTGGTGCGGATCTTACTCTGGTTGATCTACGAGGTTCAGTAGCAACTTGATCTGAAGTTCCATGATCATCATCATTAACTTCCTCACTTATTGGTGTAGGCGTCACAGAAACCGGTTTCTGTGATGACCTATTTTACAATAGAGGAGCAGGTATAGTTACCTCATCAAGGTCTATTTTTCTCCCACTCACTTCTTTCGAGAGAAACTCCTTCTCTAGAAAGGATCCATTCTTAGCAAAGAATGTCTTGCCTTCGGATTTGTGATAGAAGGTGTACCCAACAGTCTCCTTTGGGTATCCTATGAAGACACATTTCTCCGATTTGGGTTCGAGCTTATCAGGTTGAAGCTTTTTCACATAAGCATCGCAGCCCCAAACTTTAAGAAACGACAACTTTGGTTTCTTGCCAAACCACAGTTCATAAGGCGTCGTCTCAACGGATTTCGATGGTGCCCTATTTAACATGAATGCGGCCGTCTCTAAAGCATAACCCCAAAACGATAGCAGTAAATCAGTAAGAGACATCATAGATCGCACCATATCTAGTAAAGTACGATTACGACGTTTGGACACACCATTACACTGTGGTGTTCCGGGTGGCGTGAGTTGCGAAACTATTCCGCATTGTTTCAAATGTAGACCAAACTCATAACTCAAATATTCTCCTCCATGATCAGATCGTAGAAACTTTATTTTCTTATTACGATGATTTTCAACTTCACTCTGAAATTCTTTGAACTTTTCAAATGTTTCAGACTTATGCTTCATTAAGTAGATATACCCATATCTGCTTAAATCATCTGTGAAGGTGAGAAAATAACGATATCCGCCATGAGCCTCAACATTCATCGGACCACATACATCTGTATGTATGATTTCCAACAAATCTGTTGCTCTCTCCATAGTTCCGGAGAACGGCGTTTTAGTCATCTTGCCCATGAGGCACGGTTCGCGAGTACCAAGTGATTCATAATCAAGTGGTTCCAAAAGTCCATCAGTATGGAGTTTCTTCATGCGCTTTACACCGATATGACCTAAACGGCAGTGCCACAAATAAGTTGCACTATCATTATCAACTCTGCATCTTTTGGCTTCAACATTATGAATATGTGTATCACTACTATCGAGGTTCATCAAAAATAGACCATTCTTCAAGGGTGCATGACCATAAAAGATATTACTCATATAAATAGAACAACCATTATTCTATGATTTAAATGAATAACCGTCTCGCATCAAACAAGATCTAGATATAATGTTCATGCTCAACGCTGGCACCAAATAACAATTATTTAGGTCTAAAACTAACCCCGGCGGTAGATGTAGAGGTAGCGTGTCGACCGCGATCACATCGACTTTGGAACCATTTCCCACGCGCATCGTCACCTCGTCCTTGGCCAGTGTTCGCTTAATCCGTAGTCCCTATTTCGAGTTGCAAATATTAGCAACAGAACCAGTATCAAATACCCAGGTGCTACTGCGAGCTCTAGTAAGGTACACATCACTGCTCCGAGCCTCTGTTCATTACTTGTTTGTGTGTTCTTGATCTTCCCAAGTTTTGCATGACTAATTTGATGCTTCTATTAATTATGGAGCTGCCAACCCCATCAAGCAAAATATTTGTTCTTTTGGGGTTGGCACCTCGAACAAGCATAAAAATAGAGGGAAGAAAATATATTGTCGTGTATGCACACACCCTTCTTTCATTAGTTTAGATGAACCATTGATGATCAATTCGGACCAGTGCATGCGATTAAAATTAATTTTACCTAAATAGATGGTGCAGAATAAACTACAACAACTAGATTTGCAACCACGGGATGCTGACGATATCTTCAAAGAACGTTGCAACGGCAGCTAGGCTTCACAGCAACATATGGTAAGCCAGTGTGTTTTAGTACATGTGAAATGTAATGTGAGTGGGCTGCTTTCTTGGCTTGTTCCCTCAACGTGTAATCCTACCGAATTATAAATGGTTCAGTTGTTTGCTTTGCTGTATTGCTTGATTCGAATGCTTATTTGTTGTTACGCTATACCCGAGTTGGCCAATATGTCAGCAGTGCCTGGTGTACTATCATAAAGAAATGCATGCCTATTTCATTTGAGTCCTTAACTTTTCCTCTCAACTTCATCACAAGACTGTCTTCGTAGTTTATATGAGGCCACACTATTAAGTGTTTTTTGAGGAAAATGAACTAGGGAGGTAGCAAAAACTAACCAGATGGGACTGGCGGATGTCGTTTATTTTCCACTTACATACCTAGTTTCATCTTACCATTTTAATTTATTTTTGGCTGATGCTGCTTCGAACCATGCTCGGCAATAATTCGTCCGTCGTTTACCATGTAAGCTTACTGCCTGGATCATACGATAACTATCTCTTACTGAGGTCAAGCGGAAACCTTTCAGGATGCTGTTCATACTTGGACACAATGTACAACCCCAGAATATATTTGTGGAAGCAGTGCGCCATCCATGTTACCAGATGGTAGCAGTTCAGAGGCAACACCGCCGGAGAGCAGTCTAAGCACAAATATTATAGTGCTTGAGGCTCTACTAGAGGCCGAAAGAGATGGTGTGGCTGCCATGAATGAGGTAATCTTTATCTTGGGGCTGGAAATTACAGAATTAGCGGCACGCATTATGCAAGCAACCCAAGAATTGGAGGAAGTAAGAATGTTGCATTTGAAGACGGAGGAGGTCCTGCTGTTTCTGCTATCTGAAGCCCAAGGTAATCCCGGTTCTTCTTTAGATACCAGTTGAAATTGTCATTAGATTATTGTACTTGCATGTTGTGTCATGTCTCTGAATGGATTATGTTGCAAGACCCCCTATGTTGTCCATGTGTTGTAATGATCCGAATTTTTTAGGCGAGGTAATCCTCAGTACTTGTATGATTGACATAAGGTGAACTGTTTTTCATGTGAGCATATTGTATTGGATGAAATAACTATTTGACTCAGAATGTATCCAACCTACTGAATTCGAAGATCATGGCATTTCTAAATCATAATCATATATAAAGGTGGAATAAATCTTTGTTGTGGTTTTGAAGAAATAAATAACAAAACGTATAATTATCTGTGGATATTCGTAATTGAATACAAATTGGATTTGAATTTAGTTTGCCAGGTCCCAGGGAAAACGTGAATGCTAATTCTCCCAAGTTTTGAACGAAGCGGCTAAACACCCACTATAATTTGTGGGCTTCCCAAAGCAAGTGTTTGCGAGATGGAAATTACTGTCTACCCCTGACACTTGACATCCTTATCGACCGGATTTACACTGCTGTCGATAGGGGTAGACTAGTAACTTCAATCAGACGTGACACGGCAGCCTCTAAGCCCATTCAGACACGGTGGGCGCCAAACGTGGGTGGCAAAACACATTTGATTCAAGCTCGTCTGAAAGACATGTGTCTCTTCCTCCATTTCCCCATTCATACACGGTGGGCGGCAAAACAAACTCTCTTCATCCAAAATCGATGTAGGCTAATATTTTAAATAGGGGCATATGTGTAACTTCCATCAGACATGACACAACCGCCCTACCTGTTAGCCTCGTTCATACACCGTGGGCGCCAACCGTGGGCGCCAAAACACCCTCTCCTCGCCCGAAATAGTTACCGACAAATATTTGGGAGATGCGAGATTACCGTCCTATCCCCAACCGACGCGATGTCTGAAATTTTAAACGGGGGATAAGCTCGTAACTTTCCCCCATTTCAGAGAAGCGCGTCCCAAAGTTTGAGATCCCCCTCCCCTCCATTTCCCCATTCATACATCGTCGGCGGCACAACAACCTCCGCACTGCGGCCAGCCTCCTCCATCCACCACCCCATCCTCCACCTTGCCGGAGCCGCTACCCCTACCCTGTCGTCCACTGCAAGAGATGGACGTCTCTCATCCATGGCGTTGGACCAGAATCCTTTCATCGCCTCCTCTCGCTTCATCGGCACCGTCGTCCACCTTGCCGTTGCTGCTCCTACGACCGCCTCGTCCACGACAACAGGATATATCCCCCAACCCGGCCGTCTGCCGTCTAAAGTCTTCTTCCCCGCCGCTGACAGCCATCGCACCTGCAGCACCCTCAACGTATCAGCATAGGCCTACACGGCGTCGCAAGAGAGGTGGTACTCTTCCACATGTGCTTAAGTTATTGATCTCACCCGGAAAATAGATCGTAATTTGTTTACTGTACTTTTCTTGTCCGTACCAAATCGTAGTGGCTAGTTGAAAGCAAACATTGGTTGCAAAGTAGCTTTGTCCAGTTCGCACCTTCAGATCCGCCATGGCATGGGCACTATACTCGTAAAGCTTATGGTTTCCCCCCTTTATATTCACTACCATCATCGTAGGTGCTTCGTGTCGTGCTAGCACTGCTCCTCAAGACCTCAACCCAAAGCTTACATGTTGATATACGAATCTGATATGATGCTCATATCACTAAAACAGAGAACGTTTAATTAGTCACCGAATGTTCCTATATTCGTTTCGAAAAGCATGTGTGACACCCATTGGTCCAGCTAGTTCCACTTTCCTGATTTTCTCTTGAGGCTTAGGGTTTTCCCCTTTTATCTACTCTACTATGATCTGCGTAGGTGCTTTCTGTCGTACTAGCATTACTCCACCCTTCAAGCTAAACAACACAACACTCAGAATTCGAAAGCTTAGTTGTTCAAATATGATTGTGATATGATACTGATATTAGTTAACCGCCACATTTAATTGGTTAGCTAAAGGTCCCACTTGAGTTTCCAAATGCATGTCGCGACATATAGAGAGACAACATAATTGCATTCCTTTGTCACTTGTTGACCGTACTTTCTTGTCCATACCAAATCTTAGTTGTTATTTCAAAGCAAACATCAGTTTCTAACTACCCTTTGCACGGTTTGCAGCTTCAGATCTGCCATCCCACTGCCATGGTCAATACTATACTCATCATGCTTATGTTTTCCCCATTTTATGATGACCGCAATCAGCCTACGTGGTTCGTGTCGTAATAGCACTGCTCCACCCATCGAGCTAAACAAGCTTAGTTGTACAAATTCATATATGATATTATTGCTGATATTAGTAAAACTGAGAGATGTTTAATTGGTTGGCTAAATGTTCCTACTTTAGTTTCGAAATGCATGTGAGCCACATATGAAGAGACCGGAAAGAATAGTATTTCTCTGTGCGCTCTGGTTCATCATAGGTGGCCAACCGACATTGTATTGAAAGACTTGTAATATCTTCAATCTGCTTGCTCTTCTGCTCTTCTTTAAGATGATACTCTTCTCTTGCGGTCGACTGGTCAGGTCGAGTTGTTCTCCCTTAGTATATTTTGAATCTGTTAGGTCAGGTTGACTTGTTCTTCTTTACTACATGTTGAAGCTATCATCTGCGAAGTGTCATCACTTCTGGAGCTCTCATATTTTGAGTAGTAGGCCACATTATATTAATGCACACAACAAATTACAGCATGCATGACGTCTTTTAAAATAATTGCAGAGATAGCACAAAGGGGTTTACAGGGAGGCAGTATTGGATTAGAATCACTTCTGCATTACAAAGAAAATCTCACTTGTTTTTATGTTTTCATGGATGTCAGATATTGAACATTATCAAAATGAATATGAGAATGGGCACACGAGAGGAATATTGCGGAATGATCCACTGGCTAACACACTTGGCATGGTGGAGGATGGCCTATCTTATTCACCCATCAAGGTGCTTGCTCTAACTTTGCAAAGTTATATTGGTTGCACATATTTTGCATTTGACCTCTTGCATTACTTCTACTTTGTTACACCATCTGCTTAGTTTAAGCATCATATATGAGTATATGCCATACCTATCCATTTTATGTACCTATTCCATGTGTCATCACACTATGTTTTTCCAGTCAAATGTTGTTCTTTCGTAATAGATGTCCAAAAGGAAGAGGGTGAGTGCAGATCCTCAAGGAGTACAAGCTAGGTACTTGGAAAAGGTAGTGATACCTGTTAAATCAGATAGATCAGCAACCATAGAAAACACAGGCCCAACTGTACCACACTTTACCCCTATTCCAGTGGCCAAACCCCTATTAGAACTGGTGGGAGCCCAGCGTCAGGTACTGTCTATGATATCAATTCAAAATTTGAACTCCTAAATTTCTTCTTGTGCCTTACCTTCTCTCTTGTATGAAAACTAATTTCAGATGAATCTCCTTGCTCAAAGGATCATACGATCTCAAAACAATAATGGGCTCTGCATTGCTCTTGTCAGTACCTCTCTCCCTTTTGCCTTGTAATGCTGTACTTAATTAATTGCTATTTGATTATGTATCATCAGTCTGCACCTGAGCTTCATTATCCTCTATTTCTTCCAATATTATTTGATCTATATTTACTCTTTCCAAAATGTAGAATAATGGCAACGCTTATAAAGAATTTTCTTTGGGGAATTTATTGAATTATCCTTCCATCAACATGGAGAAGGGCTTTGTCCAGCCCCTGTTAACATGTAATGTAAGTTCATCCTTCTCAAGCCTTCAAACTTTTTTCTAGTATAGATTTGGATAGGCATCATTTCCTCCACTACTGTTTGCTTTGCTGTTTACATCTGATTGGATGTTTGCAACAACTACCAGCTTCAAATTGTAGTTGTAAAAACATGTACCTTATGCAGAAAAGATCCATTTATTTGCTTATATAATTGTGAAACATGTTACGTGTCTCCTTGTTTCTCTTTCAGACTTGTATCTCTTATGCCAGGCAGAACTTTAGGGAAGATAGTGAGCCAAACCATCTTGAGGACAGCGAGATGACCCCAAGGTCCTGTCTTGATGAAGATAGTGAGTTGAAGCTACTCACCAGCAGGTGTGAGACAACCTCTGTGCAGTCGCTGCCTCAATCAGTTCGACTTCTTCAGTCTCAACTTAAAGCGAAAAGGCTTGCTTCAGCTCAGCTCCGACTTGAAGTCAAAGATGCAATGAAGATGTCAGAGGACCACCGTGCGCACCATCATGCCTTAAATCTAGCGTTGATGCATCTATCATTGACACAACTGAGGTCTACTTAGCTTCTTCAGCTGTTTGGGGGGCCCGACCTGGCCAGGCCTAGTGCCTTCTGAAGTGCTCTCAGTTTTGTATATTCTTTTGTCGGCGCGTTTATTTTCACTGGCGGTGAACTTTGATGCCCAGTGGATGTAATATGTGTGATAGCCGTGATAGCCTAGCGTAATTTGCTTGCTTATTTATTTCCTTGTTGTCTTGTTTATTTGTTTGCTTGTAGTCATTGCAGTTCTTTTTCCGCGGTTTGCTAGTGGCTGCAATAACCTATTTTTTAAAACTAGGCCACAATAACCATGGGCTAATATTTACTGTAGTGACACTGGGGCTCCTACGGGCCGTAGAAACAGTGTGCCTTCTACGGGACGTAGAAACAATGGGCCTTCTACGGGCCGTAGAAACAATGGGCCTTCTACGGGCCGTAGAAACAATGGGCCTTCTATGGGCCGTATCATCAATGGGCCTTATACGGGCAGTATGATCGATTGGCTAAACATGGGCCAATAACAGGCCGCATTATGGCCATAAACGGGCTAGAGTTGGAATCGTCCGTTCATGGGCCGACCATAACGGGCCATCATTAATAGGCCGTATTTGATGACGCTATGAAAACAGCCCAACGTATTAACGGACCACAAACGGACCGACTGTAACCACGGGCTGAATTTGGCCCACAAGCAGAAAATGACAATAACGGGCCGTAAGTAAACGAATGCTGGAAATGAGCCCAAGAATAAATGGGCTCTGAGAAGGCCGAAAGATAACATGGGCTGGAAACGGCCCAACGGAATAATGGGCCGTTAATGGGTATAAAGTGATACACTATTCTTTATGGGCCAGTTTCACCACGGGTCGTTAATGGGTGTAAAGTGATACACTGTTCATTACGGGCCAGTTTCACGACGGGTCGTTAATAGGCCAAGATTTACATAGGGCCTCATATGGGCCAAAAGACGTCATGGGCCATACATGGGCCAGAAGTGAAAACAGGCTGAAATCATATTGGGTGACCCGGATGACGCTACTGGGCCTAATTCGGATAGGGCGTAATGGGCCTTGGGTTAGCGGGCTGTAAATGGGCTATATGCGAACATGTCGTTAACAGGGTTTACATGGTCCGGCCCGCCACCTTTCGACCAAGTCAAACGGGCCGGCCTTTTCACAGGAATGGGCCTCTGTTGGGCCGTGCCACGTGTCGACGTATCATAGGCGCCTTCTGTCCAATGAGTGGATGACATCTGTCCCAACGATGAGCCGACACGTGTTTCCTCCAGCCAATGATGATTTTACACGTGGAAAATCCCCATTGGTCAGGGCTGTTAACGGGTTATCGGATCCAAAACCCGGCCCGATAGCTTAACGGCATTCCTTTACGGTGGATGCCACGTGTCGGTCACCCTTGACGAAAGCACTTCTGTGATGCGGGATTTATCGTCATGGAAGTGGACACTTCTGTGATGATAATTTTGGTAATGTCATGGAACATTTCTATGACAGCACAGGTATGACTATCTTGATTCTGTCATAAAATCGTCATGGATGTACATGCATGACAGAAAATGCGACCTATTATGACAAACACGTATCATCATGGAAGTGTATTTTTTTTGTAGTGATAGCACATAAACTAGGGTTTAATCTTCATCACTATTGCAACCCATCATCTAATAACTACTCCACAATGCATTCCCTTAGGCCCAAATATGGTGAAGTGTCATGTAGTCGACGTTCACATGACACCACTAAGGGAATCACAACATACATATCATCAAAATATCAAACACATATCAAGTTTACATGATTACTTGCAACAAGATTTCTCCCGTGACCTCAAGAACAAAAGTAACTACTCACAAATGATAATCATGCTCAAGATCAGAGGGGTATTAAATAGCACATCAGATCTGAACATATAATATTCCACCAAATAAACCATATAGTAATCATCTATAAGATGTAATCAACACTACTAGTCACCCACAAGCACCAATCTAAAGTTCCGGTACAAAGATTGAACACAAGATATGAGCTAGGGTTTGAGAGGAGATGGTGCTGTTGAAGATGTTGATGGAGATTGCCCTCCCCAAGATGGGAGAGTTGTTGGTGATGGTGATGACGATGATTTCCCCCTTTGGGAGGGAAGTTCCCCCGGCGGAATCGCTCCGCCGGAGGGCAAAAGTGCTCCTGCCCAAGTTCAGCCTCGAGACGGAGGCTCTTCGTCCTGAAAGTCATCTCCTTATTTTTTCTAGGTCAAAATGACTTATATACCAGAAGAGGGGCACCGGAGGTGGGCCGAGGAGGGTGATACGTCTCCAACGTATCTACTTTTTCTCACGCTTTTCCTCATGAAACTAACCCTGGACTGACGCTGTTTTCAGCAGAACTACCATGGTGTTGTTTTTGTGGAGAAATAAAAGTTTTCGGAATGGAACAAAACTTTGCGAGGATTTTTTATAGCAATAATAAGAATTTTTGGAGCCAAGACCCACCAAAGAGGGGCCTTTGGGTGGGCACAACCCACCAGGGCGCGCTCCCCTCTCCTGGCGTGCCTAGGTGGGTTGTACCCACCTCGTGGCCCCGCTGATACTATAAATTTACATTAATTCAGAAAAAAATCAGGGAGAAAGAATTATCATGATCCACGAGACAGAGCCGCCGCCAAGCCCTGTTCTTCCTCGGGAGGGTAGATCTGGAGTCCGCTTTGGGCTCCGGAGAGGGGGGTCTTCGTTCTTCGTCATCACCAACCAATCTCCATCACCAATTCCATGACGCTCCCCACCGAGACTGAGTAATTCCTTCGTAGGCTCGCTGGTCGGTGAGGAGTTGGATGAGATTCATCATGTAATTGAGTTAGTTTGTTAGGGCCCGATCCTTAGTATCCACTATGTTCTTAGATTGATGTTGCCATGACTTTGCTATGCTTAATTCTTATCACTGTGGGTCCGAGTGCCATAATTTCAGATCTGAACCGTTTATGAATTCATCATTATATCCATGTTTTAGATCCGATCTTGCAAGTTATAGTCACCTACTACGTTTTATGATCCGACAACCCCGGAGTGACAACAACCGGGCCCACTCTCGGGGATGACCGTAGTTTGAGGAGTTCATGTATTCACTATGTGTTAATGCTTTGTTCCGGTTCTCTATTAAAAGGGGGCCTTAATATCCCTTAGTTTCCAATATGGACCCCGCTACCACTAGAGGGTAGGACAAAAGATGTCATGCAAGTTCTTTTAATAAAGCACGTATGACTATTTACGGAATATATGCCTACATTATATCGATGAACTGGAGCTAGTGCTGTATCGCCCTAGGTTATAACTGTCACATGATGAATATCATCCAACGAGTCACCGACCCAAGGCCTATGAATTTGTCCTTATTGATTTTGCTGCATTACTATTGCTATCATCACTGTCACACTTGCTACAAAATTACTGCTATCATTGTTACTGTTACCGTTGCTGCTGTCACTACTATAAAAACTATCAAACTACTTTGCTACTGATCACTTTGCTGCAGATAATTAGTCTCTAGATGTGGTTGAATTGACAACTCAGCTACTAATACCTTCAAATATTCTTTGTCTCCCCTTGTGTCGAATCTATAAATTTGGGTTAAATACTTACCCTCGAAAACTGATGTGAACCCCTATACTTGTGGGTTATCAAGACCTTTTTCTGGCGCCGTTGCCGGAGAGTATATCTATATTTGTTGAGTCACTTGGGATTATTATAATATTATCACTATGAAAAATCTGAAGGATCCAAAGACTAAGATTTATCCCTCAAAGACGAGGGGAGGTAAGGGACTTCCATCCAGTTCTGCTTTAGATTCACCTTCTGTTATGAGTAAATTTGCAACACAACCACATGCTATTAATTCTGATATGTTGCAAGTTATTGATGATGCTACTTCCACTATGAATGATGCTTATAATGATGCTAGTACATTGCTTGATGATGATGATGTGCCACTTGGTGATTTTCTTGATAAACAAATTGCTAGAATTATACAACATGATGTTGTTGATTCTGATGATGAGCTTGAAACTGAAACTCCTGAAACACCTACTAGAACTAGCCTTCTTACATATGAATTGCCTAAGGTACCGGAAGGTTATGTTATGAGTGAACAGACAACTAGAGATATTCTTGCTTGCAGAGATAGAGATGATATAGAGAAATTGTTATGCAAGTATAAAGAAAAATCTCTGAATGCTAGAATGAAATGTGATCCTAAGTTGCTACTTCACCTATATGTATTGCTGATTGATAACCCACAAGTATAGGGGATCGTTTGTATCCTTTTTCATAAATAAGAGTGTCGAGCCCAACGAGGCACTAAAGGTAGAACAAATATTCCCTCAAGTTCTATCGCCCACCGATACAACTCTATGCACGCTTGATGTTTACTTTACCGGAAACAAGTATGAAACTATTTGGCAAGAATAAAACTACGAGTACTTTGTGAGAATAAAACTATGAATAAATTGCAAGATAATAAAAGAGGATAGCTTTTGCCAACAAGAAAGTCATTTGTCCCTAGGCAATCGATAACAAGTACTGGTAACCATTCTTGTAATTTTATATGAGGGAGAGGCATGAGCTAACATACTTTCTCTACTTGGATCATATGCACTTATGATTGGAACTCTAGCAAGCATCCACAACTACTACAGATCATTATGGTCGTGAAACCCAACCATAGCATTAAGTATCAAGTCCTCTTTACACATATCCGCGTTTAAGTTTCTGTCACTCTCGCAACACTGACAATAAGCAAATCATGAACATATTGCAACACCCTACAGCGGGGGGGGGGGGGCTCACATTTGCGCGAGACGGAGGGCACCGTAGGACAGCACCACAAATAAAATATACAATCATACCAACAAAGATCACGATTAACCCACACGACAAAACGGATCTACTCAAACATCATAGGATAACCATAGATCATTGAGAAATAATATAATTTGTTGAGCAACATGTTTAAGTAGAGATTACAGCAGGGGGAAGAGGTGTTACACCGCTGCATAGAGGGGGTGAAAGTTGGTGTTGACGGTAGCAAGATTGTTGATGTAGATTGCTGTCCCGATCGTTGCCCCCGGCGGCACTCCGGCGCCACCGGAAGCGAGGGGGAGAGAGCCCCCTACTTCTTCTTCCTTGGCCTCCCCCTAGATGGGAGGATAGTTCCCTCTCTGGTCCTTGGTCTCCATGGCATGGGAGGGGTGAGAGCCCCTCCAAGATTGGATCTCCCTCTCTGTTCTCTTCTATTTCGCGTTCCCCAAATCTGGCCGAAAACCGTTTCTTATATTCCCGGAGATCCGTAACTCCGATTGCGCTGAGATTTTAACACAATTTTTTTTCCAGATATAAGCTTCCTTGCACCTGAAGTATAGCTCCAACCGATGTACAAGATGGGTACAACCCAGCACCGCGCGCCAGGCTCCCGGCCCGTGCGCTGGTGTATCGTGCCCTGTGTGGGCCTCCTTTTGCGGTGATTCCAACTCCCAAAAATCACAAATATTACAAAATAAATCTCCGTATTTTTTATTGCATTTGGACTTCGTTTCATATGGATACTCCATGATACCAAAAACATGCAGAAAACAGGAACTGGCACTCGGCACTGGATCAATAGGTTAGTCCAATAAATCATATAAAAAGTTGCCAAAAGTATGTGAAAGTGGTATAATATTGGCATGAAACAATAAAAATTATAGATATGACGGAGACGTACCACTGATAAGGATTATGAATTCTTTCTTGAGCCAGAGTTAATTACTTTGGTTGAATCTGATCCTTTCCATGGTTATGAAACTGAAACTGTTGTGACACATCTTACTAAGTTGAATGATATAGCTGCCTGTTTTACTCATGATGAGAAATCTCGCTATTACTTTATTCTCAAATTATTTCCTTTCTCATTAAAGGGTGATGCTAAAGCTTGGTACAATACTCTTGCTCCTGGTTGTGTGCGTAGTCCCCAGGATATGGTTTATTACTTTTCGGAAAAATATTTCCCTGGTCATATGAAACAAGCTACCTTACAGGAAATATTTAACTTTGTGCAAACTAAAGAAGAGAGTAGCCCACAAGCTTGGGGGAGGCTTTTCTAGTTACTTCACGCTTTGCCTGATCATCCTCTTAAGAAAAATGAAATACTTGATATCTTCTATAATGGACAAACCGATGCTTCTAGGGACTTCCTAGATAGTTGTGTTGGTTGTGTTTTCAAGGAACAAACTGTTGCTCAAGCTGAAGAATTATTGAATAACATACTAAAAAATTATGATGATTGGACTATTCCTGAACCACCGCCTAAACCCACTCCGAAGAAGAGGGGTATATTATATCTCAGTCCCGAAGATATGCAAGAGGCAAAGAAATCTATGAAGGAAAAGGGTATTAAAGTTGAGGATGTTAAAAATTTAGCTCGTATTGAAGAAATACATGAGCTTAATACACCACCATTTCCTAAGGTGGTAGAGGTAAATTCTCTTATGAAGTTTAATGATAATGATAATCCTCACAATATGCATCCTAGTCAATGCTTTTATGAGTTTGAAAACTATATTAGAAAACAAGATCACTTCAATGCAAATGTTATGAAACAATTGAAATACAATTCTGATATGATTGCTCTCTTGAGTGACTTGTTATATAGAATATCAAATGATGTTAGAGGTGTTGGAAAGCATGCTTCTATGGTTCAAACTCAGCTAGAACAAGTTGCTAAATCACAAAGAGAATTACTTGATGAAATGAATCATAATATGCATGACTTTGTTATTAGAGTTGCAATCAGAGGAGGTAAAATGACTCAGGAACCACTTTATCCTAAGGGACACCCAAAAAGACTTATACAAGATTCACAAAGAAACAACACTAGTGCACCTAGTCCTTCTAAAAGGAAAAATAAAAAGAAAAATAAAAAGAAAAATGATAGGACTTTGCATGCTTCTAGTGAACCTTAAATAGAAAAACTCCTGATAATGAAAATGAAACTTCTATCTCTGATGCTGAAACAGAATCTGGTAATGAACATCCAGCTAGTGATAATAAAAAGTTAGTGTTGATGTTCATGAAGACACTCAACCAACCAATAATAAAGAACCAAATAATGATGTTGAGATAGAACCACCTATTGATCTTGATAACCCACAACCTAAAAATAAAAGGTATGATAAAAGAGACTTCATTGCTAGAAAACACGGTAAAGAAAGAGAACTGTGGGTTCAAAAACCTGTGCCTTTTCCACCCAAGTCAACTAAAAAGAATGATGATGAAGAATTTGAACGCTTTGCTGAAATGCTGATGCCAGTCTTTTTGCGTACTCGCTTGACCGATATCTTGAAGATGCCTCCTTATGCAAAGTATATGGAAGACATCATCACAAATAAGAGAAAAATACCGGAAGCTGAAATCTCCACTATGCTTGCTAATTAAACTTTTAAAGATGGAGTACCTAAAAAACTTGGAGATTCGGGAATACCAACTATACCTTGCTCCATCAAAAAGAATTATGAAAACTGCTTTGTGTGATCTAGGAGCTGGTGTTAGTGTTATGCCTTTCTCTTTATATAAAAGACTTGACTTGAATAAACTCACACCTACTGAAATATCTTTGCAAATGGCTGACAAATCAACTGCCGTACCTATCGGTATCTATGAGGTTTTGCCCGTTATTGTTGCTAATGTTACTACTTCGACTGACTTTGTTATACTTGAGATGCCCAAGGACGACAACATGTCAATTATCCTTGATAGACCCTTATTGAATACCGCGGGGGCTGTTATTGATTGCAACAAAAGCAAGGTCACTTTTCATATTAATGGTAATGAGCATACGGTGCACTTTCCGAAGAAACAATTCCAAGTGAATGGTATTAATGTTATTGAAAAATCTCCGACAATCACTATTAAAAGTTTTCAAATACCTCTACCTACTGTTAAAAAGAAATATGAAATGCTTATTGTTGGGGAAGTGCAAAACCCCATCGAGGTAACTTAGTGATTTACGAAAGTTCTTCGGTTTCATGCCAACCGAAAGTGGTTGTTAATAAGACTTGATCAACCTTATTAATGAATCATTTTTGAATGGTATGAAGTTGATGAATTTAGTAAGCACTACTTTCTGTCCCTACTTTTTATTCTCTGTTTTTATTAGTTAAATAAAATAAAATGCCATGTTTTGCCTATTTTTTGAATTTCCTGTGCAATAAAAAATGACCCAAAAATAAAAGTTCTTAGAATTCCCTAAAAATTTTATATGTTTTTCTTCAATATTTAAGAATTTTTGGTGCAAAAATAACCAGAGGGGGTGCACCTGGTGGGCACAACCCACCAGGGCGCGCAGCACCCCCTGGCGTGCCGTGGGGGGTTGTGGTCCCCACGCGGGCCCCCTCACTTACCTCTTCATCCCACATCATCACTCTCTACCAGAAAAAAATCCCCATTGCTCTCTCTCCCGAGTTCTTGCTCATTTTGCTGCCATTTTCGATCTCTTTGCTCGAAGCTCCATTTCCGAAACTATTTTGTGGATTTGTTGCTTGGTATGTGACTCCACCATTTTTCCAATTAATTTTTGTTTTAGTGGCTTATAATTTGAATAAATAACTACTCTTGGTGCTGCTGTAGATGTGCTTGCATGTTCAATTCTTAGTGTTCTAAGTAGTTTGAATGCTTGCTATGGCCTCTATGTATCCCTATGAGTAGTTGCTGTCGGTTTTATGAAGTTTTGTTGGAAAAAATTTGTGAACTAAAAATTCAGATTTTTGTTCATAGAAAAAATTGTACGCGGACATGATGAACCTGTTTGGAAGGAGTTCTTCGAGGAGATGATCCTCGGGGGCATCCTCTAGTGACAGTTCTGCTCGCCGGTCTTACGTTGAGCCAAGTGAAAGTTCCACACGAGATGCCTCCACCAAAACTTGCTTATGGCCTTGCGATGAGTATATGATGCAAGTGGGCATTAAGGAGGAATTTGAGCAATATGTTCACAATGCCGGTCTCGGTTCCTATCTTTCAGATAAGTGCGAACAACACCATGTTCTCACTGAATCACTTGTCAAAGAATTTAAATATTTTCCTCGTGAGTCTAGGGTGTCGTTCATGCTTTCTGATAACCCATATACTATTTCGCTAGAGAACTTTGCTTACCATTGCAAACTCCCATTTTGGGGTTCGCTTGATGAGCCGGCAAAGTCTGAGTATGAGTCTTTCCTGACTAGGCTTTGTTACGGTGAAAATAGGGGAGTGAGACAAGGGAGAATAAAGAGCATTCACTTTCCTGCAATTCAGTACCTTGCATTATTTAACGGGAAATGCATAGTAGGCAAGCAAGACTGTAGCATACTTTGTGCTCCAGACTTGAGCCTCATTCACACCACTCTCGTTGGTGAAAGGGATTATAACCTTGGAGCAATTGTTGCACGTAGACTTCAGCATAACACGAAAAGTGGCTGGTTCGATGGTGGAATATATGCTACACGTCTAGCACGAGGGTTAGGTGTTTCACCTTTGTCATTTGATCCTATCCTACCCACTCGGTATTTAGATTTTGATGCTTTAAAAGGGCATAAGATTCTCTCAGGGAGGGCTAATAACTTCACTTATAATTTTTTATTTAACCAATCACATGTTGTGGACACATTTTTGCCTGCGCCTTCTCTCTTTGATTGTCACAACAAGGGGGGATATTTTGTTCTTAGAAGTGAGGCCCGAGCTCACAACGCAACAGTGCTGGCGCACCGAGAGCCTCCGTGAGCTACCATGCCGACTACTACCCTCTAGGCTACTGATTGATTACCAACTTAGGCAAAAAACCTAAGCTTGGAGGAGTACGTGTTTCTCACCGACATTATATTCATGCTCACATATCATTTTATCTGTCGGTGTTCACACTTTTTCATTGTATAATCCATGCTTAGATTTATTTTTCTTGCTTTCTTCTCGTGTGTTTGAAAAACTTAGAGAAACCAAAAAATTAGTTGTAGTAATTTACTTTCCATGCATGCTTAGTAGTAGTACTAAAAAGAAAATCCAAAAAGATTTCCTTATTCTTCGTTTGCTTGTTGGGAGCTTTCCTGTGTAAATAGTTTTTCTCTTTTTTGCTTGTTGAAGAAAACGAAAAACTCCAAAAATATTTTAGTGTGTTTCTCTGAATTTCTTTTCTTTTTATTTGAGTCTTACCAAGGAGAAGACCACGGTGAAAATGTTGAGTGGCTCTCATATGAATAACTGTTGAACTAATAAAGAGCCCAATTTACCTTGTCTTCTCCTATTGAATAAAATGTTTTGCCGATTCTAGATTAGTCCATGGCACTCTTGCAATATTATTGTTTTCATATCATTCAGTCGTGCAAGTGAAAGGCAATAATGACGATATTCAATGAGCTGGCTGTGCCAAAGAGAAACTGGTATGAACTCGACTTGTTCTGTCTGTGTAAATATGTTTAACCTAGTATCCAGGCTTCAGCCCATTATGATTAAACATGTTTGCAATAATAATTAGAGATTATAGTTTCTCATGCCATGCATAAGTAGCTAAGAGTTGATAATGATTTATCTTGGATATCAACATAGCGTTAAAATGATTGTGATGTAGTATGATGATATGGTATCCTCCTCTGAATGTTCGAGTGGCTTGACTTGGTACATGTTCATGCATGTAGTTGAATCAAAACCAACATAGCCTCTATAATGTTTATGTTCATGGTGTTCATATCCTACTCATGCTAGTGTCCAATGTTATTTATGCATAATGCCTGGTCATTATCGTTGTTGCTCTCTAGCTAGCTGCTTCCCAATCTTAAATTGCTAGCCTTCTCCTGTACTAAGTGGGAATTCTGCTTGTACATCAAAAACCTTCAACCCAAAGTTATTCCAGATGAGTCCACCATACCTACCTATATACGGTATTACCCTGCTGTCCTAAGTAAATCTACATGTGCCACCTCTAAAAAACTTGTAAAAAATTTATCCGTTTTGTGTGCCTGGATCGTTCATGGAACGACAGGAGGTGGTCGATATCTTCTATGCTAAGCATGTTGCCCTCAGGTTGAGTGTTTATTCACTCGCCATCGCACGAGGAAATGGGCGATAATAGGGATTCCCATTCCTGAACTCAAAAATGCAAATAATTAAACAAAACTCCCCCAGGACTGATGTTGGTATGGATGACACCCGTTGTTTCGGACAAGCCGTGGAATGTGATTGTTGGTGGAAGGGGGAGTGAAACTTACTTTTATCTCTTGGGAACCACCACTAGCGTGCTTAGCATGGAAGATGTTGATAACTGATGGTCGTGAAGTGAATGAGAAGGGTGCATGCCTCAAAATTATCATTTATCTCTATTTTAAAAATTGAGCTCTGGCACCTCTGCCAATCACTGCTTCCCTCTGCGAAGGGACTTTCTATTTACTTTTATGTTGTGAAACCACCTTCTATAAACAAGCTCCAGAAACTGAGTAGAGCACAACGACCATGATTTATGCATTGTGTATAGCTAATGTTGGGTGCATCATGACTGGATCTTTTCTACCATGAATTACAATGTTTAGTCATTGCTTGAACTTTGGAGGTGCTCTGCATTTATGTTTTGTGGTCTCAGAAAGGGCTAGTGAGATACCACTATTGTCATATTATATCATGGTTGTTTTGACAACGTGTTGCCATTTGAGATATCTTATTATTGCTCGCTAGCTGATTGTGTTATTGATATGAGTCATCATAGTCTTTAAATGTTATTCTTGACATGGTTAGTTATAATGTTGGTTGAAAACCAGGGTGCTGTTTAAGCTTATTTATGCAAACAAGAACAAAAGAGTTCCTAAATGTTTTTCTTTCTCACTTTCAGTTTATCAACTGAATTGCTTGAGGACAAGCAAAGGTTTAGGGGGAGTTGATACGTCTCCAACGTATCTACCTTTTCTCATGCTTTTCCTCTTGTTTTGGACTCTAATTTGTATGATTTGAATGAAACTAACCCCGGACTAACGCTGTTTTCAGCAGAACTACCATGGTGTTGTTTTTGTGGAGAAATAAAAGTTCTTGGAATGGAACGAAACATTGCCAGGATTTTTATAGCAATAATAAGAATTTTTGGAGCCAAGACCCACCAAAGAGGGCCCCCTGGGTGGGCACAACCCACCAGGGTGTGCCCCCCTCTCCTGGCGCGCCCAAGTGGGTTGTACCCACTAGGTAGCCCCGGTGATTACCCCCCTGATACTATAAATTCACATTAATCCAGAAAAAAAATCAGGGAGAAAGAATTATCACGATCCACGAGACGGAGACGGAGCCGCAGCCAAGCCCTGTTCTTCCTCAGGAGGGCAGATCTGGAGTCCATTTTGGGCTCTGGAGAGGGCGATCTTCGTTCTTCGTCATCACCAACCAATCTCCATTGCCAATTCCATGATGCTCCCCACCGGGAGTGAGTAATTCCTTCGTAGGTTCGATGATCAGTGAGGAGTTGGATGAGATTCATCATGTAATCGAGTTAGTTTTGTTAGGGCCGGATCCCTAGTATCCACTATGTTCTTAGATTGATGTTGCTATGACTTTGCTATGCTTACTGCTTGTTACTTTGGGCACGGGTGCCATGATTTAAGATCTGAACCATTTATGAATTCATCATTATATCCATGTTTTAGATCCGATCTTGCAAGTTATAGTCACCTACTATGTGTTATGATCCGACAACCCTGGAGTGACAACAACCAGGCCCACTCTCGGTGATGACTATAGTTTGAGGAGTTCATGTATTCACTATGTGTTAATGCTTTGTTCCGGTTCTCTATTAAAAGGAGGCCTTAATATCCCTTAGTTTCCAATATGGACCCCACTGCCACTAGAGGGTAGGACAAAAGATGTCATTCAGTTTCTTTTAATAAATCACGTATGACTATTTGCGGAATACATGCCTACATTATATCGATGAACTAAAGCTAGTGCCGTATCGCCCTAGGATATAACTGTCACATGATGAATATCATCCAACGAGTCACCGATCCAATGCCTACGAATTTATCCTTATTGATTTTGCTGTGTTACTATTGCTATCATCTCTATTACACTTGCTACAAAATTGTTGTTATAACTGTTACTGTTACCGTTGCTGCTGTCACTACTATCAAAACTATCCAACTACTTTGCTACTGATCACTTTGCTGCAGATAATTAATCTTCAGGTATGGTTGAATTGACAACTCAGCTGCTAATACCTTCAAATATTCTTTATCTCCCCTTGTGTCGAATCTATAAATTTTGGGTTAAATACTTACCCTTGAAAACTATTGCGATCCCCTATACTTGTGGGTTATTAGAGGGCACAACCAACCAGGGCGCGCCTGGGCTCCCAGGCGCGCCCAGGTGGGTTGTGCCCACCTGTTGAGCCCCCTCTGGTACTTATTTGATCCAATATTTCTTATATATTCCATAAAAATTCCCCTGAAGTTTCAGCTCATTTGGAGATGTGTAGAATAGGTGGCCAGACGTACCTTTTCCAGGTCCAGAATTCCAGCTGCTGGTATTCTCCCTCTTTGTGTGAACCTTGCATATTATGAGAGAAAAGGCACTAGAATTACTCCAAATGGCATTATTATGCATAAAAAGAATATAAATAATAGTAGGAAAACATGATGCAAAATGGACGTATCAACAATCTGTGATTGGACTCTTTCACTCTAATTTGTAGTGTGGTTGGACAGTCTGAGGTTGACTTTCACTCTGATTTGTAGTGTGGTAGAAAATTATTCCATTTCGTTCCTTCCACAACATCCACGCAACCAGTAGGGGTGCTGACTTAATAGGGAAACCTTCCCAGAAAATGCCCCCTTTTCCGGTCCAGTTAACAAAGCATGTAAACCAAGAGCAGAACGAAGAGCTAAAACATCACCTTTACCCTTATCCTGAATATCCTGTACCATCGATGCCCAGGTGGCCCAGGTGCTCCCGTGATATGGGCTCCTAGTTCATCGGATCTTAGATTGAATGACATCTAGGAGCTGCTCTACCCATGTGTAATTTTTGGACTCCTGGAGGGTTTTCTTGCAAAAATGTTTGACATCTCATGCGAGCCCATGGAACTAAGACCCAAGGTCCGAGCTTGCACTTGAGCACCCAGGCTTAGGTGCTTCGGGAGCACCGGATACTTCCCCGCTGTCGGAGTAATGGGCCACGGGAAGGCTAACCCAGGCCTAGAACCTTTCAAGACATTGAGGCAGACTGCGCTCCTCGAGATCCCAGGACGAAGAGCGGCCTTCTGAGAGTCGGCGGCGAGGCGGCCAGCTGCCCACTCGCGGCCGAGTCCTAGGGACGACTTCAGGATGAGCCGACTCCTGACTGGCGACTTCCAGAGAAGCTGGCCTTGGGGAGTCGGCCCGCGACGCCAACAACCCCCATGCCCTCATAAAGAGGGACGGGACGGGGAGTGGCCACAGTAAGGTCCACTCCCACCCCTTTTCCAAGGGCAGGCGTGGCTACAGTACGCCGTACCCACGGAGATCTCCGCGCGGCGCGACACTGTTGCCATGTCGGCCCTGACTTCAGCCCCAGGGGGCGGAGCCCTATGCCCACGACGGCCTGCTGGTACGACCCAGGGATGATGGGTCCCACCAGTCGGCGGCCGTACGAAAGACGGCGAAAGCACCACCAGTCGGCCCAGATGGGAGTCGGCCACCAGAAGTCGGCCAGCCCCTACCACTGGCCCCACGCGCCATTAATCAGACACGATAAGTAGTGGCCACAGTGATCGCCCGCCAGACGGCGGGGCTGTCGCCACGACCTCATGACCGAGCCTGCGTCATTAGAGGCACGGCTACAGTAATCTGCAGCCGGCAAGACACGCGGCGGATGTGGCCTGTCAGCTCCACACCAAGCCAGTTGCCGGGGCCCACCAGTCGGCGGGCCCCAGGAGTCGGCGGATAAGACGACGGCCAGAGAAACTGACGGCTGGGCCCGCGCCTAGCCAGATTACCATTGTACCCCTAGGGGGTAGGCCTATATATACCCCCAGGGCATCCATGCAAAGGGTTGGAATCCATTAGCACTAGACCAGATCATATAGGAAGGAGAGAGCTAGCCTTGCCTTCTCCTACCTCCAGGAAACAGCTCAGGGAGCAACCGTGTAAACACTTTGCCATACTGATCATGCGCAGACCCCATAGAGCAGTAGTAGGGGTATTATCTCCTCGGAGAGCCCTGAAGCTGGGTATGATTCGCCGGCATGCATGTCTTCGCCTTATCCCATTTCCAGGCAGCGGCGACGTTCTACTCGCCCCCACCATGATAAGCCATCCTTTGGCATATGTCGCACCCAACCCCCGACATTTGGCGCCCACCGTGGGGCCTGGTGCACCGTCGTCCGGAGACCTGCTCTGGACGGGAACCCTTTTTGTCCCTAGCGAGCGCAGCCAGCCCGGCACGCCAGACGGAGTTTGTGCTGACGCGCTGCACGGCGCTGAGATCGCCTGCGCAGCCAGCTGCCTCGCCGATCTTGTCGGCGAGGTTTGCCTCTCCGACGAACCTGCATCCAACATAGGCATGGGAGAACCCGAGAGCCTCCTTGCGGGCCTCCTTGACCAACTCCACGTCGCCGGCGAGCCTGCCGTGGACTTGGAGTCTGTAGGCTCCACCGACCCGATGCTGGTCGACTCCGACACTGCGTCGCTCGACGCGTTCCCCACCAACGTGGTGGTCTACGATGATCCTCTCCCTCGTGCGGAGAGCGACGGAAGCACCGTCACCGACGTGCTTGTCATCGGTCATGAAGAGCCTCCCGGCAGAGGAGCGCAAGACCCACTTGGTACGGCACTGCAAGACCTGACTGCGCCCATTCCAGAAGACGCTGACGCGGAGACGTTGGAGGCGCGCCTCCTTCAGCTTGTCGAAGGCGCGAAGAAGTTGGCTAGCATGAGATGCTTGTCAGAAGCCTACCAGCGTGAGATGGATCGTGCTGTGGGTGGCTCGCCAGCCCCAGCTGGGCCCAGCCGCCTTGGCGTGGTCCAGCAGCATGGCGTGGCCATCGCCAACCTGTTCGGGCTAATTGCCCTGTGTACGCCACACCTGCAGAGAACATTCGAGCCGCCCAGGCGGCAGCGGACGAGCCGGACAACTTCGAGGGCGAAGAGCGCCGCCTGATGACGGAGCGAGTCCAACGGCTCCTCGACGCGGCTGCCGCGCAGAACAAGGCCGGCCGCCGCAGGGAGGCACCGCAGCGACAAAAGGACGACCCGCCTACATGCCGAGATCAAGGCGCGACGTCTCGGACGCCGACTGGCGGCGATCGAGGAAGGAAAGACAAGGGTCCGGCAGTCAGCCACAGTCGGACTCACATTACCATAGAGCGCGACCAAGACGGCCGCCCGAGAGCAGTGGAACGATGGGGCGACTGTCCGCCTCCTCCTCCTCGCAAGGAAAGGCGAGTCTCCCCGCCGCCTGTTGACAATCCGACTCTCGGCGACCGCCTTGGCTGCCGAGAGGGAGTCGGAGAAAACGACGCCCGCCACCGGATCGACCGACTTCACCGATCCCTAGCGGCTGGAAGAAGAAGACGAGTTGGGTCCGCCTTGTTTCGGGCCCTGCATTCGAGACGAGCCCTTTCCCAAAGGGTTCACGCTTCCAAGAGACACGCCCAAGTACACCGGCTCCGTGAAGCCGGAGGACTGGCTGGTTGACTACTCCACGGCTGTCAACATAGCGAATGGCAACAAGCGTGTCGCCGTAAAATACGTTCCGCTCATGCTCCAGGGCACGGCCCGGACATGGCTGAAGAGCCTGAAGCCCCGCAGCATCAACAGCTGGGTCGACTTCACCGATGCATTCGTCCGCAACTTCACAAGCACGTACAAGCGTCCTCCCAAGCCTCACCAGCTTTCCTTGTGCATGCAAGGCCCCAACGAGTCGACTCGCGACTACCTCACGCGTTGGGCCGAGTTTCGGAACTCCTGCGAGGGCGTGCACGAGGTGCAGGCTATCGAGTACTTCACCGCTGGGTGCAGAGAAGGCACACTCCTCAAGCACAAGCTCCTCTGCGACGAGCTAGAAACCCTCGACGAGCTGCTGATCATAGCAGACAAGTATGCCACGGCCGACTCCTCCATGAAGGCAGAGATTAAAGTTAGCGCAACTAGCAAAGTGGCCCCTCAGGCTCCAAGAACTCCGGCAGGAGACGCCAGTCGGCGGCAACAGCAGAACGGCCACAAGCGCAAGGCCCAGCAGCCGGCTTCCAGCAGCCGGCAGGTCGCGACAGTTGAAGACCAGCAGCCGGATGAGCAGCCTCCACCCAAGCGACAGAAAGGTGGCAAGCCCAACTGGTTGTCGGCTTTCACATATGAGCAGACTCTAGATGGTCCTTGAAAGTTCCATAGCGGCGCGAAGCCGTCGAATCACGCCACCCGGAAGTGCCACTGGCTCACCAGGATCGCCAAAGGAGACGGCCTCCTACCTCCCCCGCCTGCTGGGCAGCAGCCTCCGCCTCCGTCCCAGCAGCCGGCTGTCAGGCCAGTCAGCACAGTACAAGACGAGTACCCCGAAGAGCATGGAGCCTACGTGATATTTACCAGCGTGGCTGATGATCGATGCAGCAGGCGGCTGCAGCGACAAGAGGTGTATGCAGTAGCATCAGAGGCGCCAGAGTTCATGCACTAGTCCGAGAAGCCTATCAGCTGGAGCAGGGCTGATCACCCAGAGGTGATGCCGTGTCCGGGCTCTTATGCCTTGGTCTTGGATGCCACCTTTGCCACAGATAGACAAGCTGCTTGTTTCTCGCGAGTTCTGATAGACGGAGGAAGCAACATCAACATCCTGTACAAGGACACCATGGAGAAGTTAGGAATCAAGCAAAGACAGCTTCAGAACAGCCGGACTGTGTTCCACGGCATTGTTCCTGGTGTTTCCTGCTCACCAATCGGCAAGATCCTGATGGACGTCCTCTTTGGAGACAAAGATCACTTCCGCCGAGAGTCAGTTTGGTTTGAGGTGGTGGACCTCGAGAGCCCATACCATGCATTACTTGGCCGACCCTCCCTGGCCAAGTTCATGGCGGTCCCCCACTACGCCTACCTCAAAATGAAGATGCCCAGTTCCAGGGGGATTCTGACCATAGCCGGCGACTACCAGAAGTCATCTGCCTGTGCGGCTGAGAGTAGTCGGCTGGCCGAGTCCCTGGTGATCGCGGCCGAGAAGCGGCTCCTTGACCGGGTTGTGGCAATGGCTGGCAAGCAGCTAGAGGTGTCGCCTAACCCAAAGGAGTCGAAGGCTCAGGGTTTGTTCAAGCCGGCCTAGGAGACAAAGAAGATACCCTTGGATCGGAGCACCTAGAGAGGTACGCTGTCGTAGGCGCAAACCTCGACAGCAAATAGGAAGGCGAGCTCATCGATTTCCTCCATGAGAATCAGGACATCTTCGCATGGTCCCCCAAAGACATGCCAGGTGTGCTGACGGAATTCGCCGAGCACAAGTTACATGTCCGATCTGATGCAAAGCCGGTCAGGCAGCCCTTGCGCCGCCTATCAGAAGAAAAGAGAAGAGTTGTCGGAGAAGAGATAGCTCGACTCCTAGCAGCCGGCTTCATTATGGAAGTATTCTTTCCAGAGTGGCTAGCCAACCCAGTCCTGGTACTGAAGAAGAACAAGCAGTGGCGAATGTGTATTGACTACACAAGCCTCAACAAGGCTTGCCCCAAGGACCCGTTCGCTTTACCAAGAATTGATCAGGTGATAGACTCCACAGCTGGATGCGAGCTGTTGAGCTTTTTAGATGCATATTCAGGGTATCACCAGATCAAGCTGAACCCGGCTGACAGACTGAAGACCTCCTTCATCACGCCGTTTGGAGCCTTCTGCTACCTCACCATGACGTTCGGCTTGAGGAATGCCGGCGCCACCTTTCAGCGTTGCATGCAGAAGTGCCTCCTCAAGCAGCTCGGCAGAAACGCCCACGTCTACATGGACGATGTGGTGGTGAAGACGGAAAAGCATGGAACACTGCTGGAAGACCTCAAGGAGACCTTTGAGAACCTGCACCGATTCCAGATCAAGCTCAACCCTGAGAAGTGCGTTTTCGGGGTACCAGCCGGCCAACTCCTTGGCTTCCTGGTCTCTGAACGCGGCATAGAGTGCAACCCTGTAAAGATCAAGGCCATTGAGAGCATGGAGGTACCCAGCCGACTGCTAGACGTGCAAAAGTTCACCGGCTACTTGGCGTCCATCAGCCGATTCATCAGTCGGCTGGGTGAGAAAGCTCTCCCATTATACCAGCTCATGAAGAAGACCACTTTTTTCGAGTGGAACCACAAGGCGGACGGAGCTTTTCTCCAGTTGAAGAAGATGCTGATTACTCCACCCATTCTGGCGGCTACGACTCCTAAGGAAACTATGCTCCTGTATATCGCCGCCACCAGCCGGGTAGTTAGCACAGTCATTGTAGTGGAACGCAAGGAGGAAGGCAAGGCACTACCTATCTAGAGACCGGTATATTACCTGAGCGAAGTATTGTCGGCCTCCAAGCAGAACTACCCCCACTACCAGAAGATGTACTATGGCGTGCACTTTGCCGCCAAGAAATTGAAGCCTTACTTTCAAGAGCATCCAATCACTGTGGTCTGCACGGCCCCACTTGCCAAGATCATCGGAAGCCGAGATGCTTCTGGCCGAGTGGCCAAATGGGCAATAGAGCTGGCACCCTACACCATCCACTACCAGCCCCGCACCACCATCAAGTCACAGGCACTGGCCGACTTTCTCGCCGACTGGGCCGAGACCCAGTACCTACCTCCAGCGCCCGACTCCACCCATTGGCGGATGCATTTCGACGGCTCCAAGATGCGCACCGGCTTGGGAGCCGGCGTTGTCCTCACTTCTCCTAAAGGCGACAAGCTCAAATACGCACTGCAAATCCATTTTACCGCCTCCAACAATGTCGCCGAGTACGAGGCGCTCATTCACGGGCTCCGGCTTGCCAAAGAACTTGGCATTCGCCGAACCCTGTGTTATGGCGACTCGGACTTAGTGGTTCAGTAGTCGTCTGGCGACTAGGACGCCAAAGATGCAAACATGGCAAGTTACCATTTCCTCGTGCAGCAACTCAGCGGATATTTCGAGGGGTGCGAGTTCCTCCATGTGCCAAGAAACGACAACGACCAAGCAGACGCCTTGGCACGAATCGGCTCTACCGGCCAAGCAATACCATCCGGCGTCGCCCTTCAACGCCTCATCAAGCCGTCTGTCAAGCCTTCACCAGAATCAGACTCCATCTTCATGCCGGCTCCTCCCGAAGAAGTCGGATCCGACTCCAGAGCCCCGGTGGACGTTACGGGGATTTTGGCAGATGGCTCCAAAGTCGCCAAAGTCGGGGCCGGCCCAGGGACTGCAGAACCCGGCCCGGGGACTGCGGCGGCCGGCCCGAAGACCCCAGAACTCGGCCCAAGAGCTACGCCAGTCGGCCCGAAGACTCCAGAACTCGGCCCAAGAGCTGCGCCAGTCGTCCCGGGTTCATTAATCCAGCAAGCGGTTGTTGACTCCAGCCCGCCGCCTCCCAGCCCAACCGCCCTCGTCCAAGTACCAGTTCTGGCAGTCGAAGAAATAGCAGCACCCTCATGGGCCCAGCCCATCCTCAAATTTCTGGTGAGCAAAGAGCTGCCGACTGATGAGACCTTAGCTCGGCAAGTACAACGCCTAGCGACAGCCTACACCATAGTCAACAGAGAGCTGGTCAGGCGCAGCGTCACTGGTGTCTACCAGCGCTGCGTAGAGCCAGAGCAAGGCCAAGCAATTCTCAAAGACATCCATCAAGACAAGTGCGGCCACCATGCGGCTTCAAGAGCACTCGTCGCCAAAGCTTTCCGACACGGTTTCTTTTGGCCAACGGCCTTAGAATAGGCCAAGGAATTGGTCCAAAAATGCAAAGGATGCCAGAAGTTCCGCTCCAAGCCGCATCAGCCGGCTTCCGCACTCAAGACCATCACCATTGCCTGGCCTTTCGCAGTTTGGGATCTAGACATGGTGGGACCATTCAAGATGGCACGAGGTGGCTTAACTCACTTATCACGGTGGACAAGTTCACCAAGTGGATAGAAGCGAAGCCAATCAAGAAACTGAACGGTCCGACTGCTGTGACTTTCATCTCCGACATCACAATTCGGTACGGCATACCACACAGCATCATCACCGACAATGGCACGAATTTTTCCAAAGGCGCCTTGGCCCGTTTCTGTGCGACACAGGGCATCCGACTGGACCTTGCATCCGTTGCCCATCCACAGTCAAACGGACAGGTGGAGCGAGCAAACGGCCTCATCCTGTCCGGCATCAAGCCCCGACTATTCGAGCCTCTGGAGCGCTCGGCTGGCTGCTGGCTCGACGAGTTGCCAGCCGTCCTCTGGAGTCTGCGCACGACTCCAAACAAGTCAACCGGCTTCATGCCTTTCTTCCTCATCTACGGTGCTGAAGCCGTCATCCCAACGGACATAGAATTTGATTCCCTGCGAGTCACCATGTACACCGAGGAAGAAGCAGAAGAAGCACGACAGGACGGCGCCGACCTGCTGGAAGAGGGCCGGCTGTTGGCACTCGGTCGGTCCAGCATCTACCAGCAGAGCTTGCGCAGATACTACAACAGGAAGGTCAGGCCGAGATCTTTCCAGGAGGGCGACCTCGTGCTCCGATTAATCCAGCGAACAGCCGGCCAGCACAAGCTGTCGGCACCTTGGGAAGGCCCCTTCATCATCAGCAAAGTGCTGGGCAATGACTCCTACTACCTGATCGACGCTCAGAAGCCCCGAGCACGCAAGAGGGACGACTCCGGCAAAGAGACAGAGCGGCCATGGAATGCAAATCTCCTCCAAAAGTTTTACAGTTAAACGCAGTATGTATCACGCTACCTTTTGTATTAAAAGTACCAAGACTTCGGCCCCCCCGAGAAGAGCTCGGGGACTGCCCTCTTTTATCTATATGATAAGAAATATGTCTTCGAGTATATTACTCTTTGTTATGCCGCTTGGCACCGGGTTCGACTAGTCGGCCCGGGGACTTGCCGACCTGCGCTATGAAATGCTTCCTGCAGCTGGACAAGTAGTGTGTGGCGTCTAAACCGTATCCGGCCAGAAGCCGCAGCTCGCAGAGCGACTGTCCGGTGGGCAAGAGTAAGAAAGAATGGGCGTCCACATGAAAAATGGCTAAGGACTCAAAGCACAAACATAGCTTAAGGACGGCTTCCAGCCTTTTTTCGCAAACCGACTCTTGAATAGTCGGCTTGCCGCCTTCTATCCGACTTGTTAAACAACTCTAAAAATGGCTAAGTACTTGCCTTCCTAAAAGTGACCAAGAATTTGATCCAGCAGCAGTCCGCGGAGCGGCTATCTGACTGACAAAGACGGCAAAGGAAAAAGCCAAAAGAAGAATGAGCAAGAAAGATAGAAGTCGGATGAATATTTACATAACAAAGGCCCTTGGCCGAATCTTCGAGCAGAATTTCAAAATACACCCCGCAGGTGGAATTGTGCGGATTAACGAGTTCTTCAAAAACTATTAGAACAGATAAAACAAAGACAAGGTGGCAGCCTAGGGGGCGGCAGACGGGTTTGGAGGATCGGAGGAGACGGCGGTGTTGGATGTTGGGGCGGCCGGCTAGGCGGTCTCGGCTTGATCACCTCCGGCAACAGTCGGCTCGGGCGGGCACGACTCGTTGCTGGAGGCACGGTCGAGCTGAGGCCTGCCGTCCGCTCCGTCTTCCGGTGCCTCCGTCTCTCTCCCGTCCTCCGCCTCGTCTTCCTCATCGACCGAGTCCGCGCCGTAGTCGGGATTCAGCCCAAACCACTCCGGCGGCACCTCCTCGCTGTCTTCGTAAGCAGCTCATTCTGCTCTGCCAATTGTGCGGCCAGCAGATCGCGCTCTGCGGCGAGCTTGCTGCACTCCTCCCCCTTGGCGCGCAACGCGGAGTTGGCTTCGCTCAGCTACTGTTGAAGAGCGGCGTTGGCCTCTGAAGAGAAAGAAGAAAGAAGGCGTTAAGTCATCAACGAAGAAGGTCGCCGGGGAGATCCGGCCCGACTACTCAGCAGTCGGCCCGAATCTCGGGGACTACAGCCCGCGGGTGCGCCAATGCACCCATGCAAAGAAGAACAAGGACTCACTCCGGCTCTCCGACAAGTCGGCAGTCTGCTTGCCCAGCTCTTCAATGTTGCGGTTGAAGGCGGTGACACGGAGATTGTGATAGTCCTGCAACAAGTATTTCATAAGAAAGGTTAGTACCTGGAACTTACCAATTGGAGTTCTGGGCCGCCTGCTCAGCAGCCGGCCCAGAACTCGGGGACTACACCCAGTGGGTGCGCTGGCATGCCCCCACAGAGAGGAACAAGAAAATAGGGACAAAAGGAGAAAGCGTACCCGGATGGCTGCCCGCGACGCCAGGTGCGCCTTGGTGCAGTTTTGGATGGCGTCGCTCTCGGCTCGCAGCTTCGTCTGGACATCCAGAAGCGCCTGGTTCAGCAGGCCCGGGCCGCCTCCTCGCACCGACCCAATGGGCGCGGCACTCGTCCCCTCGGCGTCTGGAATCGTCGAGCTGGAGGTGCCGGTCTCCAAGGGGCGTGGCGCCGAAGTCGCCTTCTCAAGACGACGGCGTGTTGGCGAGCCGACTTGAAGGAGTAGCCTTGCCACGGCCTCGTCTTCAGTCGGCGGCAAGGGCGCATCTGCCGGCTGTTTGCCCTGCGCGCTTCTAGACGGTGGCGGGGGCGGCTGTGGCGGCGCGACCGCATCCGGCATGGGGGCGGCGCCGCCGCCCCTCTCCATGATCAGGAACTCGCTGCCGGCTTCCCCTGACTGCCCCGTGAACTCCGAGGGGGGTGGCAGTGCGGAGTTCAGAGGGGTGACGAACACCGCCGACCGACGGGGCGCGACTTCCTTGGCCGGCCGCTTTGCCGCAGCGGCGGCCTCGGCCGCCTCCAGCTTCTTCAGGGCGGAGGCCTCCGCCTTCTCGGCCTCCGCTTTCTCCCGGCGGGCGGCCTCGTCCTCCTCGCTCTTCTCCCGCGCGTTCCGCTCCGTCGCCTCCCGAAGGTTGGTGGCGGGGTCAATCCGCCGAGTGGTGGCAGACGTCTCCACCGACCCCATAACGGAGGCGGCGGTAACCCTCTCAAGAGTGAGGGGAGCCCTGAGATGAGAAAAGCATATGAAAAACTTAGACCAGATCAACAAAGAGAAAAATAAAGATAAGGGATGGAGGCGCTTACGCAGAGACCAGCAGCGGCTACTTCACTTCCTTGCGGAAGCGGTTGGCTTTCGCGGCCGCCTCTTCCCCCTTGGTCGCGGCGGCCGCTCCCTTGAACTTCTTCGACCGGCCACCAAGCGTACTCGGCCCGGCCCGACGCTTCTTCGCACCGCCTTGAGCGTCCAAGCCGGCGGAGGAACTTGCGCTTGGCTGGCCGGCTTTTGGCTGGCGACGAGGGGCGACTTCTCCCCCGGCCTCGTCGTCAGGCCAGTCGGCGAAAGTGGCCGAAGGCCTGGAGCCGCCTGCTTCTCCTCCTCCTCCCTCGGCGTCGGCTTCCATGGCTGCCGCCCCCAGGTCGGGATCGTCGACGTCGCTCTCTGCCCGATCGGGGACAAACTGACGAGCCGGCCCCGCGGTGCCGGCCGAAGGAGGGATTAGAGGATTCTGATTCAAAACAAAAATGGTCAGACTTGACAAGTCGGACTCGACAGCAAAAGAAACAGAAGAAGAAGGAAGACGACTTACAATAGGCGGGGGGTTGGCGCGCGAATACGGCTCCTTGCTGAACCGCTAGTCCACCGAGAGACCGCAGTTCGCAAAGTAGTTCACCGTATTCGCCACCTCCGCGTGAGGCATGTCCTTGGAACACATCCGACTCGGGTCCTGATGACCGCTCATCTGGCAGATCAGGTGAGGTCAGCCTTGGAGTGGGAGGACTCGGCGCGCCACGAAGGCGGCCAGCAAGTCGGCCCCGGTTAGGCCCTCCGATTGCGTCAGCACTCAGAGTCGCGCGACGGCGGCGGCACCAGCGGGAGACAGCGTCCTGGCTCGGTGTGACCAGCTGGGAAGCCTTCCAGCCGACGCGCCGGCTTCGTAAGCCGGCAGGTTGACCCAGTCACCTTCTGGGGGGACGTTCTTCACATAAAAATATGACCGCTGCCACATCTTCACCGACTTAATCAGTGCGATGGTGGGAAACAGATTGTCGGCCACTGATCTCCGCATCGCGATGAATGCACCGCACCGGGCCGGCACGCCGGCGACGTGTGTGCCGAGCTTGGATTGGAAGAACTCACCCCAGAGCTTGATGGTGGGGAGAACGCCGAGGAAGCCTTCGCACAGGGTCGCGAAGGCAGCCAGCAACACCACCGTGTTCGGAGTAAGGTGGTGCGGCTGGAGCCCGTAGAACTCCAAGAAGGAGCGGAAGAAGCCGCTCGCCGGCAGTCCCAGGCCGCGCATAAGGTGCAAGCGGAATATGACCCGCTCGCCCTCCTCCGGCGCCGGCGATATCTCTCCCTCCGGCGCGAGGCGGACCCGCACTAAGTCCCTGCCAGGAAGCCGCCGTGTCTGGCGGAGGATCTCGCTGTCGTCGTCGTCAACCTCGGAGCCATCCCACACTCTGGAGCGAACAACAGGCGGAGGAGGAGCTCATCGCTGCGGGCACGGCGTGGTTCGGAGCAGCAGCGGCAAGAAGAAGAAGAAGCAAGAAGGAGCGAAAGGAAGTGGGGAGAATGGGCGCGCGTGCTTCCCCGCCCCCTCCCCCCGCCTACTTGTAGGCTCGTGGGCTGAGAAGTCGAGGGGGCGGACGTGGGATTAACTGCGCCCGGGACCCCACGACCACCACGATTTACCACACAAAGTTACCACACACAATAACCGCGCGGGAACCCCAACCGTCCGCGCGGCCGCAATGGATCTGTTCGCATGCCGAGGCGCGATAGTGGCGGGCCCTGCCTGTAGGCCTGTCCTGTCGCGCGCGTGGGTGATCAGACTAGCTCCACCACGTGGCGCCTCGCGACGGGTCAACCACGGGTGGCAACCGGGAAGTTTATCAAGCACGCCGCCTGAACTCCGCCACAACGTTCAAACTTTTTTAGGGGCAAGTCGGCCTTGAGCAAGTCCGACTCCAACTAGTAGGCTTGACAGAAGACGGCCAGCGAAGCCCAGGCCCAACCGCCGGAGAGAAGAAACTATTGAGGCTCCACGACATGTCGCCCTTGGAGCCTCACCAGCTTCGTGGACTACTGTCGGAGTAATGGGCCACGGGTAGGCTAACCCAGGCCCAGAACCTTTCAAGACATTGAGGCAGACTGCGCCCCTCGAGATCCCAGGACCAAGAGCCGCCTTCTGAGAGTCGGCGGCGAGGCGGCCGGCTGCCCACTCGCGGCCGAGTCCTAGGGACGACTTCAGGATGAGCCGACTCCTGACTGGCGACTTCCAGAGAAGCCGGCCTTGGGGAATTGGCCCGCGACGCCAACAACCCCCATGCCCTCATAAAGAGGGACGGGACGGGGAGTGGCCATAGTAAGGTCCACTCCCACCCCTTTTCCAAGGGCAGGCGTGGCTACAGTATGCCATACCCGCGGAGATCTCCGCGCGGCGCGACACTGTTGCCATGTCGACCCTGACATCAGCCCCAGGGGCGGAGCCCTGTGCCCACGACGACCTGCTGGTACGACCCGGGGATGATGGGTCCCACCAGTCGGCGGGCGTACGAAAGATGGAGAAAGCACCGCCAATCGGCCCGGATGGGAGTCGGCCACCAGAAGTCGGCCGCCCCTCCCACGGGCCCCACGCGCCATTAATCAGACACGACAAGTAGTGGCCATAGTGATCGCCCGCCAGACGGCGGGGCTGTCACCACGACCTCATGACCGAGCCTGCGTCATTAGAGGCACGGCTATAGTAATCTGCAGCCGGCAAGACCCGCCCGTGGCGGACACGGCCTGTCAGCTCCACACCCAGCCAGTCGGCGGGCCCCAGGAGTCGGCGGATAAGACGACGGCCAGAGAGACTAACGGCTGGGCCCGCGCCTAGCCAGATTACCATTGTACCCCTGGGGGGTAGGCCTATATAAACCCCCCAGGGCATCCATGCAAAGGGTTGGAATCCATTAGCACTAGACCAGATCATATAGGAAGGAGAGAGCTAGCCTTGCCTTCTCCTACCTCCAGGAAACAACTCAAGGAGCAACCGTGTAAACACTTTGCCATAGTGATCATGCGAGACCCCGTAGAGCAGCAGTAGGGGTATTATCTCCCCGGAGAGCCCTGAAGCTAGGTAAGATTCACCGGCGTGCATGTCTTCGCCTTATCCCGTTTCCAGGCACCAGCGACGTTCTACTCGCGCCTACCATGATAAGCCATCCTTTGGCATATGTCGCACCCAACCCCCGACACCCGCTATATTAGTGTCCTTCCATGTTGAGCAGTCATCTGGCGGCAGCACCAACAGCCGCCGACGCAATCTAGTCTTCAGGTTGCAGTTATTTTGCGTCGACTCGATCGAGGCCTTGTATGGCATGGATTTTTATCCGGCCCCAAGTCGATCGGGGATTTAGTGAATCCCTCCCCCTTCACCAATACCCTACCATCTCATCTAAATCCTTCTCGCGTAAAAATACTATTTGGTATGTAGGGTATATTATATTGAGATAAGATTAAGCAAATAGCAATCTCAGATGGCCGACGTTTGCTGTGGAACATGTAGTTTGGCCGCTTCTAATCCGGCTTATGGCTGTGAAGACGTCCGTAGTAAAAGTAGTGGTTGAGTGGGCCATGAAATCTAAAGCAGCAGCATATACTACTTTGTACACGGCGAGATATACCAAAGCTGGGCGGACCTAAGCGTCAGCTGACGGCTTAGATATAGAGCTCATCTGAGCTCCTGCTCATAATAGTACTTTCGTTCTACACTTAAAAATTCAATATTTACAATCTTAGAAACAACCCGTAGAAGGAAAAACTTGCTATTGAACTGTAAGCATGATGAGTGGATTTTATGCATACCTTTTAGAGTATATTCTAGAGCAAAACTCCCTCATAAAATATCCATCTAGGACTTATACATGTCCCCAATGCATAGTTTCTGGTATTTACTCGTTTTACCAAATTTGTTGCACAACTTTTATTCTTATTTAGTTATTTTAGTTTTCATTTTTTTGTGGCCTTTGTAGGTGTATTAGCATGTTCATGGACTTGGCACATCAAAAGAACCAAGTTAGGAGTCAAACCGGAGAAGTTCTAGGCACCAGATGAAGGCCATATAGAGTATTTGATGAGTAGATAATTATTAACGTGCCAAAATTGTATGTGCAAGGCAACAAACGCATCGAGCTTTTCACTAGCAATCCAACAAGCCCAACACTAGTAGAAACCAAGGCTTTGGTCTAGGCCAGATAAGGGCATTAATCTCGGTTCTCTTATGAACCGGGACCAATGGGTGCATCAGTCCCGGTTCGTGAGGCCAGGGCGCCGGCCGGGCCTCGGGGGGCATTGGTCCCGGTTCGTCTGACCCCTTTGGTCCCGGTTCTAGAAACGAACGGGGACCAATGGGCCTCACTCCTGGCGCAGCCCCTTTAGTCCCGGTTGGTGGCTGGAACCGGGACTAAAGAGCATGCTTCTGTCCCAGTTCTAGCCACCAACCAGGACTAAAGAGATGCCTATATATATATGCTCGCCCCTGCCCGCTCACTCCTCTGTTTTTTGGCCGGCCGGCGTGTGGGAGGTGTGTGCCGCTCTGCTCTCACCTCCTATGCACATGAGGTGTTCGATGAAATGCCCGAGCCACACTATAGCTTTCTCCTCTCCAAGATCCATTTTCCTCAAGATTTGTCTAGTTCTGGTGGTCCGTCTCGTCCCGTCCCCGTCCTCACCGCCGTCGATCACCTGCGCCGATCTCGTCGCTGGCACCACCGTGGTGAGCCTCTTGTTCTTATCTTCTTTCTAAAATAAAAAAAATTCTTACTTGTATGATTTAGATGGATACTTGTATAATTTTCTTACTTTTATTATTGTTTTTTATTATATAGTGCCATGGTTTTGGTATCCGCCCCCGTCGTTCCTCGTCCTATCTATGATTCAGATGTGGTATGCTATCTTTCATAACCATTTGTTTCATTTAGTGTTTATGACCAATGTGAGGTGGATGTTTTTATCTAGGAGGTATGTGAACCAAAAATTCCAACCGACCCTCTTGTCGAGAGGTTAAATTTAGTTGAAAAATAAAACAATTACTTGAAGAAAAAAATGAAAAGAATTGAGGAGGAGAAGATGGAATTGGAGTTGCATGTTGCCGATGTCGTCGATGATCAGAACATCAAGATGGATGCAATGCGCTTGAAGATTAGAAATATTAGAAAATATGCCATTGATACTAAGGCTTGGTATAATTATGTTGTTGGATCAATTGTTACCTTAGTTGTGATTATGATCGCATTTGTTGTTGCATTTAAATGTTTTACATAATTTCAATGATGTTTTAGTTAGATGCTCTAGAGAGCTATATGTTGTTCTGTGAGAAGTATGTATGAACTTTATGTATTTATTTTTTAAGTAATAACATCTGATCACTATTGTACTTTGGTTTTAATGTGATGATGAATTGTATTAATTTGGTCACTTATCTATTCATGATGTTCTGTAATTGTTTTTGATACACTTAATTATATAATGCATGCAGATGAACTGACAATGGATGTACGGTGACTGACGCACCTTCGAGTATATTGAGGGCCTGCATAAATTTCTCAAAGTGGCCGAGGCAAACAAGCATAATGGTTTTATGTATTGTCCATGTACTATCTGTGAGAATATGAATGATCACTCTTCCTTGAAAACTCTTCACGTCCACCTGCTTGAGAAGGGTTTCATGCCACACTATAATGTTTGGACCAAGCACAGAGAAAGAGGGGTAATGATGGAAGACAATGAAGAAGAAGAGGATGATGATAACTATCCCCTGAATACGGTGATACTACAATGGGGGAAGTTGAAGATCAAGAGGCACCAGACGATGTGCCCGATGATGATCTTCGCCATGTTATTGTTGATGCGAAAAGACAATGCCAAAGTGAAAGGGTGAAGTTAAAGTTCGATCGCATGTTAGAGGGTCACAAAAAGGGCTGTACCCAAATTGCGAAGATGGCAACATAAAGCTCAGTACCACACTAGAATTGCTACAATGGAAGGTAGACCATGGTGTATCTGACAACCAATTTGGGAAGCTACTGAAAATAATGAAGAAGAAGCTTCCAAAGGATAACAAATTTCCCGACAGTACATACGAAGCAAAGAAGGCTCTATGCCCTCTAAGATTGGTGGTGTAGAAGATACATGCATGCCCTAATGACGGTATCCTCTATCACGGTGAGTACGAGGATTTGAACGCTTGCCCGGTATGCAGCGCATTGTGGTATAAGATCAGAAGAGATGACCCTAATGATGTTGAGGGTGAGCGCTCCAGGAAGAGGGTTCCCGCCAAGGTGATGTGGTTTGCTCCTATAATACCACGGTTGAAACGTCTGTTCAGAAACAACAAGCATGCCAAGTTGATGCAATGGCACAAAGAGGACCGAAAGAAACATGGGAAGTTGAGTGCACCCGTTGACGGCTCGTACCGGAGAAAAACTTAGAGGAAGGTGGGGGCATTTTGAAGGTGACGCAAGGAACATATGGTTTGGTTTAAGCACAGATGGCATTAATCCTTTTGGGGTGCAGAGCAGCAATCGTAGCACCTGACCCGTGACTCTATGTATCTATAACCTTCCTCCTTGGTTGTGCATGAAGCGGAAGTTCATTATGATGCTAGTGCTCATCCAAGACCCTAAGAAACCTGGAAACAACATTGATGTGTACCTAAGGCCATTAGTTGAAGAACTTTTACAGCTGTGGAATGGAAAAGGTGTATGCGTGTGGGATGAGCACAAACAGGAGGAATTTGGCCTACATGCGTTGCTGTTTGTACCCATCAATGATTGGCCTGCTCTTAGTAACCTTTCAGGACAGAGAAACAAGGGATACCACGCATGCACGCACTATTTAGATGACACCGAAAGTATATATTTGGACAAATGCGGGAAGAATGTGTACCTAGGACATCGTCAATTTCTTCCGACCAACCATCAATGTCAAAGAAAGGCAAGCATTTCAAAGCTGAGGCGGATCACCGGAAGAAGCCCACCCTCCATACTGGTGATCACATTCTTGATATGGTCAAGGATTTACAAGTAATCTTTAGAAATGGTCCCGGAGGACTATCTGTTTTGAATGACGCCGAGGGACGCGCACCCATGTGGAAGAAGAAATCTATATTTTGGGACCTACCCTATTGGAAAGACCTAGAGGTCCGCTCTGCAATCGACATGATGCACATGATGAAGAATATTTGTGTGAACCTACTAGGATTCTTGTGCGTGTATGGGAAGACAAAAGATACACCGGAGGCACGAGAGGACCAGCAATGTGTGCACGAAAAAGACGACATGCATCCAAAGCAGTATCAAGGTCCTGCCAGCTATGCTCTTACCAAAGAAGAGAAGGAAATCTTCTTTGAATGTCTGCTCAGTATGAAGGTCCCATCTAGCTTCTTGCAGAATATAAAGGGAATAATAAATATCCCAGAGAACAAGTTCAAGAACCTAAAGTCTCATGACTGCCACGTGATTATGACGCAACTGCTTTCGGTTGCATTGAGGGGGCTTCTACCGGAAAATGTTTGATTATCCATTGTGAAGCTATGTGCATTCCTCAATGCAATCTCTCAGAAGGTAATCAATCCATAAATCCTACCAAGTTTAAAGAATGATTTGGTGCAATGTCTTGTCAGTTTCGAGCTGGTGTTCCCATTATCCTTATTCAATATCATGACACACATCCTAGTTCATCTACTCGACGAGATTGCCATTCTGGGTCCTATATTTCTACACAATATGTTCCCCTTTGAGAGGTTCATGGGAGTCTTAAATAAATATGTTCATAACCGTGCTAGTCCAGAAGGAAGCATCTTCATGGGTCGCTAAACAGAGGAGGTCCTTGTGTTTTGTGTTGATTTCATTCCCGACCTTAAGCCGATTGGTGTCCCTCAATCACGGTATGAGGGGAGACTGCCTGGAAACTGCACGCTAGGAGCGGACTCAATAATATGTAGGGACGTTCATTCTTGGGCTCAAGCACACTACATAGTTCTACAGAATTCTACCTTGGTGATCCCATATGTCAATGAACACAGAATATTCTGCGCTACAAACACCCGGAGCAGTGTAACGACTGGATTACATGTGAACACATCAGGACTTTGGGCGGTTGGTTCCAAACACATCTCATGGGTAACACCACTGTTGGAGATGAGCTGTACTCATTGGCCAGGTCACCATCTTCGATTGCATTGACTTACAAAGGGTACAAGATAAATGGGAATACATATTACACGATCGCCCAAGATCAAAAGAGCACCAACCAAAACAGTGGTGTCCCAGGTTGATGCAACAACCAAGAGGGGAAAGAACACATATTATGGTTACATAGTGGACATATGAGAACTTGACTATGGACATGGTTTTAAGGTCCCTTTGTTTCCGTGCAAATGGGTCAATCTGTCAGGAGGCGGGGTACAGGTAGACCCATAGTATGGAATGACAACAGTTGATCTAAACAATCTTGGGTACACAGACAAACCATTCTTCCTAGCCAATGATGTGGCGCAGATTTTCTATGTGAAGGACATGTCTTCCAAACCGAGAAAAAGGAAAGATAAGGAAGTGAATACATCATACGATGAGCCAAAGCGCCACATAGTTCTTTCAGCGTCGTGGGAGTGGAGGACAAGATAGACATGTATGAAGATTATGAAAAGTTTCATGAAATTCCTCCCTTCAAAGTGAAGGCTGACCCAAGCACCCTGTTAAATGATGAAGATTATCCATGGTTACGGCGCAATAAGCAAGGGACACACGCCAAGAAAAAGTGAAGACTTTCTCTCCACAACTATTCTGATGATGGCTTTGATTACGTGAAGGAAAAAATGTAATCCCTTTGTAGTAGATGAGTTTTCGTCCGAAACCCTGATACTTCCAAAGAGATTGTCCATTTTGTATTGCTTTTCAATTTCATGGTCATTTAGCTAAAAAAACAATAAATGCATGAAAAATAGCAAATGAAGTCAGAAAGGCTTGAAAATTGATGATGTGGCTTTGAAAGGTGCATGTTGAATGTACAAAAAGTCTACAGTTGAAATAATTTCAAAAAAATGAAATGCCTTTGTAACAGATGAGTTTTCGTCCGAAACCGTGATACTTCGAAAGAGATTGCCCTTTTTGTACATGAAGTGCATCTAGTTTTTGCCGTAACCCTCTCAACTTTTTAACATATGCTATGTGGGTGAAATGATGACACCATGCCAACTTTCAACCTTTTCAGAGTTCATTTGTAGTGCTTTTCAATTTCAGGGCATTTATCTAAAAAAATTCAATAAATGCACGAAAAAAAGCAATTGAAGTCAGAAAGGGTTGAAAATTGATTATGTGGCTTTGAATGGTGCATGTTGAACGCACAAAAAGTCTACAGTTGAAATAAGTTAAAAAAATGAAATGCCTTTGTAACAGATGAGTTTTCGTCCGAAACTATGATACTTCGAAAGAGATTGCCCATTTTCTACATGAAGTGCATCCAGCTTTTGCCGTAATCCTCTCAACTTTTTAGCATATGCTATGTGGGTGAAATGATGATACCATGCCAACTTTCAACCTTTTGAGAGTTCATTTGTAGTGCTTTTCAATTTCAGGGCCATTTAGCTCAAAGAATGAACTAATAGCAAAAATAATAAACTAAAAATCTTTTATAAAACTCTAATAGCAAAAAGAATGAACTAAAAAGAAACAACTAAAAAGAATCAAAATAATATTGACTAAAAGTATCAAAGTATTTATTTGTTAAAAAGAATGAACTAAAAACAATCAACTGAAAATTAACTGAAAAGAATGAACTAAAAAAATCAATTAAAATATTTTGTTATGATCAACTAAAACATAACTATAATATTCTTTTATAGCAAAAAGAATCAACTAAAAAGCTTTTATAAACCTCTAGTTATTCTCAAAATAATATTAACTTAAAATTATATAAAATTTATGCAACTAAAATTATCAAAGTCTTTTTTGTTAAAAACTTTAATAGCAAAAGGAATTTTCATAAAGTTTTTTTCTTAAAATCTTTAATAGCAAACTAAAATAACAAGAAAAAATTGGCCACCTACTAGGCCACAACGGCATGCATACGACTAGAAACACAACTACTAGCTGGGCCAGGATGCAGGCCCGCTGGGTGCTACCTCTTGAGCTTGCGTTGGTTTTCCCCTTGAATAGGAAAGGGTGATGCAGCAAAATAGAGTAAGTATTTCCCTCAGTTTTTGATAACCAAGGTATCAACCCAGTAGGAGACAACGCACAAGCCACTGAATACCTGCACAAACAAACACCAACTTGCATCCAACGCAACAAAGGGGTTATCAATCCCTTCACAGTTATTTGCAAAGTGAGATCTGATATAGATGGATAAAAGGTAAGTAATATTTTTGGTTTACTAGCACAAATGCCCGTGCGTTGCAATGGAGAAAAAATTGATGTGTGTTCACTAAAAAGAAAGCGGCACGACAATATTCGTATGTTGCCACCTGGTGGTCGCAAAAAGGCCATGCTGAGATTTAGAATAAAAGCATCATCAACTACACATTAGTCATAATGAAAAAAGCCTTAACACTGTTAATAAGAAACACATATTTTTTCGTAACCCTGAAATCTACTCTCTCCCTTCAGGTTTCTCAGGCCTACCTCACAAATGTCAGCAAATAGGGTAGATATTGATTGAAGAGAATGGATATCACATGCTCAAAACCACACAATTAACACACTTGCGTTTTTCATAAAATATTGGATTGGAAAGATAACTGTTGCATGAACGTGCAACTACTATCCACTGTTCAGTTTGTCAGATTGTTTGCAACAACTTCTTTTCGGGGCGCTAGTTCAGGACATGTCATAGTGAATTGATCCGGGTGAATAACACTAACTTTTGATTGACATGTTGGTCACATCCTCCTCGACCCCGAAATAATGTATTGCTGGTAAACATTTGTAAATATGTGTTGTCATTGAATTCTGATAAACTAACCTTTTGTACGTTAGACCTATATAAGAGAGCATAGACCTAGAGAAGTAACCGAAGTTAACCAATAAGGACTTATATATAGCATTTTTCTTGTTGGGCTTGCAAAATTAATGAGTAACATGAATCATGCTAAACTCTAGAATGCACTATAATTCGTGAGATTTAACAAGTAATTCCATGAAGTGCCAATGTCTGCATGGAGAGTACATATAAACCTTTAAAGGAGAAACACCCCTAAATTTTAAAACATAATGATATACAAGAGAGTTAATACCAAATCCCATATAAATAGACGCTGACAAACATGGCACTGCTGCTAATTTGAAGGGTTAAATTATTAGTGTGACCTATATTGTGGAGAATTTCATCAAACACGTGGAAAGCACATACAGTATGCCTGCAATACGATAGATCAGCACCAATCCCAGCATAACTAAGAACACAAATTGTAATCTTGACCTCTAGTTGTGGATTGGTGCAGCACTTGGAGGTTTCTTGCCACCGCATTAGAGAATCTCCAGCCGTTCGGCCCCCCAGGACACCGAAAAAGAGCCGCCTAGGGCCAAACCGCCGTTTCCTTGGTGTGTAGGGGTGATTGCGTTCCCAGTCGACGCCCCCCAGGTCACCGGCAAAAATCACGTGAACTCAGTGATGTTTCATAGAAATTTATACAAACTTGGCGATCTGGCACAAACTCGGCGATATTTCATAGAAATTTGTACAAAAATAGATAAACATGCAAACTACGCCTAGAACTATACCTAGCCCTGCTACGCCGCGACCGCCGCTCGCCATCTACATGTCGAGGAGCCTGTTGAAACGGGTGTAGACACCACTGTCGTCATCGTCGTCGTCGCCGTCACGCCCCCACCATCCCTACTGCACCCCTGGCCAGGGCCGCCGACGCGAGATGGGGGGTTGGACGGCCTCGCCCTCCTTGTCACTGTCGAGGACAATGACACCACCCTCACTACAAAAAAATACAGTTCCATGATGATACATGTTTGTCACAGTAGGTCACATTTTTTGTCATGCATATACATCCATGACGATTTTATGACAGAATCAAGATAGTCATAGCTGTGCTGTCATAGAAGTGTTCCATGACATTACCAAAATTATCATCACGGAGGTGTCCACTTCCATCACGATAAATTGCGCATCATGGAAGTTCTTTCGTCAAGGGTGATCGACACATGGCATCCACCGTAACGGAACACCGTTAAGCTATCGAGTCCGGTTTTGGATCTGATAACCCGCTAACAGCCCAGACCAATGAGGATTTTCCACGTGTAAAATTCTCATTGGCCGGAGGAAACATGTGTTGGCTCACCGTTGGGACAGATGTCATCCATTCATTGGACAGGAGGCGCCTATGATAGGTCGACACGTGGAACGGCCCAACAGTGGCGCATTCCGGTGAAAAAGGCCGGCCCAGTAAAAATTAGCAGGCCACCCCTATGATAGGTCGACACGTGGAACGGCCCACCAGATGCAGGGCCTGATGTTTCCGCTCCAGGAGACGCGTTTGAGCTCAAGTGGGAGTTCGACGAAGACTCTCAACGTTACTATGTTTCCTTTCCTGATGATCAGTAGTGGTGCCCAGTTGGGGGTGAACGGGACCGTTGTCGCATGTTGGGTTCTCTTTTATTTTGGCGCCGTAGTCGGGCCATGAGTGTTTGGATGATGTAATGTTATTTATGTACTTGATTGACGTGGCGAGTGTAAGCCAACTATGTTATCTCCCCTTTCATTATTATATTACTTGGGATGTTGTGAAGATTGCCTAACTTGCGACATATACCATCAATGCGATTATGCCTCTAAGTCGTGCCTCGACACATGGGAGATATAGTCGCATCGAGGGTGTTACAAGTTGGTAATCAGAGCCTTCCCCGACCTTAGGAGCCCCATTGCTTGATCATTATTAGCGGCCGAGTTGTGTCTAGAAATTTTTTTTGAGTCATTTAGGAATTATATATCGGAGAGTTTAGGAATTCTTTTTACTTCCCAGTCTCCTCATCGCTCTGGTAAGGCATCCTGACGTAGAGTTTTGACTCTTCTCTTCTCAAATTTCACTAATTTTTTTTAGGATCACACGGGTATCTTGGAATCGTTCCGATGGTTTTATGATGAGAACATTGTCTTGGTGCCTCCTGTCAGGGGTTTAGTGGAAGTGTCCCGGGGAGTTGAGCTCTGAGGTGTTGTCATCATAATTTTATAGTTGCAGTTGTGGAATACCTGAGTTTAGTACGCCGACATCAAAAATCTCTATTATGCAGTTCATTGGTGAGATAACCTCGACGCCACCTAGTACTGGGGCGGGAGTTCGGGAGTATCGCCATAACTTGTATAACGGATGCTTTTCGAAGTTTGAGGTAGATGGTTTCCGAAGGTTTCTTGGTTATGTGTTGAAGGATGGATACAGCTGGATGTAGGAATTGCTAGTTTGGGTGAGATATTATGCTTCCCCTGTATCCCCAACACCTGATTGCATAACTGGAAAGGTTCGGGAGTTTCATAGGTGGGAATTCTTGTAGCTCTAGTTCTTCTTCCACGGATGTTGGTTTGAGATTGGGATTTCTTACCGATTCTTCGTTCTTGATCCGTACCTTGTTGATTTATTTCTCTACCTTAATTCTACGTGGCTTCTCAATTTATGGATATGTGACCATTTCAAGAGGAATGCATTCGTTCATTTTGTTCGGATGTGAAGACTATATGTTGCAATTTTCATTCCATTGGATTCAGCTTCAATAATTTTCTATCAATGTGCTAATGGTGGTCAACCTCTTCAGGATGGCTCCTCCAACGCGCATGACTCCGAATCCTGATCCGCCACCACCTCCACCTCCTCCGAAGGCATGGCAAGCTGTGATGGCCCCAACCAATGCAAACACACAGTTGATCATGCAAATTCTTCAAGAGCGCAATCAAGGCAACCAAGGGAATCAAGGCAGCAATCAGAATCACTTTGCTTCACTCAACTAGTTCCTTGCTAACGGGCCAAAGACTTTCAGCAATTGTGTTGAGGCAACCGATGCTGACGATTGGCTTGTGGATCTGTGCAAGCGTTTCGAGTGCAGTAACGTCAGGCCTAAGGACTTTGTTAAGTTCGCTTCCTTCCAACTCAAAGATCAAGCTGCAGAATGATTCCAGCAGTACAAGGACTCCAGAGGTGGACGTGTTATCACTTGGGATGATTTCCGTCGAGATTTCTGAGCTCATCATATTCCTCAGAGCATGGTTGAAAGCAAGCGTGAGGAATTCCGCAATCTGAAGCAAGGCTCTTTGTTTGTCTATGACTACAACAAGTTGTTCCAGAAGCTCGCCCGCTTTGCCAAGAAGGATGTACCTGATGAGAAGAGCATGATATACCAGTTCAGGGGTGGTCTCAGAGAAGAAATCCAGCTAGCTCTTGTTCTCTTCGAGCCCTTGAGATACGATGAGTTCTACAACATGGCACTGAAGCAAGAGGCTGCTCAGTTGAGGTGTGATGCTTCCAAGAAGCGAGCCAGAGATGTTACTTCTTCTTCCTCTACTCAAGTGGCCAAGCAGCAAAAGTATTGGCTTCCTCCTCCTCCGTTCCGTCAGCCGTATCAGCAGAAGAGCAAAGGTGGCAGTGATTCTTGCCACCCACCCAAACCTGGCTTTCAGAACAAGACTTCGTCTCAAGCTCCAAGATCGAGTGCTCCGTATCACCGTCTGCTTTCAGAGGTCACGTGCAACAAGTGCCAACAGAAGGGTCACTATGCCAACAAGTGTCTCAACCAGAGGCGTCTTCCTCCTCCTCCTCCTGTCAGATCGGCAAGTACAGCTGTGGTCAAGCATAACCCCAAGCACGCCAAGGTCAATTTGTTGAATGCAGCTCAGGCAGAGGACTCACCAGATGTGATCATGGGTAACCTTCCTGTTAACGATGTTCCTATTCCATTGAAGATTGTGTCTCCGGGCAAGCAAATGACTTCTAACAATTGCGTCCCGGATGTCTCTATTACGTTGGGTGACTACAAGTTTCTCTCTTCTCCGGTGGTTCTTGGTAACTCGGATATTGATCTTATTCTCGGAATGGATTGGCTTTCTAAGCACAAGGCTCAGCTTGATTGTGCTGCAAGGCAGATTCAATCGACTCATTCATCTGAGGATGTAATTGTCTTTGCCGCTCGTGATGATACCATCCGTCTGTTTTCTCTCAATGAGAAGGGTGAACTGGATGCTATCTCGCAAATTCCAGTCGTTTGCGAATATCAAGACGTCTTTCCAGAAGAGCTTCCAGGAATGCCTCCACACCAGCCAGTTGAATTCGTTATTGATCTTGAGCCCGGCACGGAACCTGGGTGCAAACGTCCTTACAAGCTCGGACCTGAAGAGTTGAAGGAGCTAAAGAAGCAACTCGATATTCAAGAGAAAATGGGTCTCATCCGGCCTAGTTCTTCTCCGTGGGGTTGTGGTGTTCTTTTTGTGAAGAAGAAGGATGGAACGGACCGACTTTGTGTTGATTACCGTCCAGTGAACAAGAAGACCATCAAGAACAAATATCCACTTCCCAACATCAATGAGCTGTTCGAACAACTCAAGGGTGCTCAAGTATTCTCCAAGCTTGATCTCCGCATGGGTTATCATCAGATTCGAATCCGTGAGCAAGATATTCCAAAGACGGCTTTCAGGACAAGCTTTGGTTCATATGAATACACTGTCATGTATTTTGGCCTCGTCAACGCTCCTCCGACGTTCTCTCGCATGATGAACTTCATCTTCAACGCCTACACCAATGACTTCGTTTTGGTCTATCTCGACGACATTCTGGTTTTCTCGAAGAACAAGGAAGATCATGCCAAGCACTTGCGTTTGGTACTCGATAAGCTAAGGGAACATCAGTTCTACGCCAAGTTCTCCAAGTGTGAATTTTGGCTCGATGAGGTTCTTTATCTTGGTCATATCATCTCTGCCAAGGGTATTGCCGTGAACCCTGAGAAGGTGTCTGCAATTGTGAATTGGGAACCTTCTCAGAACGTGAAACAACTCCGTAGCTTCCTCGGTCTCGCAAGCTATTGTCGAAGATTCGTTGAAAACTTTTCTAAGATCGCGAAGCCTCTCTCAAATCTTCTCCAGAAGCACGTCAAGTATGTTTGGTCTCCGGAGTGTGACATTGCTTTCAACACTTTGAAAGAGAAATTGATCACTGCTCCAGTTCTCACTCCGCCTGATGAATCCAAGCCGTACGAGGTCTTTTGTGATGCCTCTCTCCAAGGTCTTGGCGCAGTTTTGATGCAAGAGAAGAAAGTTGTTGCTTATACATCTCGCTAGTTGAAGCCTAATGAGAAGAACTACCCCACTCATGATCTCGAGTTGGCGGCAGTTGTGCATGCTCTTTTGACTTGGAGACATCTTCTATTGGGAAGAAAAGTGGACATTTTCACTGACAAGAGTCTCAAGTACATCTTTACTCAGCCTAATCTCAACCTCAGGCAAACTCGATGGGTCGAAATGATTCAAGAGTATAATCCGAGTATTGAGTATACTCCAGGCAAGGCCAACGTGATTGCTGATGCTTTGAGCAGGAAAGCTTACTGCAATAGTCTGATTCTCAAGCCTTATCAACCCGAGCTTTGTGAAGCTTTCCGCAAACTTAATCTGCAAGTTGTTCCTCAAGGTTTCCTCGCCAACCTTCAAGTCTCTCCTACCTTGGAAGACCAGATTCGCCAAGCCCAGCTTCTTGATGCTATGGTGAAAAAGGTGAAGATTGGGATTGCCAAGAGTCAGTCCAAGTACAAGTGCTACCGCCTTGATGACAAGGACACTCTCTTCTTCGAGGATCGTATTGTTGTACCCAAAGGTGACCTCCGTAAAGTGATCATGAACGAGGCTCACAATTCTCTCCTCTCCATCCACCCTGGGAGCACGAAGATGTATCAGGACCTCAAGCAAGCTTATTGGTGGACTCAAATGAAGCGCGAGATTTCTCAATTCGTGAATGAATGCGATGTCTGTAGAAGATTGAAGGAAGAACACCAAAGACTAGCTGGTCTCCTCCAACCTCTTGCCATTCCAGAATGGAAGTTTGACCACATTGAAATGGACTTCGGGACTGGGTTTCCAAAGTCCAAGCGTGGCAATGATGCTATATTCGTTGTCATCGACAAACTCACCAAAGTGGCTCATTTTCTGCCTATCAAAGAGTCGATCACTGCAGCTTAATTGGCGGAACTCTATACCTCTTGTATTGTCTCTATGCACGGTATTCCACAAGTGATCTCTTTAGACCGTGGCAGCATCTTTACCTCCAAGTTTTGGGATTCTTTTCAGAAGGCCATGGGCACCAACATCCTCTTCAGCACAGCTTTCCATCCTCAAACTAGCGGTTAAGTCGAGCGTGTCAACCAGATTCTTGAAGATATGCCCAGGGCTTGTGTGATCTCTTTCGGCATGAAGTGGGAGGATTGTCTTCCTTATGCTGAATTCTCCTACAACAACAGTTTTCAAGCAAGTTCGGGCAAGGCCCCATTTGAAATTCTGTATGGCAGGAAGTGCCGTACCCCTCTCAACTGGTCTGAAACCGGTGAACGTCAGCTTTTGGGTAATGAATTAATCACAGAGACAGAAGAAATGTGCAAAGTCATTCAAGATAACCTCAAAGCATCCCAATCCCGTCAGAAGAGCTACTATGATAGTAAGCACCGTGATTTAGCTTTCTAGATCGGAGATCATGTTTACCTCCGCGTCTCTCCTATGAAAGGTACTCGTCGCTTCGGTATCAAAGGGAAGCTTGCCCCCAGATACGTGGGACCTTTCAAGATTGTCAGCAAGAGAGGCGACCTCGCCTATCAACTCGAGCTTCCTTCAAACTTTGCAAATGTTCATGACGTGTTCCATGTCTCTCAGCTTCGAAAGTGCTTCAAGACTCCTGACCGCACCGTCAACTTCGAGGACATTGAGCTCCAAGAAGATCTCCCTTATCGTGAGCACCCAGTTGCTATTCTTGAAGAGACTGAACGCAAGACTCGCAACAAGTCAATCAAATTTCTCAAAGTCAAGTGGTCACACCATTCCGACTGTGAAGCTACCTGGGAACGCGAGGATCACCTCCGTTCTGAGTACTCGGCGTTCTTTCAGTCCTAGATCTCGGGACGAGATCCTTTCATAGTGGTGGAGTGTTGTAACACCCCGGATGTAACTTTCCCAATTTGTACTCCAACTCTTGCCGTTTCCGGCATTAAGTTATATTTTTTCCTCGGGTTCGGGTCTTTGTCTCCGTGTGTTGTTGTCGTTGTCATGCATCTCATATCATGTCATCATGTGCATTGCATTTGCATACGTGTTCGTCTCATGCATTTGAGCATTTTCCCCGTTGTCCGTTTTGCATTCCGGCGCTTCGTTCTCCTCCGGTGGTCATTTCTACCTTTCTTTCGTGTGTGGGGATTAAACATTTCCGGATTGGACCGAGACTTGCCAAGCGGCCTTGGTTTACTACCGGTAGACCGCCTGACAAGATTCGTATCATTTGGACTTTGTTTGATACTCCAACGGTTAACCGAGGGACCGAAAAGGCCTCGTGTGTGTTGCAGCCCAACACCCCTCCATTTTGGCCCAAAACCCACCTAACTCTGCTCCATCATCTAGAGCGTTCGATCATGATCGCGTGGCCGAAAACCGCACCTCATTTGGACTCTCCTAGCTCCCTCTATGCCTATTTAAACACCCCCCCCCCCGATTTTCGGATCTCCTTCCTGCCCGAAACCCTAAAAAAATCAACCTCGCGCGCCGGACATGTCCGTTTCTCGCCGGACACACGCCGCCGCCGCCCGCAGCCACTGAGGGGCTGCCACGTGGCCTCCCCGTGCCGCCTCCTCCGCCGGCCCGCAGCGGCCCATCGCGGGCCCTCCCCGCCGCCACTCGGGCCCGCGCACTACCGCCGCCTCCCGCCTGCCCACGCCGCCTCGCGCCGCCATCCGCCGCCGAGCCGCCATCGCCGCCCCGCCGCAGCTCCTCGCCGGCCCCGCCGCCTCCGGCCGCCGCACCGCCCGCGGCCGCGCCGCGCCGCGCCTCCCGACCCGAGCCGCCGCCGCCCCGGTCGCGCACCATCGCCGCCTCCTCCCTCACCGGCCGGCGAGCCCGCCAAGTCCGGCCGCCTCCTCCGACGAACCTCGAACGGCGCGCCCTGATGAATAGTGTCCCGGGCCGATCTAGATCTGAAAAAAAACCCTAATTCGGAGGTTGAATTTTTCCTAAGTCCCGAAAATCTTAGTCCAAGTGCTCATGTTCGTAGCTCCGTAACTTTGCATTCGTAGCTCCGATTCATGCATATAGCATATCAAAATGTTTGCCTAAAAGAGTAGATCATTTCATTACATTGCATCATTTTCATTTTAGCTCATCTTGATGCCCGAAATGCTGTTAGAAGGAGGCTACTTGAGTTAATTGTCAGATCTGCTACTCCATTTAGGTTTTTGTCATTTTTGCCATGATTAATGTGTGCATGATATGCCATGATGCTCTACATATGTTTTGTTAAGGGTTTTTTCATCTTTCCAGAGGTGCAACCCATGTATTTTTGTGATGTGTGTGGTGACTTGTGCAAGCTTGCAAAGTGGTGCACTTGCTAATTCTGTTTTCAGGGACTTAGCATTTCCACTAAGTCCTTGAGCTGTTTATCTCATGATGCCATATGTTCATGTTGTTTCCTAGTGACGTGCCTCTTTTGAGGATGATCAGTAAGGATGTTTCGTTAATATTGTAGTGCGCTATCCGTCCATGCCTTTGTTTGCAATTATGGAGCACCCTAGCTTGAGTCAATCGAGCTCTGCTTTTGCTACTTTGTGAATCTGGGCAGATTGTCAACTTGTTTGCAATTTTGCCGGTGATGTTGTAGTTGATCCGTGCATGCTATTCTTTTGTTATTGCCATGTCTAGCTAGCATTTTGTGCCTTCTTGATGGATGTATGCTTGTCTTGTCATGACTTGCACCGTAGTGAGTGCATCGAGCTCGTAAACATGCCTACTTGAGTTATATTTCAGCATGTGCCAGTTTTTCACTAAGTCTGAAAACTGATTATGTTTTGCCATGTTCACATGCTTGCAATTGTATTTTCTGATCCATTTTGGCTCAAGGTCACTAAGGGACTTTTGTTAAGCTCTTTGAGTAGCTCCATGCAATGCTTTAATTTGCCATGTTCAGGTCCTGTAGCATGTAGTTTTGTTGCTCCGAAGAGGGCTACCTGATCTGAGATTCCAGACAAGTGTTAATTTCACTAAGTCTGAAATCTGTTTGCCATATGCATTTTTGCCATGCTTGTTTGAACCTGTTAATGGATGAATTGGCCATAGCTCAATGCTATACTTTTGTTAAGCATCTTGTGTGCATCCCTGCCATGTATTTTGTTGTCATGTTTGGGTGCTGTAGCATGTTCATCTCATTGCATTTAGATGGCTACTTGCTGTAAATCGCAGACCGGTGTCATTTTTGTATCGCTTGCCATTTCCAAACCGTAACTCCGATTCCGGCATTCTTTATATCGTTTTCAAGTGATTTCATCTCATATTTCCAGTGGCACACTTGGATTTCGAAGTTGAGGCCAGGTTCATGCTTTTCCTGTCATATCTTGCATTTCGCATCCCGCATCGCATCCCTCATAGCATATCATCATTGCATCATATTGCTTGATCCTTGCACGTGGTTGATTGTATCCTTGTTGCTTGTTTGTCCTGTTTGGGTAGATCCGAGAGACGAGTTCGCTAACGAGGATCCCGTTTAGTTTGCTTTCGAGGATCCAGTCAACTCTGACAACTGAGCAGGCAAGATGATCATACCCTCGAAATCACTACTATCTTTGCTATGCTAGTTTGCTCGCTCTTTTGCTATGTCAATGCTACGATGCCTACCACTTGCTTGCAAGCCTCCCAAATTGCCATGTCAAACCCCTAACCCACCTTGTCCTAGCAAACCGTTGATTGGCTATGTTACCGCTTTGCTCAGCCCCTCTTATAGCGTTGCTAGTTGCAGGTGAAGAGTGGAAGTCGTTCCTTGTTGGAACCTTTATTTACTTGTGGGGATATCATTATATTGCCATGTTATCTTAATGCATCTATATACTTGGTAAAGGGTGGAAGGCTCGGCCTCTCGCCTAGTGTTTTTTTCCACTCTTGCCGCCCTAGTTTCCGTCATATCGGTGTTATGTTCCCGGATTTTGCGTTCCTTACGCGGTTGGGTTATAATGGGAACCCCTTGATAGTTCGCCTTGATTAAAGCTTTTCCAGCAATGCCCAACCTTGGTTTTACCATTTTCCACCTAGCCTTTTCTTTCCCTTGGGTTCTGCAGACTCAAGGGTCATCTTATTTAAACCCCCCCGGGGCCAGTGCTCCTCTGAGTGTTGGTCCAAAGAGAGCCACTTGCAGCGCCACCTCGGGGCAACTTGAGGGTTGATTTTAGTTGTACGTAGTGTTCATCTGAGTGTGCCTTGAGAAAAAGATATGTGCAGCTCCTATCGGGATTTGTCGGCACATTCGGGCGGTGTTGCTGGACTTGTTTTAACCTAGTCGAAGTGTCTTGAATTACCGAGATACCGAGTCTGATCGGAACGTCTTGGGAGGAGGTCTATTCCTTCGTTGACTGTGAGAGCTTGTCATGGGCTAAGTTGGGACTCCCCTGTAGGGATTTGAACTTTCGGAAGTCGTGCCCGCGGTTATGGGCAGATGGGAATTTGTTAATGTCTGGTTGTAGATAACTGGAACCTTAACTCAATTAAAATGAATCAACTGAGTGTGTTACCGTGATGGCCTCTTCTCGGCGGAGTCCGGGAAGTGGACACGGTGTTGGAGTAATGTTTGCGCAGGTTGTTCTCTAGTTTCTCGCTCGCGCTTTGCCTCCTCTTCTCGCCCTCTTTTGCGAATAAGTTAGCCACCATATTTTGCTAGTCGCTTGCTGCAGCTCAACTCATTTTTACCTTGCCTTTACCTATAAGCTTAAATAGTCTTGATCGCGAGGGTGCGAGATTGCTGAGTCCCTGTGGCTCACAGATTACTGTTACACCAGATGCAGGGCCTGATGTTTCCGCTCCAGGAGACATGTTTGAGCTCAAGTGGGAGTTCGACGAAGACTCTCAACGTTACTATGTTTCCTTTCCTGATGATCAGTAGTGGTGCCTAGTTGGGGGTGAACGGGATCGTTGTCGCATGTTGGGTTCTCTTTTATTTTGGCGCCGTAGTCGGGCCATGAGTGTTTGGATGATGTAATGTTATTTATGTACTTGATTGACGTGGCGAGTGTAAGCCAACTATGTTATCTCCCCTTTCATTATTATATTACATGGGATGTTGTGAAGATTGCCTAACTTGCGACATATACCATCAATGCGATTATGCCTCTAAGTCGTGCCTCGACACGTGGGAGATATAGTCGCATCGAGGGTGTTACAACAACAGATTATGCTTAGCTAACTTAGAAACAAGAGAGGAGAAAGGACCTTGAGCTATTGTTACTGCTCCTCTCCATGGTCGTGCGTCACCCTCCTCTCCTTCCCTGCAACAAGTGAATTGAGTTTTCCTGCAGAGCACCAATAAACATAGCAAATAGAGAGGCATGAGGAACCCAAGTCCATAGCTTCCGGATCAAATCAAACAGATGCGGGAGGGAGGGAGGGGAGCACCTTTACCCTAGATGGCTGGACGACGGCGCCGTGGACGTCGAGGTGGGCACAGCAGCTGCTCCCTGAACGAGCAGAGCAGCATCAGGTACTGCGCCTACACACATAGACACAAACACCTAGATCCATTTAATTTCTGCTCCAAGCAATTTTCAGATACAAATACAGAGAAGGAATGAACGAGAGCGTACTCGTTTCCACCGTAGAATCTCGCACCGGGGTACCCCTCCCTGTACTTGTTGGTCATGACGGATCCCACCGCATGCATCACCGACAGGGAGGTGAAGTTCTTCGACGGGATGAGCTCTAGCCCCTGCAACCAGACTGACTAACGCGATTCAGCACCAAGCATGGTAACTGCAAGTCATATGGTGGCAGTGATTGCCGATGATGGCGGCGGCATAGACCTTCCATTGGCGGGCCTTCTCGAGGTCGATGATGTCGTCAATCTCGGGGTCGACCTCCTCCAGCGGTGCGTTCAACTGCTTCGGCCACTGCATCGACACGAGGATGGGGGAAACAAGATAAGCATGGGCAACAAACAAACAAACAAACAGACAAATGGACATGGAGCAATGGGCGCATCGGCACGGGATGGATGGGGAGGACATACGGTGACTGCGGATCTCTCCTTTGTCACCGGCAGGGATGCCTGCGAAGCCAAATCAAACAAGCCAAATCAAATTGCCGATAGGTCCCGTGATTGTTTTGGAAGAGCGAGAGCGGGCGATAATAAACCAGAGGACCACCGCCAAAAACGATTCAAGGAAAGAAGAGAGCGGAGGGCGGCGTACCATGGAGTAGAGCGGCGTGAGGCGGGAGAGGGGCAGGCCACGGGCGGAGAGCTTGCAGAGTGCCGCCGCCATGGCCGCTGGTTGAGGGGAGAGGAGGGGGATGAGACGGAGGACTGGATCGAGAGGAGCTCTGCCGGATCTGGAAGGGGAGAGAGCGGTAGGCGGGGCCAGTGAGGTATGAGTGCACGTGCGGCACGGCAGCCCACGGCGCCAGGTTGTTGGCCTCCCCCGCCGTGCGCCAGCTCACGCACCGCAGGTCCACGGCAGTCTCTGTGGACGCGGTGGGTGGCGCGCTCAGGTGGCGGGAGGACCAGGGGTGGGCCGGCAGCGAGGTTGGTGTAGTGACAGGAGGAAGGGGGCGGTGGACGAGGGGGATCTGGAGAGAATGGGGGCGGTGGACGAGGGGGGTGTGGAGAGAATGGGGGAGGCGGCTGGAGTGGGAGGGTGCGACGTTGCGACAGAGAAGACGGCGGGGAGGAAGGGGAGGGGATTGAGAGGAGCTCTGCCAGATCTGGAAGGGGAGAGGAGAGAGTGAGCGAAAGAAAAGAGGCGGGGGGTGGATGGAAAATGATCACAGGACATAGATAGGGTTTCGGGGATGGTGTGGAAGGGCTGAGGACTACCGTTGGATCCTCGATCATCCGACGGTGTTTGATGCACGATCCGCATGACACGTCCATGAACCAATCAGATTACAGTATGACGTTATGACCATCTAAATTGGTCGTGGTTGACTAAAATTAACGTGTTAAAACAATGTCAGCTATTTTATGACCTGAAGAAATCAAAAAGAAAATCGAAAACATTCTCATTGTGTCACCAAATGTGAAAAAGTTTTCTGGAAAAATAACAAAAAAGAAATATGATAAATATCTTTTAAAAGGTGTCGTGAGAAATGAGTTTTTTGGCAAAAAAAAACATTTTGCATTTTTCGAGTGCCCAAAATGAGTTTTTTTGTGAAGGACCTATCATATATTTGTTGCAAAATTGTATCAAATCAATTTTCTAAAATACTAGGCCATATTTAATGCACAATTGACCAAATGATTGGGTGTCAAAAGGTTTGATCACCTCTAGTGAAAAAGACAAATTTCTGCCGATTCACGAGGAAGCGGGTCAAATTTGAACAGTAGCTGCATCATAGTTTGCTATTTATTTTTTCCAAAAATCATTTATAGGTACATAAGTATCTACTTAATCAGAGAAACATCAAAAAATTTACAAGGTTCAATCCCTAGCTAGGAACGGCCAAGCCCGCCGTTTTGACCGCATTTTGAAACGGGCATAAAAGTTTCAGAAAAAACAAAAAATTGGAAAACCTTCGCATTGTGTCATTATATGTGACCAAGTTTCCAGAAAAAATAATAAACTTGTAATAAGGCAATTATTTAAAACAAGTGTTCTCAGAAATGAGCTATCATGCGTGAAGATTCATGGCTTTCAAGCCAAATGGTCAATCTTATGGCCACATTCATGGCATAGTTTGTTCAAATGATCTCATATTGTGCACAAGGGTGCATATTGGAATTCCAAACAATGTTGCCTAAGGGAGTTTTCATTTTCTTTGCACGGAAAATTCATTTTCCATTTTCCGAGTGCCCGGAATAAGTTTTTTTGTGAAGGACCTATCATATATTTGTTGCAAAATTGGACCAAATCAATTTTCTAAAATACTAGGCCATATTTAATGCACAATTGACAAAAATGGTTGGGTGTCAAAAGTTTTGATCCACCTCTGGTGAAAAAGACAAATTCCCGCCGATTCAGTAGGAACTAGGTCAAATTTGAACTGTAGCTATCTCATAGTTTGCTCTTTATTTTTTCCAAAAATCATTTATAGGTACATAAGTATCTATTTAATCGGAGAAACATAAAAAAAAATTCAAGATTCAACCACTAGCTAGGAACGGTCAAGCCCGTCGTGTGCGACTATATGTGAACAACTTTCCAGGAAAAATAATAAACTTATAATACGACAATTATTTTAAAAAATCAAAAAACTGGAAAACCTTCGCATTGTGTCATTATATGTGGCCAAGTTTCCAGGAAAAATAATAAACTTATAACACGACAATTATTTTTAAAAAGTGTTCTCAGAAATGAGCTATCATGCATGAAGATTCATGGCATTCAAGCCAAATGATCAATCTTGTGGCCACATTCGTGGCATAGTTGGTTCAAATGATCTCATATTGTGCGCATGGGTGCATCTTGGAATTTGAAACAATGTTGCCTAAGGGAGTTTTCATTTTCTTTGCACGGAAAATTCATTTTCCATTTTCCGAGTGCCCGAATTGAATTCTTTTTGTGAAGGACCTATCATCTATTTGTTGCAAAATTGGACCAAATAAATTTTCTAAAATACTAGGCCATATTTGATGCACAATTGAGAAAAATGGTTGGGTGTCAAAAGTTTTGATCCACCTCTGGTGAAAAAGACAAATTCCTGCCGATTCAGTAGGAACTAGGTCAAATTTGAACTATAGCTATCTCATAGTTTGCTCTTTATTTTTTCCAAAAATCATTTATAGGTACATAAGTATCTATTTAATCGGAGAAACATCAAAAAAAAAATCAAGATTCAACCACTAGCTAGGAACGGTCAAGCCCGTCGTGTGCGATTATATGTGAACAACTTTCCAGGAAAAATAATAAACTTATAATACGACAATTATTTTAAAAAATCAAAAAACTGGAAAACCTTTGCATTGTGTCATTATATGTGACCAAGTTTCCAGGAAAAATAATAAACTTATAACACGACAATTATTTTTAAAAAGTGTTCTCAGAAATGAGCTATCACGCGTGAAGATTCATGGCATTCAAGCCAAATGATCAATCTTGTGGCCACATTCGTGGCCTAGTTTGTTCAAATGATCTCATGTTGTGCGCATGGGTGCATCTTGGAATTTGAAACAATGTTGCCTAAGGGAGTTTTCATTTTCTTTGCACGGAAAATTCATTTTCCATTTTCCGAGTGCCCGAATTGAATTCTTTTTGTGAAGGACCTATCATATATTTGTTGCAAAATTGGACCAGATAAATTTTCTAAAATACTAGGCCATATTTGATGCACAATTGACAAAAATGGTTGGGTGTCAAAAGTTTTGATCCACCTCTGGTGAAAAAGACAAAATCTCACGGATTCAGTAGGAACCGAGTCAAATTTGAACTGCAGCTGCCTCATAGTTAGCTCTATAATTTTTCAAAAAATCATTTCTAGGTACATAAGTATCTATTTAATCAGAGAAACATAAAAAAAAATTCAAGATTCAACCACTAGCGAGGAACGATCAAGCCCGCCGTTTTGACCACATTTTGAAACGGGGATAAAAAATTCAAAAAGAAAACAAAAAAATTGGAAAACCTTTGCATTGTGTCATTATATGTGACCAAGTTTCCAGGAAAAATAATAAACTTGTAATACGTCAATTATTTTTAAAAAGTGTTCTCAGAAATGAGCTATCATGCGTGAAGATTCATGGCTTTCAAGCCAAATTATCAATCTTATGGGCACATTCGTGGCATAGTTTGTTGAAATGATCTCATATTGTGCACAAGTGTGCATCTTGGAATTCCAAACAATGTTGCCTAAGGGAGTTTTCATTTTCTTTTCATGGAAAATTCATTTTCCATTTTCTGAGTGCCCGAATTGAGTTCTTTTTGTGGAGGACCTACCATATATTTGTTGCAAAATTGTACCAAATTAATTTTATAAAATACTAGGCCACATTTAATGCACAATTGACCAAATGGTTGGGTGTCAAAAGTTTCGATCCACCTCTGGTGAAAAAGACAAATTCCCACCGATTCAGTAGGAAGCGGGTCAAATTTGAACTGCAGCTGCCTCATAGTTTGCTATTTATTTTTTCAGAAAATCATTTGTAGGTACAAAAGTATCTATTTAATCACAGAAACATCAAAAGTTTTCCAAGATTCAACCACTAGCTAGGAACGGTCAAACCCACCGTTTTGATCGCATTTCGAAACGGGCATAAAAAATTCCAAAAAAAAATCGGAAAACCTTCACATAGTGTCATTATATGTGACCAAGTTTCCAGGAAAAATAATAAACTTGTAATACAACAATTCTTTTGAAAAAAGTGCTCTCAGAAATGAGCTATCATGCGTGAAGATTCAAGGTTTTTAAAGCCAAATGATCAATCTTATGGCCACATTCATGACATAGTTTATTCAAATGATCTCATATTGTGCACAAGGGTGCATGTTGGAATTCCAAACAATGTTGCCTAAGGGAGTTTTCATTTTCTTTCCACAGAAAATTCAATGTCCATTTTCCGAGTGCCCGAATTGAGTTCTTTTTGTGAAGGACCTACCATATATTTGTTGCAAAATTGGACCAAATCATTTTTCTAGAATATTAGGCCATATTTAATGCATGATTGACAAAATGGTTGGGTGTCAAAAGTTTTGATCCACCACTTGTGAAAAAGACAAATTTCTGCCGATTCAGAAGGAAGCGGGTCAATTTTGAAATGCATCTACCTTATAGTTTGCTTTTTATTTTTTTCCAAAAATCATTTCTAGGCATATAAGTATCTATTTAATCAGAAATACATGGTTTGGTGGCGATACATCGAGGTTTGGATGGTGGACGAGGGCCCCAACTCCAGAGCGCGTAAACTCGCATGCCCACCGCGTGGTCACCGCGTGACCGTGGCATTGCCATGTGTTCTTGGCGGCCAAGGCATGTCTAGGGGGTTGGGTACTCTCCAGGCAGGTGCTAGGAATAAAATTACATCATAAGATTCTCACGAGGAGACTGAACTATGCTCAAACATGAATTAGCAGCCAAGTGTTTGATTAGCGATACGGGAAATGCACGTGGCCAATGGGCATGAGTTTTGGCTGAGGATGATCATCTACTAAGAAGACTGTCTTCACAATTTTTTAGCTCAAAAGGAGGAGCCTAGGTGGTACTTGCTTTGCAAAGTACCACACCGGACAAAAATATGAATGTTGAAGCTGGGCTCAAAATAATGAATGGATTGAGCTGAAATTTGGTGGGGGATGGTTATTTGGGCATAGGAAAGCATTGTAGAAAATTGATACCATTTGGACATGCCAAAGTGGTACTTCCTTCACAATGCTATTCCCTGGACAAAAACTTGGGAAAATTAGCGAGAGAAATTGGATAAATGAAATGAGCTCAAATTAGGTGTAGGTAAGTTACATAGGTATGGTCATGCCCTGGTAAATTTTCAGATCATTTGGGTAAGCCCTAGCTAGTACTTACTTCACAAAGCTTCACTCGAGATAGAAACTTTGGAAATTTCCTGAGAAAGATTTACCAGGAAAATGGAGCTGAATATTATCATGTGGCAATGATTTGGGTATGGAAGAGTGCACAAAAAGTTTGAGGGTAATAGGAGGGATCTGGATAACACTTGCTTTTCAATGTGCCAATCTGGCCATAAAATATAAATTGAACCTGGGATCACATAGATGATTTAACTGAGCTGCAATTGGAGGAGGGTGATTATTTGGGCATATGAAGGAACTTTATAAATTTCATGTCATTTGGATATATAAAAATGGTACTTCCTTCACAATGCTTCTAGGTGGAAAAAACTTTGGAAATTTGCCGAGGAAGATTTATTGGGCAAATGGAGCTGAATTTTGTCATGAGGAAATGATTTGGATAGGAAAGAGTGCCCAAAATTTTTGAGGGCAATCAAGAATATATAAATAGCACTTCCTTTACAAAGTATTGTTGTGAACAAAATAGGAAAATGAATATTGTTGAATTATTTTTGAACTAGGCAAGGAAGGATTTTTACATATTTGACGAAGATATGACCCAAAGAATTTATGAGATTTTTTGGGGAATTTTGGGAATGATAGAAATATAGGTTGCTTCACAACCTATGGCAAAAATTGACACATGGACATGACACATATGCAAAACTGATGAGATGGCGCCTAGTCATCACAACCCACCACAATTTACAATGGCTATGACCATCTATATTGGTTGTTAACAACTAGAGATAAGGCAGCGGACCAGCGCTGTTTGCTTTATGACCATTTCGTGTAAGGAAATTACGACCTTTCTGACCAAAATGGTCGTTATAGTTTAAGGTTTGGAGCCCCCCGAACAACTTTTGACCAATTGGTTTGAAATGGTCATAGATCTATGACCAATTCTTCCAGGGTCACTGGTTGACATATTTCTTGTAGTGTAGGCACTTGGTGAGATGATGGTAGGTCCATGGGGATGACCTTGGGATGCTCCACATCATCTACCCTCCCTTAGGGAAGATCCGTCCTCGGATCAAATTCTTCATCACCATGGAAGGGCGAGAGGTCCTGGACATTGAAGATATCACTCACGTTGTACTTGTCACGTGGGAGGTCGATCTTGTAAGCATTGTCGTTGTAGTGTGCAAGCACCTTGAAGGGTCCATCCGCTCGTGGTCGAAGTTTGGACTTGCGTCCTTGGGGAAAGAGGTCCTTGCGAAGGTGTAGCCACATGAGATCTCCGATGTTGAATACCATGGGTTACTTGTTGAAGTTGAGCTTGGTCGCAAGGCATTGTACTTGGCGCTTGATGGTTTTCCTTGTATCTTCATGCACCTGCTTGAGATGATTCACACGTGCACTTGCGTCCACATTGATGCGCTCTTGTAGTGGCAGAAGGAGGATGTCCAATGGTGACAATGGGTTGAATCCGTAGACGACCTCAAAGGGGGACTTGTCGGTTGTTGAGTGTTTTGCTCGGTTGTAGGACAACTCGGCGATAGGTAGACACTCCTCCCACTCCTTGATGTTCTTCTTGATGAGTACTCGAAGTAGAGCGGAGAGTGTGCGGTTGGTAACTTCCGTTTGGCCGTCAGTTTGTGGATGATACGCCGTGGAGAAGAGTAGCTTGATTCCGAGCTTGGCGCATAGGGTCTTCCAAAAGTAGCTAAGGAACTTGACGTCGCGGTCCGAGACGATCGTCTTTGGCACTCCATGTAGACGCATTATTTCCCTACAAAAGAGATTGGCAACATGTGAAACATCGTCTATCTTGTTGCAAGGAATGAAATGTGCCATATTAGAGAAACGGTCCACAACGACAAATGCCGAATCCTTTCCACTTCTAGTCCTAGGCAGTCCAAGTACAAAATCCATGCTAATGTCTTACCATGGTTGATATGGAATTAGTAGAGGCATGTAGAGGCCATGGGAATGAGATTTTTGACTTAGATTTGCGACATGTAGAGCATCGGTTGTTGAAGCGGTTGATGTCGCGAAACATCTTGGGCCAATAGTAGTTCTTGGAGAGCGTGGCAAAAGTCTTGTCGCGTCCAAAATGTCCCATTAGTCCTCCTCCAAGAGATTCCTGAAAAAGCAACAAATGAAGAGAAGATTCGGGGATGCAAAGCTTGTTAGCTCTCATAAGATATCCATCTTTGATGTAATAGCGTTCCCAAGATGTGTGCGTCAAACACTTGGCATAAGGAGTAGCAAATGTAGGATCATGCTCATACAACTCTTTTATGTGCTCAAATCCAATGACATCCAATTCAAGTTGAGTGACAAGCATGCATATGCGGGAAAGAGCGTCCGCCACAACATTTTCCTTACCTTTGATGCACTTGATGACATAAGGAAAAGATTCAATGAATTCACTCCATTTAGCACGATGCTTGTTCAACTTGGTTTGGCCCTTAAGGTACTTGAGCGTTTCATGATCAGTATGAATGATGAATTCATGAGGCTGAAGATAGTGTTCCCATTCATGCAAAACGCACAATAAAGCATACAACTCTTTGTCATAGATAGGGTAATTGAGTTGTGCTCCGGAAAGTTTCTCACTAAAGTAAGCTATGGGACACTTCTCTTGTGTTAACACACCTCCTATGCCATTACCACTAGCATCACAATGAATCTCAAAGGGCTTGTCAAAGTTGGGTAATGCAAGCACGGGAGCATGAGTAAGAAAATTCTTAAGATCATTGAAAGCGGTATCTTGGGATGGTCCCCAAACAAAAGGCGCATTTTTCTTGCTCAAAGGATGCAAAGGTGAAGCGATGGTGCTAAAGTCCTTCACAAATCTATGGTAGAAACCGGCTAGACCAAGGAAGCGACACACTTGATGCAAGTTGGTTGGTCGTGGCCAAGTCTTGATAGCATTGATCTTGGATTCATCAACATGAACACCTTTAGAAGAAACAACAAAACCTAAGAAAACGAGCTTGTCAACGCCAAAAGGTACTTCTCCATGTTAGCATAGAGATGCTCTTTTCGAAGAGTTTGCAAAATAGTTCGAACATGGGTGACATGATCTCTAAGAGATTTTCTATAAACAAGGATATCATCGAAGTAGACCACAACAAACACACCGATTTAAGGGCGAAAGACATGATTCATAAGACGCATGAAAGTACCGGTGCTTTCGATAGACCCATAGGCATGACTAACCTCTCATACAACCCAAACATGGTTTTGAAAGGGGTTTTCCATTCATCACCCTCTTGCATGTGGATTTGATAGTAAGCACTTTTAAAATCAGTTTTTGAAAAGATAGTGGCACCACTAAGTTCATCAAGCATATCATCAAGGCGTGGAATGGGATACCTATAGCGAATGGTGATAGCATTGATAGGCCTACAACCGGAGCGCATGCGAAAGCTACTGTCTCTTTTTGGCACAAGAATGACCGGAACGGCACAAGGACTCAAACTTTTACGGACATGTCCATGGTCTATGAGATGCTTTACTTGCCTTTGGATTTCTTTGATTTCTTCGGGGTTGACGTGGTAGGGAGCCTTGTTCGGAAGAGGTGCTCCGCGGATGAGGTCGATGCGGTGCTCGATGCCTCGTAGTGGAGGTAGTCCCGGAGGTAGCTCATCGGGGAAAACATCTTGAAATTCCTGCAAAAGAGAAGACAACACTAAAGGTAGAGCGTGAGAGGTGTTAGCGTGTGTTGCATTGTCCTTGCACAAAAGGACATAGTGTATGACACTAGATGGGTTCTCACACACTCCTCTTATCTCACTTTTGGTATCAAATAGGACTAGGTTCTTCTTGTCACTCATCGTGGAGGCACTCAATTTGGGCTTGTGGCACTCACTCTCCTTTTGGTGGCTTGTGATGCTCGACTTGGATAGTGTCGGAGTCGCTAAGCCATTGAACTTTGTAGGGATGCGGTTGCTTCGTCTTGAGCAATTGGATCTTGGAGCAAAGTTCTTCACTTGTGAGGTTATGACAACTCCCTCCATCAATGATGACCTTGACGGATCGTCCATTGATGTCGGCCTTGGTATGAAAGATATTCGTCTTGTTGGTGCACTCATAGGACTTGTGGCCTCGGCCTCCGCTTTTGAAGCATTTGAAGGAACTCATCTTGACGGTCTCATCGGTGGGGTTGATGAGGATGAAGCCCTCGGCTTGAAGTTGCCGGTAGTAGGAGGATGACTTGGAGTTGATGAAGCTTTCTTGGAACTCGACTTGTCAATGTTGCTAGTAGAAGTCTTGGTAGACGGTGTTGGAGTCGTTGAAGCTTGGGTGTTGGAGAAGCCGTATGACTTGGATGAGAACATGGCATACTTGAAATCATCTTGTACTTGGCGTTCCGCCTCGGTAGCTTGATGCACTAGCTCGATGAGGTTTGAGTATGGTTGGAAGTCAGCGATCTTCTTGATGGGATGTTTGAGTCCATTCAAGAAACGTGCCATTGTTTGCTCATCATCTTCCGTTACATTGGTTCTTATCATGGCAATCTCCATCTCCTTGTCATAATCCTAAATGCTCTTGGTCCCTTGCTTGAGTAGTTGGAGTTTCTTGAATAGGTCACGGTTGTAGTAGGTAGGCACGAAGCGTGCTCGCATGACATCCTTCATTTATGCCAAGTAGTGATGGGTGGTTCACCTCTTGCCTCACAGTGCTCGATGACTTGTTCCCACCAAAGGAGGACATAGTCTTGAAACTCGAGGGATGCCATCGCGATCTTCTTCTCTTCGTCGTAGTTGTGCAAATGAAAGATTTTGTCGACCTTCATTGCCCATGAAAGGTACTATTCGGGATCGTTGCTTCCATTGAACTTGGGCATGGTGAACTTTAGCTTCCTGTAGCGTTGCTCTTTATTGTGTTGGGGTCAGGGATGATGACGCCCATGTCGTTGATGGTTGTCAAGCTCGTCTTGCTCTTGGTGAGGAGGGTTTTCAACCTCATGTTTCTCGTGTTGTGGAGGATTTCCATTGTTGTCATTCTCTTGATGAACTTGATGTTGTTGGCGAGCTTGTGTAGGAGCTTGTCGAGCTCGAGGAGGAACTTGAGGAACTTGACGATGCACGCGAGCTTGAAATCTTCGTTCGTGAGCTTCTTCGTGAAGTGCTTCCTCTTGTTCACGGGCTTGTCGGCCTCGGTTGGCTATGGCTCGACATGGATCTTGGAGGGCGTGTTGCGTCTCAAGTGCTTGAGCTTCGCGAAGTTGTTGTTCTTGACGTTGTGCCTCAGCATCTTGTGCATCTTGGTGTAGACACGCTCGCTCTTCCTCTTCATGTTGGCGATGTCGTTGCCATTCTCGTGCTAGTGCAACAGCCTCTTGGATTTTACATTGTTGGTTCTCTTGAGAGATGGTGTTGCTAGAGGATTGAGGCTTGATTGACGATCGTTGCGTGCAGTACGGCGGAGAGTGTTTGATGTCGGTGTACTTCAGCCGGAGAGGGTGAAGTCGGAGTGGCGACTTGAATGGCTCCTTATTGAAGAGGACGAAGTTCAAGAAGAGCGGTTGAGCAACAAAGTGGGAATCTCGTCCATCCTTGCGTCATTCTCTTGCTTGTGATCGTCGAGCTTGTGGTCAGAGTAGTCCCTTTTACGTTGCTCGAAGAGTCGCAAGTCGGCGGCGAGGTTGTTGATGCATTCACTCATTGCTTGTTGCTCTTGATGCAAAGCACGTTGTGCACCAAAGAGGTGACTCTTGGTGACGTAGGAGTTTATGTCGTCGTTGTGCTCAATGAAGAGTGGGTAGGTAGAAGTACTTGGCCTATCCATCATTCCAAGAAAATAGCACAATTGGTACTAGTTCTTATCGGTAGAAAGAGAAGAACGAATACCAAATGTACCTTGACCGAAGTTGAAGGTGGATCAATGATCACTCCAATGTAGGACAAGGAAATATCACAATTGGTACTAGTTCTTGTCGGTTTCTCACACCTACACAAGTAAAAGCTTATGGTGGAGCTTGGTTAGGATGGTGGCACAAAATTTGATGCAATTTTAAGTGAGATTCAATAATGTTGGAAAAGATTCCCAAGTTTGCAATGCAACAAGTAGACCAAGCAATGTAAGGTAAATGGAAATACACACGCAAAAAGATAAGTGGGGTTGTGCAACCAAGGATGAGCCAAAATGTGGAATCCACGAAAATGCACTTATTGCACAACACTAGAGAGATGCTAGTACAATTGCACAATAGGCGGATACAAAGAACTTGTGCACAACCTACTTAGCAAAATGGAACGACTTCTATCCCAAGTATGCTCTATGCAAGGTGTTTCTATGATATGATCCAAGATGATCTAGTATGACAATCTTAATGTTGTATGATGCTATGGTTCTTTCTTAAAAGCTCTTTGCTTATATTTCCCTTTTGCTTAAAAGCTTGTTTGGCTCTTTGTTGTTTGAGATCTTTTCTCATGCAATGCTTCACGAACCAAGATAGCAATTGTGTATGCGATGACAACTTTGTGACACAAGAGATGATACCAAGATATGCACCAATGATGTATGTATGCTATGGGAATTATGATCACTAATGTGCACAAATCTCGTTGCCGGCAATACTCAAAAGCTAGTCTCGATGGGTAAGCGATGCATAAGGAGTAAGGCTATGATGGCTATCAATGTAATGGCAAGAATGATGTATCACGATACCAAGACGAGGTTACCATTCTTGCTTACGGTATGGTGTCAAAATGGTGGCACGAATACCAAGGTGTAGTCGAGGTTCTTGTTGTTGATGACGCGTCCGTGGCGAAGATGAGCGGTGGTGATGTTGATGTCGAACCATACCTAAATAGCCGAAACACAATAGGACATGGAACCGCAACTCAAATTCTCAAAGCTCGAAGTAGCAAACGTGTCAGAGAGAGAAACGGGTAAGCAAAGGTGGTAGTATGCGGAAATGGTGATGGTGTATGGATGGTAGGAGTGCGTATGCGGAAATGTGGGGCTGTGGTGGTGACTAAACTGAAAAAATTTAGTTTCGTCAGGGAACTCCGGACGTCCGGTGGTGAGCGGTCGTCCGGTCGTCGGATGTCTGGTGGCGAGCACGGGAAGAACTACACGTGGGCGTGGTGGATGAGGTGAAATTCGTCGAATCCGGGCGATTTCGTGGGTGGAAATGGTGGAGATAAGGGGGAAAACCTAGATCCACTCAAAACAAAGCAAATCCATGGATCCAAACCAACAGAATTTCAACACTAAGAAATCACAAAAAAAAATGGGGGCTATTTTTGTGGGGAATTTTCGAATTAGGGACAAAATCAACAAAAACAAGGCTAGAAACACAACGGGAGGCTCCAAAATCGTGATCAACGTGGCTCTAGATACAAAGATGATGTAGGGTGGAACCCTATGTGGCTGATCTTTCACAAAAGGAGCGGATCCCGTGATGAACACGAAGAACACGAGGGGAAACACGAGGGTAAACACGAGGGGAAACACGATAGAAACACTAAACCAACAAGAAATAGTCACACATATGCTAGATCCTCGAGTACATAAGAGATCACACGATCCACGATCAACTAGGGACGATACAAAGGTAACGATCTTCTCCATGAGGAGGTCTTGAATCCACAAGGGGATCTTCCCATAAAGGGGTCTTGAATTCAAAGGGATCTAATCCGAAGAGGGGCCGCGGTCTCTCTCGTGGAGTAGATCCGATGTGGATGAGCAATGCTCTATCTCCGAATATGAGCTAAACCAATGCTAACCCTAGCTAGGATGAATAGGAGGTCTATTTATAGCCTTAGTGAAAATGGGGGGGCAAAAGGAGGGGGTACTTGGGCTTCGGGCCCGAAACTGGACACAGCCAGGTACCGGACATCCGCTGGGGACCGGTCGTCCGGTGAGTCATGGGCGGCCGGACGTCCGGTGGTTGCCGGTCGTCCGCTCGTTATGGCTCGGATGTTGGTGTAGTGGATTTCCGGAGGAGGCCGGTCGTCCGGTGCCACCGGTCGTCCGCTCGTTTGGCTCGGGTGCAGGGGCACCGGTCGTCCGGTCCGGGCCGGACGTCCGCTCGCTGGGGCTCGGCTGTTGCTTCAGGCTCCAGGCATCCGGTCCCGATCGGTCGTTCGGTGGCTGGGATTTCTTCCGCAGCTCTTCTTCTTCTCTGTCTTCACGTCCATCTTCCTCTTCTTCTTCTCCTTGCTCCTTAGCTTCTTCATGGCCAACTCCGTGATACCTGAGTATGCACAATGTCTCCGTTTGAGGTAGTAGCCATGACTCATGTGTATCGAAGTGGAAGTGTGAGAGGAGAGATGTCACCTCAGTTTCGAGAGCTCTTGCAAGTGCTCGTGTCATGGGTCCTCTAGGCTCTTGGTGAGATGATGGTTGGTCCATGGGGATGACCTTGGGATGCTCCGCATCAGATCCAGGAACTTCCAAAGCTCGAATGGCAACGGCAAGCCACGGCTCAATAAAAACAAGTGTCGAAATAATAATGAAGAAATGCAAGACACGGCGGTCAACATCGGATTCAGCGGCTACAAACCCGGTCAACAGAAAAAGGCATTCAAGGCAAACAAAGACGGACCATCCAATCTAGACAAGATACTGTATTTGCCTGACAAATTCATGGCACCCCCGACAAACCAGCCAATCATACCAATAGAAGCTGTTGGGTCTTCAAACAAGCCGACAAGCTTAATGCCGAACACAAGGGGAAGGGGCCACCCAGTGATAGTGATGATGAGGAGACTCGCCAACAAAACACCGGGGGAGAGAAGAAATTTCCCCCCGAGGTAAAAACAGTAAACACGGTATACGTGACACACATCCCTACAGGGAAGCGCAAATGCGCACTACGAGACGCCTACGCCATAGAGCCGGTCGCCCCAAAAATTTGGCCAATGGGCGGCCTGCCCGAGCACTTTTGATCGCAAAGACCACCCAGCCAGTATCCGTCACGAAGGTTCGGCAGCTCTGGTCCCGACCCAATTATAAACGGGTTCCATCTCACGAAAGTCCTTATGGATGGCGGCAGTAGCCTTAATCTACTCTACCAAGACACTGTCCGCAAAATGGGCATTGATCCTTCACGAATCAAGCCCACCACAACTACCTTCAAGGGAGCAGTACCTGACATAGAAGCTCACTGCACGGGTTCAATTACATTGGAAGTCGTTTTCGGCTCGCCGAACAACTTCTGGAGAGAAGGCTTGACCTTTGATATTGTCCCGTTCCGCAGTAGCTACCATGCACTGATCGGGCATACCGCTTTCACTTGTTTTAATGCGGTCCCACACTACGCCTATCTAAAGCTTAAGATGCCCAGTCCATGCGGCATCATCACGATAAACGGAAACACGGAACGCTCCCTCCGTACATAGGAACATACTACGGCTACTGCAGCCGAAGTACAAAGCGACCTCATGAAGCCGCGTATCTCATCGGCCATCAAGCCGCCGATCTCTATTAAATAGGACCGATCAATCTCAGAGCTGGATTAGCAGTTTGGCCTCCGTCGTTCGCCTCATATAGCCGTGAAGTTTGCACCGCACATACATAATTATGCACTTAAAATACCTTGGTCATCGGCAGAGGCACAATACGGACATGCCTACAATGCGGTCCGCACTCCCATAGCTCTTCCCCCTTTTTCTAACTATTTTTTATCTTTTACCACAGGTGACTCAAAGCCTGGTCATCCTACGGGTTCTTTCTGAGTTCGGCTTCGTATAGATAACCAAAGACTATTCCTGCCAAGGAGTCCTTTCGCCGAGGCAAGGCAACACAGATGTGTGACAGGAGGTCCAAATGATTTTTGTAGACCGCACTCTTTATTCCAAACCTGTAAAGTGCCTTTTTCCTCAGCCCTCGACCCCCGGCATGTTAAATAGTCTGGGTAGTGGCATTATAATCTGAAAGATTGCGTTTGACGTGTCAATCAAATTCCAGGGAACATAGTCCGTATTTAGTATTTAGTTTGTCTAAGAACTGGATTTGGCTGCTTCGGTTGTTTCACGCATGCACCTTGGCACAAATTGCACTACTAGGAAAAGGGCTATAGATAATATGGACACTAATGGCGCACCACACATGTGGTGCGCCACTACTATATACTAATGGTGCACCATGTGTTGGTGCGCCATTAGTGTCCAAATACTAATGGCGCACCACATCCACGATGCGCCAGTAGAATTTTTTTTTCAAAAATACTAATGGCACATCAGGGGATAGTGCGCCATTACTAGTTTTAAATAGTAATGGCGCACCAGCAAGAGATGCGCCATTGCTATCTATACGTATGGCGCACCCCTACCAGTGCGCCATTGCTATCACCCCTTATCCCGTCCCTCTCGTCACATTCTCTCCCCTCACCTTCCTCCTGACACACCCACCCACCTCCCTCGACTTCGATTTAGATCGGGAAGCCCCGACCGCCCGCCTCTTCCTCTACCTCCTGACCACAGCGAGCCCCCTTCCCCCTCCCTCACACCAGATCCAGGGCATGGAGCCGTGGTGAGCTCCTTCCCCAACCCTCCCCACCGGATCCAGAGGAGAGCTGGTGACCACGTCCTCCGGTGACGGTGTTGCTCCGGGGTGTGGAGGCCGCCGAGTTGCAGGAGGAGGAGCTCCCCGCCACCCCAAGGCCCCAGATCCAGCCGCCACGGCCATAGCCGTGGTCGGGCTGCGGCAACCAGTAGTGGAACGCCACCTTCTCCACCACAAAGCACGCCTCCTTCCACCTCTCACCGCTGCGTCCAACCTAAATCCGGCAGCAGCACAGGATCCCCTCCAAATCTGAGGAGCATCTGACGCACGCGTGAGTGCCTTGTCTTCTTCCTCCTCCTCTGCTGCTGCTTCTTCTTCTTCCCCTGATCTGATGTGTTCGTCCGTGCGTGTGGTTGTGTGCAGGTAATGCAGTTGAAGGAAGGGGGCGGGCCATGGACAAGCTGCTCCGACACGAACCATGTAGATTGGTCTCACACGGCCAGGCCCGCCAGAGGAGCCTCTCTAGCGATGGGGATCCGACAAGGAAGGATTCCTTCCGCTTGCAACTATAAAGCCAGGCCACATGAACTGCAAGTAAAACTGCACGGTCGAACCTAATAATTTGATTAAAACTGCAGTAGCAGCAACAGCATAAAGCAATCCCTTTTATATCTTCAGTTTATATTGTATGAGGTGTACTAATGAACAAGTTTTGTTCACCCACTCATTCTTGCTTCAGCTTCACCACTTTTGTTGGTGGTGCATAATCACAACCACCACCAGCAGACACTTGTTGGACCTACCCTCAAACTAGTTCCACAAATATGCCTCACTGTACCATCCTTGTACAGCAGTGCCAAATTAGTCCAGTCATGCCAATTTCAGTATCATACTGAAGATACTGATTTATATATGATTTAGCCAATCGAAATTCACATTAGATTGTGCCTATCTCGCTGAAGCTGTCAGTCTGAAAAACAGTTTACTGAAGTGCAGTTGATTGGCTTCAATTTGGACTTAGGACTTGATAATAACTTCAGCCAATCTGCTTCATCAGTTACGAATGGTTTCATTAGATAATAATGAGTAAGTGAAGAAGTTGAATGGAAATAGTCGATATTTGCATTGTGGCTGTTGGATTAATCGGCCTATGTAGTATGTACAGATGCTTAGAAGTTGATCCGAAGTTTAGTTGGTTGTCGAAGAAGAATAAATTCATAAGTCAAATGTGCAAAATTAGTCCAGTCATCTCAGTTTCAGGTTCATAGAGAAGATACTGATTTCTATATATGATTTAGCCAATTGAAATTCACACTGCACTGTGCCTGTCTCACTGAAGTTGTTAGTTACTTGGTCTGAAAAACTGTGTACTGAAATTGTTGGCCTGAAAACACTTTACTGAAACTGCAGCGAATCTGCTTCAGTTAGGACTTAGGATTTGACAATAAGTAAGCATGCAAACTGATGGCTTTAATTTGATGCTAACATGCTTTCATTCAGATGATTCGGTTCTTCAGTTTAATATAATATGCCACTAATGGAAAACTTTGGAACTTATAAAAATCTAAATAAATCCAGCCTACCTCATATAGAAGATAATTTCTACTGAATTTTTTTAGCCTACTTTAATATTTTTTTTAGTATCTTTTTTCTGCACCTTTTTCTTTCAGTTCTTAGTGCTGCTGCCCCATGAACACATTTTTTTAATTTGACTGTACATTCAAATGAATCGTTTGTTAAGTATACACTCCAAAATTCAGTTAACAGTAGCCTAACTGAATTTTTTGTTTCTAAATTTATAAACTCACTTTATATTTAGTTTATAAATTAACAGTAGCTTAAAAATTAAGTATAATTCGCATGGATCAACTGTTATTTTATTTTGTGGAGGATAAAGTTCAGATCATGAATAATGGCATTACAAGTGAACTTGGAACAATTACACATGTCCTGAACCTCATAGAATCTGACACTAGCAAGTCTTCATTGGCATGCAAGTACTACTTTTACATTGTCATGACAGAAACACTTAATTTGACATGTATCATTGGTACCGCTAAAACATTTCGTTCATGTTTCAACAAATTTGGTGAAGACCACTTCATATATGAATTATCTCCTGTTGCTTTCTAAGATGTTAGTTCTTTCAGTTCTAGCCCTCCTATCTTTAATTCCTGGCTGCTGAACTACCTGCAGGACAACGAGTTCATCTGCGGCAGCTATCGCTGTGAGCAGTCCGTCCACGACGCGCTCCGCAATGTCTTCGCTGGGCACAACGAGATCCTCAACGTCTGGAAGTAAGTCACCGGCCATCTGTTTCCTGATGAATTTTCTTTCTACCTCAATGTGATCGGATCTGACTAGTATGTTCAGATTTACTCTTGTTTTCTTTTCAAATAGTACTAGTAGTCTATATTCCAGCTATGCGACTACCTGTAGCCACTTGAACCGATGAGAATTCTTCAAGCCTACCTATAGCCACTTGAACAAATGTCTATCTCAGATCTGCTCATCTAAAAAATCCAAGTGGAGTAGTATACTAGTAGTATAGTATAATAATATTATCAAAAGGTAAATGCCCTGATTATTTAGCTCTGTCAGGTAAATACTCGTCGAAAGTGGGCTCCTATCAAAATTCATTTCCATTATAATCTTACTCATACAATATTCACACCATGTAATTCTGCAAATATATGCTCATATCTAGTTTTGCATAAAAAATGACAGTATTGACATGTTATAAATAGTTTGTTTGTGTTTCTGTTTATTTTGTTACATTTTGCAGGGATAAAGTGAAGAAAAAGAAGAAAAGATTACTAGAAGATTAGTTTTAGGATTTTCTTTTATTTCCTTGCAATTTTCCTTTTATTGGAAAATTGTAAAGACATTGTAATATTCTTACTATAATAAAAATTATGATTCTATTTCATTTTTTGTTTTTAAATTATTTTTCCTTATATGCTGTTTTCTGTAAATTTAGATTTTTTTGTTTTCCAAATACATTACTAGTGGCGCATTTAAGCCCTTATTAGTGGCGCACCTTCCGTTATTACTAGTGGCGCACCTATAAGGTTATTAGTGGCGCACCTGGAGGGAATACCAGTGGAGCACCGAATGGTATACTAATGGCGCACCTGTGGTGCGCCATTAGTATATAATACTAGTGGTGTGGTACTAGTGGCGCACTAGTAGTGCGCCATTAGTAGGCAAAACTGGTGCGCCACTAGTAGGCCTTTTCCTAGTAGTGTTGCCAGGGGCTTGATATGGCAACATATGAGTTGTGGACAAGTCCGAATAGCTTTATAGCATACTTCGGTGTCACGAGTTTGGCCTTATATGCATTAGCTCCGAATCATGTCTTTGGTCAATAGTTGGGTTACCCGGCTCCTGTGCTTACTACCTTACGTTCCGCTCTATCGGCTAGGGTAGTAAAGGGAGAACTACTGCGACTGTGTCCTGGTTTATCTGGATGAGCACCTCAGTAGAGAAAGCCGAAAATTGACTATCATGATGCGGTGAGAGCTGGTCAACCACTCAATGACTTATCAGAATCTTTCGCGATTCCTTTCGTATTACAAGAAGGACCATTCTTCTGGTAACCTAAGTAACGCATCGTATTCGGATAACCACGTACATACCAGGGGCTATATCGTAGACCCACCGTCAAACTCCTATGGCTAAGTGAAAGTGTTAAAGCCCTATAGTCTGATTGCCTAGTTCGCTGCATTGACACCTCCCTGATGGACCAAGACGTTGGGTCAAGAGTGATCAAGTGCTTTTGCAAACACCCCTGTATTATATGCGAGGGGGCCGAAGCCGACGACTGGTAAACTTTCAGATTATACAAAAAACGGCCGCACAGGAGGAACCAAAACTTTTAGGCAAAAAGCATAGCCTATAATATATCATTGTTTTTACAATTTCGGTACAATCACTCGAATATCATATCCTTCGAGCACTGACCCTCTATCAAGCGGGCGCCCTCTAGGACATCCTCGAAATAATGCTCCGGCGTGTGATGGTCCTTGCCCCGGGTGGACTCTTTGCTGCAATATCGGTGGCCTTCATCTTCGCCTAGTACATCTTGACGCATGCAAGGGCCATCCATGCACCTTCAATGCACATTGACCGCTTAACAGCGTCGATACGCGGCACCGCATCAACAAGTCGCCACACCAAAATGAAATAACTCAGAATTGGCTCAGTCGGCCACAACCGGACAACGACGTCCTTCATGGCAGATACAAATATTTTGTGTTGCCCGACCCACTAGGCCATCTGTTCGTTCAGCAATAGCGGACGCTTTGGCATGCTGAATTGCGACCAAAAAAGCTTCTTCGTTGCATGTCCTTCTTGCGCTTGGAAAAACTACGCCGCATCGGAGACACGCTTCGGCAAGTCCAAGAATGCGTCTAGAGAACTCCACATTTGATTAAGCGGGGCATACTTTGGATCGCCAAATTTAGTCTGTAACAAGAAGGGCTTACCAGCCGCTATCTCCCCAGCTTGCCGGATCTCCTCTCGAGCAGCTCTAGACTCGGACCATGCTTCTCTCGCCTCTTGTAAGGCCTTGTCGAGATCGGCCGTTTTGACTTTGTTATATATCCTTTTCGAGGAATTCACATCGGACAGTGGCATCATTTAGCTCGCGCACCATGGTAGATATTCTCTCCTCGCACTGGCGCCGAGCATCATGTTCGGCCTTTAATTCAGCAGCTGCCTTCTTGGCAACCACATTACTCATCCTGGCTTGCTCCTTGGCTCGGACAAGCTCAGCCTGAAGGGTCTCAACCATGGCAGCACTATCTGCAGTTATGCATATCTTAGTATATAAATCTCAGGTTCATGCTCATATTATTATACATACATATACTGACTGCCCCAAACCATACCTTGCGCCTCGTCGAGCTGCCTGTTAATAAGCGTGATGTCGTCATCTACCACATCAAGTTTCTGCTTCAGACCTGCAACCTCTATAGCATGGGCAGTCACCATGGATGAAACAACCTGTGTTCTAATTAATTAGATTATTTCCTAGGCATATCTTTTTTTGATCCTCTGATCGCCTCCTTTTGGATGCCAACCAGAGTCTCAGGGGCTACTAGCTATACATAGGTGCATTTCTGCACATAGAGTGCAATTGAAAATATTACATTGCATACCTTGAAGCCTCCTAGAAGGCCTGTGAAGGCTTCATTCAATCTGCTTCTCATGGACATAATCCTCTCAACTATCATACCAATTAAGGTATGATGTTCCTCTGAGATGAACGCATGTCGCAACATGTCCATCAATGTATCCGGCGCCTCCCGATTCCTGGAAGCGGCGGTGGTAGTGCGGACTCCATTTGAAGGGATATGTTTACTAGATCCTAGAGTCGTCTCCAGCTGTAAACTGGATAGTCCGAGGCCTTTATTGTTGGTCCCCGAAGGGGCCGCATGCCTCGGACCCTGTACTACTGAAGTATCACCTTCGGGCATGGTCTTCATTGTCCCTCACACCACTTGTTGATCGGGAGAAATCCTCCGGGACGACACCTCAAAGTCGTCCACCCTATTGGGCGAGAAGGCCTGTGGAGGCGTCTCGCTTTCCATAATCTCCGGAAGAAGATCCCCTGAGGAGGAGGACTGTTGAGGAAGAATGTGTGTCGGACTGCAAACATATATTTTAGATGTTACCCTTGTAAGTGGAAAGGAATGTGATATGTTTAGGACACCCTTGTTCACTTACGATTCGGCTAAGGGCTTGTCCTTACGGAGGAAATGCGCGACAACATCGTCTTCCGAACCCGAACTGCCTGGCAAGGACATCTTCCCTCGCTTAGGAGCCTTTACCTCGAAATCTTCAGAGGCGGTCCTCTTCTTCCCGTGGGGGGAAGGGATATCAGCTTCTCCTTCTCTTTTGTCTTCGGAAGAGGTGAGGGAATCTTGGATTAGGGGGTCCTCGGACAGCCGGACAGTATCCTTTGGCCAGACTGTTGGACTATGAAGATACAAGATTGAAGACTTCGTCCCGTTCCGGGTGGGACTCTCCTTTGCGTGGAAGGCAAGCTTGGCAAATCGGATATGTAAATCTCCTCCCTTGTAACCGACTCTGTGTAACCCTAGCCTCCTCTGGTGTCTATATAAACCAGAGGGTTTAGTTCGTAGGACAGCAACAATCATAATCATAGGCTAGCTTCTAGGGTTTAGCCTCTACGATCTCGTGGTAGATCAACTCTTGTAATACTCATATCATCAAGATCAATCAAGCAGGAAGTAGGGTATTACCTCCATCGAGAGGGCCCGAACTTGGGTAAACATTGTGTCCCCCGCCTCCTGTTACCATCCGCCTTAGACGCACAGTTCGGGACCCCCTACTCGAGATCTGCCGGTTTTGACACCGACATTGGTGCTTTCATTGAGAGTTCTACTTTGTCGTCACCATAAGGCTTCATGGCTCCTTCGATCATCGGCAATGATGTGATCCAGGGTGAGGTTTTTCTCCTCGGACAGATCTTCGTATTTGGCGGCTTCGCACTGCGGTCCAACTTGCTTGGCCATCTAGAGCAGATCGAGAGCTATGCCCCTGGCCGCAGGTCAGGTTTGGAAACATAAACTATATCGCCGACATCCATGGAGACTTGATATTTGACAGATTCGAGCCCGTGACAGGTGCGCTGCATAGTCACGAGGAGCATGATTTAGCTCTGCCGCCGGACAATGTTCGGGAGATCACACCTGGGGCAACTCCGGCCCTTGATCCGGAGCAGATCGTGCCGTCCGAGGACGGGTGGATGGACCCCACCACGGAGGCCGCACACTTAGCGGCGATAGAGCCGAATACTGACTTCACCTCCTATGAGACCTGTGTGGCCGGACCCTTTGATTCGTCCCCGGCCACGGGCTCCGAACCGCCTGCGTCCGTGCCTATCGAATCTGATTGGGCGCCGATCATGGAGTTTTCCACCGCGGATATCTTTCAGCACTCGCACTTGGGCGACGTGCTATATTCATTAAGGTCTCTCTCCTTGTCGTGGTATTCTCACGGGGGGGGTGCAAGATGACATATGCCACAAGGTGGCTTCGTGTGAGGGCAAGACTGCTGCCGGAATATCCAGGGACAGGTATGCGAGTACCACGCGCTAGTTTACCCAAGTTCGGGGCTCTCCGGGGAGATAACACCCCTACTCCTGCATGTCTGAGTATATCTGGTATGTATATCTGGTACAGAGTGCTCCTGGAGCTGTATCTAAGCTCAATGCCATAGGCATCTAGCTTTGCATATGTATGTGGCATGGTGGCCGTTGCCTCTGGCCATATGGGTGTGCTTGGGCATACTTGCCCGCGGGAGTGGATGGATGGATGGCTAGCTAGCTCTCTTGCTAGCTAGCTTGCTTGTGGGTGTGTGCGTGAGAGTTCATCCTGGATGGATGGATGTGTGTCCATATATAGGCATAGCTAGCTTAGAGAGTAAGCTATGTGGTGGCTTGGGAAAGGCATGGTGGGGTGTCATGCTTGTCCCCTGGGTCACTTCATAAATAGTGCCAGGGGACAAGTGACACTGTACATGATGGCTGGGGTGACACGTGAATAGTGTCGGGTACGTCCGTCACGTCAGGGTCGCGTCAGGCTGCAATTGACTTCAGGCAGCCGGCCTGGTGGAGCAGTCGGCAGCTAGCAGCCGGCCTGGTGGAGCAGTCGGCATCTAGCAGCCGACCTGGTGGAGCAGTCGGCAGCCAACAGCCGGCAGGAGCAGCCGGGACGTCGGCAGCCAGTAGTCGGCCTGGTGGAGCAGTCAGCAGCCAGCAGTCGGCCTGGTGGAGCAGTCAGCAGCCAGCAGCCGGCCTGGTGGAGCAGCAGGTAGCCAGCAGCCAGCAGGAGCGGCCGGGAAGTCGGCAGCCAGCAGTCGGCCTGGTGGAGCAGTCAGCAGCCAGCAGTCGGCCTGGTGGAGCAGCCAACAGCCAGCAGTCGGCCTGGTGGAGCAGTCAGCAGCCCGCAGTCGTCCTGGCGCGCGAAGCAGAGGCGAGCCAGGGTGGCCGCGGGCGATGTGGACACGGACGGGGGAGCGGTAGCAGACCGGGAGGCCGCCGGCTCGTGCGCTGGCAACGAGCGGGCGCAGAGGTCTCCCGCGGTCAACAGGTGAAACCAGACGAGCTGCGTAGCAGGCCTAGCACATGACCATTGTACAACCACTGTCCAGGAATTATACGGTGATTATCTGGCTTGGGTATGGCCATAGTCTGGGATGTGCATGGCTATGGTTGGTGTGTGTTGGCTAATGGTTTGACCATTGTTGAATTGAATCTAGCTAGCTTGCATGGACGGTATATGGAGGAGCAAATGCACGTGTCGGCCGGAGCAAGGTGCAACATTGTGGAAAGCAGACGCGAGCGTCGCGTGGATGGATGCGGCCAACCGAAGCGAGGTCCCTCGCGCGGCGCGCGCGCGGACGGACGGCCGGCATTGCGGTGGTGATGACGAAGATGGCGAGGCCGACGGTGAAGACGCGCCGCCCTCCACGGCCACTCTGGGGGCATGTCGATGTCGAGCCCCCGGCCGCTACCAGAGAGACGACGGCGACGTCGCGGCGGAGATGACGAAGATGGTCCCGCCCAGACTGCGAAACCAGCAGCAGCGCAGTAGCATAGTACTGCCCCACGGTGGGCGAAATGTCGTGGTATTCTCACGAGGGTGCAAGACGACATATGCCACAAGGTGGCTTCGTGTGAGGGCAAGACTGTTCCCGGAATATCCAGGGACGGGTATGCGAGTAGCACGCACTAGTTTACCCAGGTTCGGGGCTCTCCGGAGAAATAAAACCCCTAATCCTGCATGTTTGAGTATATCTGGTATGTATATCTGGTACAGAGTGCTCCTGGAGCTGTATCTAAGCTCAGTGCCATAGGCATCTAGCTTTGCATATGTATGTGGCATGGTGGTCGTTGCCTTCGGCCATATGGGTGTGCTTGGGCATACTTGCCCGTGGGAGTGGATGGATGGATGGCTAGCTAGCTTGCTTGTGGGTGTGTGCGTGAGAGTCCATCCCGGATGGATGGATGTGTGCCCATATATATAGGCATAGCTAGCTTAGAGAGTAAGCTATGTGGTGGCATGGGCAAGGCATGGTGGGGTGTCATGCTTGTCCCCTGGGTCACTTCATAAATAGTGCCAGGGGACAAGTGACACTGTACATGATGGCTGGGGTGACACGTGAACAGTGCCGGGTACGTCCGTCACGTCGGGGTCGCGTCAGGCTACAGTTGAGTTCGGGCAACCGGCCTGGTGGAGGTGTCGGTAGCTAGCAGCCGCCCTGGTGGAGCAGTCGGCAGCCAGCAGCCGGCCTGGTGGAGCAGTCGGCAGCCAGCAGTCGCCAGGAGCGGCTGAGACGTCGGCAGCCAGCAGTTGGCCTGGTGGAGCAGTCAGCAGCCAGCAGTCGGCCTGGTGGAGCAGTTAGCAGCCAACAGTTGGCCTGGTGGAGCAGCAGGCAGCCAGCAGCCGGCAGGAGCGGCCCGGAAGTCGGCAGCCAGCAATCGGCCTGGTGGAGCAGTCAGCAGCCAGCAGTCGACCTGGTGGAGCAGTCAGCAGCTAGCAGTCGGCCTAGTGGAGCAGTCAGCAGCCAGCAGTCGGCCTGGTGGAGCAGTCAGCAGCCAGCAGTCGTCCTGGTGGAGCAGCCAGCAGTCGGCCTGGTGGAGCAGTCAGCAGCCAGCTGTCGGCCAGGTAGTTGGACTGAGGGGCTTTGCTAGCCCCGATGTCTTGAATTATTGTCTCTCCGTCTTCGGGGTATCCGTGTCCAATTACTTTGACACTCCTTGTCAGGAGACCCTTGGCCGAACTATGTCTTGCTTGAGTGGGAAGTGGACGACGAAGAAATTTACTCCCCACCCACCACCCACTTAATAGCCACTGTCGATGACTTAACCGACATGCTTGATTTCGGCTCCGAAGACATCAACAGTATGGCCGACGATGCATGAGAAGAACAGGAACCACCGCCCACAGGGCGCTGGACAACCACCTCATCATATGATATATACATGGTGGACACCCCCAAAGAAAGCGATGGCAATAAGGTAACGGAGGATAATCCCCTCGAGGAGCAATCTAAGCACCGGCGTCATCAGCTCCGCTCTAAGCCCCGCCATAGCAAAAGTAGCGATACCGGCACAAGAGACAATAACGCTGCGGATAGTGCCGAAGACGAAGACAATCCCCTCCAGCCAGGCTTTGAGCGGGGGGATGGGCAAGCTATCCCTAAGGAACAGGCGACAGACGGAGAATCAGAGGATGACAATTACATGCCCCTCTCCGATGACGAGGTGGGCCTCGGTGACGAAGAATTTATCGTGCCTGAGGACCCCGTCGAGGAGGAGCGCTTCAAGCGCCGGCTTATAGCCACAGCAAAAAGCCTGAAGAAAAAGCAACAACTGCTTCAAGATGATCAAGTTCTGCTAGTGGATAAATGGACCAAGGTCCTGGCGGTCGAGGAGTACGAACTTGAGCGGCCAACAAAAAGTTACCCAAAGCGCAGGTTGCTACCCCAACTCGAGGAGGAAGCATTAAAGCCTATGCCACTAGCGTATGATGCGGCTGACCGACCACCTCATGGCCGAGACAAAGCGGCATATCAACCCGAAGTCCAGCCCGCACCCCATTGCCAGTCAAACAAAAACACCGAGGCCCGGGGCAATACACAGGACCTGCGAGAAGTATTGGAAAACAAAGCAGGACATACAAGATCTATATACGGATCACAGGAGCGCGCCCCAACGCGTGACGACGACCATCACGCCAGATATACTAAAAGCAAATCGGGCCGAGCCGAATACAGCAGACAAGACTCGTATGAACTGCATCGTGATATAACCCAGCACAGAGGCGCCGCACACCCCCTATGCTTCACTGATGAAGTAATGGATCATGAATTCCCAGAAGGTTTTAAACCCGTTAACATTGAATCATATGATGGTACAATAGACCCCGCGGTATGGATCAAAGATTTCCTCCACATCCACATGGCCTGCGGTGACGATCTACATGCCATCAAGTACCTCCCATTAAAACTCAAAGGACCTGCTCGACATTGGCTCAATAGCCTGCCGACAAACTCCATTGGCATTTGGGAGAATTTCGAAGATGCATTCCTTGACAACTTCCAGGGTACTTATGTGCGACCACCGAATGCAGATGACTTGAGTCACATAACCCAACAGCCAGGGGAATTAGCCAGGAAATTCTAGACTCGGTTCCTAACTAAAAAGAACCAAATTGTCGGCTATCCGGATGCCGAGGCCTTAGCGGCATTTAAGCATAACATCCGCGACGAGTGGCTCGCCCGACACCTCGGCCAAGAGAAGCCGAAGTCCATGGCAGCCCTCACGACACTCATGATCCGCTTTTGTGCGGGCGAGGATAGCTAGCTAGCTCGCAGCAACAACACATCAAGAAATCCTGGCAATTCAGATGCCAAAGATAGCAACGGCAGGCCACGTCACAACAGAAACAAGCGCCGCAGCAACGGCGACAACGCCGAAGACACGACAGTTAATGCCAGATTCAGTGGCTCTATATCCGGTCAGCGGAAAAAGCCGTTCAAGAAAAGCAATCCGGGCCCGTCCAGCTTGGACCGCATACTCGATCGTTCGTGTCAAATTCACGGCACCCCCGATAAACCAGCCAACCACACCAACAGAGAATGCTGGGTGTTCAAACAGGACGGCAAGTTGAATGCCGAAAACAAGGAAAAGGGGTTGCATAACGACGACGAGGATGAGCCCCGGCCGCCAAACACAGGAGGACAGAAGAAATTTCCTCCCCAAGTGAAAACGGTAAACATGATATACGCAACCCATATTCCCAAGCGGGAACGGAAGCGTGCACTGAGGGACGTCTATGCGATGGAGCCAGTTGCCCCAAAGTTCAACCCATGGTCTTCTTGTCCGATCACCTTCGATCGCAGGGACCACCCCACCAGTATCCGTCATGGTGGTTCTGCTGCATTGGTGCTTGACCCCATCATTGATAGATTTCACCTCACTCGAGTCCTTATGGACGGTGGCAGCAGTCTGAACCTGCTCTATTAGGATAAAGTGCGTAAAAAATGGGTATAGACCCCTCGAGGATCAAACCCACCAAAACCACCTTTAAAGGTGTCATCCCGGGTGTAGAGGCCTGTTGCACAGGCTTAATCACACTGGAAGTGGTCTTTGGATCTCCAGACATCTTCCGAAGCGAGGAGTTAATCTTCGATATCGTCCCCTTCAGCAGTGGCTATCACGCACTGCTTGGACGAACCGCATTCGCCAGATTCAATGCGGTGCCGCATTATGCATACCTCAAGCTCAAAATGCCAGGACCTCGCGGGGTTATAACAGTTAATGGAAAAATAGAACGCTCGCTCCGCACGGAGGAGCACACTGTGGCCCTCACAGAAGAAGCGCAAAGCAGCCTTATGAGGCAAACCGCCAATTCGGCGAACAAGACCCCGGACACCTTCAAGCAAGTCCGGAGTACCCTTAAAGTGGATCGCCAGGCACGTTTAGAGCTCGCCTAGCAATTCGGCCTCCGTCCTAGTCCCAGTCAAGCAGCGGCATTTGCGCTGCGCGTACATAATTACGCACTCAAGATACCATGGGCATAGGCGGAGGCACGGCCATGGCACGGCCTACAATGCGGTTCAACCACTTCAGGACCCGTATACCTTTAACAGTTTCTTCCTTTCAGGCCCCTATTCTCTGAAGGCCCTCTCCGATCGTCTGATTATCGGACCCGTCATGGGAAGGAAACACCAAGGAAGCAAGAAGCTTTGACGTACAAGGGAATCCTCAGGTGGTCTCTGTTAACGATCGATATACCCGTTTTGCATACCCACACAGAGCTTGACCCTGGATAGGACATGTCAAATAGTCCTATTTTTTCCTTATTGCACTACATATATGCATACGCTTTGACGTATCATTTAAATACCAATGTACAACATTAGCTCATTCTCGCATTCCTTTATATTTTTTCCCTGTCTACTTATTTACGACAAATCACACCCATACATTCTGATACGACCAGTGCACCAGGGGCTTCAGTGTACCCCATAACACGGCATGAAAAGTCCAAACACTTTCGACAGTGTGGCACCCTGAACTTATAGCATTATATGCATCAGCTCCGAATCATGTCTTGGATCAATAGTTGGGTTTGCCCGGCTCCCATGTTTTGGTACCTTACGTTCCGCTATATCAGCTAAGGTAGCACTGGGAGAACTACTGCGATTGTGTCCCGGTTCTTCCTGACGAGCACCTTAGTAGAGAAAGCCGAAAACTGACTGTCATGATGCGGCGAGAGTTGGTCGTTGTTCGAGAGGTCTCAAATCTTTAAAGATTTTTTCCGCTTCGGGCGAGGAGTCGGCCTTGTCCGATTTAGGCATATATAGCGCCCCAAGTTTGGCCTTCCGAATACTAGGGGCTTCGCCAAAATTTAAAATTGTAGACTTCTATGGCTAAGTGAGAGTGATGAAGCTTTATAGTCCGATTTCCTAGTTCGTTGTGCTGAACACCTCCTTCGAAGGACCGAAAACTGGGATAAAGAGTGATCAGGTCTATCCCGAACACCTCAGTAGTAGTTACATGGGGGCAGAAGCCGACGACTAGCCAACTCTCAAATTTTATAAACGGCCACACAGAAGGTAATATTTTAAATCAACAAGCGTTATATAGTGCACATGAACTCGTTTTCATATTACAGGATCACATGAGTACATTCATTCAAATATTACATCCTTAGCACATTCCTCCGCCACAAGGCGGGCACCTGTCAGGACACTATCATAGTAGTTTCGGGGTGGTGATGCTCCTTACCCTCCGGCGGCCCCTCCTTCACCAACTTTTTGGCGTCCATCTTGGCCCAGTGCACTTTCGCACGGGCAAAGGCCCTGCGCGCACCTTCAACACAGACGGACCGCTTTATGACTTCAAGCCGTGGGCAGGCATTCACAAGCCGTTTTACCAGGTCGAAGTAGATGCCAGGAAAGGGCTCGCCAGGCCACATCCGGACTATGAGAACCTTCATGGCCAGTTCGGCCGCCTTGTGAAGCTTGACCGGTTGCTTTAGCTGGTCGCTCAAGGGCATCAGATGTTCGGTCCCAATATACTGAGACCAGAACAACTTCTCCGTCGAGCTCCCTTCCTCGGCCCGGTAGAACTCCGCGGAATCTGACACACTACGGGGTAGATCTGCGAACGCTCGTGGAGAGCTCCGAATTTGGGTAAGTAAAAGGAAAGTTTCCTTCACATGCTTGCTTTGCGTAATGAATGCCTTACCCGCCGCTATCTTCTTGACCGCCTAAATTTCATGGAGGGCCTTTTGGGCTTCGGCCTTGGCATTTTGTGTGTTCTCGAGGGCCTTTGCAAGCTCGGACCCTTGCGTCTTAGAGTCACGCTCCAAGGACTCATACTTTTTGCAAACTCCTGGAGCTCTTGCTGAACCTCGCCGACTTGGGCTTCTTGCTTCTTGTGCTCGGCGCGCTCCTTGGCCGCTTTGCCTTCGGCCTCGGATAGCACCTTCTTCAGAGCCGCCACTTCAGTCGTGGCCCCTAGAAAAATTCATGATGATCCTGTGATCTAACAACCACTTTCCTTTTTCTTTATTAATAAATAGACAAGGTATTACTTACCTTTGTTCTCTTCGAGCTACCTCTTGGTAAGGCCGAACTCTTCTTCGGACCGCTCAAGGTCCCGCTTCAGTGCGGAGACCTCCGCCGTGCGAGCGGCAACGGCCAGCAGTTAAGCCTGCTTATTCACATAGATATATTCTGATTAGACTCCTGTGATTATTATTTGATCCTCTGTTCGGCCTTTCTTTCCGAACACCAAATAGAGCATCAGGGGCTACTGTCTATGCTGTAACATTTTCTTATAATTTGATTGTTTACCTCAAAGCCTGTTAGAAGGCTGGCACAGGCTTCAGTCAGTCTGCTTTTGGCGGACCGAACTTTCTTGACCACCGCACTCATGATAGTGCGGTGCTCTTCATCAATGGAAGCACCACGAAGCGCTTCCAGCAAATTGTCCGATGCGTCTGGATAGGCAGAGGCCATCGACACAGACGGCTTGTCCCCCTTCGCGAGGGGTCGCCTGACAGAATCCGAAAGGTTCCGGTGCAGTATTCGGCTGGTGGCTAGACTTGCTGCCCCCGGCCTTAGAGCCCATGGGAGTTTTGCCCCTCTTGCGCCCAGCGTCCAGAATGACGCCTTGGGGCGCCTACGGAACTGTCTCCCCTTGGTTCAGTACCCTTTGAGACAACACCTCGATGTCGTCCGTAGGGCGGGGGGAGGAGGCGGTCGGGAGTGAATCGTTGTTCATCTCCGATAGGCCCAAAGACCCATCCGAAGAGGATATGTCGATCTGGGCCTTGGATGGGCTGCATGATCATGTTCGGCATGATAAGAAGCAATAAAATAAAACATACCAAGAACTATTATGGTATCTGGATACTTACGACTTCTCCAGGGGCTTGTCCCTGGGTAACCACTCCTCGTCGCTAAAAGCGGCCGTCGTGGAGTAGTCCGGAAGGAGAGTCCTTCCCGTCTTGGACCCTTCGGCCTCCCCTGACGGGGCGGCCTTACTTTTCTTGTCTCCCCCGGCTGGGGGGGGGGGGACTTTCCTCTTCCTCCTCCTCGTTTTCGTGGGAGGAGGGCGCCTCGGTGTTATCAGACGATGAATCCGATATGACCTGGCGCTGGAGACCTTTCCTAGTCCCCGTGGCCTTGTTCTTGGCCTTCTTCTCCGGCACCTCATAGGGTGCCGGAACCAGCATCTCCGTTAAGAGAGCCCCTGCTAGATCCTCGGGCAGTGGGGCCGGACAATAGATCCGCTCCGCTGTTGCGACCCACTCCTGTTAAATGGCGTGGAGGTTTAGATCCCCCGCATGATTATACTGGGGAAAGAAATATCTTATAAGATATAAGGAGCTTACCGGATTGGCAGGGTGCTTTGCACTAAGCCCGCGGTCCTCGGTAAGGGGAGGAGGTACCTCGACGGACTTGAACAGCGCCCTCCAGATGTCCTGGTGCGTCGTGTCAAAGAGCTCTCGTAGCGTCTGGTGCTTAGCTGGGTCGAACTCCCACATATTGAATGCCTGTCTTTGACACGGGAGGATCCGGCGGAAGAGCATGACCTGGACCACGTTGACAAGATTGATTTTCATGCTTATCATGTTTTTAACACAGTTTTGGAGTCCGTTCAGCTCCACCGGTGAACCCCAGGATAGGCCCTTCTCTTTCCAGGAGGTGAGCCGCATGGGGATGCCGGATCGAAATTCGGGGGCCGCCACCCAGCCGGTGTCACGCGGCTCGGTGATGTAGAACCACCCCGATTGCCACCCTTCATGGTCTCCACATAGGAGCCTTCGAGCTAGGTGATGTTGGGCATGTCTCCCACCATGGCACCTCCGCACTCCGCTTGCTGGCCGACCACCACCTTCGGTTTAACATTGAAGGTCTTCAGCCATAGGCCGAAGTGGGGCTTGATGCGGAGGAAGGCCTCGCACACGACGATAAACGCCGAGATGTTGAGGATGAAATTGGGGGCCAGATCGTGGAAGTCCAGCCTGTAGTAGAACATGAGCCCGCCGATGAATGGGTGGAGGGGAAATCCCAGCCCGTGGACGAAATGGGTAAGGAATACGACCCTTTCGTGGGGTTTGGGGGTAGGGAAAATCTGCCCCACGTTTGGGAGCTCGTGCACGATATCTGCGGCCAGGTATACGGCTTCTCGGAGCTTCGTAATGTTCTCCTCCGTAACGGACGAGGCCATCCACTTGCCTCCCACTCCGAACATGTTTGGAGTAGTTTTGCGGAGAAAATGCGAACTTGCGTGCTAGAGCTCGAGGGCGTGAGAATGGATGGGCAGGAGAGAAGAAGGCGTGGGTAAAAAGGTGGAACCCTTGTCCCTTTATAAGGGCGGAAGAAACTATGCGCTTCCCCACCTGCTTGGTAAACTCGCTTATTTCCCAAGTGCCGTGATTGATGGCGCGGTTGGGTTACCCACACCCGTGTTGATGAGAATCCCGTGATGAGGGGACACGATCTCTGCTTCGACAAGACGTGCCAAGAAAACCGCCTCGCAATATGTGTAGTAGCTGGTTGAGAAAAACGGTTCGAATAATGACCGGGCCATGGCGTGATGTCACATTATGAAAAGTTCTCAGCAGACTAGATTTGTGGAAATATTATACTCTCTATGGTGGTATGTGGAATTTGTTTTGCAGAGCCGGACACTATCCTTGTCTTCAAAATCTTCTATGGAGTATTCAGAGGAGGAACCCGCCTTGCAATGCTGAAGACAATCTGCGTGCCGGACTCATCGTCATTGAAGCCTGGTTCAGGGGCTACTGAGGGAGTCCTGGATTAGGCGGTCCTCGAACAGCCGGACTATATCCTTTGGTCGGACTGTTGGACTATGAAGATACAAGATTGAAGACTTCGTCCCGTGTCTGGGTGGGACTCTCCTTTGCATGGAAGGAAAGCTTGGCAAATCGGATATGTAAATCTCCTCCCTTGTAACCGACTCTGTGTAACCCTAGCCTCCTCCGGTGTCTACATAAACCGGAGGGTTTAGTCCATAGGACAACAAGAATCATAATCATAGGCTAGCTTCTAGGGTTTAGCCTCTACGATCTCGTGGTAGATCAACTCTTGTAATACTCATATCATCAAGATTAATCAAGCAGGAAGTAGGGTATTACCTCCATCAAGAGGGCCCGAACCTGGGTAAACATTGTGTCCCCCGCCTCCTGTTACCATCCGCCTTAGACGCATAGTTCGGGACCCCCTACCCAAGATCCGCCGGTTTTGACACCGAAAAGAGGGAGTTCCAATCTCCCTGGACATAGTGTCTGGTGTACCGTTAGAATGGAGGACACCTTTGGCCTTCTTGATTTCCTCCTTGTCCTCCTTCGCCGGCACTTGATATGGCGCTGGAGTACGCATCCTTGTTAATACAGGATTAGCTGAGTCCTCGGGAAGAGGCGCCGAACACCTAATTCATTCTGCCTTCTTTATCCAGCCCCGTTCGAAGATTGTTTTCTCAGTATTACGGGACATTTAACTAAGCTGTGTTCGGAAGTCGAGTGCTTACCAAGGTATCCGGATTGTTGCAGTCGCGGTGGATGTCTTCGGTGGTATCCGACCACTATTTCCGTGTCCCGAAGAATAACTTCCACATTCCTCTGTGCGTCATGCCGAAGAAGTGCTGAAGGGTCCGTGGTCCTTCCGGATTGAACTCCCACATGCGGAGAGGCCGTCGCTTGCACGGCAGGACCCGGCGGACTAACATTACCTGGATTACATTGATGAGGCCAATGTACTTTTTGAGGAGGCTCTGGATGTGGCTTTGTAGCGTCTACACTTCATCAGTTGATCCCTAGTCCAGTCCCTTATTAATCCATGATGCGAGCCATAATGGAGGGCCAGATCGGAACGCAGGTGTAGCTTCCCACTTGGTACCACAGGGTTCAGTGATGTAAAACCACTCACGCTGCCATAGGTTGGATGTTTCTGTAAAAGAGCCTTTTGGGCAAAGGGTATTGGTGAGGTTTTTCACCATAGCTCCACCACACTCTACTTGCTTCCCCTCGATCACCTTCAACTCCACATTAAAGGTCTTGAGCGGTAAGCCAAAGTGTGGGGGAATGCGGAGAAAGGCCTCGCACATGACAATGAACGCCGAGATATGAAGAAAGGAGTCTGGAGCTAGATTGTGAAAATCTAGCCTGTAATAGAACATGAGTCCATGAACAAAGGGATGGAGAGCGAACCCTAGCCCCCGGAGGAAGTGGGAGATGAATACGACCCTCTCGCCGGATCTGGGAGTAGGAATAACCTGTCCTTTAGTAGGGAGCCTGTGGGGGATTTTCGCGGTCAGCTATCTTGCCGCCCGGAGCTTCGCGATATCCTCCTCTATGACAGAGGAGGTTGTCGGTGTTCTAGGAATGGGGGTCCCCAGACATGCCTGCCTGCTGCCCACGGCATGGCTGAGCCGGCAGGCCATATGACCCGTCTTCATAAACAAGGCATCCAAGACCCTCGCGAGGGGCCAAGCCTCGCGAGACGGACGAGACAAGACCTCCTCTAGAGTGGCCTGGTCAGGAAGGCTCACGAGGAGCGGAGATATCAAGGCGAGGCAAACCTCACGAGGCTTCGTGACGTGAGCCATGACGAACGGCACCAGGCGGGCGCCAGCGCGCGCAGCGTCCTTGTTTCCTCTTTGGTGCTAAGGAGGTAGGCGGAGGCAAGGAGTACCAAGGCATTAGGCAAAGGTTTCCATTTCGGTGTAACAAGACCAAGACTAGAGGAACGGCAAGACGGAGGTCACCGTGGAGCCCAAGGCGGCGTCACCACCAGAGCTTTGCGCAGGCGAAGACTACTTTTGTCAGGATAGCTTGTACTAGTTGTCCCCCTTCAAATGTCCCACCGTTGTTGGCTCCCTTCCCGCTCAGTATTTGGGAAGAGGACCAGGGCCTCTATAAATAGGACCAGCCACCACCGTAGGAAGGATGAGGTGAAGGGAGATCAGATCAGATCGAGAGAGACGCACAAGTCCACAAGCACAAGAACACCTCAACCTCAGGAGGCTGTTCTTCCCCTGTAACTATTCATCATCAGTCCAAGAGGCAATCCACCACCACCACACTTGAGTAGGGTATTACACCACAACGGTGGCCCGAACCAGTATAAATCTCGTGTCTTTCTGCGTTGCGAGTTCATCGAGTTCGTCTACGAGATCTTAGCGAGCTAGGGCGTAGATCGGTAGGAGGGAGAGACTTCGCGCGCACCGTAGAGTTCGAACCTTAAGGGTTTGCCGGAACCCCACATCTGACATTTGGCGCGCCCGGTAGGGGTGCGCCGGAGCTCCTCACCACCAACTTGCGCTCCTCGCCGCTACACTATGCCCCCATGGCAGGCGCCCCACCATCCACCTCTGCGACCGACGCCGACAGCACGTAGTTAGGGTACCGAGCCCTGGCCCCCGCCCTACGGCGGGTGCACTGGCCAACCAAGTTCAAGGTGGAGATGCCGCGGCATTACGACGGCGCGGTAGACCCGACGCCGTTCCTGCTGGAGTACGAGGAGGCCATCCTCGAAGCCGGAGGCGACGACAAGATCATGGCCAACTGGTTCCCCATGGCCCTCGCCGGCGAGCCGCGCGCCTGGCTGCTCAACCTCCCGGGATCCACGGTGGCAGCCTGGGGGGAACTCCGCGACCTCTTCACCGCTTGCTACGTGGTGCTGGCGCACCGCGTAGTCGCGACACTGGTGGGTGGCTCTCAAGCATCGCCTTTAGATCTCCACGTCAAGCCTTTCTTCCGTCAGATTGGGGCGGACCCGAGGCGCCCGGGGGCTCCGCCGGGTTGGGCTGCGCCGGAGGTCGACCTCACCTTCGGCTCAGAAGACCACCCCGACTCCACCGCCCGCTCCGGGGTGCTCCCAATGCTCTGCACACCCACCATCTGCAACGTGGCCGTTACTAAGACCCTCATTGATAGCGGAGCCGGCCTCAACTTGCTCTCTGTACAAGCCTTCAGCCTCCTTCATGTGCTGCTCCAGCGACTCGGCCTCAGCAAACCCTTCACGGGAGTGGGTGGTGGAGCTACCCACTCTCTAGGGCAGATCCGCCTCCCTGTCACCTTTGGCACGCGAGACAACTATCGCACCGAGCTGGTGGACTTCGACGTCGCTCGCATCGGCCTCCCGTACAACGCCATCCTTGGGTACTCGGCTCTCACTCAGTTCATGGCGGCGACTCACCCGGCCTACAACCTCATGAAGATGCCAGGGAGCAAGGACGTCCTCACCATCAAGGGGGACACTAGGGAGGCCGTGACGGCGCTTAGGCTCGCCTTCAAGACCGCGACAGCAGCACAGCCAGCCGGCACCGGTACACCCGAGGCCAAGGAGACCGCGCCCACCAAGAAAAAGCAGTTGTTCACCCAAGACATAGCGGAGACAAAGCAGGTGCCGGTCAAAGAGGACGGGTCCTCGAGAGCCACCTTCACCATAGGGACCGGCCTCGACCCAGGACAAGAAGAAGCTTTGGTGAGGTTTTTGCACGCGAACAAGGAGATATTCGCGTGGGAGCCCAATCAGCTGGTAGGGGTCCCGTGTCAGGACCCCGATTCCAGGTTACATCGATCTAGCCAGTAACACCTCATATCACTTTGCGGCCTCACGCACGGTATTCCCATGGGTGTCGCCTTACCATGGCCCGGGACCGTTTGCGCCTTTTGGCTCACGTATATGATAGTGTCGCTAGCATCCATATGACAGAGAACCCAGGCCGACATGGCTAGTCATGAACCCAAAGTGACACTAACCTATGGGGACAGGCATACATGAATCACATCGAGCATGTCGGTCAGCAGCGTGTGAATCTGGTCTGTAGCACTGGGCTAACAGGACTCCGGGAACCCGGGCTGTAGCAAAGCTAGGCAGGACTCCGGATGTCACCGCGTGACATTTCCTTGAAGGGAAAGACACAGGAAAAAAGTGAAACACATGCCGGCCAGTCAAGTGTCCCGAGCAGTAGTGCTGGGTTAACAGGACTCCGGTGAACCGGGCTGTAGCGGACTACTATGGCTCATGGAAGCACTAGACTACATTTCCCCATAAAAAAGGCTGCCAAGGATAAACAACTAGATTGTCGGATCCCACACATACCAAGCATTTCAATCATACACACAATATGCTCGATATGTGTAAATACAACATGGCATCACAACATAACTGTACAACTCAAGTGTTTATTCATTAGGCTCCGAGGAGCGAGATATTACAAACATGGGTCTCATGACCCAACAATCATAGCATACAAATCAAAGCACATGCGGAAGCTTAACATGTCTGAGTACAGACATCTACAAATGAAAAAGGCTAAGAAGCCTGACTATCTACCAGATCCTGCCGAGGGCACAAGATCGTAGCTGAGGTATCAAGCTAAACATCGAAGTCCACACGGAACTACTAGCGATACTGACGTCTCTCTGCTGTCAGGACCCTGATTCCAAGTCACATAGATCTAGCCGGTAACACCTCATATCACTTTGCGGCGTGACACATGGTATTCCCACGGGTGTCGCCTTACCATGGCCTGGGAACGTTTGCGCCATTTGGCTCACGTATATGATAGTGTCGCTAGTATCCATATGACAGAGAACCCAGGCCGACATGGCTAGTCATGAACCCAAAGCGACACTAACCTATGGGGCAAGCATACATGACTCACATCGAGCATGTCGGTCAGCAGTGTGTGAATCCGGGCTGTAGCACTGGGCTAACAGGACTCCGGGAACCCGGGCTGTAGCAGGCTAGGCAGGACTCCGGATGTCACCGCGTGACATTTCCTTGAAGGGAAAGACACAGGCACGAAGTGAAACACATGCCGGCCAGTCAAGTGTCCTGAGCAGTAGTGCTGGGCTAACAGGACTCCGGTGAACCGGGCTGTAGCGGACTACTATGGCTCATGGAAGCACTAGACTACATTTCCCCATAAGAGAGGCTGTCATGGATAAACTACTAGATTGTCAGATCCCACACAAACCAAGCATTTCAATCATACACACAATATGCTCGATATGTGTAAATACAACATGGCATCACAACATAACTCTACAACTCAAGTATTTATTCATTAGGCTCTGAGGAGCAAGATATTACAAACATGGGTCTCATGACCCAACAATCATAGCGTACAATTCAAGCACATGCGGAAGCTTAACATGTCTGAGTACAGACATCTACAAATGGAAAAGGCTAAGAAGCCTGACTATCTACCAGATCCTGCCGAGGGCACAAGATCGTAGCTGAGGTATCAGGCTAAACGTCAAAGTCCATGCGGAACTACTAGCGAGACTGAAATCTCTCTGCAAAACATAAATTAAAACGTGAGTACAAAGGTACTCAGCAAGACTTACATCAGAACTAGCTACATATGCATCAGTATCAACAAGGAGGGTGGTGGAGTTTAACTGCAGCAAGCCAGCTTTGAGTTAGTGGCTAACCTGAACTACAACTGCCAGCAACTCTTTTGAGGTGGCACACACGAGTCCACATATTCACCATTCAATACACCACTATGGATCCGCTCCCGTCTCCCTACGAGAAGGCCATCCATAGCACTCACACTTATCTTGCGAGTTTTAGAGTATCCACTTTCACTTGTCTATGAACTGTTATAGGCAACCCAGAAGTCCTTTACCGCGCACATGGCTATTCGAATAGATCATTTATAACCCTGCAGGGGTGTACTTCTTCACACACGCTCTTGCCACTTACCACCATGTACACGTCGTGTATCTCGGCAACCTTCAAGCGGAAGCCTGGCGAGGGAGTCGGCCACGACCTGACTAACCACACGAGTCTCTTGTCCAGGTTTATCGCCTATTCGGGTTCCATCCGTGAGGTGATCCGGCCGGAGTTTCCCTCACAGCCCCAAAAAATGTGCGCAGGGTTCCCGAGACACCAAACGGGCGCCCGGTACACCATGCCACGGTGTATCTACCGCATCATAGCCCACCCCTAGGGTCAGCGCTATGCACGACCACCAACACATATCCTACAAACACCAGAAACTAATTGCAACTCCTGGACAGAGGACAAGGGCAGTTAATAAGTCGAGAGGGTCCATTGGTTTCGGGCCCAATGCATGGTAGTAGCTGGTCATGGATCACAAACACAGAACTCAGTTCCTAAGAACGGTTTCAATGAGACAACCCACCATGTACTCCTACATGGCCTCTCACCTCTACCTTTACCAAATCGTGTTCACACACTTAGCTCACACAGTAGCACATGTTCATCACTGTTCCAATTCATCCCCGATGAATCAGACCTAACACAACTCTAAGCAATAGCAGGCATGACAAACAAGCATGAATGAGTAGGCACATCAGGGCTCAAACAACTCCTACTCATGCTAGTGGGTTTCATCTATTTACTGTGGCAATGACATGTCATGCACAGGATAAGGGTTCAACTACCGCAGCAGGTAACAGTTGAATTGTTGTTGTCCTAATGCAGTAAAAGAGAGAAGGAGCGATAGAGTGGGATTGTATCGGAATGAACAAGGGGGTTTTGCTTGCCTGGCACTTCTGAAGATAGTAATAGCTCTTCATCGGTGTCATCGAACTCATCGTCGGAACCACATTTACTGAGAGGGGACAATACTGGCAAACAAGGAAGAAACACAATCAATGCAATGCAACAATATGATGCATGCTCATGACATGGCAAAATGAGTGTGTTTTGGCTAATGCAACAGAAAGTCATTTTAATTGAAGTGGAATTCAAAACTACATCAAATTCCAACTCCAAACCTATTATGAAATTTTCCCTAATCATGTTTCATCCTAAACAGTGAGGTTAACTTGCTCAAACATGCATGAGAATGGTACAGATGGATTCCTTGAATTTTTTTGATAATTTTTCATATATAAATTATTTCATTTGGAGCTATAGATTAATTTCTATGATTTATCAAAGTTTTGGATATTTTCTGAATTAAAAAAATCATTTAAGATTTATTTAAATTCCAGAAAAGGATTAATGTGTCAGCCTGACATCATCATGACGTCAGCAGGTCAATAGGGCATGGTCCAGTTCAAACCTGACCAGTGGGACCCACTGGTCAGTGACCCTGAAACACATAGTGTCACAGACAGGTGGGTCCGGTCAACGGTGACGTGGCCAGGTCAAGCTGACCTATGGGGCCCGTGGGTTAGTTTAATCTAAATAGTGGTTTAAACCAGGGTTGGTTAGGCAGCAGGGCCTAGGTATCAGTGGCGTAGGGGGTTGGTTAGTGGGGTGTTTAACTTCTAATGACAGCCACGTCAGCTGCCGGCGAAACACTGGCAGCGACCAAATCCGCGGCGGAGGGAGTCGGGATTTTGCTGCAGGGCCCTATTTGGCGTGCGGGGAGCATCTACGTGAAGCTGGGGGGCTGCCGCGTCCAGTGGTGGTGGTGTTTGGGCTTGGGGTGGTCGGAAAAGACGCCGGCGACGACGTTGGCGGCTGCCGGAGTTCGGGTGTTGGCGGGGTTGGTGCTAGGGTGCATGGTAGGGCGAGTGGGTGTGTGGGTTAGGCTCCTGGGGGCCTCCTGAGCACGTTGATGCTCTCCGACACGAGCGGCAGGAGCTGTGGCCGCGGCGGCGCCATGGCCGGCGGAACTGAGCTCACGGCTCTGGCGGTGATAGCTGTTAGAGGACGAGCTAGAGGAGGGGAATAAGGGGGGACTAGAGAGGAGCTCACTGCGGGGCTAGCAGAGGTGACAGCGACGTCGGGGAAGCGCTGGGGCCAGCGAATCAACGGTGGCAATCTCGGGCGCCCGTCGGTGAAGACGATGACGAGGACGATGATGTAGGGCAGCCGAGGACGCGTGAGTCAGTGGCGAGGACGAGAGAGTTGAGGCGGAGCTCGCAGGCACGATGAGGGGTCGAGGGGGAGGCGGTGGCCGCAGCAACGGCGAGCGGCGGCGACGGCTCCGCTCGGCTTCGGAAGAGAGAGCGAGAGAAGAGGAGAGGAGGGCCACTGGGAAGAGTGAGAGGGGTCAGGGGGTTGCATGGCGTGTTCAGGGCGTCGGGGGAGTGAAGCAGGCAGGGTGGAGGTGGCCTGCGCGTGGCCAGCAGGCGGCGAGCACGCGCCCCTATCCTTCTGTCCAAGGAGGAAGACGATAGTGGGCAGCGGTGGTGGGCTGGGCCGCCAGCTACAGTACTGGGCCTATTGGTGGGCGCCAGGTAAGCTTCTGGCAGGTAAGTCCCTCTCTCTTTTTATTTTTATTTTCTATTTTGCTTTTCTGTTTTTGATTTAGTAATAATACTAAACCATTTTTAAAACTCCTGGGAAAATTTGTGGGCACTTTTAAAATGTTTACTAACAGCCCTCAAATGTTTCAGAATTATTGAAGCATTTAAAATATTTATAGCCATTAAATGCTCCAATTCAAATACTTATGATTTAATCCAATAACCTGAAATAACCTAGGGAAAATATGCACCCATTTTTGTCAGAGGTTTTCACCAGTTTCAAAAATGATAGACTTTTCCTGAAGTCATTTTGGTTTTATTGGAAGTGATTTTATTTGAGCCTATTCGAATTCATTTGGTGCTAGTGTTTGGTTAGTCCCCATTTCATGTTTATGAGAAATTTAGACATGATGCAAGATGATGATGCAATGACAAGCAAGGCCAATTCTAGGGCTGTGACAACTCACCCCCACTAAACAAGAATCTTGTCCCGAGATTCAAGACGTGAGGTAAGAAGACAGAGGGGACACAAAGCTAACACAATCTTCATGATCCAGGTTGCACTTCATAAGAACGTTGATTCGATCATCATCTTTGTCTCGACATCTTGCTCTGAAAACTTCATCGATATCCAACATGACAACGAGAAGAAAGGGAGAATTTTAGAGGAATCGATCTTCTTGAGGTTCGAGCAACTTAGGAGCATCTTAATGATCACAAGATCAACTCATGGGATGAGACGTAGAAAAACTCTGGAGCTGAGAGGCAAAACATGCATCACGAGGGACTAAAGAAACAATTTGACGAGGGTTTCAAAGTAGCGAGGAAAGAATTACCATGATCCCATAATGGGGCACCTTGGGAGAGGTGACTCGTTGGATTGTTCCCTTAACTGGCAAAAAGAATTACTTTTGATCCATAGATCATTGAAACTCCTCATACCAGCTTAAGGCAATTTATAATGGATCATTCGAAAGAGCTCGAAGAAATGGCATACTCGGACTAGGATGGATGATGTGGACTACCTTGTTGAAGACAACGCAATGGATGAATTTTGCTTATCACCCGAAATGTATGGGACCCATGGTAAGTCCACTTTTGAAGATGATCCTTGACAGCAACTGCTGAGAAGGAAAACCCATAGGAAATTGGCACAATGGGGTGCCAGCTAGGAACAAAATGCAAATGTTGGGAATGTTACAACCGTCATATCTGCCTGAGATTCAGATCTGGTTGGTGTTAGGACATTCCAGACTCATCAATTCTAGAAAGAGAAATGAAAGTTTGCAACACAAATCGACGCGATGACGTTGCGAGATTCTCAGGAAATGAACTACGATAGCAAGCTCCAAAACATGAGCTGGTTCTGCTACATACGTGTGAACACACTATCCAAGACAAGCATGATCACTCGGTAGTATTATAGTAAAACACTACCGAAGTTCAGGTCAGGAACCATCATCGAGGATATCAAAGTCCTTGCATAAGTCCGGATTAGCTCTTAAGAAGGAACTTCTTCTCCTTGAACAAATCAATCAGTGGCTTAGTGTGCTACGGAATTCATATGGAATGAAGATGATCAATCTAACATACCACAGAATACTTTGCACGTGCATGGTTGACTTGGGATGATTCCAGAGGAAACCACATTGACTTTCTCGAATTCAAAAAGGCAACTTGCTTCAATGCACATGTATTAGAGGCAGTCACTTCTTCCATCCAAACATATGCTTCATGAGCTAGCATGAAGAAATGCCTTCAAAAGTTTCCAACACTAGCTTAATGTTCAACATGAATCATGGAGAAGATAAAGACACTGTCGATGGGGTCAACAACAATTTATCAAGATTTCCATAAGATGGGGTTACATGGTTATGTGAACAAGATGATAGCATTGGTCAGACCCAAAAGATATAATGGTGTATGCTCGAGGGATCAACCACGAGTAGGACAACATTATGAACATCGTTAGTTCTGATTTGATTTGATGATAGCCCACACTCAAATCAAAGTTTGGACAAGACAATAGATCCAACAACTGATCACGAGGACCAATCGATGAAGATATCATCTTTCTTCAACACACACACACACAAAAGATATCCCTTAACACGATCTAAGTCAGACAAGCTTTTATCTTCCAACTCTCCAAGTTGTTGTTTAGCTTAACCAACTAGCTCGGGGGTATCCAACACAGATTCTTGGAGAATGGCTAGTTTACAAGAAACCAACTTGATCACGAGCTCCACATATCGGGCAGGGGACGACCTAGTGATACTTCCGTGAAGATAACCGGAAAATCACGAACCACCGATATGTTAATAAGATCGAGAACAATCTTGCTTTTTAGGGCAAGACGATATGATCAAATGAGCGAGGATTTGACAAAATCCTAACTCATCAATCGAAGGGTGCACCAGGAACAAGGACTAGGTAGCACGATCAATCTTAGGGTGATGATTCAACAACCAACACGCTAAGAATGAGATTATTGTCCATTAACTACCAAGCAACGAGTTGCTCGGGGTATTGATTTCACACATCACAATTCACTTGTCGGCATTCCAGTTACAACAACACGGAACCGAGGAATGAACAATGCTGGTAGGAAGTATCACTAAATAAAGAATTCATAAGAGGTGGTGCAATTCTCATGACATTCTTGACATAAGACGGTAATACTTCAGGGTAGAACATAATCAAAAGCTGGGTTGGCATTTGATCTCTGGATTACAACTGCTTTGACCCAATCCAAGAAATGGATAAGGTACCAGAGTTTGTTTCTCCTAGTCATTCTGAACTAGAATGGCTTGACGGACCACAAGAACGATAAGCACCGATGAACGAATGCACACATACTCTTGACTATCAACTGATAGATGAAGGTCGGAATATAATTGAAGGGGGACAACTCAAAGGAACATATAACTTTCTGAGTTTTGGATGCATAGATTAGTATGTCGAACGAGTTCAACATATTTCTTTCGGATAACCCATGGAGAAAGGTAGAACTGGCAGAGTCACAATTTAGAATGGAGAACTCCTCAAGAGCACTTTGGTTGTGATGTTTTGGTTCAAAAGAACTTCTGCCATAAGCAGTTCATGGTATTTGGGAGAAGGAAAATACCACGGACCTCGAGGACTATCGCAAAGGTTACTAATATTCTAAAGGAACTAGCAAACACTATCAATAGAAGGTAAGTGGAGTGAATCTTGGGTCAGGAACCCAACAGTAGAATACCTACTACTAAATGGCATCACACGATGCTTTCGAGAATGATGGCCAGAATCATCACACTGGGAACACAAAACATGGCCATATTACTGGGTGGTTGTCTAAGATGCCTAGGGTCATAATACTAGCTCCAACATATATGTCAAGGCAATGGAGTACCTCAACAGACCATTTAGTGTGCTTAATCTGGCCCAAAAGGACACCAGAAACGGGAAGAAGGAACTAACAAATGCATCAGATTATCTAGAAACCTAGGATGACTCGGACAACATAACGGCTGTAAATGCTCAAAAATATTTGACACATCCTGCAAAATGGTGGCATAACCACTCAACAACATCATATCAAAGTTCCGAGGCCAGCTATGACATATGGAAGTAGTAGGAACTGAACTGAGGCTTGAACTCAACAATCCTAGGAAACTACGGTTTAGTAACACGTCATCCTGAGAGATAGAAGAGAAGCCTAGTTCTTAACCCACGCAGAAAAGAAGAGGGTGACTCAGATCACAAGGCATATGGTATAAGGAGTAAAAAGAGCCTTACGTTCCCTTCCACAATCAATTCCCTTACATAACTAAAGCATTTCTAGACACAACTTCGACCATTTTGGCTTGGTAATCCTACAGGCAGTCAGGCTCTGATACCAAAGCTGTCAGGACCACGATTCCAAGTCACATCGATCTAGCCAGTAACACCTCATATCACTTTGCGGCCTCACGCACGGTATTCCCACGGGTGTCTCCTTACCATGGCCCGGGACCGTTTGCGCCTTTTGGCTCACGTATATGATAGTGTCGCTAGCATCCATATGACAGAGAACCCGGGCCGACATGGCTAGTCGTGAACCCAAAGCGGCACTAACCTATGGGGATAGGCATACATGAATCACATCGAGCATGTCGGTCAGCAGCGTGTGAATCCGGGCTGTAGCACTGGGCTAACAGGACTCTGGGAACCCAGGCTGTAGCAGGCTAGGCAGGACTCCAAATGTCACCACGTGACATTTCCCCGAATGGACAGACACAGGAACGAAGTGAAACACATGTCGGCCAGTCAAGTGTCCTGAGCAGTAGTGCTGGGCTAACAGGACTCCGGTGAACCGGGCTGTAGCGGAGTACTATGGCTCATGGAAGCACTGGACTACATTTCCCCATAAGAGAGGCTGCCAAGGATAAACAACTAGATTGTCGGATCCCACACATACCAAGCATTTCAAGCATACACACAATATGCTCGATATGTGTAAATACAACATGGCATCACAACATAACTCTACAACTCAAGTATTTATTCATTAGGCTCCGAGGAGCGAGATATTACAAACATGGGTCTCATGACCCAACAATCATAGCATACAATTCAAGCACATGCGGAAGCTTAACATGTCTGAGTACAGACATATACAAATGGAAAAGGCTAAGAAGCCCGACTATCTACCAGATCCCGCCGAGGGCACAAGATCGTAGCTGAGGTATGAGTCTAAACATCAAAGTCCATGCGGAACTACTAGCGGGACTGAAATCTCTCTGCAAAACATAAATTAAGCAAACGTGAGTACAAAGGTACTCAGCAAGACTTACATCAGAACTAGCTACATATGCATCGGTATCAACAAGGGGGGTGGTGGAGTTTAACTGCAGCAAGCCAGCTTTGACTTAGTGGCTAACCTGAACTACAACTGCAAGCAACTCTTTTCAGGTGGCGCACACGAGTCCACATATTCACCATTCAATACACCACTATGGATCCGCTTCCGTCTCCCTACGAGAAGGCCATCCATAGCACTCACACTTATCTTGCGAGTTTTAGAGTATCCACATTCACTTGTCTATGAACTGTTATAGGCAACCCAGAAGTCCTTTACCGCGCACATGGCTATTCGAATAGATCATTTATAACCCTGCAGGGGTGTACTTCTTCACACACGCTCTCGCCACTTACCACCATGTACACGTCGTGTATCTCGGCAACCTTCAAGCGGAAGCCTGGCGAGGGAGTCGGCCACGACCTGACTAACCACACGAGTCTCTAGTCCAGGTTTATCGCCTATTCAGGTTCCATCCGCGAGGAGATCCGGCCGGAGTTTCGCTCGCAGGGTTCCCGATACACCAAACAGGCGCCCGGTACACCGTGCCATGGTGTATCTACCGCATCATAGCCCACCCCTAGGGTCAGTGCTATGCACGGCCGCCAACACATATCCTACAAACACTAGAAACTAGTTGCAACTCCTGGACAGAGGACAAGGGCAGTTAATAAGTCGAGAGGGTCCATTGGTTTTGAGCCCAATGCGTGGTAGTAGCTGGTCATGGATCACAAACACAGAACTCAATTCCTAAGAACGGTTTCAATGACACAACCCACCATGTACTCCTACATGGCCTCTCACCACTACCTTTACCAAATCGTGTTCACACACTTAGCTCACACACAGTAGCTCATGTTCATCACTGTTCCAATTCATCCCCGATGAATCAGACCTGACACAACTCTAAGCAATAGCAGGCATGACAAACAAGCATGAATGAGTAGGCACATCAGGGCTCAAACAACTCCTACTCATGCTAGTGGGTTTCATCTATTTACTGTGGCAATGACAGGTCATGCAGAGGATAAGGGTTCAACTACCGCAGCAAGTAACAGTTGAATCATTGTTGTCCTAATGCAGTAAAAGAGAGCTGGAGCGAGAGAGTGGGATTGTATCGGAATGAAAAAGGGGGTTTTGCTTGCCTGGCACTTCTGAAGATAGTAATAGCTCATCATCGGTGTCATTGAACTCATCGTCGGAACCATGTTTACTAAGAGGGGACAATACCGGCAAACAAGGAAGAAACACAACCAATGCAATGCAACAATATGATGCATGCTCATGACATGGCAAAATGAGTGTGTTTTGGCTAATGCAACAGAAAGTCATTTTAATTGAAGTGGAATTCAAAACTACATCAAATTCCAACTCCAAACCTATTATGAAATTTTCCCTAATCATGTTTCATCCTAAACAGTGAGGTTAACTTGCTCAAACATGCATGAAAATGGTACAGATGGATTCCTTGAATTTTTTTGATAATTTTTCATATATAAATTATTTCACTTGGAGCTATAGATTAATTTCTATGATTTATCAAAGTTTTGGATATTTTCTGAATTAAACAAATCATTTAAGATTTATTTAAAATTCAGAAAAGGATTACTGTGTCAGCCTGACATCATCATCACGTCAGCAGGTCAACAGGGCACGGTCTAGGTCAAACCTGACCAGTGGGACCCACTGGTCAGTGACCCTGAGACACTTAGTGTCACAGACAGGTGGGTCCGGTCAACGGTGACGTGGCCAGGTCAAGCTGACCTGTGGGGCCCGTGGGTTAGTTTAATCTAAACAGGGGTTTAAACTAGGGTTAGTTAGGCAGCAGGGCCCAGGTGTCAGTGGCGTCGGGGGGTTGGTTAGTGGGGTGTTTAACTGCTAATGACGGCCACGTCATCTGCCGACGAAACGCCGGCAGCAACCAAATCCACGGCAGAGGGAGTCGGGATTTCGCTGCAGGGCCCTATTTGGCGCGCGGGGAGCATCTACATGAAGCTGGGGGGCTGCCGCATCCAGTGGTGGTGGTGTTTGGGCTCGGGGTGGTCGGAAAAGATGCCGGCGACGACGTTGGCGACTTCCGGAGTTCGGGTGTTGGCGAGGTTGGTGCTAGGGTGTGCGGTAGGGCGAGTGTGTGTGGGTTAGGCTCCTGGGGGCCTCCTAAGCATGTTGATGCGCTCTGACACGAGCGGCAGGAGCTGTGGCCGCGGCGGCGCCATGGCCGGTGGAACTGAGCTCACGGCACTGGCGGTGACAGCTGCTAGAGGACGAGCTAGAGGAGGGGAACAAGGGGGGACTAGAGAGGAGCTCACTGCGGGGCTAGCAGAGGTGACGGCGACGTCGGGGAAGCGCTGGGGCCGGCGAATCAACGGTGGCAATCTTGGGCTCCCGTCGGTGAAGACGATGACGAGGACGACGATGTAGGGCAGCCGAGGTCGCGTGAGTCGGTTGCGAGGACGAGAGAGTTGAGGCGGAGCTCACAGGCACGGCGAGGGGTCGAGGGGGAGGCGGTGGCCGCAGCAACGGCGAGCGGCGGTGACGGCTCCGCTCGGCTTCGGAAGAGAGAACGAGAGCAGAGGAGAGGAGGGCCACGGGGAAGAGTGAGAGGGGTCAGGGGGCTGCGTGGCATGTTTAGGGCGTCGGGGGAGTGAAGCAGGCAGGGTGGAGGTGGCCTGCTTGTGGCCAGCAGGCGGCGAGCACGCGCCCCTGTCCTTCTGTCCAAGGAGGAAGACGACAGGGGGTAGCGGTGGTGGGCTGGGCCGCCAGCTACAGTACTGGGCCTATTGGTGGGCGCCAAGTAAGCTTCTGCCAGGTAAGTCCGTCTCTCTCTTTTTATTTTTATTTTCTATTTTGCTTTTCTGTTTTTGATTTAGTAATAATACTAAACCATTTTAAAACTCGTGGGAAAATTTGTGGGAACTTTTAAAATGTTCACTAACAACCCTCAAATGTTTTCAGAATTATTGAAGCATTTAAAATATTTATAGCCATTTAATGCTCCAATTCAAATACTTATGATTTAATCCAATAACCTGAAATGACCTAGGGAAAATATGCACCCATTTTTGTCAGAGGTTTTCACCAGTTTCAAAAATAATAGACTTTTCGTGAAGTCACTTTGGTTTTATTGGAAGTGATTTTAGTTAAGCCTATTCGAATTCATTTGGTGCTAGGGTTTGGTTAGTCCCCATTTCAAGTTTCTGAGAAATTTGGACATGATGCAAGATGATGATGCAATGACAAGCAAGGCCAATGCTAGGGCTGTGACATCTGCAAAACATAAAATAGGCAAACGTGAGTACAAATGTACCCAGCAAGACTTACATCAGAACTATCTACATATGCATCAGTATCAATAAAGGGGGTGGTGGAGTTTAACTGCAGCAAGCCAGCTTTGACTCAGTGGCTAACCTGAACTATGACTGCAAGCAACTCTTTTGAGGTGGCGCACACGAGTCCACATATTCACCATTCAATACACCACTATGGATCCGCTCCCGTCTCCCTACGAGAAGGCCATCCATAGCACTCACACTTATCTTGCGAGTTTTAGAGTATCCACTTTCACTTGTCTATGAACTGTTATAGGCAACCCAGAAGTCCTTTACCGCGGACACGGCTATACGAATAGATCATTTATAACCTTGCAGGGGTGTACTTCTTCACACATGTTTCCACCACTTAGCGTATGCACACGACATGTGCTCGGCAGACTTCAAGCGAAAGCCGACGTGGGTGTAGACCACGACCTGACTAACCGCACAAGTCTCTAGTCCAGGTTTATCGCCTATTCGGGTTCCATCCGCAAGGAAATCCGGCCAGGGTGTCCTCAACGGCCCCAAACGATGTGTACAGGGTCCCGAGACGCCAAACAGGCGCCCGGCATACCCGGCCACAGTGTATCTACCGCATCATAGCCCACCCCTAGGGTCAGCGGTACGCACGGCCGCCAACACATAACCTACAAACACCAGAAACTAGTTGCAACTCCTGGACAGAGGACGAGAGGGGTCAATAAGTCGAGCGGGGTCATATTTGAGGGACCAATGTGTGGTTGTAGCTGTTTCATGGATCACAAACACAGAACTCAGTTCCTGAGGACGGTTTCAGTGAGACAACCCACCATGTACTCCTACATGGCCTCTCACCGCTACCATTACCAAATCGTGTTCACACACTTAGCTCACACATAGTGGGACATGTTCATCACTGTTCCAATTCACCCCCGATGAATCAGACCTGACTCAACTCTAAGCAGTAGCAGGCATGACAAACAAGCATGAATGAGTAGGCACATCAGGGCTCAAACAACTCCTACTCATGCTAGTGGGTTTCATCTATTTACTGTGGCAATGACAGGTCATGCAGAGTATAAGGGGTTCAACTAGCGCAACAAGTAATAGTTGAATCGTTGTTGTCCTAATGCAGTAAAAGAGAGCAGGAGCGAGAGAGTGGGATTGTATCGGAATGAGCAAGGGGGTTTTGCTTGCCTGGCACTTCTGAAGATAATATAGTTCTTCATCGGTGTCATCGATCACGTCATCGGAAACATCATCGACTGAGAGGGGACGGTTACCGGCAAACAGAGAAGGACACAATCAATGTAATGCAACAATATGATGCATGAATGTGACATGGCAATATGCTGTTGATTGGCCTAATGCAACTAGCAACAAGTTAAATGGAGTTGGTTTGAACACTAGCTTCAAGTTCAAACTCCATATGTGCTTTCTTAAATGCCATTTAATTGAATTGTCCTAAACAGAGGATATAAGTTGCTCTAACATGCATGAAAATGCCATAAACAGATTCTTTGGATTTTTCTGATCATTTTTCATATATAATTTATTTCATTTGGAGTTACGGTTTAATTTCTATGAATTTCGGAAGTTTTGGGCATTTTCTGGAATTTCTGAATTATTTTAAATCCAGAAAATGATTAACTACGTCAACATTGCGTCATGCTGGTGTCAGCAGGTCAATAGGGCTACCTCGGGTCAAACCTGACGTGTGGGGTCCACACGTCAGTGACACAGGGCTGGTTAGTGTCGCTGACTGGTGGGCCTGGTCAACGGCCACGTCAGCAGAGTCAATGCTGACGGGTGGGTCCCACTGTTTATGAACTAAACTAAACAGAAAATAAAACTAACCTAAACAGATATAGGGGCCCACATGGCAGTGGCTCCAGGGGTTAGTTAGAGCGTCATTAGTGGCTAATGACTTGCCATGTCAGCACTGCCGACGATTAGTCGCCGGCAACCTCGAGTCGCGGCGGAGCCCGCACGGCAGGCCACGGGGATGGCAGGCGAGGGCACCAGTAGGAAGCCCAGACCCGTGCGCGTCTAGGGGAGGCCGCGGGGCCGTCGGGTATGGCATGTTGCGACGGCGACGGCGAGGTTAGCGGCGGCCGGAGCTCGATGGTGTGCGCGGGTGGTGCTGCGGGCTGCAAGCGGGCTAGGGGAGACGCTAGCAAGGCTCAGCGCGGGGCCGAAAACATGTTACGCAGTACGGGATGACCAAATGGTCGCCGGAGCGATGCCGGCGACAAGCTCGAGCGGAGGCGAGCTTCGGCCTTGGTGGAACTACGGCCTAGAGTGTGCGAACACGTGGGGTAGAAGAGGGGTTCGAAGCAGGGGCTCATGGCGAGTGCAGCGGTGGCCTCGGCGTGCTCGGGGAAGCAACGGAGCAAGAGGGGCGGCGAGAGGGATCTCCGGCGGCCCAAGGAGGAAGACGATGGCGGGACGGTGATGCAGATCTTCTGGTGAAGCGTGGCTGGACGGAGAGGACGAGGGAGGCGTGGTGATGCTCGTGGACACGTCGGAGAGGCTCGGGGATGGTTGTGGCTGCAGCTATGGCGAACGGCGGCGACGGGCGCGCTCGGGTGTGGCGCGGGAGAGAGCTGAGGAGGGGGAGAAACACGGGAGAGAGTGAGGGAGGTCCAGGGGGTGCGTGGTGTCGTGAGGGAGGTCCAGGGCGATGAAGGAGCACGCAGGCAGGGTGGAGGTGGCCAGCGTGTGGCTGCGCGCGCCGGGCACGCGCCCCTGCCTACTTGCGCGAGGAGGGAGGCGACAGGAGGGGCCAGGTGGTATCTCTACTTTGCCATCGAGAAGTTCACCAAGTGGGCAGAAGTGAAAGCCGTCCGTATCATTCCAGCTGGCTCTGCTGTCAAGTTATCAAGGGTCTCGTGAGCCGCTTCGGGGTCCCCAACCGCATCATCACGGATAACGGTTCACAGTTTACTAGCAACCTCTTCAAAACCTACTGTGCTAACCTTGGAATGCAGATTTGCTACGCTTCGGTGGCCCACCCCAGAAGTAACAGTCAGGCCGAGCGCGCTAACGCGAGGTACTGAGGGGCCTCAAGACCAGGACCTTCAAGAAGAAGCTGGAGGCCTGCGGCAGGGGCTGGCACGATAAGATCCAATCCGTGATGTGGTCCATCCGAACCACCGCCACAAAGCCAACTGACGAGACTCCATTCTTCCTCATCTACGGAGCAGAAGCAGTCCTCCCTCACGAGGTCAAGCATCGCTCCGTGCGGGTCCTGGCGTTCGATGAAACGCGGAAAGACGCCATGCGGGGGATCGGTCACGTGCTCGGGGAGGAACATCGTCGTGAGGCCGCGCTGAGGGTGGCAAGGTACCAGCAAGCGCTGTGGTGATATCACTGCCGCAACATCCACTCCAGGACACTCGAGACGGGTGACCTAGTCCTGAGGCGGGTCCTCTCCAGGGAAGGGCTGCATAAGCTTTCGCCAATGTGGGAGGGCCCGTTCAAGGTCGTTCACATCTCCAGGCCTGGAGCCGTGCGCCTGGAGACACAAGAAGGGGTACCTATCCAAAATGCCTGCAACATCCAGTACCCCCGGAAGTTCTACCCTTGAAGCAAGGCCCAGAGCATGTGAAGCAAGGCCTAGATCCTATGAAGCAAGGCCCAGAGCCTGTGAAGCAAGCCTAGAGCCTGTTAAGAAAGGCCCAGAGCCTGTGAAGAAGGCCCGGTGCCTATGAAGAATGCTGCCCGTGACACTCTCACGTAATAATGAGTTGGGGCTGTACATGCCCCGGAGTCTCAGGAGCGCCGGCCTCAGGCCCTGGGGCTCCTGCCCACGCCTAGTGGCAGCACATAGCTCCGCGCTCGTGAAAAGACTTGAAGACTAGATTAGGTGCCGGACGCGGCTTTTCATTTGCTTTCCGTAGTTGGCTCGCTTTTCCTTAATCAAAGTTTGCCTTTGGCGTTCCTTGCTGATTTGATTCCCTCGCCTCTCGCTGCATTTTTTCCGGCTCGAAGTTGCTTGTGTTCTCTCTCTCGCATGCCTCACGAGGGGGTTCGGCAGGTGCCCTTGCGAGCATTTTTTCTCCTTTCTGCCTTCTCGTGAGCCACCCTCGTTCGAGCCCAAAAGCTGGCGCACCTCTCCTAGTCCGTTCCCCATGGGTACCACGATACAAAGCACCAGGTCAGGGCCAGGATGAACGGAAAATCTCTTAATGCATTTCCTAACAAGCTTTCCGCAGTTCCTGAGCGAATGCAGGCCGCCAAAGCAAGATGGATGCGAGGAAATAAACACCTCGCGAGGAAGAGGGCGTCCTGAGTATACCAGATTAAGTTATCTTTGCACAAAATAAAGGCACAGCATGGGAACAACACACATACTGTCATAACCGAGGAACCATAGTTCGATACACGCCCCTGGACCCATACTGGTTCCATTCTTGATGCAGGAAAAGAGTAAAACAAAAGAAGTATTGCAGCGATCCACGAAGACAGGCCCCTGGCGCCACCCCGAGCCTAGCCGCATCCTTCCTCACGCTTCACGGAGATGCGGCGACGAGGCAACCCACTGCCGCCTTCAAAACGGGCGCGGCGGCTGGTCGTAGCCGCCACTGCTGGAGCTGTCGCCGGAGGAAGAGCCGCCGTAGCTGGACGAGACGCAGTTGCCTCCGCGGGCGGGCTCGCCTTCGTCCTCGTCGCGACCGTCCCCAAGGCCGAGTACCTCCTCGTCATCGTTCGCCTCGGGGCAGCACCCGGCGCGTCGACCATCTTCCCCAAACACCCTCACATAGGGGTCGATCCACCATCATACCTGAAGTGGAGGGTGCACCGCCTGCCCAGGCCGCGGGCGCGGGCGAATGTCTGCCAACCGCGGGCCAGGGCTATGTTGCCCACGGCGGAAGTCTTGACCGCAACCCAAGAGGCCTTACTGCAGCAGCCATCCGCCTGCAGCCAGAGTCCGCCTGGACAGGAGGCTGGCAGTTCGCCGGCGAAGAAGAGCGGAAGTTGGATCCAGTTGCCAGCCGGGTTCTCTGACCAGACGACAAACTCCGGCGACACCTCAGCCGTGTGGAAGCGCGGACGAGGAGGCCGCGCCACCACAGCATGCCTCCCCTCGACAACTGGACCGCCATGGCTGGGATGACCCACTTCGCGTGCCGCAGCGCCGTCTCAACAATGGGACATGGCGAGGGTCACGGCATGCTTGCACGGACGGCCGCGTCCACGCTTGGGCGCCAGGGAGCCGGGTCCCTCGCGAGGGGCCTTCCCCTTCTCAACGGCAGAGAACTTCCTTCATGGTGCCATGGGTGTCACTGCAAGTGATGGAGCAAGGAAGAAGAAGCAAGCAAGCGGGGAAGAGATGGGCGACGGGGGCTCCGCCCCCTCCCCATTTATAGCAAAAGAAGGCCAACCGGCGTCTCCCACGATCGTAGGTAATGATGGTTTTCCTTGCATGTCGCAGGGACTTGCCACGTCAAGCAATTGCCGAGGCAACGTGGGGAAGCGGAGATGCCCACATCCAACCAACCGCCACATGTCGACCGAGGCCGCGGGATTTAGGTGCCCGCGGTGCTCCGAACTTGACCCTTAGCTTCGCCGTGAAGGCAAGCCCGAGCGCACTTTGGGCCCAGGGGCTACTATCGGCGTTCTAGGAACAGGGGTCCCTAGACTTGCTTGCCTGTGGCCCACGGCATGGCTGAGCCAGCAGGCCGTACGACCCGTCTTCATCAACAAGGCATCCAAGACCCTCGCAAGGGGCCAAGCCTCGCGAGGCGGACGACGCAAGACCTCCTCTAGAGTGGCCTGGTCAGGAAGGCTCACGAGGAGCAGAGATATCAAGGAGAGGCGAGCCTCACGAGGCTTCGTGACGTGAGCCATGACGAACGGCGCCAGGAGGGCACCAGCGCGCAGCGTCCTTGTTTCCTCTTTGGTGCTAAGGAGGCAGGCGGAGGCAAGGAGTACCGAGGCATCAGGCAAAGGTTTCCATTTTGGTGCAACAAGACCAAGACCAGAGGAATGGCAAGACGGAGGTCACCGTGGAGCCCAAGGCGGCATCACCACCAGAGGTTTGCGCAGGCGAAGACTACTTTTGTCAGGATAGCTTGTACTAGCTGTCCCCATTCAAATTGCCCGCCGTTGTTGGCTCCCTTCCCACTCAGTATTTGGGAAGAGGACCAGGGCCTCTATAAATAGGACCAGCCACCACCGTAGGAAGGAGGAGGAGAAGAGAGATCAGATCAGATAGGATCGAGAGAGACACACAAGTCCACAAGCACAAGAACACCTCAACCTCAGGAGGCTGTTCTTCCCCTGTAACTGTTCATCATCGGCCCAAGAGGCAATCCACCACCCCCAAACTGGAGTAGGTTATTACACCACAACCGTGGCCCGATCCAGTATAAATCTCGTCTCTTTCTGCGTTGTGAGTTTGTAGAGTTCGTCTGCGAGATCTTAGCGAGGTAGGGCGTAGATCGGTAGGAGGGAAAGACTTCGCGCGCACCCCAGAGTTCGAACCTTAAGGGTTTGTCGGAACCCCGCATCCGACAGAGGCCACCCACCGGCCTTGAAGGCTGGGTCCAGACATGACTGGGAGGCTCGGAGCAATTAAATTGAAACCTGGGTGCTGGGACTCAAGGTTGGAAAGGTTGAAGAAGAGGTAGGCGTAGAGGAGAAAGACGGGTCTGTGCCCCTTTATAAAGACGATGAATATCAAACGCCTCCTCATAGGCCTTAAAGCCTGCCTATTCACAAGGGGCCATGCCAACGGAACGGTTGGGTTACCCGCAATAAGGGGACACGATCTTTGCTTCGATAAAAAGTTCCAATAAAACCGCATCTTGAAACATGGAGCGGGAGGCTAAACAAAAAACGGTTTGAAGTAATGACTGGGCTGGGACATGATGTCGCGCTACAGAAGTTGTCAGCAGATTGGACTCGTGAAATGTTATGCTCTCTGTGGTTGTGTGTGGTATCTGTCTTGCAGAGCCGGACACATTTTCTATGGATTTTTTGGAAGTATTCGGAGAAGGAACCCTCCTTGCAATGCCAAAGACAATCTACGCGTTGGACACATCATCATTGAAGCCTGGTTCAGGGGCTACTGAGGGAGTCCTAGATTAAGGGGTCCTCGGGCGTCCGGCCTATGTCACATGGGCCGGACTAATGGGCTATGAAGATAGAAGACAGAAGACTCTCTCCCGTGTCCGGATGGGACTCTCCTTGGCATGGATGGCAAGCCTGGCGTTCGGATACGAAGATTCCTTTCTCTGTAACCGACTTTGTACAACCCTAGGCCCCTCAGGTGTCTATATAAACCAGAGGGTTTTGGTCCATAGGGACAATCACAATCATACAGGCTAGACTTCTAGGGTTTTAGCCATTACGATCTCGCGGTAGATCAACTCTTGTAATCCTCATAGTCATCAATATCAATCAGGCAGGACGTAGGGTATTACCTCCATCAAGAGGGACCGAACCTGGGTAAAACATCATGTCCCCTGCCTCCTGTTACCACCAACCTTAGACGCACAATTCGGGACCCCCTACCTGAGATCCGCGGGTTTTGACACCGATAACATATTCCATCATATTGGGTATCATTGACGTCAAGTTTGTTGGCCGTTACATTGCTCCGTGAGGTTCTTGTGGATAAATCAGTATGTGCAATTATATTTGACATGCATGGAAGACAACTAGTAGTTAGATTTATGTAATGGGTGCTTGTAGGGGACGACATAAATAGTAGGACTGGGGTTAACTAGCAGCAACAGGTCTAAAAACTAAAGGGAGAACACAAATGAAAGCTAAAGAATATGTATTGTTTGTACTCGAGATTAACTAGATGGCACACAAAAGTATTAAGGAACAACATAGGTTATACTAGAAGTGGTATAATACTATAATCACCAGCCTGTGGGATAACATTGGCTGATGGATGATAACTGTCGGTGTCAAAACCGGCGGATCTAGGGTAGGAGGTCCCGAACTGTGCGTCTAGGCCGGATGGTAACAGGAGGCAGGGGACACAATGTTTTACCCAGGTTCGGGCCCTCTTGATGGAGGTAAAACCCTATGTCCTGCTTGATTAATATTGATGATATGGGTAGTACAAGAGTAGATATACCACAAGATCAGAGAGGCTAAACCCTAGAAGCTAGCCTATGGTATGATTGTATGTTATGGTTGTTGTCCTACGGACTAAAACCCTTCGGTTTATATAGACACCGGGGAGGGTTAGGGTTACACAAGGTCGGTTACAAAGTAGGAGATATCCATATCCGTACTGCCTAGCTTGCCTTCCACGCCAAGTAGAGTCCCATCCGGACACGAGACGAAGTCTTCAATCTTGTATCTTCATAGTCTAACAGTCCGGCCAATGGAGATAGTCCGGCTGTCCAGAGACCCCCTAATCCAGGACTCCCTCAGTAGCCCCTGAACCAGGCTTCAATGACGATGAGTCCGGTGCGTAGTATTGTCTTCGGCATTGCAAGGCGGGTTCCTTCTCCGAATACACCGCAGAAGAATTTGAATAGGAGGATAGTGTCCGATCGTGCAAAATAAGTTCCACATTCCACCATAGAGAGAATAATATTTTCGTAGATCTAATTTGCTGGCTTGTTTTGGCAGCATGACGTTACTTCATGGCCTGGTGATTATTCGAACCGTTTCTTTTAACGAGCCCTGCACATAACGTGAGGCAGTTTTTTGACACGTCTTGTCAAAGCAGAGATCGTGTCCCCTTATTACGGGATTCTCATCAATACGGGCGTGGGTAACCCAACTGCGCCATCAATTGCGGCACTTGGGGGATAAGCGAGTTTTACCAGGAAACTAGGGACGCTTAATTTCGTCCGCCCATATAAAGGGATAAGGATTCACCTTTCTATCCACGCCTTCTTCCTCCCTTACCCATCCGTTTTCGCACACTTGAGCTCTAGCGCCCAAGTCCGCACTTCCCACCTCGACCTTCTCCAGTCATGTCCGGAGCGGGAGGCAAGTGGATGGTCTCCTCCGTCATGGAGGGAGACATCAAGAAACTGAGGAGAGCCGGATACCTGCCCGACGACATCGCGCACCGGCTCCCAGATGAGGGGCAGCTCATCCCCACCCCCAGGCCCCATGAGAGGGTAGTATTCCTCACCCATTTCCTCCGCAGACTGGGGTTCCCTCTCCATCCCTTCGTCTGGGGGCTCATGTTTTATTACGGCCTGGATTTCCATGATTTGGCCCCGAACTTCATCGTCAACATCTGGGCGTTTATCGTCATGTGTGAGGCCTTCCTCCGCATCAAGCCCCACTTCGGGTTATGGCTGAAGACCTTCAATGTCAGGCCAAAGGTGGTGGGCAGCCGCCAGGCGGAGTGCGGAGGCGCCATGGTGGGCAAGATGCCCAACATAACATGGCTCGAGGGCTCCTTTGTGGAAACCATAAATGGGTGGCAATCAGGGTGGTTCTATATCATCGAGCCGCGCGACCCTGCATGGGCAGCGGCCCCCGAGTTCCGATCTGGCTTCCCCACGCGGCTCACCTCCTGGAAAGAGAAGGGCCTGTCCTGGGGTAGTTCGAAAGAGCTGACCGGACTCCAAACATGTATTCAAAACATGGTGGACAAGAAGCTCAAGCTTGTCAACATAGTCCAAGTTATGCTCATCCGCCAGATACTCCCGTGCCAACAACGGGTGTTCAACTTGTGGGAGTTCAATCCGGCGCAGCACCGGACTCTGAACAGGCTCTTCGACACAACTCATGAAGACGCCTGGAGGGTGCTGTTCAAAAGTGCCGAGGTCCCTCCCCCTATTACTGAGGATCGCGGATTCAGCGCGAAGCGCCAAGCCAGTGCGGTAAGCTGCTTCACCTTTCATAGGATATTTATTTTTTATATAGATTGACTCCATGCGGGATCTAAACTCCCGTACCTTTGACGGGACTGGCAGAAGATGGCCGGACAGATCGACTATCTGGCTCCTTTGCCCGAAGGCCCCACAGACGCTCTTCTGGCGAAGATGCTGACTCCAGCCCCTTATAAGGTGCCGGAGAAGACCAAGAAGGCCAAGGGGACCCGGAAGAGTTCCCGACGCCAGGCGTCATCAGACTCACCGTCCGATGACTCTGCGGCGCACTCTTTCCCTGAAGACGAGGAAGAGGAAGAAGAAGATGCTCCCCCACCGACTGGGGGAGACAAGAAAAGGAAGGCCGCCCCAATCGGGGAGGCCGGATGGTCCAAGAAGGGAAGGACTCTCCTTCCGGATAGTTCCACCGCCGCCGACGAAGGCGAAGGCGAGTGGTTGCCCAGGGTCAAGCCCCGGGGAGATCTAAGTATTCCGATACTAGAGTAACTCCTAGGATTCCTTTGTCACACTGCTTTCCCTAACGCCGAAGGCAATTATGCAGGCCGCCACGAGCCAGTATCGATGTATCATCGGACGGCTCCTTGGGCTTGTCGGACATGGATAGCGATCCAGTCCCGACCGCCACCTCCCCTCATCCTTCCGACGAAGCCGAGGTGTTGTCTCAAGAGGCACCAGATCGAGGGGAGACAGTCCTGGAGGCGCCTCAAGGCGACCTTTCGGACTGCGGGAGCCGCGGGGACAGGGCCCCTGAGAGCTCCGAGTTCGGCTCTCAGCCGAACACCATGCCGGACCCTCCAGTGGTTCCGGGCTCGGGCAGGCGGTCTCCTTCTAAGAGGGGCAAGACACCTATGCCGGTGACCTTTGTCCATCCAGAGGCACCGGACAATCTACTGGAAGCGCTTCGCAGCGCTTCCATCGACGAGGAGCACCGCACTATCATGAGTGCGGTTATCCAGAAGGTTTAGTCCGCCAAGAGCGGATTGACTGAAGCCTGTGCCAGCCTTCTAACAGGCTTTGAGGTAAGTGTTTTAAAATGTAGTAGAAATATTACCGAATAGACAGTAGCCCCTGATGCTTTGTTCGGTGTTCACAAAGAAAAGCCGAACAGAGAATCAAATAATATCGCAGGAGTCTAATATAAGTATGTCAATATGCATATGCAGGCTTCGTTGTTGGCGTCCGCCGCACTAACTACGGAGGTCACCATACTGAAGCAGGACCTCGAGGGGTCCAAGAAAGAGCTTGGCCTTGCCAAGAGGCAGCTGGAGGAGAACAAGGGTAAGTAATACCCCGTCTATAGATATGTATATATAAAAAGGGACGCGATTGCAAAATGACATGATCATGGTATGTTTGCCAGGGGCCACGACCGAGGTGGCGACCCTGAAGCAAGCACTGGCCAAGGCCGAAGATACAGCGGCCAAGGAGCGCACCGAGCGAGAGAAGCACGAGGCTCGGGTGGGCGAGGTGCAGTAAGAGCTCCAGGCTCTTGTGGCGAAGCACAAGGCGTTGGAGCTTGACTCCAAGACGCGGGAGTCTGAGCTTGCCGCGGCCGTCGAGAGTGTAAAAAGTGCCAAGGCCGAAGCCCAAGAGGCCCTCCAAGAGATCGACGCGATGAAGAAGATAGCAGCCGGTAAGGCTTTCTATATGCAAAGCAAGCATATAAAAGTAAATTACCGATTACTTACCCGGATCCGGAGCTCTTCAGGAGCATTCGCAGATTTGCCCTGCAGTGTGTCTGATGCCGCACAATTTTACCAGGCCGAGGACGGAAACTCGACGGAGAAGTTGTTCTGGTCTTAGTATGTTGAGGCCGAACATCCGGTGCCAATGAGCGACCAGCTGAAGCAGATGGTCGAGCTACATAAGGCGGCCGATCAGGCCATGAAGAGCTTTATAGTTTGGTTGTGGCCTGGCGACGCCCTTCCGAACAGCTTCTTCGGCCTGGTGAGGCGGCACGTGGATGCCTGCCCGTGGCTGGAGGTCGTCAAGCGATCTGTCTGCATTGAAGGTGCACACCGGGCTTTCGCCCGTGTGAAATTGCAGTAGGTCAAGCTAGACGTCGTGAAGCAGATCAAGGAGGGGCCGCCAGAGGGCAAGGAGCACCGCCACCCCGAGATGTAGTACGAGGGTGTTCTGCCGGGCGCCAGTCTCATCGCGGACGGGTGTTTGAAAGATGTAATATTTGAATGAGACTTGCTCGTTTTATCCTGTATGTATGAAAACTTGTTTCATATGCGCTATGCAACGCTTGTTGGAATTTAAAATATTACCTTCTGTTTGGATGTTTATCCAATCTGAGAGATGGCTAGTCCTCGGCTTCTGCCCCCATGCCACGAGTGCTGGGGTGTCCGGGATAAACCTGAGCACTCTTGTTCCCATGTTTGGGTCCTTCGAGGGAGGTGCTCAGCACAATGAACAAGGCAACCGGACCAATAATGCTTTATCACTCTCATTTAGCCATAAAATTCTATAATTTTAAATTTCGGCGAAGCCCCTGGTATTCGCAAGGCCGAATTCGTGGTGCGTTACATGCCTGTAAGACGGACAGGGCCGGCCCCTCGCCCTCAGCGGCATAAGTCTTTAGGGACTCGAAAAACCTCGCCGAACAGCGACCAGTCTCTCGCCTTATCATGACAGTCAGTTTTAGCTTTCTCTACTGAGGTGCTCAGCCCGGCAGAACCGGGGTACAATCGCAGTAGTTCTCCTAGCGCTACCTTAGCCGATAGAGCGGAACGTAAGGTACCAAAACATAGGAGCCGGGCAAACCCAACATTTGAATAAAGACATTATTCGGAGCTGATGCATATAATGCTATAAGTTCGGGGTGCCGCACTTGTGAAAATGTTCGGACTTTTCACACTGCATTGTGGGGTACGTAAGCCCCTGGTTTATTGGTCGTACCAGAGTGTACGGTTGCAAGGCGTCATTAATGAACACACACACACACACATATATATATATAGTGTTACTATTCATCACCCAAGGTGCAGAATAAGTTATTCTTCACCCGAGGTAATCTTACAATCATTTCATAATTAAATTACGTTTGAAATTCAAATAGTCACATTTCTATTGTTTCACTACGTAAATTTTGACATAAGAAAATAAAAAATATAGGTCATAAGACAAGAGAATTTGCAGTTTATGTGTATTTTAGACTATGTTTTTACGTTTGTAATTTTACATAACATAAAATATTTTTTATGGTGATTATATATTTTCTTACGGTCTCTTTTTGCGTCGGAAATAAGACAAAACTTACGGAACGTAAAATTACTGTGCATTGATGGTAAAATAGAGAGGGATGAAGAATAACTGTTTCTCACCCTGGGCGCAGAACTGGTTGATTGCCTTGAGAGGCTGCTTTGCGCTTCTGCTGCGAGGGCTGTGGTGTGCTCCTCTGTTCGGAGAGAGCGCTCTGTGTTTCCATTGACTGTAATAACTCCCCGAGGTCTTGGCATCTTGATATTGAGGTATGCATAATGCGGTACCGCATTGAATCTAGAAAATGCGGTTCGCCCGAGCAGCGCGTGATAACCACTGCGGAACGGGACTATATCGAAGATTAACTCTTCGCTTCGGAAGTTATTTGGGGATCGGAAGACCACTTCCAGTGTAATTGATCCTGTGCAATGGGCCTCTACGCCTGGAATGATGCCCTTAAAGGTCGTTTTTAAGGGTTTGATCCTTGAGGGGTCTATACCCATTTTGCGCACTGTGTCCTCATAAAGCAGGTTCAGGCTGCTGCCGTCGTCCATAAGGACTCGAGTGAGGTGAAATCCCTCGATGATTGGGTCTAGGACCAGTGCGGCGAATCCTCCATGACGGATACTAGTGGGGTGGTCCCTGCGATCGAAGGTGATCGGACAGGAGGACCAAGGGTTGAACTTTGGGGCGACTGGCTCCAACGCATATACGTCCCTAAGCGCACGCTTCAGCTCCCTCTTTGGGATGTGGGTTGCGTATATCATGTTCACCGTCCGCACTTGCGAGGGAAACCTCTTCTGTCCTCCAGTGTGCGGCTGCCGGGGCTCCTCCTCGTCATCGCTATGCAGCCCCTTGTCCTTGTTTTCGGCAATTAACTTGCCGGCCTGCTTGAACACCCAACAGTCCCTGTTGGTGTGATTGCTGGCTTGTCTAGGGTGCCGTGTATTTGACACGAGCGATCGAGTATACGGTCCAAGCTGGACGGACCCGGCGTACTTTGTTTAAATGGTTTTTTCCACTGACCGGGTTTAGAGCCTTTGAATCCGGCATTGACTGCCATATCCTCAGTATTTTCGTTGTTAATGCGGCACTTATGCTTGTTGCGACGTGACCTGCTATTGCCGTCCTTGGTATCTGAGGTACCATGGTTCTTTGATATGTTATTACTGCGAGCCAGCCAGCTGTCTTCTCCCGCACAAAAGCGGGTCATGAGTGTCGTGAGAGCTGCCATAGATTTTGGCTTTTCCTGACCAAGGTGTCGGGCTAGCCACTCATCTCGGATGTTGTGCTTGAAAGCCGCTAAGGCCTCCGCATCCGGACAGTCGATGATTTGATTTTTCTTTGTAAGGAACCGAGTCCAGAATTGCCTGGCCGACTCTTCTGGCTGCTGAATTATGTGGCTTAAATCATCGGCGTCTGGTGGTCGTGTCAGAGTAATGGGCCACGGGTAGGCTAACCCGAGCCCCAGAACCTTTCAAGACATCAGGGCAGGCTGCGCCCCTCAAGACCCTAGGACGAAGAGCCGCCTTCTGAGAAGTCGGCGGCAAAGCGACTGACTGCCCACTCGCGGCCGAGTCCCGGGGACGACTTCAAGATAAGCCGACTGCTGACTGGCGACTTCCAGAGAAGCCGGCCTTGGGAAGTCGGCCCACGACTCCAGCAAAACCCCATGTCCTCATCAAGAGGGACATGACAGGGGAGCGGCTACAGTGAAGACTGCTCCCACCCCTTTCCAAAGGCAAGCATGGTCACAGTACGCCGTACCGGCGGAGATCTCCATGCGGCGTGGCACTGTCACCATGTTGGCCCTGACATCAACACCAGTGGACCGAATCCTGCACCCACAATGGCTTGTCTGTACGACCTTTGGGCGACGGGTCCCATCGGCCAGCGGGATCCCAGAAGACGGCAAGTGCGCCACAAGTCGGACCCGTCGGTTGTCGGCCACCGAGAGTCGGCCGGCTCCTCCCCCGGGGCCCACGCGCCATTAACCAAATGTGATGGAGAGTGGCAATAGTGATTGCTCGCCAGGCGGCGGGGCTGTTGCCACGACTCCATGACAAAGCTCGCGTCACTAGAAGCACGGCTACAGTAATCAACAGCCGGCAAGACCCGCCCGCGGCGGACGCGGCCTGTCGGCTCCGTACCTAGCCAGTCGGCGGGGCCCACTAGTCGGCAGGCCCCAGCAGTCGGCGGAGAAGACGGAGGCTGGAGGCACTGACGGCTGGGCCCGCGTCCAGCCGGATTACCATTGTACCACTGGGGGTAGGCCTATATAAACCCCCAGGGCACCCATGCAAAGGGTGGGAATCCATTAGCTCTAGACCAGATCATATAGGAGGGAGAGAGCTAGCCTTGCCCTCTCCTACCTCCAAAAAACAGCTCAAGGAGCAATCGTGTAAACACTTTGCCATAGTGATCATGCGGAGACCCCGTAGAGCAGCAGTAGGGGTATTATCTCCCCGTACAGCCCTGAAGCTGGGTAAGATCGGCGACGTTCTACTCGACCCCACCATGATAAGCCATCCTTTGGCATATGTTGCACCCAAGCCCCGACATTTGGCGCCCACCGTGGGGCCTGGTGCACCGTCGTCCGGAGACCTGTTCTGGACGGGAACCCTTTTCCTCCCTGGCGAGCGCAGCCAGCCAGGCACGCCAGACGGAGTTTGCGCCGACACGCTGCACGGCGTTGAGATCGCCTGCGCCGCTAGCCGCCTCGCCGAACTTGTCGGCGAGGTTCGCATCTCCGAAAAACCTGCATCTGACGCAGGCACGGGCGGCTCCGAGAGCCTCCTCGCGGGCCTCCTTGGTCAACTCCACGTCACCGGCAAGCCTGTCGTAGACTTGGAGTCTGTAGGTTCCACCGACCCGATGCTGGTCGACTCTGACACCGCGTCGCTCGACGCGTTCCCCACCAATGTGGTGGTCTATGACGAGCCTCTCCCTCGCGCGGAGAGCGGCAGAAGCACCGTCACCGAGGTACTTGTCATCAGTCATGACGAGCTCCCCGTCGGAGGAGCGCATGATCCGCTTGGCGCGGTGCTACAAGACCTGACTGCGCCCATTCCGGAAGACGCTGATGCGGAGACGTTAGAGGCGCGCCGCCTTCAGCTCGTCGAAGGTGCGAAGAAGCTGGCTAGCATGAGACGCTTGTCAGAAACCTACCAGCGAGAGAAGGATCGCGCTGTTGGTGGCTCGCCAGCCCCAGCTGGGCCCAGCCGCCTTGGCCCGGTCCAGCAGCGCGGCGTAGCCATCGCCGACCTGTTCAGGGCAAGACGCCCTATGTACGCTACACCTGCGGAGAACATTCGAGCCACCCAGGCGGCGGCGAACGAGCTGGACAATTTCGAGGGCGAAGAGCGCTGCCTGATGATGGAGCGAGTCCAGCGGCTCCTCGACGCGGCTGCCGTGCAGAACGAGGCCGGCTGCCGCACAGAGGCGCCGCAGCGGCAAAACGATGACCTTCACCGAGACCAAGGCGCGACGTCACGGACGGCCGACTGGCGGCGCCCGAGGAAGAAAGGAAAAGGATCTGACTGTCAGCCACAGTCGGACTCACATTACCATAGAGCGCGACCGAGATGGCCGCCCTAGAGCAGTGGAACGACAGGACGACTGTCCGCTTCCTCTTCCTCGCAAGGAAAGGCGAGTCTCCATGCCGCCTGTTGATCATCTGACTCTTGGCGCCCGCCTTGGCCGCCGAGAGGGAATCGGGGAAAACGACGCCCACCACCGGATCGACCGGCTTCATCGATCCCTGGCGCTGGAAGAAGAAGACCTGTTGGGTCCGCCTTGTTTTGGGCCCCGCATTCGAGACGAGCCCTTTCCCAAAGGGTTCATGCTCCCACGAGACACGCCCAAGTACACTGGCTCCGTGAAGCCAGAAGACTGGCTAGTCGACTACTTCACGGCTGTCAGCATAGCGAACGGCAACAAGCGTGTCACCGTAATTTCGCTCATGCTCCCGGGCATGGCCCGGACATGGCTGAACAACCTGAAGCCCCGCAACATCAACAGCTGGGTCGACTTCACCGAAGCCTTCGTCCGCAACTTCACCAGCACATACAAGCGTCCTCCCAAGCCTCGTCAGCTCTCCTTGAGCATGCAAGGTCCCGACGAGTTGACTCGCGACTACCTCACGCGTTGGGCCGAGCTTCGGAACTCCTGCGAGGGCGTGCACGAGGTGCAGGCTATCGAGTACTTCACTGCTGGCTGTAGAGAAGGCACCCTCCTCAAGCACAAGCTCCTCTGCGACGAGCCAGAAACCCTCGACGAGCTGCAGATCATAGCAGACAAGTACGCCACGGCCGACTCCTCCATGAAGGCGCAGATTCAAGTTAGGGCAACTGGCAATGTGGCCCCTCAAACTCCAAGAACTCTGGCGGGAGATGCCAGTCGGCGGCAACAGCAGAGCGACCACAAGCGCAGGGCCCCGCAGCCGTCTTCCAGCAGCCGACAGGTCGCGATAGTTGAAGCCCAGCAGCCGGATGGGCAACTTCCGCCCAAGCGACAGAAAGGCGGCAAGCCCAACTGGTTGCCGGCCTTCTCCTACGGGCAGACTCTGGATGGACCTTTCAAGTTCCATAGCGGCGCGAAGCCGTCGAATCACACCACCCGGAAGTGCCACTGGCTCACCAGGATCGCCAAGGGAGACGGCCTCCTACCTCCCCCGCCTGCTGGGCAGCCGCCTCCGCCTCCGCCCCGGCAGCCGGCTATCAGACCAGTCGACGCAGTACAAGACGAATACCCCGAAGAACATGGAGCCTATGTGGTATTTACCAGTATGGCTGATGATCGACGCAGCAGGCGGCTGCAGCGACAAGAGGTGAATGCAGTAGCGTCAGAGACGCCAGAGTTCATGCACTGGTCCGAAAAGCCTATCAGCTGGAGTAGGGCTGATCACCCAGAGGTGATGCCGAGTCCGGGCTCTTATGCCTTGGTCCTGGATGCCACCTTTGCCATGGATAGACGAGCTGCTCATTTCTCGCGAGTTCTGATAGACGAAGGCAGCAGCATCAATATCCTATACAAGGAGACCATGAAGAAATTAGGAATTAAGCAAAGACAGGTTTAGAATAGCCGGATTGTGTTCCATGGCATTCTTCCTGGGCTTTCCTGCTAACCAATCGGCAAGATCCTGATGGACGTCCTCTTTGGAGACAAAGATCACTTCCGCCGAGAGTCAGTTTGGTTTGAGGTGGTGGACCTTGAGAGCCCATACCATGCACTACTCGGCCGACCCGCCTTGGCCAAGTTCATGGCGGTCCCCCACTATGCCTACCTCAAAATGAAGATGCCCAGTTCTAGGGGAATTCTGACCGTAGCCGGCGACTACCGGAAGTCGTCTGCCTGTGCGACTAAGAGCAGTCGGCTAGCCGAGTCCTTGGTGATCGCAGCCGAGAAGCGGCTCCTGGAACGGGTTGTGGCGATGGCCGGCAAGCAGCCAGAGGTGTCGCCCAACCCAAAGGAGTCGGAGGCTGAGGGTTCGTTCAAGCCGGCCAAGGAGACAAAGAAGATACCCTTGGATCCGGAGCACCAAGAGAGGTACGCTGTCATAGGTGCAAACCTCGACAGGAAATAGGAAGGCGAGCTCATCGATTTCCTCCATGAGAATCGGGACATCTTTGCATGGTCCCCCAAAGACATGCCAGGTGTACCGACGGAATTCGCCAAGCACAAGCTACATGTCCGATCTGATGCAAAGCCGGTCAGGCAGCCCCTGCGCCGCCTATTAGAAGAGAAGAGAAGAGTTGTCAGAGAAGAAATAGCTCGGCTCCTAGCGGCCGGCTTCATTATGGAAGTAATCTTTCCAGAGTGGCTAGACAATCCGGTCCTGGTACTGAAGAAGAACAAGCAGTGGCGAATGTGTATTGACTACACGAGCCTCAACAAAGCCTGCCCCAAGGACCCGTTTGCTCTACCAAGAATTGATCAGGTGATAGACTCCACCGCCGGATGCGAGCTGTTGAGCTTTTTGGATGCATACTCAGGATATCACCAGATCAAGCTGAACCCGGCTGACAGACTGAAGACCGCCTCCATCACGCCGTTTGGAGCCTTCAGCTACCTCACCATGACGTTCTGCTTGAGTAATGCTGGCGCCACCTTTCAGCGTTGCATGCAGAAGTGCCTCCTCAAGCAACTCAGGAGAAACGCCCACGTCTACGTGGATGATGTGGTGCTGAAGACGGAAAAACGTGGAACACTGCTAGAAGACCTCAAGGAGACCTTTGAGAACCTGCGCCGATTCCAGATCAAGCTCAACCCCAAGAAGTGCGTTTTCGGAGTACCAGCCGGCCAACTCCTTGGCTTCCTGGTCTCTGAACGCGGCATAGAGTGCAACCCTGTAAAGATCAAGGCCATCGAGAGGATGGAGGTACCCAGCCGACTGCTGGACGTGCAAAAGTTCACCGGCTGCTTGGCGTCCATCAGCCGATTCATCAGTCGGCTGGGCGAGAAAGCTCTCCCCTTGTACCAACTCATGAAGAAGACCACTTTTTTCGAGTGGAACCACAAGGCGGACGAAGCTTTTCTCCAGTTGAAAAAGATGCTGACTACTCCACCCGTTCTGGCGGCACCGACTCCTAAGGAACCTATGCTCCTGTACATCGCCGCCACCAGCCAGGTAGTCAGCACGGTCATTGTAGTGGAACGCAAGGAGGAAGGCAAGGCACTACCTGTCCAGAGACCGGTATATTACCTGAGCGAAGTACTGTCGGCCTCCAAGCAGAACTACCCCCACTACCAGAAGATGTGCTATGGCATACACTTTACCGCCAAGAAATTGAAGCCCTACTTTCAAGAGCATCCAATCACTGTGGTCTGCACGGCCCCACTTGCCAAGATCATCGGAAGCCGAGATGCTTCTGGCCGAGTGGCCAAGTGGGCCATAGAGCTGGCTCCCTACACCATCCACTACCAGCCCTGCACCGCCATCAAGTCACAAGCCCTGACCGACTTCCTCGTCGACTAGGCCGAGACCCAGTACTGACCTCCAGCGCCAGACTCCACCCATTGGCGGATGCATTTTAACGGCTCCAAGATGCGCACCAGCTTGGGAGCCGGCGTCGTCCTCACTTCCCCTAAAGGCGACACGCTCAAATACGCACTGCAAATCTATTTTGCCGCCTCCAACAACGTCGCCGAGTACAAGGCGCTCATTCACGGGCTTCGGCTTGCCAAAGAACTTGGCATTCGCCGGATCCTGTGTTATGGCGACTCGGACTTAGTGGTCCAACAGTCATCTGGCGACTGGGACGCCAAAGATGCAAACATGGCGAGTTACCGTTTCCTCGTGCAGCAACTCAGTGGGTATTTCGAGGGGTGCGAGTTCCTCCATGTGCCAAGAAACGACAACGACCAAGCAGACGCCTTGGCACGAATCGGTTCTACCCGCCAAGCAATACCATCCGGCGTCGCCCTTCAACGCCTCCTCAAGCCGTCTGTCAAGCCTTCACCAGAATCAGACTCCATCTTCGTGCCGGCTCCTCCCGAAGAAGTCGGATCCGACTCCAGAACCCCGGCAGACGGTACGGGGATTTTGGCAGATGGCTCCAAAGCCGCCACAGTCGAGGCCGGCCCAGGGACTGCAGTACCCGGCCCGGGGACTACGGCGGCGGGCTCGAAGACTCCAGAACTCGGCCCAAGAGCCGCGCCAGTCGGCCTGGGGACTTCATTAACCCAGCAAGCGGTTGTTGACTGCAACCCGCCGCCTCCCAGCCCAGCCGCCCTCGTCCAAGTCATAGTTCTGGTAGTCGAAGAAATAGCAGCACCCTCATGGGCCCAGCCCATCCTCAAATTCCTGATGAGCAAAGAGCTGCCGACTGATGAGACCTCAGCTCAGCAAGTACAACGCCGAGCGGCAGCCTACACCATAGTCAATAGAGAGCTGGTCAGGCGCAACGTCACTGGTGTCTACCAGCGCTGCGTAGAGCCAGATCAAGGCCAAGCAATTCTCAAAGACAACCATCAAGGAGAGTGTGGCCACCATGCGGCTTCAAGAGCACTCGTCGCCAAAGCCTTTCGACATGGTTTCTTCTGGCCGACTGCCTTAGAAGAGGCCAAGGAATTGGTCCAAAAATGCAAAGGGTGCCAGAAGTTCAGCTCCAAGAAACACCAGCCGGCTTCTGCACTCAAGACCATCCCAATTGCCTGGCCTTTCGCAGTTTGGGGTCTAGACATGGTGGGACCATTCAAGACGGCACGAGGTGGTTTAACTCACTTACTTGTCACAGTGGACAAGTTCACCATGTGGATAGAAGCGAAGCCAATCAAGAAACTGAACGGTCCGACTGCCGTGACTTTCATCTCCGATATCACAATTCAGTACGGCATACCACACAGCATCATCACCGACAAATTTTGCCAAGGCGCCTTGGCCCGTTTTTGCGCAACACAGGGAATCCGACTGGACCTAGCGTCCGTCGCCCACCCACAGTCAAACGGCCAGGTGGAGCGAGCAAATGGCCTCATCCTGTCCGGCATCAAGCCTCGGCTGGTCGAGCCTCTGGAGCGCTCGGCTAGCTGCTGGCTCGATGAGTTGCCAGCTGTCCTCTAGAGTCTGCGCACGACTCCAAACAAGTCAACCGGTTTCACGCCTTTCTTCCTCGTCTATGGTGCCGAAGCCGTCATCCCAACAGACATAGAGTTCGACTCCCCGCGAGTCACCATGTACACCAAGGAGGAAGCAGAAGAAGCACGTCAAGACGGTGTCGATCTGCTGGAAGAGGGCCGACTGTTGGCACTCAGCCGGTCCAGCATCTACTAGCAGAGCCTGCGCCGATACTACAACAGGAAGGTCAAGCCAAGATCTTTCCAAGAAGGCGACCTTGTGCTCCGGCTGATCCAGCGAATAGCCGGCCAGCACAAGCTATTGGCGCCTTGGGAAGGCCCTTTCCTCATCAGCAAAGTTCTAGGAAACGACTCCTACGACCCGATTGATGCTCAGAAGCCCTGAGCACGCAAGAGGGACGACTCTGGCAAAGAGATAGAGCGGCCATGGAATGCAAATCTCCTCCGAAGATTTTACAGTTGATGCAGTATGTACCACGCTACCTTTTGTATTAAAGTACCAAGACTTCGGGCCCCCCTAGAGGAGCTCGGGGACTGCCCTCTTTTGTCTATATGAAAAAAGTTATGCCTACGAGTATGTTACTCTTTGAGTGCCGCTGGGCACCGGGCTCGACAGGTCGGCCCGGGGACTTGCCGCCTTGCACTATGAAATGCTTCCTGCAGCCGGACAAGTAGTGTGGGACACCTAAGCCGTCTCCTGTCAGAAGCCGCAGCTCGCAGAGCGACTGTACAACGGGCAGGAGTAAGGAAGAATGGGCGTTCACATGAAAAATGGCTAAGGACTCAAAGCATAGAACATAGCTTAAAGCCGGCTTCCAGCCTTCCTTTTTTCTTTTCGCAAACCAACTATTAAGCATTCGGCTCACCGCCTTCTATTCAACTTGCTAAAAAACTCTAAAATGGCTAAATACTTGCCTTCCCAAAGTAGCCAATCATTTGATCCAATGGCAGTTCGCAGAGCAGCTGTCCGACTGGCAAGACAGGCAACTAAGGGAAAGCGGCAAAGAAAAAGGCCAAAAGAGCAATGAGCAAGAAAAGATAGAACTCGGATAGATATTTACATAGCATAGGCCCTTGGCCGAATCTTCGAGCAAAAGTTCAAAATACACCCCGCGGGTGGAATTGTGCAAATTAACCAGTTCTTCAAGACTACTAAAGTAGATAAAATAAAGATAAGGCGGCAGCTTAGGAAGCGGCAGACGGATTCGGAGGGTCGGAGGAGGCGGCAGCGTCAGGCGTTGCGGCGGCCGGCTGGGCAGTCTCGGCTTGATCGCCTCCGGCGGCAGTCGGCTCGGTCGCACGCGGCTCGTTGCTAGAGGCGCGGTCGAGCTGAGGCTGGCCGTTTGCTCCATCTTCTGTTGCTTCCGTCTCGCCTCCGTCCTCCGCCTCGCCTTCCTCCTCGATGCTGGAGCCGATCACCTCCGCCGAGTCCTCGCCATAGTCTGGATTCATCCCAAACCACTCCGGCGGTACCTCCTCGCCGTCTTTAGACCGCTCGGGGACCAAGATGCTGGTGTCGGTGTACTCGGCGATCGCCACGGCACGCTTGATGAGGGCGTCTTCCGCGGCTGCCAGCTCCGGCTGGGCCTCTGACCGGAGTGTGGCCAGCCGGTCTAGGTCCAGCCCCGGATACCACGCCTTGACGAACTCCGAGGCCCGGCGCGCTCCAGCTCGGGCTGAGGAACCTTTCCAGGCTTCAAGACGACCAGCCGCGACCTCCAGCCAGTCGGCAGTCCGACTGGGGGTGCGCGGAGCCTGCATGTCCGGCCACAGGGTGGCAATCGCCTGGGCACCGACACATTGAAGCCGGCGCAGCATCCGGTGAGTCGGCCGAAGGCGAGCCTCGATGCTCAGGATATGCTCATCAAGGGTTCGGGGGGCGTCGGCGGCGATCTCTGCACCTTGCGCCCTCCGACCTTCACGGTCAGCCTCGATGGCTTGGATGGTGGCGAGTGCCTAGGGAAGAAGTCTGCCAAGACAGAAGAAACGAAGAAACAAGTCAAAAATCAGGAGTCGGCATGATTTATAATCGGCAGCTCGAAGAAAGAAAGTAAAAGAAACTCACCATCAACAATGTCTTCAATCTCATGGAAGCCGGAGGCCAGCATTGCCTCTCTGTCAGTCCAGGAGGAGCGCTCGCTCGCGAACTCGGCCAGGAGGGCGGTTTCCGCCTCTTCCGCCTCCCTCTATGTCTTCGCAAGCAGTTCCCTCTGCTCTGCCAATTGAGTGGCTAGCACATCGCGCTCTGTGGCGAGCTTGCTGCACTCCTCCCCCTTGGCGCGTAACGCGGAGTTGGCTTCACTCAGCTGCTGTTGAAGAACAGCGTTGGCTTCTGAAGAGAAGGAAGAAAGAAGGAGTTAAGTCATCAATAAAGAAGGTCGCCAGGGAGATCCGGCCCGACTGCTCAGCATTCGGCCCGAATCTCGAGGACTACGGCCCGCGGGTGTGCCAGCGCGCCCCCGCAAAGAAGAAAAAGGACTTACTCCGGCTCTCTGACAAGTCGGCGGTCCGCTTGCCCAGCTCTTCAACGTTACAGTTGAAGGCAGTAACGCGGAGGTTGTGGTAGTCCTGCGACAAATATTTCAGATAAAACTTAGTACCCAGAGCTCACCAATTGGAGTTCCGGGCGGCCTACGCAGCAGCCGGCCCGAAACTCGGGGACAACACCCAGTGGGTGCGCTGGCGCGCCCCCACAGAGAGGAATAAGAAAAAAAAAAGAGAGGACCAAAGAGAAAGCATAGCCGGACGGCCACTCGCGATGCCAGGTATGCCTTGGTGCAATTCTGGATCGCGTCGCCCTGAGCTCACAGCTTCGTCTGGACGTCCAGAAGCGCCTGGTTCAGGGGCCCCGTGCCGCCTCCTCGCACCCACCCAATGGACGTGGCGCTCGTCGCTTCGGCATCAGGGATCGCCGAGCTGGCGGTGCCAGTCTCCAGGGGGTGTGGCGCCGAAGTCGCCTTCTCAAGATGGCAGCGCGTTGGTGAGCCGACTTGAAGGAGTAGCCTTGCCACGACCTCGTCTTCAGTCGGCGGCACCGGAGGCTCCGCCGGCTGTTCGCCTTGCACGCTCCCAGACAGCGGCGGAGGCGGCGGCGGAACGATCACGTCCGGCGTGGAGGAGTCGCCGCCTTCCTTCTCCATGACGGGGTTCTCGCGGCCGGCTTCCCCAGTCTGCCCCGTGAACTCTGGAGGCGGCGGCGCAGAGTTCAGCGGGGTGACGAACACCGCCGATTGGCGGTGCGCGGCCTCCTCAGCCTGCTGCTTCGTCGCGGCAATGGCTTCGGCCTCCGCCAGTTTCTTCTTAGCGGAGGCCTCCGCCTTATCGGCCTCCACCTTCTCCAGGCGGGCGGCCTCTTCCTCGTTGCGCTTCTCCTGTGCATTCCGCTCTGTCGCCTCCCGGAGGTCAGCAGCGGGGTCAATCCGTTGAGTGGTGGCGGACGTCTCCGCTGACCCCATGATAGAGGCGGCGGCAACCCTCTCAAGAGTGAGGGGAGCCCTGAAGCGAGGGAAGCAAGTAAAAGACTCAGACAAAGCCACAAAGAAAGAATAAAGCGTTGAGACAGAATACTCACGCGGAAACCAGTGGCGGCTTCTTCACTTCCTTGCGGAAGCGGATGGCCTTCGCAGCCGCCTCGTCCCGCCGGGTCGCTGCAGCCGAACTCTTGGACTTCTTCGGCCGACTGCCGAACAAAGTCGGCACGGCCCTGCGCTTCATCCTGCCGCCTGGAGCACCCGGCGCGGCAGAAGAGCCCGTGCTGGGATGGCTGGCTCCTGGCCGGGGGCGGGGGGCAACCTCCTCATCATCGTCAGGCCAGTCCTCTAGACTGGCCCCGAGCTGCGGGCCGCCTCCTCCCTCGGCGTCGTCTTCCAAAGCCGCCGCCCCCAGATCGGGGTCGTCGATGTCGCTCTCCACCCGGTCGGCAAGGAACTCGCCGGCCGGCCCCGAGGTGCCGGCTGGTGGATGGAGGAGGGGATTCTGACCAAAGCCGACTGGTCAGGTCGCACAAAACAGACTGCTCCTTGCTGAACCGCTAGTCCTCCAGCAGCTTGCTGTCCGAGAAAGAAACGGCATCTCACTGTAGGTGGGAGGTTGGCGCGGGAGTACGGCTCCTTGCTGAACCGCCAGTCTTCCAGCAGCTTGCTGTCCGAGAGGTAGTTCACCATGCAGGCCACCTCCTCATGAGGCATGTCCTTGGTTGACATCCGACTCGGGTCACGACGCCCTCTCATTTGGCATATCATGTGGGGGCGGCCTTGGAGCGGGAGAACTCGGCGCGCCATGAACGCGGCCAGCAGGTCCGGACCAGTCAGGCCCTCCGACTGTGTCAGCACTCGGAGTCGTGTGACGGCACCGGCTCCTGCAAGCGTCACCGACTTGGCCCGGTACGACCAGTTGGGCAGTCTCCCAGCCGGCGAGCCGGCTTCAAAAGCCGGCAAGCTCACCCAATCGCCCCCCGCGAAGACGCTCTTCATGTAGAAGTATGATCGCTGCCACATCTTCACCGACTTTATCAGCTTGATGGTGGGGAAGGGGTTGTCGGCTCCCGATCTTCGCCCGGCGATGAACATGCCGCATTGAGCCGCAACGCCTGCAGCCTGGGTGCTGATCTTGCAGTAGAAGAACTCCCCCCAGAGCTCGAGGGTGGGGAGGACTCCGAGGAAGCCTTCGCACAAGGCCACGAAGGCGGACAGCAGCACCACCGTGTTGGGCGTGAGGTGGTGCAGCTGGAGGCCGTAGAACTCCAGAAAAGAGTGGAAGAAGCTGCTCGCCGGCAGCCCCAATCCGCGCAGGCAGTGCGAGCGGAAGATGACCCACTCGCCCTCCTCCGTGGCTGGGGAAATCTCCTCCCTCGGCGCAAGACGCACCCGCACGTAGTCTTCGCCGGGGAGCCGACGAGTCTTGCGAAGGAACTCGATGTGGTCGTCGTGAACTTCTGAGCCGTCCCAGGTGCCGGAACGCACCAAGGGAGGCGCGGCGGCAGAAGAAGAGCTCATCATGAGCTGATCGCCGTGGTGTTCATCAGAGCTTGGGCGCACGGCGGGGCGAGGAAGAAGAAGAAGGAGAAGAGCAAGGAGTAGTGGGAAGGAGGGGCGCGCGTGCTCTGCCGTGCCCCCCTCCTCCCCCTACTTATAGCCTCATGGGCTGCGAAGCCGAGGCGGCGGTCATGGGATTTACTGCGCCCACGGCCCCACGACCCCCACGTTTCCACAACAAAGTTCCTGCGCGCAGTAACTCCACGGGAATCCCAACCGTCCGCCTAGGCCACAGCAAATCCGCTCGGGCACCGAGGCACGGTAGTGGCCGGCCCCGCCTACGGGCCTGTCCCGTCATGCGCGTAGGCTGGCAGACTGGCCCGGCTGCGTCTTATCACATGACAGGCCCGGAACGGGCGGCGGCCTGGAGGCTTAGCCAGCACACTAGTTGGATCCCGCCATGATGTTCGAAATACTGTGCAAGTTAGAGTTGGGCGGGTCCGACTCCTTCTAGTCGATCCGGCGGAAATCAAGCAAGAACCATGTGTCGAGCACCCGGAAAGAGAAACTGCTGAGGCTTCTCGGCCGATCGTCCGCGGCGCCTCACCAACTTCGAGGACTACTGTCGGAGTAATGGGCCACGGGTAGGCTAACCCGAGCCCTAGAACCTTTTAAGACATCGGGGCAGGCTGCGCCCCTCAAGACCCCAGGACGAAGAGCCGCCTTCTGAGAATTTGGTGGCAAAGAGACCGACTGCCCACTCGCAGTCGAGTCCCGGGGACGACTTCAGGATAAGCCGACTCCTGACTGGCGACTTCCAGAGAAGCTGTCCTTGGGAAGTCGGCCCACGACTCCAGCAAAACCCCATGTCCTCATCAAGAGGGACAGGACAGGGGAGTGGCTACAGTGAAGACTGCTCCCACCCCTTTCCAAAGGCAAGCATGGTCACAGTACGCCGTACCCGCGGAGATCTCCATGCGGCGTGGCACTGTCACCATGCTGGCCCTGACATCAGCACCGGTGGACCGAATCCTGCGCCCACAACGGCTTGTCTGTACGACCTTTGGGCGGCGGGTCCCACCGGCCAGCAGGATCCCAGAAGACGGCAAGTGCGCCACAAGTTGGACCCGTCGGGAGTCGACCCCCGAGAGTCGGCCGGCTCCTCACCCGGGGCCCATGCACCATTAACCAGATGGGATGGAGAGTGGCAATAGTGATCGCTCGCCAGGCGGCGGGGCTGTTGCCACCATTCCATGGTGAAGCTCGCGTCATTAGAAGCACGGCTACAGTAGTCAGCAGCCGGCAAGACCCGCCCGCGATGGACGCGGCCTGTCAGCTCCGTACCTAGCCTGTCGGCGGGCCCCAGCAGTCGGCGGAGAAGACGAAGGCCGGAGGGACTAACGGCTGGGCCCGCGTCTAGCCGGATTACCATTGTACCCCTGGGGGTAGGCCTATATAACCCCCCCCAGGGCACCCATGCAAAGGGTGGGAATCCATTAGCTCTAGACTAGATCATATAGGAGGGAGAGAGCTAGCCTTGCCCTCTCCTACCTCCAGAAAATAGCTCAAGGAGCAATCGTGTAAACACTTTGCCATAGTGATCATGCGGAGACCCCGTAGAGCAGCAGTAGGGGTATTATCTCCTCGGAGAGCCCTGAAGCTTGGTAAGATTCGCCGGCGTGCATGTCTACGCCTCATCCCATTTCCAGGCACCGGCGACGTTCTACTCGCCCCCACCATGATAAGCCATCCTTTGGCATATGTTGCACCCAACCCCCGACAGGTCGCAAATAAATGCCCTGAAAGTTGTCGAGGAATGTGGCTTCCACATCTTCCCAATAGCTAATGGAGTCCGCTGGCAAGTTGTTAAGCCAATGCCGCGCTGGTCCTTTGAGCTTTAGTGGGAGGTATTTGATGGCGTGTAAGTCAGCGCCGCGGGCCATGTGGATGTGGAGGAGGAAATCCTCAATCCATACTGCGAGATCTGTTGTGCCGTCGTATGATTCAATATTTACAGGTTTGAAACCTTCTGGGAATTGATGTTCCATTACTTCATTTGTGAAGCATAAGTGGTGTGTGGCGCCTCTGTATTGCGCTATATCGTGACACAGCTCGAATGGGTCACTACTAGGAAAAGGGCTATAGATGGAATTGACACTAATGGCGCACAAGACATGTGGTGCGCCATTACTATATACTAATGGCGCACCATCTGTTGGTGCGCCATTAGTGTGGAAGACACTAATGGCGCACCAGGCACACGGTGCGCCACTAGTAACAAAATGTTTTTTTTTAATTTTTTCAAACATACTAATGGCGCATCCGGGCAGAGTGCGCCATTAGTAGTTAGAACTACTAATGGCGCACCAGCCATAGAGTGCGCCACTACTGTATTTTTTTTAACTTTTTTGCAAAACTACTAATGGCGCACCGTTGCATAGTGTGCCATTACTAGTTTAAACTAGTAATGGCGCACTGTGCCACGGTGCGCCATTAGTATAATTTTTTTTTACTTTTTTGCAAAACTACTAATGGCGCACGTCTGTGTGGTGCGCCATAAGTATGTTGGGTTACTAATGGCACATGTCTCTGTGGTGCGCCATTAGTAACCTGGGACCAGCTAGATATTTTTGGACAGCCACACCTACACACTCACTTTCCCCACTTCATTCCCCCCACCTCCTTCTCTAAGCTTGTCAGCTGCCTCCTCCTCCTCACCCCATTTGCACCATAGATTCATCAAAATTAAGTGTTCAAATTACCATTTTTGATAGGTAAGTAAGGGAAAGCTATCTCCATGTTGTAGATCTACTTTTTTTCTCCCTAGCTCGCTCCAACAACGTGCACATGCACTTTTTGTGGCCTAGCTAGATCTATGTATGTTTGTGGTGTTTGATATGTTTGTGGTGTTGCATATATGTTTGAGTTTGCAGGTACCGGTATTTGAAATGCGATAGTTGCCAATATTTTGCCGGAAGGTTGATTCATTTCCGTTTCGGCGAGAATTTTGGCACTATGCATTCTTTTTGGTCCTATTTTTAGGGAAAGTCATGCCAATTTTTTTCTTGGTTCTAAAATATTGTTTTCCTCTACCCCGCAGGCGACCATGGTCCGCACGATGACCGAAGGCATCGTGAATAGGTTTTTGAGCTCCGCGAAGGCCGAGATGCTTCAAAAGAACAAGACGGAGATAAGATGTCCGTGTCGAAGATGCAAGCTGAAGAGCCTTATTGCGGACCCTGATTCCGGGCAGGTGCGGGACCACCTGCTCTTTCTTGGTTTCATGGATGGCTATCGGTGGCAAGGTGATGAAGATGACTATGAAGTCGTCCATGGGGGCTGGGCAAGAAATGAGGAAGGGCAGAAAGACAACCACCGCGGCTCGGGCGGGCGAGAAGACGAAGAATCTCCAGGACATGATCACGACGGTGATGCTGTACACAGTCATCATGTAGAAGATGCCGGACATGATGATGAGGAAGATGCCGGAGCAGACGAAGGGCATGATCATGAAGATCTAGAAGCCGGAGGAGCAGACGACGATGGACCATCGATGGGCTGGGTGCAGGACCCTCATATTCAAGAGCTGCTTCTCAAGCAGACGGATAACGCAAGAGCTGCCGCCCGAGAGAAAGCCAAGCTGGATCAACTGGAGATAGACGCGGTTACTCCATTGTATGAAGGATGCAGACCTGAGGATACCCGCCTGAAAGTAACGCTCATGGCTTTGGAGATGAAGGTAAAACACAAAATGACCGATGCATGCTTCGACGAGAACATGTCATTCTGGCACGAATGTCTTCCCAAGGGGAACAAGTGCCCGACCAGTTTCGAGGAGGTGAAGAAAGTCGTGTGTCCTCTAGATTTACCGCATGTGAAATACCATGTGTGCATGGACAATTGCATCATTTATCGAGGCGAGCACGCATAGTCTACCATATGTCCGGTGTGTGGCGTCACTCGATACAAGAAGAGGAAGAAAGCTCCTCGAAAAGTGGTGTGGTACTTTCTGATCACTCCTTGTCTGCAGTGGTATTTCGCGGACCCTAAGGTAGCAAAGCTCCTGCGTTGGCACGCGGATAGGGAGGAGAAGAAGCGAGAAGATGACGCAAATGATCCGGAGATAAATAAAAAACACAAGATGCTGAGTCACCCTAAGGATGGGAGCCAATGGCAAGCGTTGAACTTCGAACACCCAGAATTTGGGAAGGATCCAAGGAACATCGTGCTGGGCACGAGCACTGATGGAGTCAATCCGTTTGGTAGCCAGAGAAGCACACATAGGACCTGGCCTGTCTTTGTGTGGATGTACAACCTTCCCCCCTGGTTGTGCATGAAGAGGAAGTAAATTCACATGAGTATGCTAATTGAAGGGCCAAAACAACCAGGGAACGACATCAATCTGTATCTGGGGCTGTTGAAAGAGGAGCTAGACACGCTGTGGAAAATGCCAGCCAATACGTGGGACGCCGCACAGAAAGTATATTTCCCTATGAGAGCCGCACTGTTCACGACGGTGCACGACTATCTTGGTTACGGATATCTCGCGGGGCAGGTGGTCCATGGATTTTTTGGATGCATCAGGTGCATGGATGACACAACGTATCGCCAGCTAGATAGAGATCCCAGGTCTTCAAAAACCGTGTTCATGGGACATCAAAGGTGGCTTCGCGATGATGACCCGTGGAGGAAACGCAAGGATCTGTTCGATGGTGAAACCAAACTCCGAAGACGCCCGCGTACGAGGAGCGGCGAGGAAATAGACGGGCTGTTGAAAAATTGGAAAGATTGCCCACTGCCGGGAAAGAAGCAAAAGGCGCCAGAGCCGGGAAAGAAGCGAAAGGTGCCAGAGCCGCTGCTGAAGGTATGGAAAACGAGGTCTGTTTTCTGGGACTTGCTGTACTGGAAGATCCACCGTGTGCCTCACAGCCTTGATGCCATGCATATCACGAAGAACGTGTGCGAGAGTCTGCTTGGTACCCTGCTCAACATGCCAGAGAGGACCAAAGATGGGCCGAAAGCAAGGGCAGACTTGAAATCAATGGGCATCAGGCAGGAGCTTCACGCTAATGATGATGATGATGATGAGGCGAAGCAGGACACAGAAAGTCATCGCAAAGGCAAAAAGGCCAAGAAGACCGGAAATGACTACCCTCCCGCGTGCTTCACTCTAAGTTAGGTGGAGATCGAGCAGTTTTTCACCTGCCTCGTAGGAGTAAAACTTCCTTACGGTTACTTGGGGAAGATAAGCAGATACCATGACCCAGCGAAGCAGAAGTTCAGCGGGATGAAGTCTCACGACTGTCACGTGGTGATGACGCAGATACTTCCAGTTGCAATCCGTGGGATCATGGACGCGCACGTCCGTGAAACGCTATTTGGCCAATGCAACTTTTTCGACGTCATCTCTCGGAAGTCGGTTGGCATGAGGCAACTCAGAAGGCTATAGGAAGAGATCGTTGTGATACTATGCGAGCTTGAGATGTACTTCCCGCCCGCATTCGTCGACGTTATGGTGCATCTGCTGGTCCATATCGTGGAGGATATCATCCAACTCGGGCCGACGTTCCTGCACAGTATGATGCCATTCGAAAGGATGAATGGTGTCATCAAAGGATACGTTCGCAACATGTCCAGAGGGAAGTATATCCAGGGGCTTTCTGACCGAAGAGTGCACCTCCTACTGCACGAATTATCTAGGCATCGAGAACCCAGTTGGTCTGCCCGTCAACAGGCACCTCGGCAGGCTCGCTGGATGGGGTCACCATGAGGGTCACCGCGAAATGCATGTCGACTTCGAGGGTCGACTCGCCGACTTTGAAAGAGCAAACCTAGTCGCGCTACAACACATAGACGTCGTCGATCCTTGGGTGGTAGAGCACAAAACCTTTATTGAGAAGACATACAATGACAAAGGCCTACAGAGGACGGACGGAGATATAATCAAAGAGCACAACTCATGTTTCACACGTTGGTTCAAGCAAAAGCTTCTGTCGTACCCTTTACATGAGGATTCTTCCGCGGAAGAACAACTCATATTCTCCTTGTCACAGGGCGCCGAGCACAACCTGATGACCTATGAGGCGTATGATATCAATGTCTACACATTCTACACTGAGGACAAGGACATGAAGAGTGATGGTTATCAGAACTCCGGGGTAACGATGGAATCCTACACCGGTAACAACAAGGACAGATACTACGGAAGGATCGAGGAGATCTGGGAGCTGAGCTACGCTGGAGAGAAGGTCCCGATGTTCCGTGTCAGATGGGCCAAGAGCGTCCTAAAAGAAGACCAGTATTTCACCACCATGGTTATACCCGAGGCCAAATCCAAGACCGCGTGCGCAAACGTCACCGCAAAAAATGAGCCATGGGTACTGGCTTCCCAAGTGGACCAATGCTTCTTCATTACCGACCCGTCAAAGCCCAGTCGTGTTGTCGTGAGCAGAGGCAAAAGGAAGATCATCGGAATGGATGGAGTAGCCAATGAGCAAGACTTCGACAAGTATGGTGACCTGAAGATCGAACATGACGACGACAATGAAGTAGCAGCATACACCACAAGAAGAAGCAGGACCACCCTACCTAAAGGACGTCCGTTCCACAGAAGAACTCCATTTGCGAAAAAGAAGGGCAAGAATATTATGAACAGATAGCTAGTTAAGATCGACTGTATTTAAATCGTAGTCTTCATTTCTCGGTTGTATTTCATGGGCACTTTTTGATATCATGAATAGTTTTAAATTTCATGGGCACCTTTTGAATTCATGAATATTTTTTCAAATTTGATGATATTTTTTCATATTCAATATGATAAAATATTGAATATTCATGAGGACACTCGATCTCGATCGCCCTCCATCTTGATCTCGATTCCCCCTCCATCTTGATCCCACCCGCACCCTCCCCCGCTAGCTCCAACGCCGCCGACGATCCACCGCACCCTTCCCAGCTCCACCACCGCCGCCGATGACCCCCCGCACCCTCCCCCGCTCCACCACCGCCGACGAGCACCCCCCACACCCTCCCCCGCTCGCCGGTGAGCTCCGCCTCCTCTCCCCTCTTCATTTTAAAAAAAAAATTGTAGACTACAATTGTTGTTAAACAACAATTATTACTGTTTTTATAAAAAATATTACTATTTCATATCATATTCATATTCATTTTCTAAAAAAATATTACATGCAACAAAAAAATTACTTATGGCGCACCTCTGGCTGGTGCGCCATTGCTATATATATAAAAAAAGATTACTAATGGCGCACCTCTGCCTGGTGCGCCATTGCTATGTAAAAAAAAGATTACTAATGGCGCACCGACCGCGGGTGCGCCATTAGTAAAATTCCCCCCTAGCTAATTCCCTCCCTCTCACCAGATCCCCTTCGTCCCTCTCCCTCGGCCCCCTAGCTAATTCCCCCCGCTACCCCGATCCACGCCGCCGCTGCCCCCGCACCTCCATCTCCGTCGCTTCCCCACGCCGCCGCCGCCCCCGCTCCTCTGTCTCCGTCGCCGCCCCCGCATCTTCCTCTTCGACTACGAGGACCCTGACGAGCTCGGACGCCCTCGAGCCATCCCTTCGACGCCCGCCGATTTCCTCCGCCTCGGCCACCATCGCCACCGCTCGACGCCGAATTCGCGCCGCCTCGACTAGCTCCGGCTACCCCGAGTCGCCCTCGACCTCCCCAGTGAGCACCCGAGCCGCTTCCCCCTCTTCTCCCTCTTGATTTCCTTCTGAGATGTGTTCTAGGGTTAGGGGTTGGAGAATTAAGTAGCTAGGGTTGGGGAATTAACTAGCTAAGGAGATTATGTTTAGAGCATCAATGATGGGTGTTGATATACCTCTGGATAATTTTGATTTTATTCATGTTCTCAAGGAATTGGAATTATCCAGGGAACAAATTAGTAAGAAAACTGAACACTGTTTAGATATTCATGACTCGAATGGAAATGTCACCTCCCTGTGTCTAAGTTGAGATGATACTATAGTGGAAGAGGAGGAGAAATTTACTGTAGTTTCTAGAAGAAAGAAAAAGTCTCCTGCTAAGAGAAATGTCACTATTTCTTCTCTTACCTCCTCTTCTATACCTTGTACTAGAGGTCAGCAAAAGAATATCAGTTCTACTTTGCCCCCTAGTAGATCTGGATACTATTTCTGTTAGGAGATGGTGTTATATTAAGATGCATATATTGTTATGTTATGCAAATTGTATCATCTTGCCACTTAAGTCAGCCTTCCCTTTAAGCAGAAAATTCAGTTAGGAGCTACTATTAGGAGCTACTATCAAAAACTTGAGCTACTGTCAAAAACTTGAGCTACTGTCAAAAAATTCAGTTAGGTACAGTTAGGAGCTACTGTCAAAGACTTGAGCTACTGTCAAAAAAATCAGTTAGGTACAGTTAGCATCATGTAAGAAAATGGCCATAATGTGCCCTGATAATGATGTATTTTGTCATAAAAATATATAGTGGACTGCCATGATAATGACATGCTGCTAGTAGTTACTTCCACCGTGAGTTTCATGAACAGCAAGTCAGTTTTGTTTATAGTTGAAAGTAAGTGTGTGGTTTGAAATTTTGATCTGATTATGGCATCTAGAAATATGTCAGTTTTGTTTTGTAACTAGAAGACCAAAGTGTATTCTGGCCAAACTGTAGTTTTCAGTATTCTGTCCAAACTGAAAACTGTTAAAAAGACCATGTGTTTTTTGGTCAAAATCTGCATGTAAAACTGAAATAATCAGTCATAAAGAATATCCTCAAGACCATGTGTTTCTTGGATTTCTTGATTGTATTTTGTGCTTGCATGAGTAAATTTCTTGGAGTAATTTTGTGCTTGCAATGTTTGAGTTCTTAAGCCTTTTTACTGAAAATCAAACAGAAATGTTTTCTTAACTCAAAAGCCTGTTACTGAAAGTCTCCTAGTACTTAACCCACCCACGCTATGAGGCAAAAATTTCAGTTAACTGTTATGGACAATTCTCAATTTTCTGTAATGATGATGGAACATTATAAAGCATTGTACTCCAATGTATATGAAGGATACAAAAAATTTAGCAACTTCTCTGATTTTATAAAGTTGTTCTTATATGGGTGAAACTTCACTTGTTTTTAGGCTAGTGGAGGGTGTTGCTTTATTCTGTCATCATTTGTAACTATGTCACAAATAAATTGTTCCTTCTTCTGTATTTGAAGTAATGACTGTTCATAAGCTGAGGCATGGATTAAGCTGTTTCTTTGCTGTACCATTATATCTGGATGATCTTTTGTTTGGTGACCTATTATATCTGGAATGGAAGCTCACATAAGTCGAGCAGATTTTTTTCCATATTAAAGCAGAGGACCATATGGTCTGTGGCTGGGTTTTGTCTCTGACCATTGTGTCGTGATGAATTTGCAGGTACCCCGAGAGGCCCTTGTGTTTGCCAGAATGTCGATTAACTTCCGTTCCGGCAAATTCGGGTACTCCATATGTCCTATTTTCAGCAAAGGTCATACTGAAATTTTCCGTGAATTTTAGCATGACTTTGCTAAAAATAGGACATATGGGGTACTTGCGACTAATGCATGGGTCGGGGTATCTTAGTACTTAGTTAAGTAGGATCAACTGCCCCGCCATTCTTGCTGCATTAAACCATAGGTGGCAATAGAGCCAAGCGATTAGGCCCAACTTAGAATTCTCCTTAGCATCGATAAACCCTAGATGATAAACCCAACATAGGTGGCAATAGAGCCAAGTGATTAGTGCCAAGTGATTAGGCCCAACCTAGGGTGCCTCGGCATCGATAAACCCTAAATGATGAAAACTTAACTTGGCTTCTATAGGGTGCCTCGGTGTCGATGAGAACCTAAATGATGTACGCTTAGGCTTTTAGGGTGCCTCGGCGTCGACAAACCCTAAATGATAAACGCTTAGCTTTTAGGATGCCTCGGTGTCGACAAACCCTAAATGATGAGACCATGATCTTGTTCCTTGACAATAACCAACTTTTTGACCAAACTTTTTTCCTATTTAGAGTGAAACATGGCCCACAACGATGAGACCGGCGGTTCGGGTGGCAAGCAATTCTGGGAGCTGTCCCAGGAGTTGGAGGAAGAACCTCACCGCTATGAGGACGCCGCGGAAGACACCGATCCTGACTACACAAACCCTAGTGGCATCGGGGATGACACCACTAATGATGGCGCCGTGGATGCCACCACTGATGATGGCGGTGCACGCACAGATGGCAGCCAACCGAAGAGGCAATGGAAGGACCGGCGCTCGAACATGCTCGGCACCGTGAGCGAGGAATTTACTAAAGTGAACTCCGGCGGGCAACCGATGGTGCCCAAACACGTAGTCAAGGGGTACTCGATTCAGCTCGGGTGCATTCTCCGGAGCACCGCCTCGATCAACACCGAGAACCTAAGGCATTAGGACCAAGGGAATTTGCGCAGCCTCCTCTTCACGAAGCTGCACGAACGATGCAAGTTCCCTGCTGAGTTCGCAAACACACGCCTCTCGGGTAATAAAGTGAACGGTGTCGCCCTCACGACGATGAGCATGGCCCTATCTACTTGGAAAAGCACGGTGAAGGCAATGATTGACAAAGGTGATAGTTATGAGAAGATCAAGGCGAAATATCCTTTGATTAGCGAAGATGACTACAAGGAGTTCAAGATCAGGTGCAATAGCCCCGCAACCTCCGAATCAAGTCAGTGGGGGAAAGAAATGCGGCAGTTGAACATAGGGGTCCACCAACTCGGTCCCGACGATTACAGAGTGGCGGAGCCTGTATGGGACAAGGAGGACGCGGAGCGTGCCGAGCAAGGCCTACCGCCCCGCTTCGAGAAATACAGTGACAAGCAGACCAGGAATTTTCTCAGGGCCCAGTACAAGGAGGACCCGGTAACAAAGGAGCTTACCACGGATCCGAAGACCAAGGAGCTTGAGCTTGTTCTGGTAAGGAATATACACCCGCGTAATTAGCTCCGTATGGTTGCATTCTAATTAATCCCCAATATTTCTAAATGGTTCACGTTCCTTCCGCAGGACAAAGAAAGCAGTAGCGCGGGGTCATCTCAGAGCTCCCCTTTCGACACCCCTATGAATAGGGCGTTGAACATATTGAAAAACAGGGATAAGCTCAATAAGCCGACGTCAGCTGGTCGTGTGGCCGGCAAAGGCTTGTCCATAAAATGGTCGTCATACTATGCCCCTGGTGGGCGAAAGGAGAAAAGGACCAGCTCGTAAAGCCAGTCGCGCGAGGTTGAAGCACTCAAGGCGCAAGTGGCGCAGATTCTGGAGATGGTCCAAGAGCAAGTGCAACAACAACTGGGATCGATGCTCACCGGCATTATGCCTACCTTGATTCATGGGATAACGACGTGGATTGCGGGTGGCCAACAGGGGCCGCCCCCGATTCCCAGCTTCACGGCCAGCAACTCGCACAACACGCAGGCCGCGCCATTGGTGTCTCTGGCGGCGGCGGTGCCATTGGTGTCTCTGACGCCGGCATTGGAGCTTAATGCACCCGGGTGTACGCCGGCCAGCACCTCGCCAGCAAGCGGCCCCTCCGTCAGTTGCACGCCCGCCGTTGGCGGTGCCTCGACATTAGCCGAGCTCGACGGCATCACGGTAACTAAGCCTCTCGGCCGAGGACTTCATCTCCTTGCCTTTGACTGGGCATCCCTGACGCCCTACATGTTTTCGCACCGCGCCGCCGACGTTCCTTGCACTCTCCTGCACTTCGTGGGCGGCGAGTTGGTCGATGTCGCCAAGGGCAGAATCGTTCAACCGGGCAACCCCGTGTTCCACGGTAATCCGATGCCACCCACAATGTATAGGGTTGAAGTGGTTCGGGTGCTGCCAGGCTGCGACGAGCTGTTACCTCTGATTCGACCCGCTGGGGCCGACGAAGAAGATGAGATGACCTCAGCGCCTACGTAAGCTGGCCCCTACTTTGGCCGAAGAGCCAGATTCGTTTGGGGGCGGGGGACACCACCCCACAGACAAGACCGCCAGTCGTGCCAGCGCCAAACCATGGCAAGAACGCCGCAACGCTACCGGACGTGCCGGACATCCCTATGACACAGGATCCGGACATGCATATGGCACAGGATCTGGATGACGACGACAATGACGATGGTACATTTACCAACATCGATAAGTACTTTGCCGAACATGGGTGCGGTGATGAGTTCTGCGGGCCTCCTTCTCAAGAACCCAAACAAGACGACCGTGATCTAGCTGGTACGGCGGTGAAACCCAATTGCAATAAGCGTCGTCTAGCGTTCAGTTCTCAGGAGACGCCTCCAGCTGCCGACTTCACCGAGCCTCAGATAGCGGAGGTGCCAAATATTATCAGCCCCAACACACTCAAGAAGGTAGTCTGTGAGCAGAACTCAGTCCCATTACAGCAGATCAAGAAGAAGGGCCGAAAACGGCAGACTAAAAAGGGCACCGGTGCGAGCCAGACGGCACCGAGTATGATCCGTGCTCAGGATGGGCCACCTTCACCTAAGGATATCTCGAGGAGGGTGCATGTGGCGGGTAGGGCGATGTTACAGACAAATATGCTCAATGCTGCAACCGATGCTATGCGGAGTCTGCATGACAGTGTTCTTTCTTTAGAGAAGCGGCGTCTCAGAGAGAATGATGTGGCATACCCGGTTTTCGTGGCCAAGGTGCCAGAGGGCAAGGGCTTTGTGGATGGCGCCATCGGGGGTACGATCGTCCTACGGTTTGATGACATCTTTGCTATGTTCAACCTTCATCCACTACACTACACCTTTGTTCGGCTGTTTTCGCTGAGTATGGAGATGCGGATCATTAGAGACAAGACCCCGGACATCGTGATTGTCGACCCCTTCTACATGTGTGCCAAGCTCTTGAGAAACGCTAGGGACCGCCAAGTCGCGAGTTCACACCTCAAAGACGTCATTCTGGCAAACCCAGATAAGGATAACCTCCTTGTGTCTTACTTTCCCGAGTAAGTCATCCCTTAACCGCCCCGTAACATATGATTTCTTAGATTTCGATCGTTCTTTTTTTTCTAACATTCCGTGTTATGTGCAGTGACACACATTGCACACTCATCCTCTTAAGCTCGAAATATTCCATGGCCGCGTATTTCGACCCGAACCGTAACTCCAAGATAGACTTGTAAGATCTAGAAGTAGATGTGTCTAGAGGGGGGGTGATTAGACACTTGGTGCTAGTTGCAATTTTTAGGCCTTTTTGGTTTGAGTGGAGTTTTAGGCACAATTTCAACATACACAATACATATCAAGCAAGCATGCAAAGAGTATATGAGCAGCGGAATGTAAAGCATGCAACTTGCAAGAATGTAAGGGGAAGGGTTTGGAGAATTCAAACGCAATTGGAGACACGGATGTTTTTCCCGTGGTTCGGATAGGTGGTGCTATCCTACATCCACGTTGATGGAGACTTCAACCCACGAAGGGTAACGGTTGCGCGAGTCCACGGAGGGCTCCACCCACGAAAGGGTAATGGTTGCGCGAGTCCACGGAGGGATCCACCCACGAAGGGTCCACGAAGAAGCAACCTTGTCTATCCCACCATGGCCATCGCCCACGAAGGACTTGCCTCACTAGCGGTAGATCTTCACGAAGTAGGCGATCTCCTTGCCCTTACAACTCCTTGGTTCAACTCCACAATCTTGTCGGAGGCTCCCAAGTAACACCTAGCCAATCTAGGAGACACCACTCTCCAAGAAGTAACAAATGGTGTGTAGGTAATGAACTCCTTGCTCTTGTGCTTCAAATGATAGTCTCCCCAACACTCAACTCTCTCTCATAGGATTTGGATCTGGTGGAAAGAAGGTTTGAGTGGAAAGCAACTTGGGGAAAGCTAGAGATCAAGATTTATATGGTAGGAATGGAATATCTTGGCCTCAACACATGAGTAGGTAGCTCTCTCTCAGAAATAGGATGCTGGAAGTGTAGGCTTAGTATGATGGCTCTCTCTACGAATGAAGAGGAGGTGGAGGGGTATATATAGCCTCCACACAAAATCCAATCGTTACACACGATTTACCAATCTTGGTGGGACCGAATCAACAAACTCGGTCAGACCGAAATAGGAAACCTAGTGACCGTTAGAGATTTTCGGTGGGACCGACTGGATCAACTCGGTGGGACCGATGTGCTATGGTTAGGGTAAATCCAAAACTCGGTTTGACCGATTACTCAAACTCGGGGTGACCGATTTGGGTAATAAGTGAAACAAAGAGTTGGCCAAGCAAACTCGGTGGGGCCGATTGCATATCTCGGTGGGACCGAAAATATTGCAATAGGCAACAGAGAGTTTGCAAGCCCATCTCGGTGAGACCGAGATCCCATTGATGAGACCGAACTGATTAGGGTTTCTGGCAGTGGCTATGACAGGTGAAACTCGGTGGCGCCGGATAGAAAGAATCGGTATGACAAAGTTTGGCTTAGGGTTTAGGTCATTTGTGGAAGTGGGAAAGTAGCTGAGGATTTGGAGCATACCATTAAGCACATGAAGCAAGAGGCTCATTAAGCAACACCTCATCCCTCCTTGATAGTATTGGCTTTTCCTATGGACTCAACGTGATCTCGGATCACTAAAATGTAAAATGAAGAGTCTTGAGCTTTAAGCTTTAGCCAATCCTTTGTCCTTAGCATCTTGAAGGAGTTCCCACAACCTTTAGTCCATGCCACTCCATTGTTGAACTTATCTGAAACATACTAGATAGAAACATTAGTCCAACAAGAGATATGTTGTCATCAATTACCAAAACCACCTAGGGAGCACTTGTGCTTTCAATCTCCCCCTTTTTGGTAATTGATGGCAACATACATCAAAGCTTTAGATAAAGATATAAAGAACAGCAAGTAAAGCTTTGGAAGGACATGTAACAAGCATAGGCTCCCCCTACATGTATGCACTCATGTAAATATGAAATATAGAGGCATGTGAGAGCATAACCATGACAGAGTAGGCAATAGGTTACATGTATCTTGGCCATATGCATCAGAGCAAAAGATTATCAAGGAAAATACCTTCATGCTCATGAGTCCTTCTTGCAAACAGTATGTACATAAGCAAGAACTCCTCATACACATGATTTTGATGCATATACTTACCTTGTGGTCTTGAGTTGGCTTAGGATGGAATGAACCTGCACAAACAAAGTTAGATAACACAAGTACATCCACTAGCCAGAGCAAACAAAAGAAACCACAAGAATACCAAGACTGGGATGACATGTAGAGAGTGAGTACAAGGTACCACATTGGACATGTCCCCAAGAGTAAAGATATGCAATGAATTTGATTGATTTCTTTCCCTTAGGTGTCTTGCTCCCCCTGAATCTTACATGGGATATTGGGAGAAGATAGGGAACAGAAAATCAGAGCTGAAAGATACAAATGGATAGAACTTAATGCAAATACATGTCTTTCCCCCAAAAAGGCATGTGACATCTCTCCTCTTGAACATCAAGCATCAAGCATCTGGGACATCTGGGATCCTTGAGTATTCTCTCCCCCTGGAAGTCTCTCTCTCCCCCTTAATACTTTCTCTCTTGTAGGTTTGGTCCTTGAGACTTTTTCTCTCCCTTGATGTGATCTCTCTCTCCTACAAGCTTTGATGTGATCTCTCTCTCTCCCTTTGACATCAATTTCCAAGAAGGGCTTTCTGGAATCCGTCGTATAGGTTTGGTCCTTGAGACTCAGCACAAAGCAATGGATAAAACTGTGATGCTTGTAGAGGACAAGATTCATTGAGTAGAGCTGGATCAGAAGAAATATAGAACAAGTGGCAAACTGTTTTTCCTGTTGCGAAGTCGGTGGCACCGAGTGGTATGTTTCGGTGGCACCGAAAAGATTCGGTTGGACCGAAAATTACAAGTCGGTGAAACCGAGTTCACACAGAGAAAAACACTTGTCACCTCAGCTCACTAGACATGTAGGATCTCACAAAGATTTGCAATGAATTACCTGAAGGATTTGCAAGGAATTGAATGCAGAAAATGCAGAACAAAAACAAAGAGAAAAGAGAAGAAACTGAAAGATCTAGATGAAGTTTTTTTTTGAAAAAGAGAAAGAAAATAAACATGCATGAGACAAATGCAATAACACAGAAAAGAACACAAGAGAACTTCATCTAGAGTTGGGCGGTGACATAGTCACCTATGTTAGAGTATATTGACTTAGGAGTCAAGTGAGAACACTTGATCATAGGTCATACTCATCGTTTAAGCTCAAAATGGGGTTACCATTTTTCGTTTAAGCATCTTGATGTATTCACATCTTGTTGATTTGCTTTGACTCATGTCTTGGAGTAAAGTTTCTCTAAGATGGAATAACATACCTTGGGTGGTGCTGTGGTTCTTGCTCATGTAGTTGAACTGTTGGTGCTCAAGGTTGATGTAGCTCATCAAGAGTTGGGAGCACCACTTGGAGTTTGAGTTCATCTACCTACATGGGTTAGTTCTTGCAAGGAAGAGCACTTGTGTATCCAAAAATGACAATCATGAAGCTCAACATAGAATTTGTCAAAGGATATGTTTGAATGGTTTTGTGCTTCCTTGTCTTCAACCACCATTGTGTAGAGTCTTGGTGATGTAGAGATTGCTCAAGATGTGAGTGAGTCGCAATCTCATGGAATTAGATTCAACCAAGCACCTACATGGGTTAGACAACATGCAAGGTGCAAATATATCCAAGACATAAGATAGTTATCATAAGAGATATATCATGGATTAGTCATAAGCTCATGTCTTGCATGTATCCAATGGAGTTTCTACTCCAAGTTCGAAGCATCAATGATGTTCAATTCTCCTCTCAACCTGCAAAACACTTTCTCATCAAGAGGTTTAGTAAATATATCCTCTAATTGCTTATCGGTGCGAACATGCTTAAGATCAATGTCACGCTTAGCAACATGATCTCGAATGAAATGATGACCAACTTCAATATGCTTAGTTCGAGAATGTTGTATAGGATTATGACCAATTTTGATAGCACTTTCATTGTCACAAAGCAATGGAACATGTTTCACATAAATCCCATAATCTTTAAGAGTTTGGGTCATCCAAAGTAATTGAGCACAACATGAACCAACGGCAATGTATTCCGCTTCGGCGGTGGATAAGGATACCGAGTTTTGTTTCTTGGAAGACCAAGACACAAGAGATCTACCAAGAAATTGACAAGTACCCGAAGTGGACTTTCTATCAACCTTATCTTCGGCATAATCCGAGTAGGAATAGCCAATGAGATCAAAAGAAGATCTCTTAGGATACCAAATGCCAAAGTTTGGTGTATGGATTAAGTATCTCACTATCCTTTTCACAGCCTTAAGATGACATTCTTTAGGAGCAGCTTGATATCGTGCACACATGCACACACTTAGCATAATATCGGGACGTGAAGCACATAGGTATAACAATGAACCAATCATAGAGTGATAAACCTTTTGATCAACCGGTTCACCATCTTTGGTTAAATCATTATGTCCACTAGTCGGCATGGGTGTAGACATACCTTTGCATTCTTGCATATTGAACTTCTTGAATAAGTCCTTGGTGTACTTTGTTTGAGAGACAAATGTACCTTCCTTAGTTTGCTTGATTTGCAAACCGAGAAAGAATTTGAGTTCACTGATCATAGACATCTCAAACTTCTCTGACATTAGCTTTCCAAACTTTTCACTAAAGAGAGGGTTAGTTGAACCAAATATGATATCATCAACATAAATTTGGCATACAAATAGTTCTCCATTAACCCTTTTAGTAAAAAGAGTAGAATCAATTTTACCAATTTCAAAACCACTTGTAGTAAGGAACTTGGTCAAGCATTTATACCATGCTCTAGGAGCTTGTTTAAGACCATAAAGAGCTTTGTGAAGTTTGTAAACATGATTTGGTTTCTTAGGATTGATAAAGCCGGGAGGTTGTTTGACATAAACTTCCTCCTCTATTTCACCATTTAGAAAAGCACTTTTGATGTCCATTCGGTACAAGGTGATATTATGGTGATTAGCATAGGCAAGTAAGATACGAATGGACTCAAGTCTAGCAACGGGAGCATATGTCTCACCATAGTCCATACCTTCGACTTGTGTGTATCCTTGGGCGACGAGACGTGCTTTGTTGCGAACCACTTGTCCATCCTCATCTTGCTTGTTGCGAAACACCCATTTGGTACCAATGATGTTGTGGTTGTTGTCGGGCTTCTCAACTAATGTCCAAACTTGGTTTCTCTCAAAGTTCTGTAGCTCTTCATGCATAGCGTTTATCCAATCCGGATCTTCCAATGCTTCTTCAACCTTCATAGGTTCAATGCTAGAGATGAATGAATAGTTTTCACAAAAGTTAGCTAAACGAGTCTTTGAGCGAGTGATCCTCCCGGTTTGTATATCATTTAAGATTTGCTCGACGGGATGATCTTTGGCAATTCTTGCTCGAACTCGTGAGAGCTTTTGCTTGGGTCTTTGTTGAACATCTTCTTCATCTTGTTCTTCTTCTTGGTCTTCTTCATTGTTGACGTTGCCGTTCTCTTGTCGTGGTGGAGAAGGAGGTTGTTGATGTTCGTCTTGATGTATTTCCTCGTTTTCTTCATCCTTGTGTGTCCCACTTGTGGATGCTTCCGTGTCAATTCTTAGTTCACTTTGTCGTGAAGTAGAAGCTTCCACTTGGATGGATGAAGTACTCTCCTTCACCTCCGTTGGACGAATTTTGCCAATGGACAAGTCTTGGATTGCTTCTGAAGGGTCTTTGTCTCCTACATCAATTGGCAATTGCTCTACTTGCGAGCCATTAGATTCATCAAACTTCACATCTACCGTCTCTTCAACCTTCCGGGTGAAATTGTTGTAGACACGGTAAGTGTGAGAGTTTGAGCCATAACCAAGTAGGAAACCTTCATGAGATTTAGGAGCAAACTTTGAACGACGATGCTTATCAAGAATGTAGCACTTTGAGCCGAATACTCGAAAGTATCCAACTTGGGGTTTGTTACCGGTGAGGAGCTCATATGCCGTCTTGTCGAGTAGCTTGTGAAGATACAAGCGATTTGTTGTGTGACAAGCTGTCTCAACCGCTTCTGCCCAAAAGTGCTTCGGCGTCTTGTATTCATCAAGCATCGTTCTTGCCATTTCGATGAGCGTCCGGTTCTTCCTCTCAACAACTCCATTTTGTTGAGGTGTGTCCGTAGCCGAGAACTCGTGTTAAATCCCTTCTTCGTCAAGAAAGGTGTCCACATTTGCGTTCTTGAACTCCGTTCCGTTGTCACTCCGAACCTTCTTGATCTTCACATCAAACTGATTTTGAGCCTTCCTAGCGAAGTTTCTGAAGATCTTCTGGACCTGCGACTTGTCATTAAGAAAGAACACCCACGTAAATCTTGAAAAATCATCAACTATAACTAGACCAAAAGAATTTCCACCGAGACTCTTGTAGGCATTGGGACCAAAAAGATACATATGAAGTAGCTCGAGTGGCCTCCTTGTGGTCATGATGTTCTTCATGGGATGTCTTCCTCCAACCTGTTTACCTGCTTGACAAGCACTGCAAACACTGGTAGAAAAAGGGCCCATAGTCCCGGTTCGTAAGGGCCTTTAGTCCCGGTTCCTGAACCGAGACTAAAGTGTCGGTACTAATGCCCCAACCCTTTAGTCCCGGTTCAATCCAGAACCGGGACTGATGGGCCTCCACGTGGGCAGTGCGCAGAGCCCAGTCACGAGACCCTTTGGTCCCGGTTGGTGGCACCAACCGGGACCAATAGGCATCCACGCGTCAGCATTTCTGTGGCTGGGGTTTTTGTTTTTTTTGAAAGGGGGGGGGTTGGGGGTTTTGGGGGGTTAATTTAGGTGTTTCATATATTGTGTTAGCTAGCTATAATTAATAGAGAGAAGTGTCCTCTCTTATGTCCGTGCTTGGTCGACGCTACGTACTATACATACGTATAGAGAGGACTAGACATGCTGGCTAGCTAGTAAGCAAACGAAGGAAACAGAAGATCGTCATGAACATATATGCATACAGAGAGAAGTGATATCGACCAGCTCTCCTTCTCCGAGAGATTGGTCGAACAACAAGTTCTCGTATATCTATCTGACACTACCGGCTACATATATACAATAATTATCTCTTACAAATATAATCATATGGACTCAGGGTCCACATAGAATTCTCCGTCTTCAGGGATCACGTGGTCAAGAAAGAATGCCGCCAATTCCTCTTGAATTGCTCGCATGCGAGCTGGTGCTAGGAGTTCATCCCGCTTCCAAAACATCTAATTTGAAGAAGGGGGTCAATACATATATATATAAATGAATGAAACTCAACACAAATGATGGTAATAAAATAAAATTGTGAATGTTGTTATTTACGTACTTCATATTGTTCGTTAGAGTACCCGCCCCGCTCACAGGTCGTGTGGCGGATGGACTCGCAGATGTAGTATCCACAGAAATCATTCCCTTGTTCCTGCCACAACCACTTTACAAGAAATAGAGGTCAATCAAACTGATAAGCAAGAATGCTAAATGGTATTGATGAAACTAGCGCTTGAATCACTAGGAGATGCGCGGAACATGCTACTATAGTACTTACTTTTGGGTGTCTAAATTCCAGCTCCTTCGGCAGTCCCGGAACTGTTTTGGTGAATTCTCTCCAAACCCTGCCGGACAAAGAAAACAATTACTTGATATCAGGAAATGAACAAAGTTGCTGATATGGTGGATAATGATCGATTTAACTTACTTCTGGAGTATTTGAGTCATGTCTGCATAGTCCTAGGGATCTTTTTGTTTTGAGTCTAAGACGGTTACTAGTCCCTGCTCAAGCTTAATCTCTAGGAGAATATAGTGGAAACTGCACACACATGCATAACTCATGAATTACATTACTATAACCTTGACTAATATGTAAGGGAAACCGAATATGCACAAGACAGTAACACTCACCTGAAGTTGTAAGGAAAGAGTATTATATCTTTGTTTTGATTTATTACGAACGATCGTAGCAAGTTGGCCTTGGTAGCCGCGGCATGAAGTTTAACCTGAGTTGCATCTATGAGATATGTGTTAATGAACCCAATATCACCGACTTGTCTTTTCTTCAATTCGGCGATCTTCAATCTGCATAATATAGTGAGGATGATTATAAATACATGCAATGAAAGAGCTAAGCTATATAGAGAAAGTTAATGACAGAAGTAGTACTACTTACAGACAGTAGCAGGCGACCGTTGTTTTATCGAGGGCCAATTGATTGAAAAACTGATAGAACTCCTCAAATGGAACAGGCAACAGATCAATTCCAACGAGGTCATGCTCCTTTTTAACTTTCACATACAAAGTACTCCTCCCCCCAGAGTCTCTGCAGATTTTCAAGTACCAATCATGCAATCTTCGCATCATCGTTGATAGAGATCTTTCATCTTTGACGAGAGGCTTCCCGTACTCGTATCTTTGTATCTGCACGTCCATGGGTTCATAATGTACTTCGTCGGGCAAGTAATCTGCAAGATTGCTATAACCGGGCACCATCCTCGGATCATTAGCGACGTTGTGGCTAGGCACCTTGAGCGGGGTGCACGATTGCTTCGCTTGTTCGCCGAGCTGGGCAATTTGTTTCCCAGCTCGTCGTTCTTTCATCCTTTGATCACTGACAGTACTTCCCGACCGCTCCGCTTCGTCAAATTCCTTTCCAATAATGCGGTCATAGTTTCCTTTCGGCGGATCAGACTTCGGTGGTTTTGTCAGGGCAGCCAGAGTGTGCTTCACTTTCACCCGATCTACCTTCTCCTCCGGAGGTGGATGTTTCTTTGCTTTCACCCCTTCAAAGAAGTTCCTCATTTCTTCTCGTGCGATCTCGGCGTTCTCCTCCAGGGTCCTCTCATATGGTAACTTCTCTGGAGTCTTCAGAGAAGGACCGAATCTGTATGTCCTCCCGCCTCTGGTTGTACTGCTAGACGCCGACCGAGCAGACGGAGCGGTTGTCTTCTTTACTTGCTTAAGAGGCGGAGGAGAAGGACTACGATGCGCCGGAGCAGCTGGAGCGGCGGCAGGTCTCTTCCGCCCTTGCTGACGAGGCGGAGAAGGAGGAGGCTGGCTGCTCGGGCGCGTCGGCGCAGGCGGAGAAGGAGGCGGAGTGCCGCCACGCGCCAGAGAAGGAGCCGGCCGAGGGCCCTGATCGTCACTCGCCAGAGGAGGAGGCGGTGGAGGCGGAGTGCCCTGACTCGCCGGAGGAGGAGGAGGAGGCGGTGGCGTCCAGTTCGGAAGGTTGATGAGCTCCTTCCGCCATAGGCATGGAGTCTTCAGAGCAGACCCCTGCCGAGTCTCCCCTTCACCGGTAGGGTGGTCAAGCTGGAGGTCCTCAAATCCCTCCGTTATCTCATCCACCATCACCCTAGCATATCCTTCTAGAATCGGCCGGCAGTGAAAAGTTGCGCCGGGTTCAGTAGGATAAACAGAACCAACAGCCGCCTTGACCTTCAAATTCATCCATTGCGTCATAAGGTGGCAATTTTGAGACTCCGTTATAGCATCCATGGGATAGCTGGCAGGAGCCGTCAAGGCATGCTCCGGCTGAAGCAGCTCGGTGGAAGCCACGCTGCTTGTGCGCTGAGATGGCGGGGTAGCTTCGGGGGAGGCTTCGGCAGTACGTTTGCTGCAATTTGCTTCTCGTTCCTCTATCGCGTCTACCCTTGCTTGCAACGCCTGTATTTGGGTCTGCTGCACTTTTTTCCTCCTCTCATGGGATTTGTAACCACCTGCGTCCGGAAACCCAACCTTCCATGAAATGGAGCCTGGCGTGCCTCATGTCCGTCCAGGGTGCTCAGGATTCCCGAGGGCCATTGTGAGCTCGTCGTTCTCTCTGTCTGGAAAGAACGTCCCTTCCTGCGCTGCTTCGATATACTGCTTAAGCTTACTGACTGGTATGTCCATTTGATCGTTCGTCCAAATGCACTTCCCTGTTACAGGGTCCAGGGTTCCGCCAGCCCCGAAGAACCAAGTCCGGCAATGGTCTGGCCAGTTAATTGTCTCTGGTTCAATCCCTTTATGAACCAGATCATTCTCAGTCTTGGACCACTTAGGCCGGGGTACGAGGTAGCCACCTGACCCCGTGCGATGGTGAAGCTTCTTCTTCGCAGCATTTTGCTTGTTTGTCGCCGACATCTTCTTACTCTTTTCTGATGTCTTGTGGGCCACAAATGCGGGCCAGTGATCTCTGATCTTCTCATATCTGCCCTTGAATTCTGGTGTCTCATTATTTTCGACAAACTTATTCAGCTCTTTCTTCCACCTCCTGAATAGTTCTGCCATCCTCTTCAGAGCAAAAGACTTGATTAATTTCTCTTTAACTGGGTTCTCTGGATTATCCTCAGGCGGTAGGGTGAAATTTGACTTCAGCTCAGTCCAAAGATCATTTTTCTGCATATCATTGACATAAGACACCTCAGGGTCTTCTGTAGCCGTCTTAAACCATTGCTGGATGCTTATCGGGATCTTGTCCCTAACCAGAACCCCGCACTGAGCAAAAAATGCGCTCTTTGTCTGGAGGGGTTCAATAGGTTGGCCGTCGGGAGCGATTGCTATGATCTCAAACTTTTCATCCGAGCTCAACTTTTTCTTCGGGCCTCGTCTCTTTACCGAAGTTGTGCTCGATTCGGAGGGCTAGAAAAAAGAACAAAGGCTTAATTAATATGTTTACATACCAAAACAATGAATGCATCAATCAGCTAGTCAGCAGAAGCTTAACTAATATATATACCTGGCCGGACTCGGTTCGGTCACCGGAGCCGTCATCACGGTCTCCTTCTTGAACCGGCATTGGGTCACCGGAGCCGTCCTCATGTTCTTCTTCTTGCACCGGCATTAGGTCACCGTAGCCAGCTTGTTCACCCTCTCCTTCCAGACCATCGGTTTCGTTGAGAAACAACGAGATGGCATCACTTCCTTCTGCGATTATGTCCCTCAACAACGCTTCTTTTGTTGCTTCGTCTAGGGCGGTGTCCATAGTTTCTACAAATATTTACAACATGGCAATTATTATTCAAACATGACAGATGGATATATTAGTTCCAAACGTAGAACTAGCTACCTAATCATAGTAAGCTATCGGGAGGGGGTATATATCGACAACGACGACACTACATCTATGTCCCTTGACGACCCTCGTTCCCGATAAAAAAAGAGGAAGAAGAAGAAAAAAAAAGAGGAGAAGAAAGAATAGAGGAGAGGAACCCTCGAACCCTCGACGACCCTGGAACCCTCGACCCCTAGACGACCCTCTTCTTCCTCTCATGTTCGAGAGGATCACCGAGGGGTCGGGAGGTTGCCTAGTGTCAAAGGATTCAAAAAAACCATGTCTTCATCATTAGGCGAAAGTAACATGTGCATGATGGTACGAAGCTCTTCAAAGTTGTTCTAGAACGGAGTCCCAGATAGGATAATTTGCTTTTTGGTACAAAGTTCAGCAAGAGCCTTCCGAATGTCGCTATTTGGAAGGCCTTTGCTGAATTCGTACCAAAAGGAGGATTATTCTATCCGGGACTCCATGCAGAACAACTTTGCAGAACTTCGTACCAACATGCCCTGGTTACTTCCGGCTAATGATGAAGGCATGGATTTCTTCAATACTTTGACACTAGGAAACCTCTCTCGACCCCTCGGCGATCCTCGACCCCTCGAACCCTCGACGACCCTGGAACCCTCGACCCCTAGACGACCCTGCTGGAATCCTCGACCCTCGAACCTATAGAACCCTCGAACCCTCGACCCTGAAACCCTCGACCCTTGACCCCTTAACGACCCTCGACCCTCTACCCTAGTTCCCGACCCTCGACCCCTCGAAGAGGAGAAGTATATATTCTATTTTCTCTTCTTCTCCACTATTCCTTTCTTCCTTCTCCTCTTCTTTTTCTTCTTTTTTCTTCTTCTTATTTATTTCTCCTCTTCTTTTCCTCTCCTCTTCTTCTTTCTTTCCTCTTCTTATTTTCTTTTTTCCTATCCTTCTTTTTCTAAAATTGTAATTTTTGCATATATAAAACTTTTCTAAAATTGTAACTTTCTATATAAAACTTTCCTATCGGGAGGGGGAGAAGATCGAAGCAAAAAAAGAAGAAAAAAAAGAGGAGAAGAAGAAAGGAATAGAGGAGAAGAAGAAAAAATAGAAAAAAAATTCTATTTTTTCTTCTTCTCCTCTATTCCTTTCTTCTTCTCCTCTTCCTTTTCTTCCTCTCCTCGTCTTCTCCTTCTTCTTCTCCTTCTTTCTCTACTTATTTTCCTATTCCTTATTTTACCTTTTCCTCCCCACTAACATAAAATGCACTAACCTAAAATGCAACAAACATAAAATGCCGGTGCGGAACAACTAACCTAAAATCAGTGATAAAATGCACTAACCTAAAATCGATATCTACTAACAACTTAAAAAAATTAATACATATATGAAAAAATGCATATATGAAAAAAAAACATCATCATATCATCAACAGAAAAAATAGTATTTTTTCTAAAAATCTATCTTTTGCATATATACATCAACATATATATACACTAACCTAAAATGCACAAAAATGCTATCGAAGAGGGGGTATATCGACCCCCCTCATGTATCCACATACATACATCTATACATACATACATTTCTCATATATAAATACATACATTTCTCATATATAAGTTTTTCTTCTTCTTCCTTTCTTCCTTCTTCCTAGCTAGATATATAAATTTTTGCATCTATAAAATACATATATACTTGCATATATGTATAAATTTTTGCATATATAAACAGAGCCTCGACGGCGGTGGCTCACAGCGGGGGCGGCCGGCGAGGGCGACAGCGGCGGCGGCGGCGATGGCGTCGGCGACGACCACGGCGTTGGCGGGAGCGGGCGGCGGGCGGCGTCGGGGCAGCGCCTGGCGGCGATGGGGCAGGGGCGACGAGGACGGCGGGCTCGGGCGACGGCGGGGGCGGCGACGACGTTGGGGCGGCGCGGGCGATGATGGGGCGGCACGGGGCGCGGGCGACGACGGGGGCTGCGACGACGTGCGCGGGCGACGAGGACGAGGAGCAGGGCGTCGGGGCAGAGGGCGGCGTCGGCGGCGGGGAGAATGAGGAACTGAATGAAATTTTTGACAAGTGCTGTATATATAGCAAGAGCATTGGTCCCGGTTCGTGGCATAAACCGGGACTAATGCCCCCCTTTCGTCCCGGTTGGTGCGACGAACCGGGACCAAAGGCCAATTTTTGGCAGCCGAAAGGGCAGGAAGCGAAGGCCATTGGTCCCGGTTGGTGGCACCAACCGGGACTAAAGGGGGGCAATGGTCATGGTTGGTGCCACGAACCGTGACCAATGCCCCCTTTAGTCCCGGTTGGTGCCACCAACCGGGACCAATGGCCTTGTGCTGCATCGCTAGCTGAAGTTTAGTCCCACATCGCTAGCTGAAGGGCGCCGGCACTTGTTTATAAGGGCTGCTGTGCCTCCCCATTCGAGCTCCTCTCTAATGCAGGCTTTCGGGCCTAAACTTGTTACTGCCTGTGGTCCTATTGGGTCTCTGCGGGCCTGAATCCTGGCCCATGTAGGGTTTCTAGTCGTATTCAGGCCGTGGAAGCCCAGTAGGTGGCTTTTTTTTGGTTTTTTCTTTTTTATTTCTACATTTTTTTATTTTTTTATTTTTTTATTTCTACTTAAAACTAAATACTTACAGTTTTTTAGTGATTTCTTTTTGCTTTTACGTCACAAAAATTATAAACTTTCTGTTAGTGCCATTAGTTTTAAATTTTGAATAGTTTAAATTTGAATTTTTAAAAATTTGTGTGAATCACTAGTTTATGAATAACTTTACTATAAAAATAGAATTTTTTTCTATTTATTTTTTATTTATACTTACAACTAAATACTTATAGTTTTTTAGTGATTTCTTTTTGATTTTAGGTCACAAAAATTATAAACTTTCTGTTAGTGCCATTAGTTTTAAAATTTTGAATAGTTTAAATTTGAATTTTATAAAATTTGTGTGAATCACTAGTTTATGAATAACTTTACTATAAAAATAGAATTTTTTTCTTCTTTGCTATATATTTTTTATTTATACTTACAATTAAATACTTATAGTTTGATTTTAGGTCACAAAAATTATATTCTTTTTGCTATTGAAGAATATTTTAGTTTTATTTTAGTTGATCATAACATAATATTTTAATTGATTGTTTTTATTTTAATAAAAGTTTTGTAGTTCATTTTGTTTGCTATTAATTCATTATTTGAGCTAAATGACTCTGAAATTGGAAAGCATTTCAAAATGAACTCTGAAAAGGTTGAAAGTTGGCATGGTATCATAATTTCACCCACATGGCATGTGCATGTATAAAACGGACAATGGTAGCATGTTCGTCTGTTACAAATTTGGCATGGTATCATCATAATAGTTGCGGTAGAAAGTCTTCACTTTTTCTTCGCTTGTGTCATTTGCTTATTGCGCCGTAACCATGGATAATCTTCATTGTTTATCAGGATGCTTGGGTCAGCCTTGACATTGAAGGGAGGAATTTCATGAAACTTTTCATAATCTTCAGACATGTCTGTCTTGCCGTCCACTCCCAGGATGTCCCTTTTTCCTGAAAGGACTATGTGTCCCTTTGGCTCATCGTATGATGTATTCGCTTCCTTATCTTTTCTTTTTCTCGGTTTGGTAGACATGTCCTTCACATAGATAACCTGTGCCACATCATTGTCTAGGACGAACGGTTCGTCAGTGTACCCAAGATTTTTCAGATCCACTGTTGTCATTCCGTACTGTGGGTCTACCTGTACCACGCCGCCTAACAGATTGACCCATTTGCACTTAAACAAAGGGACCTTAAAATCAAGTCCGTCAAGTTCCCATATGTCCACTATGTAACCATAATATGTGTCCTTTCCGCTCTCGGTTGCTGCATCAAAGCGGACACCGCTGTTTTGGTTGGTGCTCTTTTGATCTTGGGCGAACGTGTAAAATGTATTCCCATTTATCTCGTATCCTTTGTAAGTCAATACAGTCAAAGATGGTCCCTTGGACAACAAGTACAACTCATCACAAACAGTGTTGTCACCTATGAGATGTGTTTCCAACCAACTGCTAAAAGTCCTGATGTGTTCACATGTAATCCAATCGTCGCACTGCTCCGGGTGTTTGGAGCGCAGACTGTTCTTGTGTTCATCGACATACGGGGTCACCAAGGTAGAGTTCTGTAGAACTGTGTAGTGTGCTTGAGACAAAGAATATCCGTCCCTGCATATTATTGAGTCTCTTCCAAGAGTGCCTTTTCCAGTCAGTCTCCCCTCATACCGCGATTTAGGGAGACCTATCTTGTTAAGGCCAGGAATGAAGTCAACACAAAACCCGATAACATCCTCTGTTTGATGGCCCATGGAGATGCTTCCTTCTGGCCTAGCACGGTTACGGACATATTTCTTTAGGACTCCCATGAACCTCTCAAAGGGGAACATATTGTGTAGAAATACGGGCCCCAGGATGACAATCTCGTCGACTAGATGAACTAGGACGTGCGTCATGATATTGAAGAAGGATGGTGGGAACACCAGCTCGAAACTGACAAGACAGTGCGCCACATCACTCCTTAGCCTTGGTACGATTTCTGGATCGATCACCTTCTGAGAGATTGCATTGAGGAATGCACATAGCTTCACAATGGCTAATCGGATGTTTTCCGGTAGAAGCCCCCTCAATGCAACCGGAAGCAGTTGCGTCATAATCACGTGGCAGTCATGAGACTTTAGGTTCTAAAACTTTTTCTCTGGCATATTTATTATTCCCTTTATATTCGATGAGAAGCCAGTCATGACCTTCATACTGAGCAGGCATTCAAAGAAGATTTCTTTCTCTTCTTTCATAAGAGCGTAGCTGGCAGGACCTTTATACTTCTTCGGAGGCATGCCGTCTTTTTCGTGCAAACATTGCAGGTCCTCTCGTGCCTCAGGTGTATCTTTTGTCTTCCCATACACGCCCAAGAAGCCTAGCAGGTTCACGCAAAGGTTCTTCGTCACGTGCATCACGTCGATTGAGGAGCGGACCTCTAGGTCTTTCCAGTAGGGTAGGTCCCAAAATATAGATTTCTTCTTCCACATGGGTGCGTGTCCTCAACGTCATTCGGAACAGCTAGTCCACCGAGACCCTTTCCAAAGATTACGTAGTGTAAATCATTGACCATAGCAAGCACGTGATCACCGGTGCGCATGGAGGGCTTCTTCCGGTGATCTGCCTCGCCTTTGAAGTGCTTGCCTTTCTTTCGACATTGATGGTTGGTCGGAAGAAATCGACGATGACCCAGGTACACATTCTTCCTGCATTTGTCCAGGTATATACTTTCAGTGTCATCTAAACAGTGCGTGCATGCGTGGTATCCTTTGTTTGTCTGTCCTGAAAGGTTACTGAGAGCGGGCCAATCATTGATGGTCACCAACAGCAACGCCTTAAGGTTAAATTCCTCTTGTCTGTGCTCATCCCATGTACATACATCGTTTCCATTCCACAGCTATAAAAGTTCTTCAACTAATGGCCTTAGGTACACATCAATTTCGTTGCCGGGTTGCATAGGGCCTTGGATGAGAACTGGCATCATAATGAACTTCCGCTTCATGCACATCCAAGGAGGAAGGTTATACATACATAGAGTCACGGGCCAGGTGCCGTGATTGCTGCTCTGCTCCCCGAAAGGATTAATGCCATCCGTGCTTAAAGCAAACCATACATTCCTTGGGTCCTTTGCAAACTCATCCCAGTACTTTCTCTCGATTTTTCTCCACTGCGACCCGTCAGCGGGTGCTCTCAACTTCCCATCTTTCTTTCGGTTCTCACTGTGCCATCGCATCAACTTGGCATGATCTTCGTTTCTGAACAGACGTTTCAACCGTGGTATTATAGGAGCATACCACATCACCTTCGCAGGAACCCTCTTCCTGAGGGGCTCGCCGTCAACATCACCAGGGTCATCTCGTCTGATCTTATACCACAACGCACCGCATACCAGGCATGCGTTCAGATCCTTGTATGCACCGCGGTAGAGGATGCAGTCATTAGGGCATGCATGTATCTTCTCCACCTCCAATCCTATAGGGAATACGACCTTCTTTGTTGCGTATGTACTGTCGGGTAATTCGTTATCCTTTGGAAGCTTCTTCTTCAATATTTTCAGTAGCTTCTCAAATCCTTTGTCAGCCACAGCATTCTCTGCCTTCCACTGCAGCAATTCCAGTATGGTACCGAGCATTGTGTTGCCATCTTCGCAATTGGGGTATAACCCTTTTTTGTGATCCTCTAACATGCGATCGAACTTCAGCTTCTCCTTTTGACTAATGCATTGCGTCCTTGCATCGACAATGACCTGGCGGAGATCATCATCATCGGGCACATCGTCTGGTTCCTCTTGATCTTCAGCAGCTTCACCCGTGGCAGCATCATTGGGCACATGGTCTGGTTCCTCTTGATCTTCACCAGCTCCCCCCGTTGCAGCATCACCGTATTCAGGGGGCACATAGTTGTCATCGTACTCTTCCTCTTCGCCGTCTTCCATCATAACCCCTATTTCTCCGTGCCTCGTCCAAACATTATAGTGTGGCATGAAACCCTTGTAAAGCAGGTGGGAGTGAAGGATTTTCCGGTTAGAGTAAGACCTCGTATTCCCACATTCAATGCATGGACAACACATAAAACCATTCTGCTTGTTTGCCTCAGCCGCATCGAGAAACTCATGCACGCCCTTAATGTACTCGCGGGTGTGTTTGTCACCGTACATCCATTGCCGGTTCATCTGCGTGCATTATATATAATTAAGTGTCCAAATTAATAGAAGTTCATCATCACATTAAAACCAAAGTGCATACATAGTTCTCATCTAACAACATATAGCTCTCCAGAGCATCTAATTAATTAAACCATACATTGAAACTATGTAAAACATTTCAATGCGAAAACAAATGCGATCATAATCGCAACTGAGGTAACAATTGATCCAACGGCATAATGATACCAAGCCTCGGTATGAATGGCATATTTTCTAATCTTTCTAATCTTCAAGCGCATTGCATCCATCTTGATCTTGTGATCATCGACGACATCCGCAACATGCAACTCCAATATCATCTTCTCCTCCTCAATTTTTTTATTTTTTCCTTCAACAAATTGTTTTCTTCTTCAACTAAATTTAACCTCTCGACAATAGGTTCGGTTGGCATTTCCGATTCACATACATCCTAGATAAATAAAATCTATGTCACGTTGGTCAGCATAATTTTCATAAACAATAAATGAACCAATAGTTATAAAGATAATATACATACCAAATCCGAATCATAGACAGGACGAGGGCCGACGGGGGCGGATACCAAAACCATCGCACTATATAAGATGCAATAATAAATGTAAGAAAATGATACAAGTATCTATCTAAACATACAAGTAAGAATATTTTTCCTTTCAGAAAGAAGATAAGAACAAGAGGCTCACCACGGTGGTGTCGGTGATGAGATCGGCGCTGGTGATCGACGGCGGTGAAGACGGGGATGGGGCGTGACGGAGCGCTAAATCTAGACAAATCTCGAGGAAAATGGAGCTTGGAGGTCGAGATTCGAGAGGAGAAAGCTTAAGTAGTGTGGCTCGGGCATTCCATCGAACACCTCATGTGCATAGGAGGTGAGCTAGAGCACCACAAAGCCCTCTCCCCCTTGGCCAGAAAAAACAGAGCACTGTGCTCTGCTCTTGCGCGAGGGGGTATATATAGGCACCTCATTGGTCCCGGTTGATGACATGAACCGGGACTAAAGGGAAGCCTTTGGTCCCGGTTCAAGCCATCAACCGAGAATAATGGTGGTGGGCCAGGAGCGAGGCCCATTGGTCCCGGTTCGTCCCACCAACCGGGACCAATGGCCCACGTGGCCCGGCCGGCCCCCTGGGCTCACGAACCGGGACCAATGCCAACATTGGTCCCGGTTCTAGACTGAACCGGGACTAATGGGCTGAGCCGGCCTGGACCATAGCCCTGTTTTCTACTAGTGAAAGTCTATCCTTATCAAATATGACATCGTTAACTCCAAGGATATGATTTCCTTTAATAAGCTTGTCAAGGTTTCTCATGCCAACGTGACCTAGTCGTCTATGCCACAACCAACCTTTTGAGGATTTAGCAATAAAGCAAGTTTTAGGTTGTGCCTTTTTAGAGAAATCGACAATGTAAAGATCACCTCTACGCATACCGGTAAAGAGCATTTTATGATTGTCTCGACGAAATACTTGGCACTCTACCTTAGTAAATAGGACATTCAAACCGAAATCAGCAAGTCTAGATACTGAAAGTAAGTTGTAGCCAAGAGATTCAACGAGCATGACATTTTGAATGGAACTATCATGTGAGATGGCCACCTTACCAAGGCCAACCACTTTACCCTTTGAATTATCACCAAAGGTGACATATTTTCGAGGGCCATCATTTTCAGCAAGCTCACGGAACATCTCTTCATCTCCGGTCATATGATCAGTACATCCACTATCAAGAACCCATTCCTTTCCTCCTGACTCATATCCCCGAAGATTTGCCATAAGACCAAAATGTCTCATTGCATCATCAAGATCGAAGTCACTATCATCATCATCATAGTATCCATGTTCACCATGATCTTGTGACTCATCATTTCCTAGAGAGGGTAATTCATTAGATAAATGATCATCAAAGTGGTCACCTTTATGAATTCTTATAGCTTCGAATATGATATCACTAATGATTCCAACATCTCCTTTAGCTCTCTTGAGATTGGCAAGCTCAAATAGATAATCACCAAAACTAGGATCACTAGAGTTCATCTTACTCAAGGCAATAGATTTATGGAGAATTTCATCCAAATTTTTCAAGGAATGATTGGGAAATCTTTCCTCAAGAAATTTCCATATAGTATAGGCACAATTAAGAGTAGGCAAATTAGCAATCAAATTTTTGGGCAATCCTCTAATGATGAGCTCAATAGTTCTAAGATTGCGAATCATGTCAATATCTTCATCTAGGGTAGGATGCAAAGGATCAATATGAGGTGCACAAGGACTAGCAATATACTTGTTCAAATGATATTGATTGAAGATTACAAGCATCTCATTTTTCCACTCGTGAAAATACTCTCCATCAAGAATAGGCACTCTATGTCTAGGACTCCCTAAAGTAGACACATCCATCTTCCTCCAATGGTGATTAAACCAAGGCAATGGAAACCAAGGCTCTGATACCACTTGTAAGATCTAGAAGTAGATGTGTCTAGAGGGGGGGTGATTAGACACTTGGTGCTAAAGTTGCAATTTTTAGGCCTTTTTGGTTTGAGTGGAGTTTTAGGCACAATTTCAACATACACAATACATATCAAGCAAGCATGCAAAGAGTATATGAGCAGCAGAATGTAAAGCATGCAACTTGCAAGAATGTAAGGGGAAGGGTTCGGAGAATTCAAACGCAATTGGAGACACGGATGTTTTTCCCGTGGTTCGGATAGGTGGTGCTATCCTACATCCACGTTGATGGAGACTTCAACCCACGAAGGGTAACGGTTGCGCGAGTCCACGGAGGGCTCCACCCACGAAGGGTAATGGTTGCGCGAGTCCACGGAGGGCTCCACCCACGAAGGGTCCACAAAGAAGCAACCTTGTCTATCCCACCATGGCCATCGCCCACGAAGGACTTGCCTCACTAGCGGTAGATCTTCACGAAGTAGGCGATCTCCTTGCCCTTACAAACTCCTTGGTTCAACTCCACAATCTTGTCGGAGGCTCCCAAGTAACACCTAGCCAATCTAGGAGACACCACTCTCCAAGAAGTAACAAATGGTGTGTAGGTAATGAACTCCTTGCTCTTGTGCTTCAAATGATAGTCTCCCCAACACTCAAGTCTCTCTCATAGGATTTGGATCTGGTGGAAAGAAGGTTTGAGTGGAAAGCAACTTGGGGAAAGCTAGAGATCAAGATTCATATGGTAGGAATGGAATATCTTGGCCTCAACACATGAGTAGGTAGCTCTCTCTCAGAAATAGGATGCTAGAAGTGTAGGCTTAGTCTGATGGCTCTCTCTACGAATGAAGAGGAGGTGGAGGGGTATATATAGCCTCCACACGAAATCCAACCGTTACACACGATTTACCAATCTCGGTGGGACCGAATCAACAAACTGGTCAGACCGAAATAGGAAACCTAGTGACCGTTAGAGATTTTCGGTGGGACCGACTGGATCAACTCGGTGGGACCGATGTGCTAGGGTTAGGGTAAATCAAAACTCGGTTTGACCGATTACTCAAACTCGGTGGGACCGATTTGGGTAATAAGTGAAACAGAGAGTTGGCCAAGCAAACTCGGTGGGGCCGATTGCATATCTCGGTGGGACCGAAAATATTGCAATAGGTAAAAGAGAGTTTGCAAGCCCATCTCGGTGAGACCGAGATCCCATCGGTGAGACTGAACTGATTAGGGTTTCTGGCAGTGGCTATGACAGGTGAAACTCGGTGTCGCCGGATAGAAAGAATCGGTATGACCGAGTTTGGCTTAGGGTTTAGGTCATTTGTGGAAGTGGGAAAGTAGCTGAGGATTTTAGAGCATATCATTAAGCACATGAAGCAAGAGGCTCATTAAGCAACAGCTCATCCCTCCTTGATAGTATTGGCTTTTCCTATGGACTCAATGTGATCTTGGATCACTAAAATGTAAAATGAAGAGTCTTGAGCTTTAAGCTTTAGCCAATCCTTTGTCCTTAGCATCTTGAAGGAGTTCCCACAACCTTTAGTCCATGCCACTCCATTGTTGAACTTATCTGAAACATACTAGATAGAAACATTAGTCCAATAAGAGATATGTTGTCATCAATTACCAAAACCATCTAGGGAGCACTTGTGCTTTCAAGACTACACAGATATCAAGAAAGTTCTTGATGATGTTCTCCCCGGCTATGCCAAATCTGGAGGCACCTTCACTAGGGCAGTTCGTAAGTACAGCAAGCACGTGTTCGCCCACAATACGATGTTCTGCTGCGTCAAGCAGCCGCCTGGCGGTCAGAAGGATGCCTACTACGCCCTCCATCACATGCAGGCGATCGTAAGGGACCATCATCACCTTCTGCTACCAAATAATCTCAAAGATTGGGCCGCGAGCTTGTCGGCAATCCAGGACACGGACATCGGACAAGAATTCTTTCGCATCCAGTCGGAGTTTGCGGACATCATCCATCAAGATGTCCTTCATACCTCAGGGCAGTTCTTCCTCAGATATCAACCATCAACATTGAGATAGATGGAATGCTAGAAATGCAGGCTAACAATGCCCGCGATTTCATGACCATCACGACAGACGGCGGCTTCATCCACGCTCCTGTCCATGAGTCAAGGCGAAAGTAGTGATGTGTAGTTCTGAAACATTGATTGGCTCATGTTGTAATTAAACTTTAATGAATTGTATGTCTCTTTGGTTTGGACAGTTGTTCAACTTAGATGTAATCGATGCTATTTATTAGTAGGACCATGAATCGTGCTATTAATGTCTTGCTTTTCTCTTCCGATCCTTTTGTTGCATACTTATATATTGCTTATGTATGTATTCTCTGTTGTTTGGCTTGTGCATAGAGATGCCATCGTATGTCATGTACAAGGGTAAGGTTCCCGGAGTCTACGACGACTGGGAGGAGTGTCAGAGACAGGTTCACCGTTTCAGCGGTAACAGTTACAAAGGGTACACCACTAGGGCGGAGGCGGAACCTAGATAAGCCCGCTATCTAGAGGGAGAGAGGAGGGAGCGTTGGAGGAACCAGATAAAGACCAGTTTGATCGCGATGATGCTCATCGTGATGACCGCAACTCTCTTCTATGTGATGATAGTTTAGATGATCGATATCGACTTGTAATGTGAAGACAAACTCGATACTCGCGGTCTCGAGACTTGTAATGTTTTATCTTTGTTCGGTCTTTTGAATTCGGAGACTAATATGATGAATTGTATTTGGAGACTAATCTTCTATTGTATTCGATGAATCTGCTGTTGTTGTGTGCTACTGTCTATATTCTGTCAAATAATATATTTTGTAACCTGTACAAAAATCAGAAAAGTAAAAAAAATAAAACATAATATTCATACTAATGGCGCATCACTACAGAGTGCGCCATTAGTATGCCAAAGTATACTAATGGCGCATCACCAAAGAGTTCACCATTAGTATGCCAAGTATACTAATGGCGCATCCATCCGCAGTGCGCCATTAGTGTGCCAAAGCACATGGTTAAATATGGCCCCTGGGAGGCATACTAATGGCGCATGGTGTTATATACTAATGGCGCACTGGGTGCTGCACCATTAGTATACCAGATACTAATGGCGCACCAGTGGTGCGCCATTAGTAATAAATACTAGTGGCGTGATACTAATGGCGCACCAGTGATGCGCCATTAGTAGGCAAAACTGGTGCGCCATTACTAGGCCTTTTCCTAGTAGTGGGTCTTGCCCGCTGTGTTCGGCCCGGCCGGATTTGCTTTTACTGTATCTGGCATGACGTTTGTCATCTCGCAGAGTGGGGCGCCCTCGTGATCCGTAGATCGATCTTGAATGCTTTGCCTTGTCCTCCAATATGTCTCGCAGGTCTGTTGTATCTCCCCATGCCTTATTATTTGAATGGCGTTGGGGTGGCGGCTGTGCTTTTGGCTGGAATGCCTCTCTATCGCGGCCACGAGGTGGCCGATTAGCCGTATCATACGCTTCTTCCTCCAGTCGGGGTAGTAACTTGCACCTTGGGTAATTCTTGGAAGGATGCTCGGGTTTATATTCTTCGGGCGCGAGGACTTCAGTCCATTTGTCAGCTAGCAGATCTTGATCAGCTTGAAGCTGCTGCTGCTTTTTCTTCAGGCTATTTGCCATGGCCATAAGACGGCGCTTGAAGCGCTCTTGTTCGACGGGATCCTCTGGTACGGCGAATTCATCGTTGCCGAGGCTTGCCTCGTCTTCGGAGGGGGGCATGTGATCATCCTCCTCCTCTCCGTCTGCCGCTCTCTCAGGAGAGTTGGCTCCTTCATCCTCCTACTCTAAATCTTGCTGGAGGGGATTGTTGTTGTCTTCGGCACTATCCAGAGTGTTATTATCTCCTGTGCCGATATCACCACTTTTGCTTTGCCGGGACATAGAGCGGCGCCGCTGACGTCGGCGCTTGGGTTGCTTCTTGGAGGGGTCATCCTCCGCTATCTTGTCGCCATTGCCTTTGTTGGGTGTATCCACCATGTATATGTCATATGACGAGGTGGTTTTCCAGTGCCCTATAGGTGCTGATTCATGTTCATCTCCTACATAGTCGTCCATACCATCGATGTCTTCGGAGTCGAAGTCGAGCATGTCGATTAAATCATCGACAGTGGCTACGAAGTGGGTGGTGGGTGGGCATCGAATTTCTTCGTCGTCCGCATCCCAATCCTGTTGGACATAATCCGGCGAGGGCTCTCCTGACAAAGAGAGAGACCTTAGTGAATTCAGAATGTCGCCAAAGGGCAAGTGCTGAAAGATATCCGTGGCGGTGAATTCCATGACCGGCGCCCAATCGGATTCGATTGGCAGGGGCGCGGATGGTTCGGAGTCAGAAAAAGAGTCCGGCACCTTGGAGTCACGGGCTGCGTAGAGGATTATGCTGGTGTTTGGCTCGATCGCCGTTGAGACTGCAGCCCCTGAGGCGGTGTCTAACCACCCGTCCTCGATTGGCGCAATTGGCTCCTAGCTAAGGGTCGGAGCTGATGCGGGCGCGGCCTCTGGGGTACTGTTCGGCGGCAGAGCTAGGTCATACCCATCGTGATAGTGCAGCGCGCCCGGCTGTAGCTCGAATCCGTCGAAGATCAAGTCTCCGCGGATGTCGGCCATGTAGTTCAAACTTCCAAATCTGACCTGATGGCCAGGGGCGTAGCTTACAATCTGCTCCAGATGGCCAAGCGAATTAGCCCGCAGTGCAAAGCCGCCGAATACGGAGATCTGTCCGGGGAGAAAAGGCTCACCCTGGACCGCATCGCTATCGATGATAGTAGGAGCCATCAAGCCTAAAAGCGACGACACAGAGGAACTCTCAATGAAAGCACCAATGTCGATGTCAAAACCGGCGGATCTCAGGTAGGGGGTCCCGAACTGTGCGTCTAGGCCGGATGTTAACAGGAGGCAGGGGGTACGATGTTTTACCTAGGTTCGGGCCCTCTTGATGGAGGTAAAACCCTACGTCCTGCTTGATTAATATTGATGATATGGGTAGTACAAGAGTAGATCTACCATGAGATCAGAGAGGCTAAACCCTAGAAGCTAGCCTATGGTATGATTGTATGTTATGGTTGTTGTCCTACGGACTAAAACCCTTCGGTTTATATAGACACTGGAGAGGGCTAGGGTTACACAAGGTCGGTTACAAAGGAGGAGATATCCATATCCATACTGCCTAGCTTGCCTTCCATGCCAAGTAGAGTCCCATCTGGACATGAGACGAAGTCTTCAATCTTGTATCTTCATAGTCTAACAGTCCGGCCAATGGAGATAGTCTGGCTGTCCGGAGATCCCCTAATCCAGGACTCCCTCAATAACTATGGAACAGCGTTACCTAAAGAACAAGTCTCTTGGCTGAACTATGGAACAACGTTAGCTCCTGAACAAGACCCGTAAGAGATCAGCATGAATAGACAGTGAAATGTGATAATCTATTTTCAATGCTTAGATGAATAATAAAGCCATAAATGCTGGAGACAAGTAAGATGAGGGTACAACCTATCTGCCCACCATCCAGACGAGTGAGTATCATGTGCTGACTTGTCGATGGCCCTGCAGTTATTGTGGCTGTCCATGTCAGGCACGCGCATTCGATGCAGGGAACTGTCTAGTGGGGACTATAGCTCCCTTTTGGTGCATGCTTCCCTTGTTGGAGCAGCTACGGTGAGTTGGAAGATAGTGCGGCTAAAGTTGCAGAAAACACATAATGTTAAGAACAACACATCTCTCTGATCTGAAGAAATACCCTAAGATATCAACAGCAATGTACGAGAGTGGTCACACGTCTGTTAACTGAAGACTAAATTGGGGTCACACGATTTTATTTTATTTTGGTACTTTCCAATCTACGCTGGATGGCTTGATGGCCGTCTTGTGCCTCCTGGCTGACACTGTTCGGAATCTTCCCCGAAGAGCCAGTGACCACCGGTAGAGCAGCCTGCCTCCGCCGTCCGTGGCCCTGACCAAAACCATGCTCCCTGCCCCACCGCATTGACGTGGTTGCACCGCCCCCAGGCCAATCCACAAAGACTCGCCGTCATCCAGATCCGGCGACGGCAATACCTTCAACCCACACAACTCTAAGATAGCCATCTAAGCGCTGCTTCCACAACGAACTTGCGCCCCCGCACCCTTACGTTAGACACCAACCAACCGGCAGCCCAGGAGCTCCGCCGGCTCGAGGGGTGCTGCTTCCCATTGGAATCGATTGGCCCAGAATAAAAATTCATACAACTGACGCCTAAATAATGTTATTTGAGATGAGGGTGCGACCTATCTGGTGGCCCGGTGAAGTAGGCAGCTCCAGTTGCCTAGTCGGTGAGGCCGGAGGGTTGTGGTGGCTACCGACGGCAGGGAAGTAGAGATGTCACGATGGTCTATGGCTACGGGGAAGCAGCGTCGGGGCTCTGGACGGGTCCAAATTTGGAGCCCTCCGGCGCCGTGAACAACGATGGGGGTGAATCGACTCCGGTACGGTTCATGCGGCCGTTGTTGAGGCAGCTCCGGCAGCACGGAGTAAGAGGCACACGGCCCAGTGCATGACAACAAATGGACAGCGTCTCTGGGATTAGAGAGGAGGGCGGCTGTGAATTTGGTGCGGTGGGGGCGCCATGGAGGAGGGGCTGAGGTTTCGTGGCTCGGGGGAAGGGAGCTTCTGGGGAGAAGGTGATTTGGCGCCCGCGAGGTATGAATGGGGAATTTGGAGGGAGAACCATATCCTACAGACACATTTGTTTGAAATGTTTGGGGGGGAGTTACAGTTCTACCCCTGCCTTTAGGCTTCTCGGCTTGGGTCTGTGTACTGAGGGTCGGGGATAGTAGAGTAACTTTGCTTCTACCAAATAGTGGGCGCGAGTGATTTCGGGCGAGGAGGGCATGTTTTGAAATATACTAGGCGCGAGCAATTTCGGGCGAGGAGGGCGTGTTTTGAAATATAGTGGGCGCGAGCGATTTCGGCCGAGGAGGGCGTGTTTTGAAATATAGTGGGCGCGAGCGATTTTGGGCGAGGAAAGCGTGTTTTGAAATAGTGGGTGCGAGCTATTTCGGGCAAGGAGAGGGTGTTTTACCGACCATGGTTTATGAATTATTCGGCACATGTCATTTCGGCCGAGGAGAAGGCACGTTTGGATGAAGTTATGAACCTACCCTCGATGTACAACGGGCCAATTGATGTGTGTCCCACATAGGCCGGTAATTTCGCGTCTCCCATTTATTTGCTTGGGCAAATTCCACCGAGCATATAGGGTGTTTAACGGTTCGTTCAAATTTTGGGAGAACGAGCATCCGCATCTACCTTACCAAGTCGATTCGAGTCAAATTTTGAAATATTAGCTTGCCACTTCTTTTTTAGATGGAGAGATGATGCTCAGGAGTAATGTGTTTTTACATGCTCTTTGCTAGTGATTTACTATATGACAAATAGTTGACCCACTCAAAAATGGGAATCAAACCCAAAATGAAATAACTGCTTCACTAGGTCAAAATAGTGAACTAAATCCAAAATTAAACACCTCAACCGAGTAGCATGTTGTACAGTATTATAGTACTCCATGAACATGTTGAGAGTCAAATTAATGAACTTGTTCGATATACGCATATCTCCATTCATGTGTGGATTGCAGACAACATGTTCTCCAGTTTAAATATTTGAATGCAAGTTTATATCGAAACATGGTTTATATCAGTCTTTGATGCATAAAACGCGACATCCCCCTCTCCCGGACTCTCTCTCTCTCCCCCTCTCTCTCGCCGAAATCTTCAATTCTGCCGCACGCATCCAGCACACAAACCTTGTTGGTCCCTCACGCTCTCTCTCCGTCTCTCTTCGTTTATCCCTCTCTTTGTGTGTGTGGGGGGGAGGGGTCTTTCTATTTCACATGCATATATACTCCATATACAGGTCTCTCTCGCACACTATGTATGATTCTCTAGTCCAAGCTAAATATCTTGGGTGCACTCATCGTACGCACACAAATTCCTTGTCTTGTAGCCCCTAATTCTCTCACGCACCACTCTATCATCTCGGAGCTCTTCCCTCTCTCTCTCTCTCAAACTCTCCATCTACCTGGTTCACACATACACATGCATATCTCACTCGCGCTTGATAGACCCATCTAAAACTTTATCTCTCTCCCTCGTTCTCTATCCATCTCACACGCACACACACAATCTCATGCCTAGCCAAGTATGATGGTCTCTCACTCAAATTTAGGCACATGCAGCCTCCTATATGTATATGACTAGCTAATCTTAGTCTCCATCACAAACATGTGCATGGTCTATCTCGATTTCTCTCTGGGCATCTTTCTATCTCGCACGCACCTCCCTCGATCTCCCACCCATATAAGTCCCCTCACGATCTCGAGGGGATCTCTCTATCACAAACACACCCTCTGTCCCTCCCCATGCGTCCATGTTCTCCATGTGTCCATCTCGACCTTTGTTCCTTGTTGGCCAGACCTCTATTGGACATGTGCTATAGGGGTGTCTCTCTCCGTTGCAAGCAATCATGCACTAGCTATCTTTGTGTATCTCCTCACCTCGCTTTTCTATCTCGGAGATGCATGCGTGATATGTTTGCATAAGAAACGAAAAAACACACTCTCTCTAATTTATCGTTTGTTGTCCCTTTATCTTTCACACACATACTCTTTTTGCACACTCACTCATTCTCCTTCACACGCACTTGATCTCTCTCGACTTAGGCACTCTCTTCAGTCCATAGCATATAGTTTATTGAAAAGTCAAACATCACAAAGTTTGACCATGTACGTGGAGAAAAACATTTACATCTAGAACGACAAACATATACCATTAGATTCATCATGAGATGTAGTTTCATATGATGTATCTTTGGTATTGTAGATATAAATAACATTTGCGTAAACCTGATCAATGTTTCCAAAGTTCGACTTCTAAATTTTTTTACATGCACTGCATTATCAAGCGGATGGAATATCTCTTTCCCCCTCTCAGCTATCTGATGCACCACTCAGCCTTATTGGGGCTCCTCTATCTCTCTGAAACTTTATATCTCCCAGGTTCACACATACACATGTCTCGCTCACGCTACATATAGACCCATCCAACACTCTCCGCCCTTATTCTCTCTCTATGTGACACGCACCCCCTAAGTACCATAATCCCGCACTCCATCTTAGGCGCATGCACTCCCCCTAAGTATGATTATCTCTCACTAGCCATCAGGAACACATGTATTGTCTCCTTCCCTCCATACGTCTATCTCGATATCTCTCGGGGTATCTTCTATCGCGCGCACACCTTGTCACTCAATCTCCCACCCATATAGTCCCATCACGATCTCCAGGGGATCTCTCTATCACAAACATACACTCTCTCCTCCCCATGTCTGCATTTTCTCCGTACGTCTCTCTCGACCTCTCTCCCTTGCTTGTCACACCCCTGTTGGCCACGTGCTAGGGGTCTTTCTCTCTCGGTTGCAAACAACCACACACTATCTCCCCACCTTGCTTCCGTTGTCGAAGATGCATGTGTGATATGTTTGCATAAGACACACACGCCTTTTCTCCACCTTTATCGTGTGTTGTCCATGTCTCTTTCACACACACACACACACACTTTTTTCACTCACTCTTTCTATTTCACACACACACACTCTCTCCTACTCTCTCTCTAGTTAGGGACTCTCTCACATCCATAAGCATATGGATGTTTTGAAAAGTCAATCCTCAGATCATTATATTCATCACAACATGTACTTACTTCATACTATCATTTATCTTTGGTATTGTAGATATAAGTAATTTCTTTATAAACTTGGTCAAAGTTTCAAAAGTTTGACTTAAAAAATGTTGGCAGTACATTATCGAACGGAGGGAGTAGCTCTTTCTCTCTGTGTTATCTCTCATGGGCCCCCCCTCTCACTCGAACTTTCTATACCAACGGATTATACGCTCAACGTGTCAGTGTATAGCTCCGTATATTATTTAGTTGACCGGTCAACCAGTCCACATGCTGCCTTGTCATCTCGTGTTCTCTATCATCGTGTGCTGGCCCATGTGGCAGTGGGTGAAAATAAGTAAACTAGAGGCCCATCTGACACGCAGTGAAGTAAATAAAGTTGAAACCACTCAGAGTAGCACCCCGCATGCTAGTAAATTGAGGGCGCATTAAGGACACACTTCTTCCGCGTGAAGTACGCACTCGCGCACAATTCACCACTTCACGGTGGCATGCACAGAAGGACGCACTCGCGCACACCCAGCAGGCCAGCACACAACACAGACTAGCACACGTGTACACCGGCGTCGTCGCCGGTTGAGATGGACAGCGAGGTAGCCAACAAGCGGAGGCGTCTCGAGCCAAAACCGCATCCGGCAAGCCTGGACTTCATCAGCAACCTTCCCGACGACATGCTGCTCGTCATCATCGACCTCCTCCCCACAAAATCTGCCATGCGGACCGCCCTGCTCTCCCGGTGGTGGCGTCCCCTCTGGCGCTGCATCCCCCTCAACCTCATCGTCGATGGGGATTGCAAACGCATGGACGCAGTCTCCAAGATCCTTTCACCACACCATGGGCCAGCTAGACGCCTTGACATCCGCATGTTTAGTACTAACCGCAAGGTCAAAGCCAAGTTCGGTGAGTGGTTCTTATCCCCCGCCCTAGATCAGCTCAAGAAGCTCCGCTTTGAAGATGGACGATGTCGCTCTCTGCCGCCGTCCGCGCCCTCCCTCATGCCAACGCTGCGCTGCGCTAGCTTCAGCTCCTGCTATCTTCCCCAGATTAATGCCGCACCTGCCCTTCTTCTCCCTCAACTCAAGCAGCTCGACCTCTTCGACGTTCGCATCTCGAAGCAGGCTATGGAGCACCTGCTCCGCAGCTGTACTGCGCTCGAGTACCTTCGTCTTGAGCAGATCCATGAGTTCATTAGCCTCCACATTGCCTCGACGAATCTCCAATGGATTTTTGTGTCTTGCTGTCCCCGCAACAAGACATCAATTGGGAAGATATCACTCTAGCTATTCCACGTTATGGTCACTGAGAATGCGCCTTTCCTCGAGAGATTGCTTGTATTTGATCTAGAAGGTCCAACAAAAATCAGGTCATTAACGCGCCGAAATAGACAGCGTTGGTGTACTCGTATGCCAAATTCTCCAAACTCTTTATTGGATCTGTAACCGTTCAGGTACAACACTCACCTTCTTCTCCATCTTCTTGAAATTCACATTTTTAAATTTCTTCTTGATGTATTTACAACCGTCTTTCAGAAAATGATCCCCACAAGCTTGACCCAGTCTATGCGCATAGTGAAGATCTTGGCAATAAAATCTATCGGCCCCATTCTGGATCAAGTTGTTGGATTCCTTGCATGCTTTCCGTGCACGGAGAAGCTACTCATCGAGGTGAAACTTCTTTCCTATTAGTAAACGGTAATCGCAACGTAGCTCAATTTTTGAGTAATTTTCCCAAACTACGATGACAAGTGTAGTGTTCAAAATTGCATCTACGCACTGCACCGAAAGAAATGTTTTTAGTATTTTTTCTCACGTGATCACCTGCATCGTTTTTTGTTGTACTACTATAGTAGCCTAGGCTAGTCATAGTGGAAAGTAACTTAGACTAGTAACTCTATGGTTACCCTAAGAGCAAGTACTACCTCCGTCCTGGTTTACTCTTCCTATTTTGTAGTATCAAAATTTGACCATAGATTTAACTGACAAAATGTTAATGCATGTCACTAGAAAATATATCGTTGGATTCATATTTGAAAATAATTTCAAATGGTATAATTTTTGGTGACATGAATTGGCATTTTCTTAGGTAAATGTATGGTCAAAATTTTACAATAAATACGAGGTAGTACAAAACTGGGCTATAACGGCCCTACACTATATAGGCCAAAACACATGCCAAATTCACTTGTGATGCATTTGGCATCGATGTCCCTCCATTTCTCACCTGGTGCCCCAATCTGGATCACCTACTTTGCTCCGGTGCCCAATTAACTCACGCAATGAAAAAACACTTGCGTGGGAGAGAGAGAGAGGACTGAGGCAATAAAAAATGCTTGTTTGGGAGAGTGAGAGGCTGGTGTAGTTGGTTTGATTGATTTGTTTATAGATGTGGGTCTGTGTGCACAGTGGTTCCAACTCTCTTACATCGCGAGAGTGGTGCCAAAATCTTTTGATTTGACATCGATGCATATTATGTGTCATACATTTTAGAAATATGGCATCGGCCACATAGTGGAAAGCAACAAATGCCCAAGCTCTTCACATGGCCCTAGGTAAATGAGAGAAAAGAGAAAGAGAGAGACAGAGAGAGAGAGTGAAAAAATATTACTAGCCAGCCAACCCTATCGTATGAGCGAATGATATTGGTACCTCTTGATAACATGGCAATCTTATACAGCCAGTTGCTCTAATATGTTCTCTTCTTTTGAAGATAAAAAAAGACTCGAAAGTGGAAAATGTGTCGCACTATAATAATATGTGCCTTGATCACCATCTTACAGAAATTGATTTGATCGACTACCGAGGCAGCACATCTGAGATTAAATTGGCCAGTTTCTTTGCTCTGGAGGCAAGTGTGCTCAAGGTAATGAGGTTTGGCGTTCTCTGGCGCAACAATGAATGGCGTGCTGATCACCACAAGCATTTAAGCCTAAATGACAATGTCTCCGCAGAAGCTGAATTTCTTTTTGAAACATCAAGTGGCCAGAGACTCAAAAACTCATTTGCCCATTAGTGACTTGTCAGGGCGGTGGATTTTAGTTTGTACCATAATGCTGCATCCACCTAAAGTAACGAAAGTTCTTACGTAAACTTCGTAGTAATTCCCTCTTCGTAGGTGCAAGATTACTCCTAACATTTGTAATATCAGTTTGAAACTTGTAATATTGCCGTGTCCTATTCCTGCGTTTTCTAAATCATGCGAATCAAAGAGGTCCTGAGTTGGTGATGATGTTGTGCCTGCCATCTTTCACCAATAGCCGTCGGATCTAGATCTGATGCATACAAACCAAACTTATCTAGTTTTGCAAAAAGATGCCCAGACTTGTTCCCTATTTGCAAACAACTCCTTGTCTCTCACAATCAACCTTATCTCCTCCCCACCACATCTAGAAGGCCATGGAAAAATCTCGTGCGATGGCCGCTGTCGGCGCCGTCCACCCCCAATCTTGGTGTTCCGTGCAATGCACGGGCATCTACGCACGGGAAATTATGTCGAACACGGCTAGTTGTAAGCAGGCTAGCTCTACAGCCATGATGATAGTGACTGCAGACGGTGAGGCTGACTATGGTATGCCGAACACGGCGCTTATACTCAGGTGTCATCTTCGGCGCAGGGTCTTGTCACTTCACTGTGAGGAGTAGCATGTAATAATTTGACCAACGGGTAGTACAGTGCTACTAGTACATTGGTAGTACTACTACTAGCACCACCGTATGGATTTAGTAGTACTACCACGTCCATCTGGATTTAGTATTTGACTAGCAATATCTAGTAATGCATGTCACGAAAAATGTACTACTCCCTCTGTAAATAAGTACATGGCGTATTGTTTTATTCCAATCGGCGAAAGAACTTAATGTCATTTTGCTAATTAATAGGATTACATGCAATGAACTAACCACTGCATGTCATGTTTGGTAGTCTCAAGTCATTGAAAGCATGCACGGCCCACATCTCCCATTAGTTGATATGTCACGAAATAAGAATTGAGGAGGGAGTTAATGTACCGTGCCTAAGTGTTTTGGGATTACACAACATTTTTTGTTACATGCATTAACATTTTATTAGTTAAATCAAAGGACAAAACTTGGCGCATAATGCAAAGGGGACCAATAAACTAGTAAACATCAAAGTTCTCTCGTTTGGCCCCAACTAGAGGTCCGGTGAGATGACTATACTGCATCGGCACGGAGGGGGACGCAGCTTCATTGACTTACCGCACCTGCCTTTGGTTGTATGACACGTGGGCCCAACAGGTGGCTAGCCCGCCTGTCATACAGCCAAAGGCAGGTGCAGTAGAGGGCCGAGGAGTACATGGCCAACACGCACGTGAATTCAACACAGTCTACACTTCTCATATAAAGGATCCCCGCCAGTACAATTGAGGAAATCCTATGCACCTACGCACCCTAACCAAGGGCAAGAGTGATCACTCCAATCGCAAGACCAGTTGACTAGAAGCTAGACCCATGGATGCGATGAGAGCGAGCATCAGCCGGCTGTGCCAGATGGTCCACGACACCGGCCTATGGCCCGGCACCGAGGAACGTCTCCAAGTCGTGCTTGAGGCCGCCAGGGTGAGAGGCCGCATGGATGACAGTTTCGTCTCCTTGTTCGACAAGGTCCTCGTCGGCTTCCTCGACAAGTTCATCGACCTTGACGAATGCCTCTAGCCCACGCACCCAGGATCTGCGATGCCCGCCACCCTCAACGGCCTCTATGGTGACAACCTCTTCGACGCACTGGTGGCCCTACGACTGTCTGCCGTTGCGCCGGAGAATGTCCACCTTGAGGTCGCGCTCGCCGCATAGCGCCTGGCGCAGCAAGACACCATCGACATAATCATCCACGTCTACGCGCAAATCGTCTACAAGGACTAATACGTGCCAGAGGAGGACGATAGGTCGCTGGCCTTCTTGACCCGCAGGGCAGCCTTGGATGACATTGTTAAGAAGCATGTTGAGCTCGCCGCCAACGCCGCTGCTCCTCACATGTCAGTTGGTGACTCGACGCACTAGGGCGTGAGGATGTCTTTGTTGGATCCGTATGTATCTTTATCTTTCCGTCAAATCCATGTAGTAGTATATGGTAGTACTAGTAAGTATCTTACCTTTCGCATCAACTTCATAATTTTTGTACGTACTCAGTGCATGAACCGCGCCAGAACCTAACTTCTCATTACTCTATGGAAACTCGTTATTTCTACCTATTGGTCGCGCCATGGAGCAGAACCAAAATTTACAAGTTACAAGTTCAAAAGGAAAAGCTTGCCATGTTCGCGTCGCACCCTACTGCCCACACGGTTGGTCCGGCACGCCGCTCAAGTGGGAATGCGTGCTATGTTGCATTTTCGCTTACAAGTGGGACCGCAGTTGAGCAAACTGACTATCGGCAAACTGCTACCTCTTGAGCACTGCGTTGGTTTTCCCTTGAAGAGGAAAGGGTGATGCAGCAAAGTAGCATAAGTATTTCCATCAGTTTTTGAGAACCAAGGTATCAATCCAGTAGGAGACCCCGCACGAGTCCCTCACACCTACACAAACAAATAAAATCCTCGCAACCAACGCAATAAAGGGGTTGTCAATCCCTTCACGGTCACTTATGAAAGTGAGATTTGATAGATATGATAAGATAATATTTTTGGTATTTTTATGATAAAGATGCAAAGTAAAGAAAACAAAATAAACGGAAAATAAAATAACTTGTTGATGGAAGATTAATATGATGGAAAATAGACCCGGGGGCCATAGGTTTCACTAGAGGCTTCTCTCAAGAGCATAAGTATTACGGTGGGTAAGCAAATTACTATTCAGCAATTGACATAATTGAGCATAGTTATGAGAATATCTAGGTATGATCATGTATATAGGCATCACGTCCGATACAAGTAGACCGACTCCTGCCTGCATCTACTACTATTACTCCACACATCGTCCGCTATCCAGCATGCATCGATAGTATTAAGTTCAAGAGAATAGAGTAATGCTTTAAGCAAGATGACATGATATAGAGGGATAAACTCATGCAATAAGATATAAACCCCATCTTGTTATCCTCGATGGCAGCAATACAATACGTGTCTTGCTGCCCCTACTGTCACTGGGAAAGGACACCGCAAGATTGAACCCAAAGCTAAGCACTTCTCCCATTGCAAGAAAGATTAATCTAGTAGGCCAAACCAAACTGATAATTCGAAGAGACTTGCAAAGATAACCAATCATACATAAAAGAATTCAGAGAAGATTCAAATATTGTTCATAGATAAACTTGATCATAAACCCACAATTCATCGGTCTCAACAAGCACACTGCAAAAGAATATTACATCGAATAGATCTCCACAAGAGAGGGGGAGAACTTTTTATTGAGATCCAAAAAGAGAGAAGAAGCCATCTAGCAAATAACTATGGACCCGTAGGTCTGAGGTAAACTACTCATACTTCATCGGAGGGGCTATGGTGTTGACATAGAAGCCCTCTGTGGTCGATGCCCCCTCCGGCGGAGCTCCAGAAAAGGCCCCAAGATGGGATCTTCTAGATACAGAAAGTTACGGCAGTGGAATTAGGGTTTTGGATCCGTATCTGGTAGTTTGGGGGTACATAGGTATATATAGGAGGAAGGAGTACATCGGTGGAGCAACGTGTGCCCCACAAGGGTGGAGGGCACGCCTGGGGGGTAGGCACACCCCTACCTTGTGCCTTCCTGGTTGATGTCTTGACGTAGGGTCCAAGTCCTCTGGATCACGTTCGTTCCGAAAATCACGTTCCTGAAGGTTTCATTCCATTTGGACTACGTTTGATATTCTTTTTCTATGAAATTCTGAAATAGGCAAAAAACAGCAATTCTGGACTGGACCTCCGGTTAATAGGTTAGTCCGAAAAATAATATAAAAGTGTATAATAAAGCCCAATAATGTTCAAAACATGATGTAATATAGCATGGAACAATAAAAAAATTATAGATATGTTGGAGACGTATGAAGCATCCTCAAGCTTAATTCCTGCTCGTCCTCGTGTAGGTAAATGATAAAAACAGATTTTTTGATGTGGAATGCTACTTGGCATAATTTCAATGTAATTCTCTTAATTGTGGTATGAATATTCAGATCCAAAAGATTGAAACAAATGTTCAATATTGACATAGAAATAATAATACTTTGAGCATAGTAACTAAGCAATTATGTCTCGTCAAAATAACATGGCCAAAGAAAGTTATCCCTACAAAATCATATAGTTTGGCTATGCTCCATCTTCACCACACAAAGTATTTAAATCATGCACAACCCCGATGACAAGCCAAGCAATTGTTTCATACTTTTGGTGTTCTCAAACTTTTTCAATCTTCACGCAATACATGAGCGTGAGCCATGGACATAGCACTATATGTGGAATAGAATGGTGGTTGTGGAGAAGACAAACAGGGAGAAGATAGTCTCACATCAACTAGGCGTATCAATGGGCTATGTAGATGCCCATCAATAGATATCAATGTGAGTGAGTAGGGATTGCCATGCAACGGATGCACTAGAGCTATAAGTATATGAAAGCTCAACAAAAAGAACTAAGTGGGTGTGCATCTAACTTGCTTGCTCACGAAGACCTAGGGCATTTTGAGGAAGCCCATCGTTGGAATATAAAAGCCAAGTTCTATATTGAAAAATTCCCACTAGTATATGAAAGTGATAGCATAGGAGACTCTCTATCATGAAGATCATGTTGCTACTTTGAAGCACAAGTGTGGAAAAAAAGAATAGTAGTATTGCCCCCTTTTTTTTATTGGGACAATACTCTATGAATGATGATCATCACACTTCTATTTATTTGCAACTCAATGATTACAACTCGATACTAGAACTAAGTATGACTCTATATGAATGCCTCCGGCGGTATACCGGGATAGCAATGATGCATGAGTGACTTATATGAAAGAATTATGAATGGTGGCTTTGCCACAACTAAAATGTCAACTACATGATCATGCAAAGCAATATGACAATGATGGAGCGTGTCATAGTAAATGGAACGGTGGAAAGTTGCATGGAAAGATAGCTTGGAATGGCTATGGAAATGCCATGATATGTAGGTATGGTGGCTGTTTTGAGGAAGGTATATGATGGGTGTATGATACCGGCGAAAGCTGAGCGGTATTAGAGAGGCTAGCAATGGTGGAAGGGTGAGATTGCGTATAATCTATGGACTCAACATTAGTAATAAAGAACTCACATACTTATTGCAAAAATCTATTAGTTATCGAAGCAAAGTACTACGCGCATGCTCCTAGGGGGATATATTGGTAGGAAAAGACCATCGCTCATCCCCGACCGCCACTCATAAGGAAGACAATCAATAAATACATCATGCTCCGACATCTTAACATAATGGTTCACCATACGTGCATGCTACGGGAATCACAAACTTCAACACAAGCATTTCTCAAATTCAGAACTACTCAACTAGCACGACTCTAATATCACCATCTCCATATCTCAAAACAATTATCAAGTTTCAAACTTCTCATAGTATTCAACACACTCATAATATTTTTTTTATTAATCTTGAATGCCTAACATAATTAAAGCAAATTACCATGCTGTTTTGTAGGACTCTCAAAATAATCTAAGTGAAGCATGAGACAACAAAAGTTTCTATAAAACAAATCCACCATCGTGCTCTAAAAGATATAAGTGAAGCACTAGAGCAAAAACTATATAACTCAAAAGATATAAGTGAAGCACATAGAGTATTCTAACAATTTCCGAATCATGTGTGTCTCTCTCAAAAAGGTGTGTACAGCAAGGATGATTGTGGAAAACAAACAAATAAAGACTCAAATAATACAAGACACTCCAAGAAAAACACATAACATGTGGTAAATAAAAATATAGCTCCAAGTAAAGTTACCGATAGAAGTAGATGAAAGAGGGGATGCCTTTCGGGGCATTGTAGTGACCCGACCTCAGATGGTCAAGTCTCTGTGCTTCAGTGTCATCCCTGGATCGGTAATGCTGACACACACAGTACTCGAAGGATTTATAACAGAGTAGCAATCACACACTTATTACATCGAATGTCTCAAGAGAGAACTTATTACAATAATATGGCTTAAGGCCATCTAATACGATAAAAGCAAAAGGCTTGGAAGATAAAGTGAGTCCATCAACTCCAACGGCATAGCTGAGCTGCACGGCAATGACCAACCGACCCTTACTCCTCGTCTGAAAAGTCTGCAACATAATAAGTTGCAGCCCGAAAATGGGTCAGCACATGGAATATGCTGGCAATATAACACAGTAGAGCAAGAACAGAATAATGCTATCACTACATGCATATATGGCAGGTGGAAAGCTCTATGGTTATAGTTTTGCGAAAAGCCAATTTTTCCCTACAACAAAGGAATAGATTTTAATTTAACTATCATGGTAGTTGAAACATCATTGAGAAGGTTCCTCCAACTCAATCCCAATTAAAGTGATTAACAACTCAACAATATTAATTAAACATGATGAGATACATTTGATAACCCAAGTACTAGATACTCAAGAATTGTCCATAACCGGGGACACGGCTAACCATGATTAGATTGTACACTCTGCAGAGGTTTGCGCACTTTTCCCCACAAGACTCGATCGCCTCCATTGGTTTTCTCGCACTATAGGGTGTTTGAGAAATGGATGACCGAGACACAGTCTTTCAGAAACATTAACTCTCTACTCCGGACAGACCATACCAAACCTACATCCCACTACCTGCTGATCTGCCTCTTCAAGAGCTTCACGTAACTTACTCAACTGTGCTAGAGCCCATAATAGCTTGTGGCTGCACACGGAAGTTTCTAGCATGAATCATCTCAGTTCCCTCTGAGCCTGGGTGGCGGTCCATAGGAAGATCACACGGGTACTCCGGGATTTCCAAAAAAATACAGGCAACACTAGGTACTCTAGGTGCCTCAATCCACCCAGATGTTAATTTAAGTTGCCACCTTAAGTTGAACCATTAATTAAAAGCTCACATCTGTCATGTATTTCACTCAAACCCAAACCACGTCTACGAGCATAGCATAGCATAGCATAGTAATATAAGCAAGCATAGAAGTAACTCCCAAGGGTTTGAATATAACAGGGCAATAGGTTCTACCTCATCAACTACTTCCCAACCCACAAGTTAATGACATCCTAATCATGCAATGTTTGAGGATTGGAACTAATGCATAAAAACTGGGTGATAAAGGGGTATGATCAAAGTGTTACTTGCCTTGCTAATGATCCGCGAATCCTAGAGACTCGTAGAAACATGCTTCGCACTCCGGGAATTCTATCGCAAGAAAACAATAGGATACATAAGTAACAAGCAACGATGCACAAGCAAACCACAAATAAAATAGGTTGACCAGAAAGTTCAAATTAAGAACTCCGGTACACAAAAAGAATCAAATCAAACAGAGCAACGAAACTCAAACGGCGAAAGAAAGAAGCTTCGTTTACTAATCTGAAACTAGGTCAAATTTTAGAGTAGAAAAATCTTGTTTGAGTTGGTTAAACAGAAAGAGGGTTTCGAGACGAAACTCCAGGTGCTTGAATCGCCTGATTCCGACTAACGAGCGAAAAGAAAAACAGAAACTAAGATTAGATCAGAAATCACGATCAGAGAAAATCGCGGAATAAATCCAATGAAAGAAAACTAACGAACAGACTAATGAACGAGCGTTCATTAGCTGTATCTAACGGGCGAAGAACCGTTTGTTAAAACGAACGTTCGGACGAACGTGCACAAACTAGCAGAACCGAGAAAAACCGGCAAAAAACCGAAAAAACGGATCTAGGGTTTCAAAAAAAACCGGACTGTTTTATAAAAAAACCAGCGGCAGAGTCCGGCGGCTACCTCCGGCGAGAGGTCCGGCGAGGCGAGGTGCAGGCGGCAGGGCGCGGCGGCTAGGCAGCGCGGCAAGCGGCGGCGGCGGCTAGGCGGTGCGGGCGGTGGGGCTTGGCGCGGCGCGGTGCGGGCGGCGGTGGTTGCAGTGGGTTGTTAGGGTGGCGGGGACGGCGGTATATAAGGGCGGGGGCGGCGGCGGCGGCTTGAAGTATGGGCCAAGGCGGGGCGGGGTGGAGTCCAACTCGGACTCTGGTCCGAGTGGCGGTGGCGGCGGCGGCGGTGCGCGCGCGCAGGAGGCGGCTGGGCCGGCCTGGCTCGGCTGGGCCTTAGGCCCAGTCGAGCGCGGGACCTCTCTTTTTTTTAAATAACTCCGCCGACGGAAAAAAATCCTAGAAAAATAAATAAATATCTAAAAATGCCAAAACAAATTTTCACCGTCTAAACAAAATATTTAGAACAAGATGAACATTTTCTTGGCCCTAAAATGCAATTTTTCTAATGCAAATAAATCCGAATAAAAACAACAAAAAAACAATTTAATGATTTTAATATTTTTCCTCCAATATTTCATTTATTTTGGAGAAGTCATATTATCTCCTCTATTTAATTTTTAATGTGAAATATTTTTCGGAGAGAAATAATTAAAATCAAATCCTCGTTTCATTATTTGATAAAAGAATCAAATATGAAAACCGGGAAATCCCCAACTCTCTCCGAAGGTCCTTGAGTTGCTTAGGATTTTCGAGGATTATGGAACGGAAAAGCAATAAAACATGATATGCAATGATGATCTAATGTATAACATTCCAAATTGAAAATTTGGGATGTTACAAACCTACCCCCCTTAGGATGAATCTCGCCCTTGAGATTTGGGCTGGCTAGAAAATAGGTGCGGGTGGTCTTTGCGAAGATCATCCTCTCGTTCCCAGGTGGCTTCATCCTCGGTATGGTGGCTCCACTGAACTTTGCAAAACTTGATAACCTTACTGCGGGTGACTCTGTTAGAAAACTCAAGAATCTTAACTGGTTTCTCCTCATATGTCAAATCATTGTCCAACTGAATCGCCTCCAGGGGTACTGTATCTCTTAGCGGTATATCTGTGAAACGTGAAACACGTCATGAACTCCTGACAATCCCTCGGGTAATTCCAACTTGTAGGCAACTTCTCCCATCCCTTCCAAAATACGATACGGTCCTACAAATCTCGGGGCTAACTTTCCGTTAACTCCAAAATGTTTCACTCCTCGCAAGGGTGATACTTGTAGATATGCTCGATCTCCAATTTCATAGGTTACCTCCTTGCGTTTTGCTCTGCATAACTCTTCTGCCTGGACTGAGCAATCTTCAATCTGTCACGAATCAATTTAACCTTCTCCTTAGACTCCTTGATCAAATCTAGTCTAAACAACTGTCGGTCTCCTACCTCGTCCCACATCAACGGTGTTCTGCACCTTCGTCCATACAGGGCTTCAAAAGGGGCCATCTTCAAACTGCCTTGATAGCTATTGTTGTATGAAAACTCTGCGTATGGCAAATTGTCATCCCAACTAGATCCATAATCTAGCGCACAGGATCTCAACATGTCCTCCAAAATTTGGTTGACTCCGTCTGTTGGTCCATCCGTCTGCGGGTGAAATGCTGTACTAAAATCCAATCTCATTCCCAAAGTCTGGTGCAACTGGTGCCAAAACTTTGAGGTAAACTGTGTTCCTTGATCTGATACGATGGTCCTCGGAACTCCATGTAGACATACTATCCTGGACATATATATGTTGGCCAACTTTGCACTTGTATAGGTGGTTTTCATTGGGATGAAGTGAGCTCCTTTGGTCAAGCGATCAACTACTACCCATATGGAATCATATCCCGCTTTGTTCCTGGGCAATCCGGTGATAAAGTCCATGCCTAGTTTATCCCACTTCCATTCGGGTATCGGCATAGGCTGTAATAGTCCTGCTGGCTTCTGATGCTCTGCCTTCACGCGCTGACATACATCACATACGGCTACATACTCGGCAATGTCCTTCTTCACACCGGTCCACCAGAAACATTCCTTCAAATCCAAATAAATCTTGGTGTTTCCGGGGTGTATCGAGTATGGTGAGTCATGGGCCTCTTGAAGTATTAACTTCCTGATCTCTTGGTTATTGGGCACATAGATTCGGTCCTCAAACCATAGGGTATCGTGCTCATCTTCACTAAAACCTTTGGCCTTTCCTTTGCTCATCTTCTCCTTTATCTCGGCAGTCTCCTTGTCCTCCTTCTGAGCTTCCCGAATCTTGTCCAGCAATGTCGACTAGACCTCCATTGTTGCAACGGATCCTCTAGGAACAATCTCCAATCGAAGTTCCATGATATTCTCTGCTAACTCCTTCGGCAATCCCTTACTTTCAAGGATATTAGCATAACTCTTCCGGATCAAAGCGTCTGCTACGACATTGGCCTTTCCTGGATGATAGTGTAGCTTCATGTCATAATCCTTTATAAGCTCCAACCATCTCCTCTGTCTAAGGTTCAGTTCCTTCTGGGTGAAAATGTACTTCAAACTCTTATGGTCCGTGTACACATCACAACGGTTTCCAATAAGGTAATGTCTCCAGGTCTTCAATGCATGCACTATGGCAGCTAACTCCAAATCATGCGTGGCATAGTTCAACTCATGAGGTTTTAGTTTTTGTGAGGCATACGAAACAACTCTCCCGTCCTGCATAAGCACACATCCAAGTCCTAAGCGTGAGGCATCGCAGTACACTTGGAACTCCTTATGTATATCTGGCAGTGTTAGCACTAGCGCTGTAGTCAAACATTTCTTCAACTCCTGGAAACTTGCCTCGGAATCTTCCGTCCATTTAAACTTAGTATCCTTCTTCAACAGTTCAGTCATTGGCTTTGCAATCTTGGAAAAATTCTCGATGAATCTCCGGTAGTATCCTGCGAGTCCAAGAAAACTATGGATCTCACTAACTAAAGTGGGTGCCAACCATTCAGTGACTGAATGAATTTTGCTGGGGTCTACTGCTATACCTTCTCCCGATATAACATGTCCAAGGAACCCGACTTCCTTCAACCAAAATTCGCATTTGCTAAACTTAGCATACAACTGGTGTTCCCTGAGTTTCTCGAGAACTAAGTGCAAATGCTCCTTGTGCTCCTCCTCGTTCTTCGAGTATACCATAATATCATCAATCAACACCACAACAAACTTGTCCAAATACTCCATGAACACCTTGTTCATCATGCTCATGAAATAGGCAGGGGCATTAGTCAGTCCAAATGACATGACCGTGTACTCGTATAATTCATATCGTGTTGTGAACGCTGTCTTCGGTATATCCTTCTCTCATATCTTCAACTGATGATACCCCGATCGCAAATCGATCTTCGGAAACACTTTAGCTCCTTGCAACTGATCAAACAGATCGTTGATCATCGGTAGTGGGTACTTGTTCTTAATCATCACTTCATTTAATGCTCGATAATCAACAACCATCCTCAGGGATTTATCCTTCTTCTCAACCAAAAGTACTAGGGCTCCCCAAGGTGATGAACTTCTTAGGATGTATCCTTTCTCCAATAACTCCTTGATATGTTTCTTAATTTCTTCCAGTTCATTTGCGGGCATCCGATAGGGTCTCTTGGATATTGGTCTTGTACCTGGCAACAGCTCTATCAAAAACTCAATGTCTCTATCCGGTGGCATGCCTGGTAACTCCTCTGGAAAAACATCCGGGTAATCCTTCACTACAAGCACTTCCTCCTGAACAACTCCCGTAAGGGCATTCACCTGACTCCTCCTAGGCACATGCCTAGACACATTACTTAATACTTTTTCCTTCCGGGGTGGTGAGATAAATCGACTTACTAGCACAATCAATGCTTCCTCCAAACTTTGACACCCAGTCCATAACCAATATCACATCTAATCCTTGTGACTCCAAGATAATTAGGTTGGACGGAAAAACATGTGTACCAATGGTTAAGGGTATCTGGTCACACCATCGGCTAGCCATAAACTCTGCTCCGGGTGAACTCACTAAAAGAGGGGTCCTAAGGGTTTGGGTTGGTAGCTTAAACTTATCCACGAATCCCCTTGATATGTATGAATGCGATGCACCAGTATCGAAAAGAACAAGAGCGGTAAATGACTTAACCAAAAACTTAGCTATTACCGCGTCCGGCTGCTCTTCAACCTCCTCCACGTTAACGTGGTTCACTTGTCCTTTGTTGAATGCATTTGGCTTCTTCCCAGCGCTCCCATTTCCATTTCCATTCTTTCCTTCAGGGCACTCTATGGCGTAGTGTCCAGTCTTCCCGCACTTGAAACAAGTAACATGACTTATGTCCCTTTTGGCGGGTGTGGCTGGGTTGGGGCGGTTATGATTATTGTTAGTTCCGTTCCCATTCCCGTTCTTAGATCCACTGTGGTTATGCGATCCTCCTCCAGTGTGGTTGTGACCTCCATGGTTATGAACAAGTCCTCCCGAGTTCGGGGTTAGGCGAGGCTTCTGCTGAGCTCCTGAGTTATACTTCCCTTGTCCATACTTTCTCTTGTGGCTCTCAATATGCTACTGCTTCCCTTCAATCATAAGAGCCTTATCTACCAACTCCTGGTAGTTGTTGAAGGTTGCTACCATCAACTGCATACTCATCTCATCATTCAGCCCTTCCATAAACTTCTCCTGCTTCGCAGCATCTGTGGCCACATCATCAGGGGCGTAGCGAGATAACTTGCTAAACTCATCCATGTACTGAGCCACAGTACAGTTCCCCTGGCGTAAGTTGCGGAACTCCCGCTTCTTCATTTGCATAGCTCCAGTGGAGACATGGGCTGTGCAGAAAGCTTGCTGAAACTGGTCCCAAGTGACATTGGCTATAGGAAAAGTGGTTGTGTAATTCTCCCACCATGAGGCTGCTGGTCCATCCAATTGATGTGTGGCAAAGCGCACTCTCTCAGCATCTGTGCAACCTGTGGTGGTCAACTCCCTTCCAATACGGCGTAGCCAATCGTCCATAACTACGGGCTCGGTGCTACTGGAAAACACCGGCGGCTGTAACCTTAGAAAATGGGCTAGGTTGTCCACGGGCGGCGAGTTGTTGTTGTTGTTGTTGCCCTGATTCTGAACTAGCAATTGCATCCACGTTCTGCTGTTGGATCAACTGGGTGAGCTCCGGTGGGAAGGTAAAACTGGTGTCACATCTCGGAGGCATCTGAGGGGTTTAGATGGAAGAGATCAGAATAGAAAAGAGGTCTAATGAGAAAACACTACCCATATGCACATGAGATAAACACACTCAATTCACTCAATGAATCAAGCAAGGGCATACAAACGATTTGGAACTATCGCACAAGTACTCAACTACTACTAAATACATGGGGGAATACTAGTAATATATGGTAGTCATCTAGAAATTTTGATCGGTGGAAGACTCCATGATGTCTGCTCCAGCTTCGTCATCAAAGTCATCTTCACTAGGATCGGAATTGGTGTCGTCGATGATGATGTAGTTGTCCGGGCAAGTGGGATCTTCGTCCTCGTCTCCCGGTGCTGGTCCTCCCATGAATACTCCGATCTGCTTGACTAGGTCATCATTCTTCTCCAGTAGTGTCTTGATTTCCTCCTCATATCCATCGCGTGTAAACTTGAGTTCTTCCTCCAGTTCGATGATCCTAGTCTTCGCCTTCTTCAAGTCCATCATGTCCGCGCACATCTGGTTTTCCTGACGTCGGATGTGCTGGTTTAACTCCTGGATGAAAGCTGCAATGGATCTGTCCTTGCTGGTGCTGATTACTTCCCGTTGCTCGTCTCGGTGCCCACATATTTGGTAAATAGTGTTCTTAAGCTCCCTGTTGTAATCTTCTCCAATGGGTCCCATGGTAATGTGGGCTGCCATGCTCTTGCCTAGACTCTAGGTGGGTTCTTTGAAAGAAAACTCTATGGGTTTAGAATTGCGCGAGAACGTCCTTCCGGGAACTTGTACTTGAATCATCCAGCGCTCCTCTTCAGGTAAAGTGGCGTTGTAAGTCCCGGTGAAGCTTGGTATTCCAATGTTTAAGTACCTAGTGACTTCCTTCAAGTGGCGTCCAAAAGGGGTGTCTTCATCCGGTTGTGCAAACTTGTTCTTCATCTCCGTCATCCTAAGGAGTAGAAAATGGAGAGGAGTCAGAAATGAGTAGATAAGTGTGACCTAGGGTTTATCTTAGTGGTCGTGTACTACACTCAGTGTGTGCTCTGATACCATCTTGTAGCGACCCGACCTCAGATGGTCAAGTCTCTGTGCTTCAGTGTCATCCCTGGATCGGTAATGCTGACACACACAGTACTCGAAGGATTTATAACAGAGTAGCAATCACACACTTATTACATCGAATGTCTCAAGAGAGAACTTATTACAATAATATGGCTTAAGGCCATCTAATACATAACAACGGAAGGCTTGGAAGATAAAGTGAGTCCATCAACTCCAACGCCATAGCTGAGCTGCACGGCAATGACCTAACGAACCTTACTCCTCGTCTGAAAAGTCTGCAACATAATACGTTGCAGCCTGAAAATGGGTCAGCACATGGAATATGCTGGCAATATAACACAGTAGAGCAAGAACAGAATAATGCTATCACTATATGCATATATGGCTGGTGGAAAGCTCTATGGTTATAGTTTTGCGAAAAGCCAAATTTTCCCTACAACAAAGGAATAGATTTTAATTTAACTATCATGGTAGTTGAAACATCATTGAGAAGGTTCCTCCAACTCAATCCCAATTAAAGTGATTAATAACCCAACAATATTCATGAAACATGATGAGATACATTTCATAACCCAAGTACTAGATCCTCAAGAATTGTCCATAACCGGGGACACGGCTAACCATGATTAGATTGTACACTCTGCAGAGGTTTGCGCACTTTTCCCCACAAGACTCGATCTCCTCCGTTGGTTTTCTCGCACTACAAGGTGTTTGAGAAACGGATGACTGAGACACAGTCTTTCAAAAACATTAACTCTCTACTCCGGACAGACCATACCAAACCTACACCCCACTACCTGCTGATCTGCCTCTTCAAGAGCTTCACATAACTTACTCAACTATGCTAGAGCCCATAATAGCTTGTGGCTGCACACGGAAGTTTCTAGCATGAATCATCTCAGTTCCCTTTGAGCCTGGGTGGCGGTCCATAGGAAGATCACATGGGTACTCTGGGATTTCCAAAAAAATACAGGCAACACTGGGTACTCCAGGTGCCTCAATCCACCCAGATGTTAATTTAAGTTAACACCTTAAGTTGAACCATTAATTAAAAGCTCACATCTGTCATGGATTTCACTCAAACCCAAACCACGTTTACGAGCATAGCATAGCATAGTAATATAAGAAAGTGTAGAAGTAACTCCCAAGGGTTTGAATATAATAGGGCAATAGGTTCTACCTCATCAACTACTTCCCAATCCACAAGTTAATGACATCCTAATCATGCAATGTTTGAGGATTGGAACTAATGCATAAAAACTGGGTGATAAAGGGGTATGATCAAAGTGTTACTTGCCTTGCTGACGATCCGCGAATCCTAGAGACTCGTAGAAACACGCTTCACACTCCGAGAATTCTATCGCAAGCAAACAATAGCATACATAAGTTACAAGCAACGATGCACAAGCAAAACTCAAATAAAAGAGGTTGACCAGAAAGTTCAAATTAAGAACTCCGGTATGCAAAAATAATCAAATCAAACGGAGCAATGAAACTCAAACGGCGAAAGAAAGAAGCTTCATTTACTAATCTGAAACTAGGTCAAATTTTAGAGTAGAAAAATCTTGTTTGAGTTAGTTAAACAGAAAGAGGGTTTCGAGATGAAACTCCAGGCGCTTGAATCGCTTGATTCTGACTAACGAGCGAAAAGAAAAATAGAAACTAAGACCGGATCAGAAATCACGATCAGAGAAAATCGTGGAATAAATCTGATAAAAGAAAACTAACGAACAGACTAACGAACGAGCGTTCGTTAGCTGTATCTAACGGGCGAAGAACCGTTCGTTAAAACGAACGTTCGGACGAACGTCCACTAACTAGAAGAACCGAGAAAAATCGACAAAACCGAAAAAAAACGGATCTAGGGTTTCTAAAAAAACCGAACGTTTTTTATAAAAAAACCGGCGGCGGAGTCCGGCGGCTACCTCCGGCGAGAGGTCTGGCGAGGCGCGGTGCGGGCGGCGGGGCGGCGGCTCGCGGGGGCGGCGGCGGCTAGGCGGCGCGGGCGGCGGGGCTTGGCGCGGCGCGGCCGGCGGTGGTTGTGGTGGGGTGTTTGGGTGGCGGGGGCGGCGGTATATAAGGGCGGGGGCGGCGGCGGATTGGAGTAGGGGCCAAGGCGGGGCGGGGCGGAGTCCAACTCGGACTCTGGTCCGAGTGGCGGCAGCGGCGGCGCACGCGCGCAGGAGGCGGCGGCTGGGCCGGCCTGGCTCGGCTGGGCCTTAGGCCCAGTCGGGCGCGGGAACTCTCTTTTTTTAAATAACTCCGCCGACAGAAAAAAATACTAGAAAAATAAATAAAAATCTAAAAATGCCAAAACAAATTTTCGCCGTCTAAATAAAATATTTAGAACAAGATGAACATTTTCTTGGCCCTAAAATGCAATTTTGAAAACATGCAATTTTTCTAATGCAAATAAATCCGAATAATAACAACAAAAAACAATTTAATGATTTTAATATTTTTCCTCCAATATTTCATTTATTTTGGAGAAGTCATATTATCTCCTCTCTTTAATTTTTAATGTGAAATATTTTTCAGAGAGAAATAATTAAAATCAAATCCTCATTTCATTATTTGATAAAAGAATCAAATATGAAAACCGGGAAATCCCCAACTCTCTCCGAAGTTCCTTGAGTTGCTTAGGATTTTCGAGGATTACGGAATGGAAAAGCAATAAAACATGATATGCAATGATGATCTAATGTATAACATTCCAAATTGAAAATTTGGGATGTTACAGGCATCCCCAAGCTTTGGGTTTTAGGTGTCCTTAGATTAACTTGGGGTGCCATGGGCATCCCCAAGCTTAGGCTCTTGCCACTCCTTGTTCCATAATCCATCAAATCTTTTACCGAAAACTTGAAAACTTCACAACAGAAAACTTAAAGTAGAAAATCTCATGAGCTCCGTTAGCGAAAGAAAACAAAACACCACTTCAAGGTACTGTAATGAACTCATTATTTATTTATATTGTTGTTAAACCTACTGAATTCCAACTTCTCTATGGTTTATAAACTATTTTACTAGCCATAGATTCATCAAAATAAGCAAACAACACACGTTAAACAGAATCTGTCAAAAACAGAATAGTCTGTAGTAATCTACAGCTAACGCAAGTTCTGGAACCCCAGAAATTCTAAAATAAATTGCTGGACTTGAGTAATTTATCTATTAATCATCTGAAAAAATAATTAACTAAATATCACTTTCCAAATAAAAATGGCAGAAGTTCTCGTGAGCGCTAAAGTTTCTGTTTTTACAGCAAGATTAAAATGACTTTCCCCAAGTCTTCCCAACAGTTCTACTTGGCATAAACACTAATTAAACACAAAAAACACAACCAAAACAGAGGCTGGATAAATTATTTATTACTAAACAGGAGCAAAAATCAAGGAATAAAAAAATTGGGTTGCCTCCCAACAAGCGCTATCGTTTAACGCCCGTAGCTTGGCATAAAAGCAAGGATAGATCTAGGTATTGCCATCTTTGGAAGGCAATCCATAAGTGGCTCTCATAATAGATTCATAAGGTAATCTAATTTTCTTTCTAGGGAAGTGTTCCATGCCTTTCCTTAACGGAAATTGGAATCTAATATTCCCTTCCTTCATATCAAGAATTGCACCAATCGTTCTAAGGAAAGGTCTACCAAGAATAATAGGACATGAAGGATTGCAATCTATGTCAAGAACAATAAAATCTACGGGCACATAATTCCTATTTGCAACAATAAGAACATCATTAATTCTTCCCATAGGTTTCCTAATAGTGGAATCCGCAAGGTGCAAGTTTAAAGAGCAATAATCAAAATCACGAAAACCTAGCAAATAACACAAAGTCTTTGGAATCGTGGAAACACTAGCACCCAAATCACACAAAGCATAGCATTCATGGTCTTTAATTTTAATTTTAATAGTAGGTTCCCACTCATCAGAAAGTTTTCTAGGGATAGAAACTTCCAACTCAAGTTTTTCTTCATAAGATTGCATCAAAGCATCAACGATATGTTTGGTAAAGGCTTTACTTTGACTATAAGCATGAGGAGAATTTAGCACGGATTGCAACAAGGAAATACAATCTATCAAAGATCAATTATAATAATTAAATTCCTTGAAATCCAACATAGTGGGTTCATTAATATTTAAAGTTTTGACTTCTTCAATCCCACTTTTAACAATTTTAGCATCAAGATCTAAAGACTCTGAGTTTTTGGAACGTCTTCTAGGTAAAGGTGGATTATATTCAGTCCCATCATTATCAAGATTCATATTGCAAAACAAAGATTTAATAAGGGACACATCAATAAATTTTAGATCTTCATCTTTATTATCATGGAAACTAGAAGAACACGCTTTTATAAAGCAATCTTTCTTAGAACGCATCCTAGCGGTTCTTTCTTTGGACTCATCAATGGAAATTCTCATGGACTTGAGAGACTCGTTGATATCATGCTTAGGAGGAATAGATCTAAGTTTCAAATAATCAACATCAAGAGAAATTATATTAACGTTCCTAGCCAACTCATCAATCTTAAGCAATTTTTCTTCAATCAAAGCATTGAAATTCTTTTACGAGGTAATAAATTCTTTAATATTAGATTCAAAATCAGAGGGTATCTTATTAAGATTTCCATAAGAATTTTTGTAGGAATTACCATAAGTATCAGAGGAATTACTAGGATACGGCCTAGGATTAAAGTTTCCTCTATACGCATTGTTACCAAAATTATTCCTACCGACAAAATTCACATCCATAGATTCATTATTATTCTCAATCAAAGTAGACAAAGGCATATCATTAGGATCAGATGAAACACTTTTATTAGCAAATAATTTCATAAGTTCATCCATCTTACCACTCAAAACATTAATTTCTTCTATCGCATGCACTTTCTTATTAGTAGATCTTTCAGTGTGCCATTGAGAATAATTAACCATAATATTATCTAGGAGTTTAGTATCTTCTCCTAATGTGATTTCCATAAAAGTGCCCCCCACCCCCCTGCGGCCGAATCTTAAAGATTTCTAGAAGAAAAATTCAATACGGCATAAATTTTTTGTATAATCATCCACAGATTCAAACCATGTGTAGGGCAATACATATCATTAATTTCATCCTCTCCCAAGCTTGTGCAACATGTTCATGATCAAGTTGCTTAAAATTCATGATATCCTTTCTAAGAGAGATGATCTTAGCGGGAGGAAAATACTTAGAGATAAAAGCATCTTTGCACTTATTCCACGAATCAATACTATTTTTAGGCAAAGAAAAAACCAAGCTTTAGCACGATCTCTAAGCGAAAAAGGAAATAGCTTCAATTTAACAATATCATTATCAACATCTTTCTTCTTTTTCATATCACACTGATCAACAAAGTTGTTTATATGGGTAGAGGCATCTTCACTAGGAAGGTCGGAAAATGGATCTTTCATGAAAAGATTCAGCAAAGCAACATTAATTTCACAAGATTCAGCATCGGTAAGAGGAGCAATTGGGGTGCTAATAAAATCATTGTTGTTGGTATTGGTAAAGTCACACAATTTGGTATTATCTTGATCCATCGTGACAAGCAAGCAATCTGACACACAAGCAAACAAGAGACGGGCAAAAAGAGGAAAATAGAGAAAGAGAGGGAGGATGGAGAGCGAGGGCGAATAAAATGGCAAGGGGGAAGTGGGGGAGAGTAAAATGAGAGGCAAATGGCAAATAATGTAATGCGGGAGATAAGGGTTTGTGATGGGTACTTGGTATGTTGACTTTTCAGTAGATTCCCCGGCAACGGCGCCAGAAGTCCTTCTTGCTACCTCTTGAGCACTGCGTTGGTTTTCCCTTGAAGAGGAAAGGGTGATGCATCAAAGTAGCATAAGTATTTCCCTCAGTTTTTGAGAACCAAGGTATCAATCTGGTAGGATACCCTCGTTCCCTCGCACCTACACAAACAAATAAAATCCTTGCAACCAACGCAATAAAGGGGTTGTCAATCCCTTCACGGTCACTTACGAAAGTGAGATCTGATAGATATGATAAGATACTATTTTTGGTATTTTTATGATAAGGATGCAAATTAAAGAAAACAAAATAAACGAAAAAGGATATAACTTGTTGATGGAAGATTAATATGATGGAAAATAGACCCGGGGGCCATAGGTTTCACTAGAGGCTTCTCTTGAGAGCATAAGTATTACGGTGGGTAAACAAATTACTGTTGAGCAATTGATAGAATTGAGCATAGTTGTGGGAATATCTAGGTATGATCATGTATATAGGCATCACGTCTGAGACAAGTAGACCGACTCCTGCCTACATCTTCTACTATTACTCCACACATCGACCGCTATCCAGCATGCATCTAGATTATTAAGTTCACGAGAACAGAGTAACGCTTTAAGCAAGATGACATGATGTAGAGGGATAAACTCATGCAATATGATATAAATCCCATCTTGTTATCCTCGATGGCCCAATACAATACGTGCCTTGCTGCCCCTACTATCACTGGGAAAGGACCCCGCAAGATTGAACCCAAAGCTAAGCACTTCTCCCATTGCAATAAAGATCAATCTAGTAGGCCAAACAAAACTGATAATTCAAAGAGACTTGCAAAGATAACCAATCATACATAAAAGAATTCAGAGAAGATTGAAATATTGTTCATAGATAAACTTGATCATAAACCCACAATTCATCGGTCTCAACAAACACACCGCAAAAGAAGATTACATCGAATAGATCTCCACAAGAGAGGGGGAGAACTTTGTATTGAGATCCAGAAAGGGAGAAGAAGCCATCTAGCTAATAACTATGGACCCGTAGGTCTGAGGTAAACTAGTCACACTTCATCGGAGGGGCTATGGTGTTGATGTAGAATCCCTCAGTGATCGATGCCCCCTCCGGCGAAGCTCCAGCAAAGGCCCCAAGATGGGACCTCGTGGATACAGAAAGTTACGGCGATGGAATTAGGGTTTTGGCTCCATATCTGCTAGTTTGGGGGTACGTAGGTATATATAGGAGGAAGGAGTATGTCGGTGGAGAAACGTGGGCCCCACGAGGGTGGAGGGTGCGCCTGGGGGGGGGGGGGGGGGGGGGGGTAGGCGCGCCCCCTACCTCGTGCCTTCCTGGTTGATGTCTTGACGTGGGGTCCAAGTCCTATGGATCACGTTCGTTCTGAAAATCATGTTCCCGAAGTTTATTCCGTTTGGACTCCGTTTGATATTCTTTTTCTGTGAATCTCTGAAATAGGCAAAAATAGCAATTCTGGGCTGGGCCTCTGGTTAATAGGTTAGTCCCAAAAATAATATAAAAGTGTATAATAAAGCCCAATAATGTTCAAAACAGGATATAATATAGCATGGAACAATAAAAAATTATAGATACGTTGGAGACGTATCACAAACCCCCACCCTGCCCAGCGTACGATGGCTGAGAAATCAGGAGGGAGAAGAGATGGTTGTAACACGGACTCCAAGAAAATTGGTGTCGGATGGGACTCGTGTGGGTGGCGTGTGCCGTACTGCTAGACTTGAATGGTAGTTATGGCCCATGCCACCCCACTATATCGAGCCTATGGCCCTGTTTGGATCCCTAAGTTAGAGTTAGTTTTAGTTAGTTGGGGCTCAAATAACCCAAAAGTATCCAAACATGATGGGTTAGTTTGGGTTAGTTGGATCTAACCCACCCAAAAAACTAGCCCACACTAGAGGGGCTTATTTGGGTTAATTCTCCTGGACCCACTGATACGTCTCCAACGTATCTATAATTTTTGATTGTTCCATGCTATTATATTATCTATTTTGGATGTTTAATGGGATTTAATATATGTTTTCATATTATTTTTGGGACTAACCTGCTAACCAAAAGCCAAGTGCAAATTGTTGTTTTTTTGCCTATTTCAGTGTTTTGCTGAAAAGGAATATCAAACGGAATGAAACCTTCGGGGGAGTTATTTTTGGAACAAACGTGATCCAGGAGACTTGGAGTGGACGTCAAGAAAGAAGCGAGGAGGCCATGAGGCAGGAGGGCGCGCCCAGGGGGGTAGGCACGCCCCACCCTCGTGGGCCCCTCACAGCTCCATCGATGTACTTCTTCCTCCTATATATACCCATATACCTCGGAAACATCCAGGAGCACAAAGAAACCCCATTTCCAATGCCGCAACCTTCTCTACCCGTCAGATCCCATCTTGGGGCCTTTTCCGGCGCTTCGCCGGAGGGGGAATCGATCACGGAGGGCTTCTACACCATAGCCTTCAGGTCCATAGTTATTAGCTAGATGGCTTCTACTCTCTCTTTGGATCTTAGTACAAAGTTCTCCTCGATTCTCTCAGAGATCTATTCGATGTAATTCTTTTTGCAGTGTGTTTGTCGAGATCCGATGAATTGTGGGTTTATGATCAAGATTATCTATGAACAATATTTGATTCTTCTATGAAATCTTTTATGCATGATTTAATATCTTTGCAAGTCTCTTCGAATTATCAGTTTGGTTTGGCCTACTAGATTGATTTTTCTTGCAATGGGAGAAGTGCTTAGCTTTGGGTTCAATCTTGCGGTGTCCTTTCCCAGTGATAGCAGGGGCAGCAAGGCACATATTGTATTGTTGCCATCAAGGATAAAAATGGGGTTTATATCATATTGCTTGAGTTTATCCCTCTACATCATGTCATCTTGCCTAATGCGTTACTCTGTTCTTATGAACTTAATACTCTAGATGCATGCTGGATAGCGTTCGATGTGTGGAGTAATAGTAGTAGATGCAGAATCGTTTCGGTCTACTTGTCGCAGATGTGATGCCTATATACATAATCATGCCTAGATATTCTCATAATTATTCGCTTTTCTCTCAATTGCTCGACACTAATTTGTTCACGCACCGTAGAATTTGCTATCTTGAGAGAAGCCACTAGTGAAACCTATGGCCCCCGGGTCTATCTTCCATCATATTATTTTCATATCAACTTGCTATTTCTATTTCCATTTATTTTGCAATCTTTATTTTCCAATCTATATCATAAAAATACCAAAAATATTTATCTTATTATCTCTATCAGATCTAACTTTCGTAAGTGACCGTGAAGGGATTGACAAACCCTTTATCGCGTTGGTTGCGAGGTTCTTGTTTGTTTGTACAGTTACTAGGCGACTTGCGTGTTACCTCCTACTAGATTGATACCTTGGTTCTCAAAAACTAAGGGAAATACTTACACTATTGTGCTGCATCACCCTTTCCACTTCAAGGGAAAACCAACGCATGCTCAAGAGGTAGCAAGAAGGATTTCTAGCACCATTGCCGGGGAGGCTACGCACAAGTCAAGACATACCAAGTACCCATCACAAACTCTTATCCCTCGCATTACATTATTTGCCATTTGCCTCTCGTTTTCCTCTCCCCCACTTCACCCTTGCCGTTTTATTCGCCCTCTTTTTTGCTCGCCTCTTTTCCGTTCGTATCTTTTCGCTTGCTTCTTGTATATCTGTGTGTTTAATCGTTGGTTTTGCTATTATGGCTAGCCCTTCTATCATCATTAGTACTCCCGATCATGAAGTTCTTAATTTTAAACAAAGGGAGGAAGAAAATTTAAAAGATGCTTGGTATAGAACTTGCAATGCTTAGAATAGATTCACTAGGAAGCAATCCACTTCCGTTCTTCTTCACAATTTTTATGTAGGCATCACCCCTTGGAATAGATATATTCTTGATACCATTACCGGAGGGAATTTCTTGGGTAGCCATACTTTTGATTCTTATAATGCTATGATAGATTTGTTTGGCTCACCACCTCTCTTGGTTAATGGAACTATTTTAACTTTGGAACATGTGATGCAAAGGCTTGAAATTATTGAAAATAAAGTTGCCACTGTAGAGTTGATTGAGAATTTGGATAAAAAGATCCACAACCAGATTACCCAATATGGATCTAAGGTATGAGTTACTCTGAAATTTTTTAAAGAAAAAGAAACCATAGTCAATGAAAAAATAGATCAAGATTCCACAAGAATTAATAAATGTGAGGGTATTATTACCAACTTAGGGTCTGCCTTTTCTTCCATGAAAAATACTCCAAATCCTCGTACTACTAGAGTTGCCAAGTTTATGTATGTGCCTAAAAATAAAAAGGGTGAATCTTCTAGTAAGGAAAATGTGGATCTTAAAGCAGTAAGTGTTCACCCCAACTTTTTCACTATCATTAAGAAACCTTTTGCTACAAATGATTTTTTTGATTCCTTGCCTAGGAGTTTGATCATTAATAAAAATAAGGAAACTCCTAAGGGTTATAAGTGTTCTATTGAAGAATTGCCTACCAAATATGATAATATCGAGATCTATTCTTGCTTTTATGCCTAGCTAGGGGCGTTAAACGATATCGCTTGTTGGGAGGCAACCCAATTTTATTTTTGTTTCTTGTTTTTTGTTCTTGTTTAGTAATAAATATTCATCTAGCTTCTGTTTAGATGTGGTTTTATGCTTTTAATTAGTGTTTGTGCCAAGTAGAACCTTTGGGAAGAATTGGGGGAAGTTTTTGCGATCTTGCTGTAAAAAACAGAAACTTTAACGCTCACGAGATTTCCTGCAATTTTTTACTGGAGAGTGCGATTAGGTTGATTATTATTGGAGATAATTAACAGACAAATTCCTCACGTCCACCAATTTTTTTCAGAATTTTTTGGGTTACATAAGTATTCGAAACCTACAGATTACTACAGACTGTTCTGTTTTTGACAGATTCTGTTTTTCATGTGTTGTTTGCTTATTTTGATGAATCTATGGCTAGTATCAGGGGGTATGAACCATAGAGAAGTTGGAATACAGTAGGTTTAACACCAATATAAATAAAGAATGAGTTAATTACAGTACCTTGAAGTGGTGGTTTGTTTTCTTATACTAACGGAGCTCATGAGATTTTCTGTCGAGTTTTGTGTTGTGAAGTTTCCAAGTTTTGGGTAAAGATTTGATGGATTTTAGAATAAGGAGTGGCAAGAGCCTAAGCTAGGGGATGCCCACGTCACCCCAAGGTAAAATTCAAGGACAACCAAAAGCCTAAGCTTGGGGATGCCCTGGAAGGCATCCCCTCTTTCGTCTTCGTCTATCGGTAACTTTACTTGAGGCTATATTTTTATTCGCCACATGATATGTGTTTTGCTTGGAGCGTCTTGTATGATTTGAGACTTTGATTTTTAGTTTACCACAATAATCCTTGATGTACACACCTTTTGGAGAGACACACATGAATCATAATTTATTAGAATACTCTATGTGCTTCACTTATATCTTTTGAGCTAGATAATTTTGCTCTAGCGCTTAACTTATATCTTTTTAGAGCACGGTGGTGGTTTTATTTTATAGAAATCATTGATCTCTCATGCTTCACTTATATTATTTTGAGAGTCTTATAGAGCAGCATGGTAATTTGCTTTGGCTATAAAATTAGTCCTAATATGATAGGCATCCATGATGGGTATAATAAAAACTATCATAAAAAGTGCATTGAATACTATGAGAAGTTTGATACTTGATGATTGTTTTGAGATATAAATATGGTTATATTAGAGTCATGCTAGTTGAGTAGTTGTGAATTTGAGAAATGCTTGTTCTAAAGTTTGTGATTCTCGTAGCATGCACGTATGGTGAACCGTTATGTGATAAAGTTGGAGCATGATTTATTTATTGATTGTCTTCCTTATGAGTGGCGGTCGAGGACGAGCGATGGTCTTTTCCTACCAATCTATCACCCTAGGAGCATGCACGTAGTACTTTGTTTTGATAACTAATAGATTTTTGCAATAAGTATGTGAGTTCTTTATGACTAATGTTGAGTCCATGGATTATACACACTCTCACCCTTCCACCATTGCTAGCCTCTCTAGTACCGCGCAACTTTCGCTGGTACCATACACCCACCATATACTTTCCTCAAAACAGCCACCATACCTACCTATTATGGCATTTCCATAGCCATTCCGAGATATATTGCCATGCAACTTACCACCATTCCATTCGTTATGACACGTTATATCATTGTCATATTTCTTTGCATGATCATGTAGTTGAAATCGTATTTGTGGCAAAGCCACCGTTCATAATTCTTTCATACATGTCACTCTTGATTCATTACACATCCCGGTACACCTCCGGAGGCATTCACATAGAGTCATATGTTGTTCTAGCATCAAGTTGTAATTTTTCAGTTGTAAGTTAATAAAAGTGTGATGATCATCATTATTAGAGCATTGTCCCAAGTGAGGAAAGGATGATGGAGACTATGATTCCCACACAAGTTGGGATGAGACTCCGGATGAAAAAAAGATAAAAAAAGAGGCCATAAAAAGGGAGAAGGCCCAAATAAAAAAGAGAAATGAGAGAAAAAGAGTGAAGGGACAATGTTACTATCCTTTTACCACACTTGTACTTCAAAGTTGCACCATGATCTTCATGATAAAGAGCCTCCTATGTTGTCACTTTCATATACTAGTGGGAATTTTACATTATAGAACTTGTCTTGTATATTCCAACGATGGGCTTCCTCAAAATGCCCTAGGTCTTCATGAGCAAGCAAGTTGGATGCACACCCACTTAGTTTCATTTTGAGCTTGCATACACTAATAGCTCTAGTGCATCCGTTGCATGGCAATCCCTACTCACTCACATTGATATCTATTGATGGGCATCTACATAGCCCATTGATACGCCTAGTTGATGTGAGTCTGCCTTCTCCCTTTTGTCTTCTCCACAACCACCATTCTATTCCACATGTAGTGCTATGTCCATTGCTCACACTCATATATTGCGTGAAGATTGAAAACTTTTGAGAACATAAAAAGTATGAAACAATTGCTTGGCTTGTCATCGGGGTTGTGCATGATTTAAATACTTTGTGTGGTGAAGATAGAGAATAGCTAGACTATATGACTTTCTAGGGATATGTAGCGATCCAACCTCAAACGGTCAAATCTCTGTGCATAAGTGCCATCCCTAGATCAGTAATGCTGACACACATAGTACTTGAAGGATTTATAACAGAGTGCAATCACACACTTATTACATCGCATAACTCATAAAAGAGTACTCATTACAATAATATGGCTTAAGGCCATCTAAATGTGATAATAGCGGAAGGCTTGGAAGATAAAGTGAGTCCATCAACTCCAACGGCATAGTTGAGTGCACGACAACGACCTAGCGCACCTTACTCTTCGTCTGAAAAGTCTGCAACATAATACGTTGTAGCCCGATAACGGGTCAGCACATGGAATATGCAGGCAATATAACACAGTAGAGCAATGAACAGGTAAATGCTATCACTGCATGCATATATGGCCGGTGGAGGCTCCATGGTTAATATGTTTTTGTGAAAAGCCATTTTTTTCCCTACAACAAAGGAATATATTTTATTTAACTATCATGGTAGTTGATAAACATTTAGAAGGTTCCTCCAACTCAATCCCAATTAAGCAATATTAATAACCCAACCAATTAATTTAGAGTGATGAGAACAATATGACAATCCAAGAACCAAATACTCAAGATGTCCATAACATGGGACACGGCTAACCATGATTAGTTTGTACACTCTGTAGAGGTTTGCACACTATTCCCCACAAGACTCGATCTCCTCCATTGAATTTCTCGCACTACATGGTGTTTGAGAAACGGATGATCGAGACACAGTCTTTCAAAAGCATTTACTCTTTACTCTGGGTAGACAGTTACACCTACTTTCCCCTACATTTGCTAGCCTACCACTGAAAGAGGTCACGCAACATACTCAACTATGACAAAGCCTATAATGGCTTGTGGCTGCACACAGAAGTTTTAGCACGAATAATCTTATGATCCCCTTGAGCCTAGGTGGCAAACCATAGGATGATCACACGGGTACTCCGGGATATCCTAGGACAACACTGGATTCTCCAGGTGCCCGCAACCAATCCACCCAGATGTGTAGTTAAGTAGCCACCTTAAGTTAACTGTTAATTAACAACTCTCACATCCGTCATGGATACACTCAACCAATCCACGTCTATGAGCATAGCATAACAGTATAAGCATAACGTAGAAGTAACTCCCAGGGTTTCATAATAGAAAGCAATAGGTTCTACCTCATCATCTACTTCCCAATACCCACATGTTAAGAGAATCCTACTCATGCAATGTTTGAGGATTGGAACTAATGCATAAAAACTGGGTATAAAAGAATATGATCAAAGTGTTACTTGCCTTGCTGACGATCTGCAAACCCTAGAGACGCATAGTAGCATGCTTCACACTCGGGAAATTCTATTGCAAAAAACAATAGCATACATAAGCACTCAAGCATAGATGCAAGGGTAAAACTCAAATAAGAAAATATCCCAACTGAAATTTCAACTGAAGAGCTTCGATTTGCAAAAAGAATCAATCGAATCGGAGCTACGGAACTGAAACTACGATCAAAAGAACTTCGAATTCAAATCTGCTTGAAAACAAATTTTAATTTGTCAAAACCATGTTCAAGTTGGTTAACTGGAAAGAGGGCTTCGAGACGAAGATTTTGGTGCTGGTTTCACTGGATTTGGACGAACGGTTGAAAAGTTGCGAGGGTTTGAAGATTAGGGGAAAATCTGCGATAAAAGTATTCGTGGATAGGTCCCTGGCCGAAAATAAAATAAAAAGAAAAAACTATCAGATGAAAGTCTGCTAACAGAGACTAACGAACGAACGTTCACAAAATAGCTCTAAACCGAGAAAAACCGATCTAACCGGCGGAAAACCGAGAAAAACTGAAACGTGAAAAAAAACCCGGATCTAGATCTAGATCTTGTGTTTACCGGAAAAACCGAGGAAAAATCGGAAAAAAACCGGTCGGCGGCGAACTCCGGCGATGTCGGGGCGGCGACGGCGGCGGCGCGGATTTCTAGTTGGCACGCGTCACGACGCGGGCAGACGGCGGCAGCGGCTTCGGGCTGAGGCGGCCTCGGTCTCCTTGCCCGAGCTGGCTCCGAAGTCGGCGCGCAGCTGGGCCTGCTGGACTTCAGCCAAGTTCGGTCCGGGAAACATTAAAAAAAACAAAGAAATAATTCCACCGAAGAAATTATTAAATACAGATAAAAAACTCTAAAAATGCCAAAAACAATTTTCACCGTCTAAATAAAATATTTAAAACAAAGTGAACATTTTTTTGGCCTAAATATGCAATTTTAAAAAAATGCATATTTTTCTAATTCAAATAAAATAGCAATAAAAATCCAAATAAATATTTATTGGATTTTAAAATTTTTCCTCCAACATTTCTTTTATTTTGGAGAGGTCATTTTATCTCCTCTCATTTATTTTATATTGGAAATATTTTTGAGAGAAAAATATTAAAACCAAGGTGATCCTCTTTTCAAATTTGAGAAAATTCAAATTTGAAAATATTGAAATCCCCAACTCTCTCTGTGGGTCCTTGAGTTGCTTAGGATTTTCTAGGATCGCAAACGAGATGCAAATAAAATATGATATGCATATGATGACCTATATATAACATTCCAATTTGAAAATTTGGGATGTTAGAAACCTACCCCCTTAAGATGAATCTCGCCCTCGAGATTCGGGTTGGCTAGAAAATAGGTGCGGGTGGTCTTTCCATAGATCTTCCTCTCGTTCCCAGGTGGCTTCATCCTCAGTATGGTGGCTCCACTGAACTTTGCAAAACTTGATAACCTTGTTGCGTGTAACTCGGCTGGCAAACTCGAGAATCTTGACGGGTTTCTCCTCGTAGGTCAAATCACTATCCAGCTGAATTGCTTCCAGGGGCACTGTATCCCTCAGAGGAATATCGGCCATCTCTTCATGGAAGTTCTTCAAATGGGAAACGTGAAACACATCATGAACTCCTGACAATCCTTCGGGTAACTCCAAAACTCGGAATGGTCCTACAAATCTCGGGGCTAACTTTCCCTTAACTCCAAAACATTTAACTCCTCGGAGAGGTGACACACGAAGATATGCTCTGTCTCTGATTTCATAGACTACCTCCTTGCGTTTTGAATCTGCGTAACTCTTCTGCCTAGACTGAGCTACCTTTAGTCTAGCGTGAATCAACTTAACCTTCTCTTCGGATTCTTTGATCAAATCCGGTCAAAACAACTGATGGTCTCCAACTTCATCCCATATCAACGGTGTCCCGCACCTCCTTTGATACAAGGCTTCGAAAGGGGCCATCTTTAGACTAGATTGATAACTGTTGTTGAATGAGAATTCCGCGTATGGAAAATTATCATCCCAGCTGGGTCCATAATCTAGCGCACAAGCTCTCAGCATGTCCTCCAGAATCTGATTGACTTTCTCTCGGTCTGTCCATCTGTCTGCGGATCAAAGGCTGTACTGAACTCTAGCCTAGTATCCAAATTCTAGTGTTGTTGATTCCAAAACTTCAAGGTAAACTGTGTTCCTCTATCTGATACGATGGTCCTCGGAACTCCATGCAGACATACGATCCTGGTCATATATATCTTGGCCAACTTCGCACTCGTATATGTGGTTTTTACTGGGATAAAGTGAGTCACTTTGGCCAAATGATCAACTACTACCCAGATAGAATCATATCCCGATCGGGTCCTGGGTAATCCGGTGATGAAATCCATGCCAAGCTTGTCCCACTTCCATTCGGGTATCGGCATAGGCTGCAGTAATCCTGCTGGCTTCTGATGTTCTGCCTTCACTCTCTGACATACATCACATACTGCTACATACTCTGCAATATCCTTCTTCATACCTGTCCACCAGAACGCTCCTTCAAATCCAAATACATTTTGGTGTTTCCTGGGTGAATCGAGTATGGTGAGTCATGAGCTTCCTATAGTATTAACTTCCTAATTTTTGCATTATTGGGTACATATACTCAGTCCTTAAACCATAAAGCATCGTGCTCATCCTCACGAAAACCTTTGGCTTTTCTTTTGCTCATCTTCTCCTTTATCTCAGCAATCTCCTTATCATCCTTCTGAGCTTCTCGAATCTTTCCCAATAGCGTTGACTGAACCTCCATTATTGCGACAAAACCTCGTGGAACTACCTCCAAATGAAGCTCCTTGATATCGTCAACTAACTTTTGTGGAAAACCTCCGCTTACGAGGGTATTGGTATAACTCTTTCGGCTCAAAGCATCTGCTACGACATTGGCCTTGCCTAGATGATTGTGTAGCTTCATGCCATAATCCTTTATAAGCTCCAACCATATCCTTTGTCTGAGATTCAGCTCCTTCTGCGTGAAAATGTACTTCAAACTCTGTTGATCCATGTACACATCACAATGGTTTCCAATAAGAAAATGTCTCCAGGTCTTGAGTGCATGAACTACAGCTACTAACTCCAAATCATGCGTGACATAATTCAATTCATGCAGTCGAAGCTGTCGTGAGGCATATGAAACAACTCTTCCGTCTTGCATAAGTACACCTCAAAGTCCTAAGCTAGAAGCATCACAATACACTTGGAAATCCTTGCGCATATCTGGCAAAATCAGCACTGGGGCTGTAACCAAACGTTTCTTCAACTCCTGTAAACTTGCCTCACATTCATCTGTCCATTTGAACTTAGTGTCCTTCTTCAACAACTCTGTCATAGGTTTCGCAATCTTGGAGAAATTCTCAATGAATCTCCAATAGTATCCCGCAAATCCCAGAAAACTGCGGATCTCCCCTACTGAGGTGGGTGCTAGCCAATCAGTGACTGCCTGAACCTTGTTAGGGTCTACTACTGTACCCTCTCCTGATATAACATGTCCAAGAAATCCAACTTCTTTCAACCAAAACTCACATTTGCTGAACTTGGCATATGACTAATGTTCCTTGAGCTTCTCGAGAACTAAACGCAAATGCTCCTTGTGTTCCTCTTCATTCTTCGAGTATACCAAAATATCATCAATGAACACCACAACAAACTTATCTAGGAACTCCATGAACACCTTATTCATCATACTCATGAGATAGGTAGGGGCATTTGTCAATCCAAATGACATGACCGTGTACTCATATAGCCCGTACCTTGTGGTAAAAGTTGTCTTAGGTATATCCTGTTCTCGGATCTTCATCTGGTGGTATCCTGATCGCAGATCGATCTTGGAAAGTACTTTATCTCCTTGCAGCTGGTCAAACAAATCATTGATCATCAGTAATGGGTACTTGTTCTTGATCGTCACTTCATTTAATGCACGATAATCCACAACCATTCTCAAAGATCCATCCTTCTTCTCAACTAAGAGCATTGGGGATCCCCATGGTGACGAACTTCGTCGAATGTAACCTTTCTCCAATAACTCCTTAATCAGCTTCTCAATCTCCTCCAGATCATTTGCGGGCATCCGGTATGGTCTCTTTGATATTGGTCCGATGCATGGCAACAGCTCTATCAAAAACTCAATGTCTCGATCAGGCGGCATGCCTGGTAGTTCCTCTGGAAATACATCTAGATAATCCTTCACTACATGCACTTCCTCCTGAGCAACTCCTGAGAGGGAATTTACTTGGGTCCTCCTTGGCGCATGCCTGAATACATACTTAATCTTTTTTCCTCCAGAGTGGTAAGCATAATTGACTTACTGGCGCAATCGATGTTTCCCCCATACACCGATAACCAATCCATGCCTAGTATCACATCTAATCCTTGTGACTCCAGAATACTAGGTCTGAGGGGAAAACATGCCTACCTATGGTTAATGGCATCTGAAAACATCCTTGGCTTGCCATAAACTCTGCTCCCGGTGAGCTTAGTAACATAGGTGTCATAAGAACTTTGGTGGGCAACTTATACTTATCCACAAATCCCCTTGAAATGTATGAATGCGATGCACCAGTATCGAAAAGAACGATTGCAGTAAATGAATTAACCAAAAACTTACCTATAACTGCATCTGGCTGCTCTCTAACCTCCTCCACATTAACGTGGTTCACTTGTCCCCTTTTGAAAGGGTTGGGATTCTTCCCAGAGCTTCCATTGCCATTTCCATTCTTTGCTCCAGAACACTCGGTGGCGTAGTGTCCAGTCGTCCCGCACTTGAAATAAGTAATGTGACTTAGATCCTTCTTAGTGGGCGTTGCGGGGTTGGAATGGTTCTGGCTGCTGCTTCCTCCATTTCCATTCCCATTCTTGGGGCCACTATGGTTATGTGAACTTCCTCCATTGTGAGTATGGCCTCCATGGTTATGGGTGTAACCTCCAGAGTTAGGGGTAAAGCGAGGATTCTGCTGAGCTCCAGAATTGTACTTCCCCTGTCCATACTTCCGTTTGCGGCTCTCTATCTGCTGTTGTTTGTTTTCAATCATCAGGGCCCGGTCTACCAACTCCTGATAGTTAGTGAATGTTGCCACCATCAACTGCATACTCATCTCATCGTTCAGTCCTTCCACAAACTTATCCTACTTTGCGGCATATATGGCCACATCATCTGGAGCATAGCGGGCTAACTTGCTAAACTCATCCAAGTACTGCCCCACAGTACAGTTTCCCTGGCGTAAGTTGCGAAACTCACGCTTCTTCATATCCATTGCTCTTGTAGAGACATGGGCTATGCGGAATGCTTGCTGAAACTTATCCCAAGAGACATTGTCTATGGGAAAAGTGGCTGTGCAATTCTCCCACCATGAGGCCGCGGGTCCATCCAATTGATGTGCGGCAAAGTGCACCTTCTCCGCATCTATGCAACCTACGGTGGCCAACTCCCTTCCAATCCTACTTAGCCGGTCATCAGCAATAATCGGCTCGGTGCTACTGGAAAACACCGACGGATTCAACCTCAGAAAACGGGTTAGGTTGTCCACTGGAGGTGGTGGCGGTGGGTTGTTGTTGTTATTGTTGTTGCCTTGGTTCTCGACTAGTAACTGCATCAAGGCATTCTGCTATTGGATCAATTGAGTGAGCTCCGATGGGAAGGCAAATCCAGGGTCATGTCTCGGAGGCATCTGATGGGTTTAGAGGGGAGAGATTAGAATAGAGTGAGGTCTAGTGAGAAAAAATTACCCATATGCACATGAGACAAATACATTCATATCAAACCACTCAATTCAAACAAGGGCATAGAATCGATCTAGCCACCGTTATAATATACTCGGACAACTACTATATATATTGGGGGAAATACTACTAATAATATGGTGGTCATTTAGAAATTTTGATCGGTGGAAGACTCCATGATATCCGCTCCGCTCCAGCTTCGTCTTCGTAATCATCATCACTACTGTCGGGGTCGGAGTCGGTGCCATCGATGATGATGTAGTCCTCGGGATAGTCTTCATCTCCTCCTGGCGTGGGGTCTCCCATGAATACTCCTAGCTTCCTTGTCAAGTCGTCATTCTTTTCTACTAGTATTGTGATTTCCTCCTCATATCCATCACGTGTAGACTTGAGTTCCTCTTCAAGCTCCATGTTCCTGGTCATCACCTTCTTCAGATATATCATGCTTGCGCACATTTGGTTCTCCTGGCGATGAATGTGCTGGTTTAACTCCTGGATGAAAGCTGCAATGGACCTGTCCCTTCTAGTACTGATCATCTCCCATTGCTGATCTCGGCGCCCACATATCTGGTAGATGGTGTCCTCAAGATCCTTGTGATAAACTTCACCGATGCATCCCATGGTGATGTGAGATGCCATGCTCTTTCCTAGACTCCAGGTTGGTGCATCAAAGGAAAACTCTATGGGCTCAGTAACTGGCGTGAATGTCCTTCCTGGAACTTGAACTCGAATCATCCAACACTCCACTTCTGGTAAAGTGGCGGTGTAGGTCCCGGTGAAGCTTGGTATTCCGATGTTCAGGTACCTAGTGACTTCCTTCAAGTGTCGTCCAAAAGGTGTGTCTTCATCCGGTTGTGCAAACTTGTTCCTTGCCCGACAAAAAAAGACACATCCGTGACATTTTGGGCCGAAAGAAAAATTTTCTGTCATACATATGCCACTTCTATGACGATAATTGTGACAAAACCCGGTATCATCATAGATGTGGTGGGCTCCTACTTCTATGACAAAAAATCATGACAGAAAATGGGCTTTTCATCCTGGGCGGGCCAGAGACGCAGCTGCATGACATTCTTTGGGCCATCCATGAGGGAAAAAACCGTGGTAGAAGCGAGGGCGAGGAAAATTTCGGGGAGTTCCCGGTTACGGTGGGAGATCGGGGGCCGAGCGATGCGCGTTTCTCTCATACACGTACGCGCGTGTGTGCGAGGCGTTGGCTCTAACTGAACCCGAGCGAAGCGTTGGGCTCTAACTAAACCCGAGCGATTGCACTGCAGGCTACGCATTACTGAACCCAAGCGATCGATCGATGGCTGTTAACTGAACCCGATCGAGCGATTCCTTCACTACTCCTGCTAACTGAAGCCGATCGATTGGATGAACAGTGAGCATTGCAGGGGGTGGATGAACAGTGAGCGGTGGCGTTGCCTCTGGATGAACAGGACCCCGTGGTGTGGTGGAGGGCTGGATGAACAGTAGACGGTGGAGGGGTGGTTGAACATGACCCCGTGGTGTGGAGGGCTGGATGAACAGTAGATGGTGGAGGGGTGGTTGAACAGTAGCCGATGGAGTAGCGCGCGGTGGAGGCTGGATGAACAGGAGCCCGTGGAGGCTGGAGGAGGTCGACGGTGGAGATGAACAGTATCCCGTGGAGTCCCGTTTTGCGGTACGCCACACCCCTCCCGATGAACAGGACCCCCATTTCGACCGTAGCGCTCCAACACAAGCCCGTTTGTCCGTTTTGCGGTATGCCACACCCCTCCCGATCAACATGACCCCCATTTCGACCGTAGGAGGTCCGTTTCCTCTGTTTTGCGGTATGCTTGACCCCTCCCGATCAACAGGACCCCGTTCCGAACGTAGGAGGTCCGTTTCCTCTGTTGTGCGGTACGCCAGGCCTCATTTCCATCACCTATTCCGTCCAAGCCCTCCCGATGAACACGACCACGCATTCCATTCTGACCCAGCCGGTTGGCTCCCACGCGTTCCGTTGCCTCCCGATGAACACGACACATTATGTTGCATCCCCATGAACACGACGCATTCCGTTGCCTCCCCATGAACACGACGACGACGCTGTTTCTCTGTTCCGACCCAGCCATGTACACAAGCCCTGGCCGTAAGTATGCGCGAGTAGGCGTTCGAGACCCCACCCGTATGTACACATACGTGGCTATATTTTCTTTCTTGCATCCTGGCTGATGTACATACGTGTACATGCTACGTGCATTCCTCTACTACGACATGTACGCGCCTCTACTACGACACGTGCGCGCCTCTACATCCACCAGTATATATGTATGTACACGTTCGCGACCAGAATGACAACGCTACGTACGCTTCGACCAGGTGGGTCCCGACTGTCAGACACTTCCTTGCCTACGAAGATGTAGCTGGTGGGTCCCAGCAGTCAGGGGGGCGAATCGTTTTTTTGCCCGGACGCACTTCCTTGCCTGCAAAGATGTAGCTCGTGGGTCCTAGCAGTCAGGGGGCGAATCGTTTTTTTTGCCCGGACGCACTTCCTTGCCTGCGAAGATGTAGCTGGTGGGTCCCAGTAGTCAGGGGGAAACGTTTTTTTCATGAAATACGGTGGCCCGTCTGGTGGGTCCCTGTTGTCAGGTGGAGGAATGAATATTTTGCACGTAATAACGAGGCACTTCCTTGCTGCGGCCGTGGACCCAGTTGTCAGCCTCTCCATGTACAGTTCATGTTCGATGGAAGCCGTTCCTTGACCACGTTGACCACGCCTCGCTGAGAGCACCAGGGCGGTGGACGACGGCGAGGCCTAGGAAGGGGATGACGCGGAGCCGGGGAAGACGCGGCAATGGATGGCCACGCGTAGAGGAGTACGAGGGTTCACTGATTCGTTGCGGTGTGAGGCTGTCGTCATCGTAGAATAACAGGGGGTGTGGGTGAGTAGAGGGATGGCCTGGCTAGCAGTGGGAGTAGTAGGGGGCGGTGAGGCCTCCGCTGCATCGCAGCCGGCCACGGGAGGCAGGAGCACGAGGCATGACCAACGCTGGTTTGGGCGGCTGGAGCAAGAAGACCAGTGGTTGAAGAAGCACTACGGCCGTTGAATGGACATCGTACGGTCACTGGAGATAGAATCGTGCATATTGACTAAGTTGACAAAGCCCTTTGTCCCCATCAACTTAGTAGGCCCACAAGTCAGCCTGCCACTATACTGGGTCCTAGCGAACAGGCGGAGTATTCATTTTTTTGTGCATAATAAGGAGGCACTTCCTTGCGTGCGAAGATATAGCTGGTGGGTCCGAGCTATCAGCGGCGGTAACATTTTTTTCGCGAAATACAGAGGCCCTTTCGGTGGGTCCCTGATGTAAGGTGGAGGAATCATTATTTTGCGCGTAATAAGGATGCATTTCCTTGCGTGCGACCATGGACCCAGCTGTTGGCCTCTCCATGTAAAGTCCACTTCATATGCATGTCGGTCGTTGACCATGTTGACCAGGCCGCGCCGAGAGCACCAGGGCGGTGGACGACAGGGAGGCCTAGGAAGGGAACGACATGGAGGTAGGGAAGACTCGGCAGTTGTTTCCCACGCGGAGGGGAGTACGATTGTATGAGGGTTTACTGGTTTGTCTATCATCGTTGGAGAATAACAACAGGTGTAGGTGAGTAGAGGGATGGCTAGGCCAGCGATTGGAGTACGGTGGGGCGGTGAGGCCTGCGCCGCAGCAGAGCCGGCCGCGGGGAGGAGGGAGCAGGCAGTCCCGCCGGAAATTGTTTGAGCGGCTGGAGCAGGAAGAGCAGAGATTGAAGAAGCACGACGGCCGTTTGATGGCCATCCAACAGTCACTACTTGTGCGTCAACCTTTTTTTAGGAAAGCCTCAAATCTATGGAAAACAGCATACAACCCATCTGCCATTATTTCTAATAATTTACAGCCCGTTTGCTAATTATTAAGTTTTTTGGAGCCCATATTCTTTTTGTTAGCATTACAGCCCATATTGTGGCCACGGTTAAAAAATTATACGAAATTTTGCATATTTCGGTGCGGGCCGAACTGTTTTTAATCCCGAAATTTTGGCTCACATTCAAACTGATTTGAAAAATAAATGTATATCAATATAAAATCCAACAAATTCTCCACGCATAAAAATTAATGTAATTTAAAATCTCGAAATGAAAAAAAAGATATTTGAAACTAATTGCCGGTTTGATGTGTTTTAAAAATGTACAACCCATTTCTCATTACTGATGGGCCATTTTCTCGGCCAGCCGAATGAAAGCTCTCCTCGTCTTGAAAGATTTGCAGCCCAATAGGCCTGACAAAGCGACTTACTTGGCAAATCACAAAAAAACTGGGCTGTGGCCGTGGACCCAACTGTCAGCCTCTCCATGTACAGTACTCTTCCGATGGAATGTCGTTGACCATGTTGACCACGCCGCGCCAAGAGCACCAAGGGGATGGACGACGGCGAGGCCTAGGAAGGGGACGACGCGGAGCCGGGGAAGACGCGGTAGTGGATGCCCACGCGGAGAGGAGTACGAGGGTTCACTGGTTCGGCTGTGGTGTGAGGCTGCCATCGCCGCAAGGCCTGGCTAGAGGTGGGAGTAGTAGGGGGCGATGAGGCCTCAGTGGCAGCACAGCTGGCCACTGGAGGCAGGAGCAGGCGGTCTCCCCGGCGCTGGTTTGGGCGGCTGGTGCAAAAAGAGCAGCGATTGAAGAAGCAGCAGGACCGTTCGATTCAAATCCAACAGTTACTGCTGCTAGAATCTTTTGTTGACTAAGTTGACAAGCCCTACGTACGCGTCAACTTAGTAGGCCCACAGGTCAGCCTCCCAACCGGTGCGCCCCAGATGTCAGTGGGAGGAATCATTTTTTTCGTGTAATAAGGAGGCAGTTGATTGCGTGCGGCCAGGCCAGCGGAGGGAGTAGGGTGGGCCGGGGAAGCCTGCGCGGCATCACAGCGGGCCACAAGAGGAGGGAGGAGGAAGTCCCACTGGCGCTAGTTTAGGCGGCTGGAGCAGGAAGACCAGAGATTGAAGAAGAACGCCGGTCGTTGGATGGACATCCAACAGTCACTGCTGCTAGAATCGTGTGTTCACTGACAAAGCCTTGCGTAAACAAGTCAGCTTCGAAATCTGTGGCGTGTACAACCCATTTGCTATTATTTTTATTATTTTTACTCATTTTCTAATTCATATGCAATTTATTGCAGTCCGTTTTCCATTTTTAGAATTGTTGGCCATTTTCTGGTCAGTACGAGGGTCAAAAAATTAATTAAATACGTGGGAAATTTTGAAAATTCGCAAATTTTGCTGGGGAACGAAATATTCTTAATCCCAAAATTAATAGCCATACTAAAACAAATTTAAAAATAAATTAGTACTATGTCATGTTAACTCCAATGAAATACGTATAAGATATTAGTGAAAAATAAAAACAAAAAAAGAAACTTATATCCCATTTGCTATAATTTTTTTGGAATTTTCAACCCCTTTTGATTTTACTTTTAACAGACATTGACCATACTCTTAAGCCAGGCCGGAATGCATCCCTCCTCGTCTTGAAAGATTTGCAGCCCAATAATTTGGAGAAAACAAATAGGCCTAGCTTGGGTATTCTTCAAAAAGAAATACTGGGCTACCTATTTTCCCAAAGAACTGGTGCATGAGCATTTAGCTTTATTTATTCATTTATTTACTTATTTATGTTTAGGGGACCATGAGCATGTACCTGGGCCGGATTCATGTGAGAGCCTCCCTTCCAGTTAATTATGGGCTTCTCTATTGGGCCTTCATCAGTGGGCTGCATGTTATCAACAAGCGGAAAATGTGTTCCGTACGAAAAATAGTATGCGCTACGTAAGGTACGGGGCACTAAAGGATCGAACCGTGCAACGACTTCCAAAACATTGTGTTTGTCATTCTAACAACACATTTATTCAACCAACAGACGAAATATACTACTGATTGTACATTGAAAACAGCAGCAGCAGCAACCAGGGCTGGGGGTGTAACAGAAGCAGTAAGCAGACCAGAAGAGTGAAGACGCAGCTCTCTCTTCCAAACCAAACATCAGCCATCATTACGAAAGGGCTACCAAAAAAGAACAAGTGTATGCATCAAACTAAATAGAGATCCTACTACACCAAGTGTACGCATCTAACTAACTGGCTCAGTTAGACGTTACTATTTATTAAGCTGTGGAGATTGGCTCACGGCTTGAACCAGATGGATGCCTGATGGGGGAAACTCCAGCCAGCAGGTCGAAGTATGATACTTGCGACCCTCTCTCCTACTTTGGGCTGCAGAGCATGGCGGCACATATCAGGGTATGGTGCATGCAGAGACGCATGGTACGCTGTGTACACACGGTTTTGCCTAATGAACGAAACCGCGCTGCCATCATGATCCTTGCCGTCGGTTATCTCCTGGTTAGTCGGATAATTCAGTTCGACAAACAGAGAGCGTGTACCAAGGCTACTTACCAGCCTCCAGTCAAAAATTCCTGAAGGCCCAGAGAAGCTGGGATCCTTCTTAAATACCTTGCAGTGACTGTGATTATATTTCACGAAACAACACGTCCGGTACGTGCGAACAATCATCAATCTTTCACCGTCGTCTGGTCGAGCCAAGAACCACCTACAACTGCCATGCCGCTTTTCTTTGAAAGGTTCTGGGATTAGGAAGGGTAGGGACACCATGCGGCCTACAACATCATATCAAGTTGGAGTCAAATAAAAAAGGGCTCTTGATTTAGTCAATATTAAGAACAACATGTTATGAGCATGAATATTTTTTCAGCAAATGTTGACAGTAATATAAGCAAGCCATCATGATATCATAGGAAAGTAACATACTGCTGTAATAGCCGTTTGTAGCGATGACTGGAGTAGGCCAGCAATACCACCAGCCATAGAAGGAGTCGACAGGCGTAAATGAAGCCCTTGTGTTCAATGGCATCAAAGAACCATGGAGGATGTATGATCTTGCGATGGACGTGCAGATTTATCCACTTACCGCAGTGACCTGTCAGATAGGCGAGACCGTGGTTGAAGAACGCAATTAGCCTGAAGTCTTTATAATTCGCAGATCTTGTGGGCACTTGGAAGATTACAACCTTGAGCAAATCAAACTTGGTATCATGTTGGCTACTATAAGATTCCGAGTATTCTAGGTCGTGGTGCCAAAGCAGTGCAGTGTTAATCAAAGGAAGGGGGATCAATCGCCGGGTGTAGACCTCCACGAGCATCCAGCTGCCGCGACCGTCGACGAGCACCATCCAAGATGTGTTCACGCCGACCAAGTACATACCGTTAATGTAGTTGAGGCTGACGGGGATCGGATCGCAGTCAAGGGGGTTGATGCTCGCCACCCTACAATCGTTATGCTACGTGACACGCCGTTTCTGAAGAGCAGGCGGCATCAGCAAGCAAGGAATTGGCTTAAAAAGCTCCGGCCTGAGGGCTTTGAGTAAATGGTACAGCCCCGATGAGCACGCGGCGAGCGGCATGGTACTTTGATTGTCCACACGCGAAACAATGAGCTTGATTACCTCTGTGGGGAGCGAATTCCAGCCACTCTTTCGGCGGACACTGCTCGATTCTGCCATTGTTCGTTCTTGGGTTTCGGACGAGGGGGGAGGCGCCTTAGCGGGGATGGAAGACTGGACGAGATTATGTGCGGACAAAGATGGAGAAGCGAATATGTGCTACGGGAAGTGGACAGGTGATGATGACTACAGCAGCCGCTTGACTTACGAGACACATACCAGTAGCGTAGGGTCATGTCGATGCTAGACTACTTGCTTTAGTGATCACAGTACTGGTACTCCCTACAGTGCTATGCCCTAACTTGCTTGAGTAGAGTAGTAGAGTAGGACTCTGCTCGACTACTAGCACCAGAGGAGTAGTATATTCTAATCTAAAATAGTTACAAACTTCAATGCCCGAGCATGGAACGACTAAGAACCATGCTCAAAGACTGTGTCTACGTGGTGTTTGGACATGGGTGACAACCTCAACGCCAACAGTGCTGCTCTCGTTGCACCGTATGTGTTTCTGTCCTTCCTGTTCAAAATCATGGTAGAATTCATGATTTATTTTGTGCTTATTCATATTAAATCTCGTAGTAACTTGCTCATATATTCAACTGGCGCAACGTCCCCTACAGCCACTCCCGTTTCATGGACGGCCTGGTCGATGCCTCCAAGGAGACCTTCGTCCACTGCTATGAGTGCCCGATGCCGTTTTGTGGCTCGCCGACAGACATGGTGCATCACCTCACGGATGCGTGCAGCAGTCACTGTTGGCCCTTGGCGGAGAACATCAAGTAAGAGACGTGCGTTCACCATGCCGGAGTCGTTGGAGGATTGACGTGAGAGGGAGGGGGAGGAGATAGCGATGAACGTGAACGTGAGGGGGTGGAGATAGCGATGTCGTGGGAGGCGCAGTATTTATAGCGAGTACGTAAGATATGGACTGAGCTGCACTGACTTAACTGCAGGTCTAGTTGTGTCATTGACATGTGGGCAAGACCCCTATTGGGCCCATACATTAGTGACCCAGTGCACCTGCAGTTAAGTAACAGCTACGTGGGCATATTTTTTGGAGTAAATTACGGGGAAGTGAAGGGGTGGAAATATTGCTGGTCACAACGGATTGGACGAGCGTGGGGGGAGGAGAGTCATGCATGCATATTGTTTCACACGGGGTGGAGTGGTGGGACCGCCGGAGGGAGAAGGAGAGTTTGGCAGGCATATTGTTTCCACACATGGAGAGGAAAAGATTTGGAGATGAACGGGCATCCTGCAGGTATGGGGAACGGTGCATAATAAGTCATCTTGCATGCCGGGCTAGGTATAGTCTCAAGTCATTAAAAACATACACGCCCCACACATGTTCATATTTCAAGGTGCACTAAATTATTGCATGCGATGATTAAGGCTGGCCATAATGGTGGTATCTTAGCTGGTATCATGCACACGGGAATAGCAAACATGCTGATGTGGCAAAGAATTAAAGAAGAGAGGGGGGTTAGAGTAACTAGTGTTCATGCATGCATTGGTAAACACATTTTTTTGTGAAGAACGGCATCACTAGTTGATTACTTTGGTAGACTTCAAAAACTATTCCACCGCCTCTACTATCTTGCTAAGAGTAGGTGAAAATTTTGAATCGAGCCCTTTAAACTACAAGGGAGGTAGTGGTACTCTAATAGCTAACCTTGTTGTGATGACAAGATAGGACATGGCACGCACCTGGACGGAGGAACTAGTCTGCATTGTACATTTAAGTTTTGTCTGAAGTCAATGTACCTCTACTTTCATGAGACTTATAGAAAAAAGTGTCAGCATTCACAATTGTCAAAGATTAGCCGTTCGGCCAAGAAGGTGGCACACTTAATCACTAAGTATAGCTTTGAAAATAGATTAGATGGTATTCTTGTAAATAACGTACCGCCCTGTGTGGTGAATATTGTATCGAATGAGTGTACTGGTGTGGCTGGTTAATTAATATAAGGTGGTGTTCAAAAAAAGTATAAATTTGGTCAAACACTTTGCAAACGGTTGACGGGAGTAAAAAGGATCAGAGGGAGTATCATGCATGCGGAGTAGGCAAAAAAAATTGCTTGTAAAAAAAGGCAAAAAAATTGCTCATTTATAGCCGGTCGAAGTCTGAAAGGGCGCGACCGCGCGAGGGAGGCAAAGGTCGTGGGAGGCGCGACATTTGACGGAATTAAGTGAAGTTACATCCATGCGCCGGCATGGCGTGCGAACAGGCAGAAGCTATACTGTCAGGCCTACGATATGGGTCTAGTAGACATGACATCTAGTGGGTCCCGCATAGTTCTCGAGAACTCTTTGGGGGCTTGTAGCCGTTTATCCACCGGGCAAGCGAGCAACCCCACGCCGTTCGCACGCCCTACTCGTCCCCGTCTTCTACCTTAAAACAGTTCGCTCCTATTCGTCCCGTCCTTTCACATTAGTTCGCTCCCAGTTTTTTTTGTGGGGTACAACAGTTCAACTTCTCCTAACCCTCCTCCAAAATCCATGGCCTCCCAAATCTCCATGGTCGCTGCTGAGTACCAGGTTAGAGCCATCACCAGCGATCAGTTCATCGTCATCTACACACGTGGATCCGAGACGGTGAAATCATGGCTTGCTCACTTCCTACGCATGTTCAACAGTTCAACGGATGAGTGGGTCGCTGGGCTAGATGTTGAGTACACCACCGTCCTGGGATGAGAGAAGGATCTAAAGGATGAAGAGAGGAAGAAGCCCGCCGTGATCTAGGTTTGCGTACATAACGTTTGCTTGGTCTACCACATATGCCATGCCAACATTGAGTGCCAGGATTTTATGAACTTCCTCAAGGACAAAAGAGTGAAATTCGTTACTGTAGGCTTTAAGAATGATAGGGATGTCCTGCGTCGGATAGGTTTCGTTGTAGGCCAGCCCTTCGATCTCCAGAATGCAAGCCTGGTGTCCTCCCCTCAACCTTCAATCCTGACCCTGGCAGCAGCCATGATTGATCCTTCATACGCTAAACTGAAGAAACCTCATCACGAGTTTCATCATGCATGGGAGTCGAAGACATTAGATGAAGATCACATCTTGTACGCAGCAATGGATGCATACCTTTGTTTAAATATCTACAAGGGATGGATGAAGAAGCAAAGCCCAGTGTCCTTTTCAAGCAAAGAAGCGTCAGCGAAGAGGAAGAGGAAGAGGGACGAGGACGAAGTCGAGGACGTGGACTCGGACTCCGAGTAGGTGGCAGTGCCATCGCTCATGCTGGTTCTACTGCAGTGTCAAGCGGACTAGTTGCTTAGTTTATTTTCAAGGGTGTGTTGTGCTGAGGCCCCAGCAGAACTATGTTTATGTTCTGTCTCATTATTTGAACTCTTTAGTACATACAGTAGTACTAGTACTATGTCTTACTACTGTTCTTCTTGCATTTGGTACTACTGCTTATATCTTCGTGTTCCTACTGTACTTAATACGTTCGTACTAGTAGTATAATTGGGGTCAGTCGATTTGTGAAAGAAGTTCGACGGAGCGAAGGAAGAAGACGGTAGAAGAGGTGGAAGAAGCCCTTCTAGCCATCCATGTTGCATCAAATGGCTCACATGAGTCGACTGACCCAAATTGCTCCTTTAGATTGTAGGATCCACATGGCATTCAAGGTCTCGAAGGTAGATTCCGCGTCCGCACCCGGTTTGCAGGCTCGACGCGTGCGCGACCGGCTTCCGCCGCGACAGCCACCATGCGCACCTCCTCCGCGCGGGCGGAGACGACAATGACAATGTAGTTCGTCCTCGCCGGCGTGCTGGACCACACGCTCGTCCTCCTCTTCGTACGCTGCATGCATAGACGCGGCTCCACCTGCTGCTTGCGTGCTTGGCAGCATGGCGGCATCCCGAGGAGGGACTGCAGACGACGTGAGAGGGCGAGACTTCGGCTTCATGGCACAGGGATGGCGGTGACACGGCGGTGATGGGCGAGAAATTGTTGGCCGGAGCAGGAGGGCGCCGGCATGCGCAACGGCGGCGGCATATTGATGAGTGCGCGTGTGGGAGCTTACTTTAGTTATATATATATAAGGTTGGTCAAACTTAAAAGAAAACCGTACTAGTACACGTAAACATTAGACTTAGGCAGCGCTTTTATTAGTTAGTACCACAACCACGATACGGAATCCTGTGCAAGCGCGTGAACCGCGGCCGCGCGATCGATCGAACGGTGCGTCACCGTGTCGCCCTCGAAGGACATCCAGCGAACCTTTTTGTGTGTGTGAAAAAAATCCTCGAATATTACTCAATTTTTTTTCCTGTGAAAGTTCTTGACGCTGCAATATTTCCATATATTTGAATTTAGCTCCAGTTCATGTTTATTTGGATTCAGACGTTTTAGTTGCGCCCTAGTTTTTTTTAATACTGATTTTTTGTGTGTGAGTGAGAGAGAACGTGTGTATGTGTCCATATGTGTGTTTTGGCGGAAGGGCAATGTGGAGACGGTGTGCGTGTGATACAGACATAGAAGGTGTGAATGTGCAAATGATCATGCATGAGTGAGACATAGACTGATGCTGATACGTTGTGTATACATGAGAGAACGGTCTTCTAGTGTGTGTGAGAGAGAGAGAGAGGGAGAGAGAGAGACAGAGAGAGGAGCATCCATAACACAACAACCATCTCTCTCGATTCATTCGTCCCTCGCACGGTCGCATGCAACACATGAATCAATGCGCACATTTTGACACCCTCACCCAACCCCTGCCCACCTCAAGGCCCGCACAATCTCTTCGTGAATACCCATTTCTCTCCTTAGGTTTGTTTTCTCTCAATATCTCACACACACACACAGACACATGCAGCACAACACACACACACACACACACACTCCCCCAAGCACACAATTCATCCCCATCCAAGGTTATACGGCGACCACTCTCGCTTGTGCTTCTTTGCACCCCAACATGCACAACACCTCAATCTTCAAAGAGGGCATCGAGCAGATCGAAGACGGCGACCACACCGCGCTAGAGAATGTGGGGTCATTTGGAAGCAGGGTGATGTGATGACGGATGACTAACTCCTCCCCCACCCTCTCTCTCTCTTGCACAAAATTACCAATCCCTCTCTCCCCCGCACAAAATTGTCAATCCCTCAACCCACGAGATCCTTCCCCTCTTGTCCATGTTTTTCCATCTCTCACATCAAACATGTTGTCTCTTCTCCTTCCACGTATACAGAATCCAGATGCACACGCATCTCATGTATATTACATGTCTCCATCTTTCTCACAGACCTAACTTCTTCCTCTCTCTTTCTCTCTCTATCTCTCTCTCTCGTTAGGTTTGTCTCCTACTCTCTCGTCCACATACATACAATCTTTCCCGCCCTATCTGCTCCATCTTCAAAAGCTCTCTCTGCACTTTTCATTCACACATTGGGATATGTCAAAATATTGCTTCTATAATGGCTGATGTAGAGTTATGGTTGTTTTTGTTGCATCCTACAAAGTAATAGCTATGAAATGCATTTAGATTCTCATTTGACTGGGATTATGTGAGTTTGAGCATGTTGTGAAGTACTATAGACCTTGTATACATCTTGGGATTCGACAATGATTGTAACTATTGAATTGTATAGACCATTACATTCGAAGTCAATAGCCTAATATATTTATTTCACAATTTCAACAAATGATTAGTTCACTACAAACTAAGAAAACAAATGTGTACTCCCTCCGTTTTTATTTAAGTCCGCGTATTAGCATTGGTTAAAGTCAAGTTTTGTAAACTCTCAGAAAGCTTATAAAAATATTAACATATACAATAACAAATAATACCATTAGATTCATTATTGAATGTACTTTCACATCATACATATTTGTTATGGTAAATGTTTATATTTTTCTATAAACTTGGTCAAACTTTAGGAAGTTTGACTTCGGTCAAACCTAATATGCAGAGTTTACTACTACTAATCCCTAGTTGCTTAGCCGAATCACTCAACACGCCACGCGGGGAGTCCAGTGTCACAAAATTTTGAGGTCGGCGGGAAAATCTCCCGCAACCCTGATTCAAGCAGTGGGAAGTTACCATCATAGCCTTCGGAACAGGCCTACGGATGACGCTTGGTAGGGGGCTGTTTTCGTAACTTCAGGTTCACCCTACCCAGCCAACCCCACCCGGCACCCAGAGTAGTACACCTGAATACTCCCCATTTTCTATCCCTACCGCAAAATAGACTTCTCCACGGCACCACAGCCTTCGTGCTCCTCCCCTTTACATTGGCGCACTCGTCCACCGCAGCACATCTCCCTCATCGATGACCTCGTACGCCGCACTGGAGCCGGTCCACCGTCGTCATCGTACACGGAGCCTCTTCCCCGGCATCGTCTTCCACGGTCTCGGATTTGCTTCCCGGAAGCCGGCGCCAAGCGCAGAAGTACCACCGTAGTGGACAATGAACTGACTCCCGTTGTCGACCATGACTCACAGAGGCCGCCGTGACCATCGTTCTCCTCCTCGATTGGTAATGTGTGTATTGAATCACTTAGCAGTACATGTGCAGTTCCAATTTTGTTCATACCTACCCTTCAAATTTCCAGGGTGCTATTGTTCCCGTAAAAGTAATTGGTTATAGCCTCCATTGTCCAACATAATATCAGCTTGTAATCATGTGTCGCTCCTGTATCGTGCTGTGCTTGGGTAGGTTTTTCATCGGCAACCACTAGTGTGGCAAATGATGGAAAGGTTTTTAGAACTAGCAAGATGCCCATGCGTTGCATGCATCAAGATGCATTTGTATGAGTAGTTTATCTTGTGGGAGAAAAGGATGAACGAGGGAAGGCCTTATGTGCAAATCTGGAGAGGGGTATGGGTATCTTTTTGCAAAATTCCCCTTTGTTTCCTTCCTATCTGTCAGATATAAATCAGACGGCCTATACTGCAAGAAAAAAAGTATAGAGAAAAAAGTAGACAGTAAAGGAAGTAGAGATAAATATTAAATATTAAATATTAAATAAATATAACAGTAGAGAAGAGAGTAGAGATAGCATGTTGAGATTTTTAAAGCGTTGTGCGTTGCGATTCTGTTGGAGATGCTCTAACATGGCAGACGAGTGCTTTAATGTTGCCCACAAGATGCGCGAGTATTACTAGCAGTATATTTTTCTTGCCATGTTGAGATTTTAAAACCACGAGTGCGAACATGCAGAGGAGCAATGAATACCAAACAAGGGATATTCAGGACATCTTCAAGGAGCGTGGCAAGTTAAAGAGGAGCTGCACCGAACCTGTAAAACGAGCTTTGGTAAGTAACACCCTTTCAATTACTTTCCTGTAGCCTCATGTTCTTCGATGTGTATATGTTGTAGTTTATGTTTCTCTTAAGCGTGGTGTTCTTCGATGTGTAATAAGAAGAGTCTTTAATCGTCCTAATGCTTTCATTTTTAGCTTGATATAGGAAGTGGGTGTTCTCACCTTGTAGTCTGTTTTTATTTTATTTTTCCTTTTGAATTCACTTGTCCGAGTTCTGTTTATCTGGCTTCTACTAAATGGATCTAGGTTGCTCTGAGTATTGATCTAAAAAAGAAGTAACTTCATGTCAGGATGTAGTTCCTGCGAGGAGGGAAGTATGGTCAACCTCGAGATCATGTTTCCAAAATGAGGATGGATTACACACAAGGTGCTAGTTCCCTAATGATGCTGGATTAGACACGAGGTGAAAATTCCCAGATGATGTGGGATTACACACAAGCCAGGTGGACTCGTCAGCTATTCGTGTCCTCTTGGCATTAGTAAAGGCTGAGAGAAAGCGTACAGCAGCCCTTGAGAATGTAGCTGAGTTCCTAAAGAAGCGAAAAGAGCAATCAGATGCTCTATTCACCCAAGCCAAAGAAGAGATGGAAGAAGCCAGAAATAAGCTAGCAGAGGCAGGGCAGGCTAGGTGTCTCCTTCTATCTAAAACTGTTGTCAATACAAAATTTCCTTCATAATATCTAGGTTCAAATGTTTATCCAGTCAGCATGCCTGTTGTGATGTCCGTGAATTTACTGATGTGGCACAAAATGTTTTTTTTGGGTCATGTAATAACAACAATTACTTTCCAAACAATAACAGATGAAGCATTGGACATGTTATAGTTCACGCGCAAGCCCGACATTCCAAGTTCAACTTCCACATCAAACTCATGTTCACAGATATCTGCACATTCATACATAATGTCCACAACCATGATTCACTTCAAAGCCAAAAATATGTGAGGAGAGTTATAAATAAAGAAAATCCTCAACTAGTTCCTGCTACCAGTGCAAGCACAACAAGTCAATACCATGCGTAAAATAATTATATTTTAGTCATTTTTGTGTTCTAAAATGCCTGCCAGCTCGCGGAAGGACGTGTTGCCGGCACACGCGCGGATTCAATGAAGGCATGCGGGGCAGTCTTAAGCCGGTTGCACGCGGCGAGGAGGCGTGCTCAGCCGGGCCTGCAGCGAGTGCGGCCCTCTTGGCCGGCGCACCGGTTCAATGCCTGCGCTATGAGAGGTCATGTCCGTGTCAGAGGAATCACTCCCTCCAGTCCTTTTTGTTTGGGTATAACAAAATCTCATTTCCCATTCACATTTTACAAGTAAAATTCGTGGACAAACTTTGAACCAAAGTACGATGGGGACTAGTAAACCAGAATGGAGGTAGTAGTTTTTTTAATCAAAGAAGGGTTTCCCCTTCTGACTTTCATTACTCAAAACCAGCATCTAAATCTAAACCATAGTATTTGCCCTAGAACTACCAGGTTCAACATCTCGCAACATAAACCCATAGAACCTCCATCGCAAAAAATACCATACAACCATACGCCAAGGAGGTACGTAGTACTATGAATTCCATTTTCGCTCCATACCAATCGTTCTAAAAACTACTTACTACTTATAACGCGCCATTGAAAATCACAACTCTTAACCCCGCTAAAAATGATATTTTAAACGTGGCTACTCGATTTGTGGCAACTGGTGAGCCACCGCGCTCCAAGTCGTTCACCTGTGGTCCCGACCATCAACTCCTACGGATCAAATTATCACGCGAGCTGACTATTCCTACAAAGGTGCTCCACCACATACCCGGTACCCGCGAATGCAGCAATCGTGCACCTAGGGTTTTAGGGTTTATTTGTTAACGGCGCCTTTACGTAACACTCATGTGTGCGAGACAGCGAGAGGCCGACTGTGTGCGTGCGCCTCTTCTCTTTGTATATGTACTCCACCGTTTTCTGTTGTGCAAAAAATTATAATAACTACTAGCAATGTGCCAATGCGTTGCCACACGATCAAAGGAAATTAATACATATTCACAGATTTGATAGAAAAAAGTCTAGTTTTGAAATACGTATATCACTAAAAATATGTTATGTTTCACTCAAAATATATTCCTTTGGCGGTTTTGATGAGACAAGGGAGGAATGTTGTTGGTTTCAAGATTCGAGAAGCAGTATATGTCTAATTTACACTCTTACTAGAAAGATGCCCGTGCGTTGCACGGAACATCAAGATCTTGTGGGAGAAAAGGATGAACGAGGGAAGACCTTATCTGCAAATGTGGTGAAGAGTGCGGGTAAATTGCCATATTTTCCTTCCTATCAGTCAGATATAAATCGGACGACCTACATTGCAGGATGGCAAGCCCACCATCATCACCAACTCTATTTTTTGTCCCTACTCTTATAAAAAGCATTATCACTGATGATCGTGTGCCTGCCATCCTGCAATATAGGTCGTCTGATCTATATCTGACGGATAGGAAGGAAACTATGGCAATTTTGCAAAAAGATACCCACACCCCTCTCCACATTTGCAAATAAGGCCTTCCCTCGTTCATCCTTTTCCCCCACAAGATAAACTACTCATACAAATGCATCTTGATGTTCCGTGCAACGCATGGGCATCTTGCTAGTTGTTGCAAAAAGCCCATGTGTGTGTGAGAGAGAGGGAGAGTGGAGGAGGACGGAGTGCATGTGTGACAAAGACACAAGGAGTGTGTGTGCGATAGGTATCAGCTTAAAATGAGGCGATAGTGTGTGTGTGCATGATCGAGAGGGTGTGTCTCAAGAAGGGAAGAAAAATCTACATAGATACAAGGAGCGGAAGAGAGACATGTATGCGATGGTGGAAGCACGAGTGTGTGGGTGTATAAACCTATCTAGAGGCTAGCTAGTCGATAAATGTTTGTGAAAGAAATACGAGTCGGGGTGCGAAAGCGAGAGTTTTGTGTGTGAGAGAGAGAGACGGTAGTCAGGAAGGGGAGTGGAAGCAGGAATTGTGTGTGTGTCTGTGAGAGAGAGAGAGAGGAGACGGTAGTGGGTTGTCTTATCGGTAAACAAATGAATAATGTCAGTATGGGATGGAGACGAAAAGGAGAACGCAAGAAATGTTGTGTCTACAGGAGAGAGAGAGAGAGAGTAATTTTAGTGGTATGAGTCATATGTAGAGACATATAGGGTGTGTGAGAGAATCCCATAGATAGAAAGACAAAGTGAAAGACGAGTGGAGACTGTGTGTGGCAGTGAAAAAGAAAGCTTAGGTACCGAGTGATACCAGAGAACAGTAGAGACGTGAGAGATAATGAAAACTGTGTAATGTATAATGATAGGGAGAGTGTGACACTTCTCAAGGGAGAAGTCGAGAGACCATGTTTGCGAGGATAGGAGAAACATGAAGTGAGCATGCGGGTGAGCTGGAGAAAAGAGAGTGATAGCTACCTGAAGGAGCATGCATGCGAGAGAGATGGGTGTGAAAGGAGTGAACAAAAAAGGGATTCAAATATTTGAATTCGAGATGATGATACATGTAATCCATACTCGAACCAAAATTGATCTATCAAACATGCATACTCATATGAATTCACGCACATCTATGTTATTTAATATGTAGATATTACTGATCCATACATTTTAGTAGAACATAATTTGGTTAAAAAATTTCGAATTCAACCTTAAGATTTCGAGATCGTTGTATTTGTAAATCATATTATACATATAAAGGAGCAGCATTCTTGGTTGTGCTTTTGAAAGTATATATAAAAAAATGATGTATATAGAATGTAATTCCAATTGAAAATGTATCCTGCCCGAAAAAATAGAATACAAACGGGATTCGAATTGAGTTGGCACAGTAAACGTGCACTCTACAAAATTTGAACGAAGCGGGGAAAGTCGCAGTAACCGCCTGAAACCAAAATCTGCGAGATGGAAATCACTACTGCCTATCCCTGCCACGCAAAGCCTATCTGCTGGATTTCTATAGGTTTCGATAGGGGTAGGTTTGTAATTTCACTTAAACGTGACGTAACCACCTCTCACCCGGATTCATACACGGTGGGTGCCAAAACACAGTGTGTCCTCGGCCGAAATCGACTCCCTCCCCGATTCATATTCATACACGGTGGGCGCCAAAAACAAACTCTCGTCGGCAAATATTCGGTGTATGCGAGATTACCGTCCTATCCCCAACCGACTAATGTTGCTGTGATGTAGTAGAAATTTGAAATGGGGGCTAAGTTTGTAAATTTCCTCGCATTTGAGACAAGCGCGCCCTGAATACATGGTTCCCCCTTCCTCACTACCTCCCTTTTCCCCATTCGTACTACGTGGGCGCCAAAACAGTCTCTCCACCCCACCCTCCTCCGTCCGCCGCCGTCCGCCAACCCATCCACCGTCGTCCTCCTCCACCATGTCGGAGTTGATACCCCGACGCCGCCGTCCATTACAAGAGATCGACCTCTCTCATCCATGGCTTCGGACCGGGATCCTTGCATCCCGTCCTCTCGCTTCATCCCTGCCGTCGTCCACCTTGCCGGCACCACTCCTACGACCATCTCGTCCACCGTGCCCCGCCGCCATCGTCTACCCTCCTAGATCTGCTTCCACGCTGCCGACAGCCATCGCTATTGCAGCACCGTCAAATTCTCAGTAGATGCTTACATGGCGCCGCACCAGAGGCGGTACTCTTTCGTATCTGCTCAACTTATTTATCGCAGCAAGAAAATAGATCGCCAATGCTTTACTCTGATTTCTTGTCTTGGTTGCGAAGTTGCCTTTGTCCGGTTTGCACCTTCAGATCCGCCATGGCATGCTCAACACTATACTCCCAATGCTTATGGTTTTCCCCTTTTATATTCCACACTAGTTAAATCATAGCAGACTAAATTTCAAAATTGGGTCAGTCGATTTTTCAGAGCTCGCCGGAGTTTGCCGGTGCGATCGAAGGGGCTCGGTGGTTGTGGGGCCTCGCCGAACAAAGAAAACTCGACGCGGGTCGGGGTTTGGGCGGGGGTGGGGTGTGGGGGTGGCGGAGGAACACAGGCGATGGGGGCCGGTGGTTCGGCCGGCAGCCCGTGCGGTGTTCTGTATGGGAAGAATAAGAGACGAGGAAGAAGAAGGGTTAGGAGACATAGGATCTTCATCCAACCGCCTGAAATGGTCGAGAGACAGCTAGGAGTTGCATTCTTAATGCGCTCTGGTTCATCATGTGTGGGCACTGCGCAACCAACATTTTATTATCCAAAATATGCTTGCTCTTCTTTACCATGTTCCTCTTTCATTCTTCTTTAATATGCACTCTCTCCATTCCTAAATACAAGTCTTTGTATAGATTCCACCATGGACTACATATGGAGCAAAATGAGTGAATCTACACTCTAAAATGTATCTGGATACATCTGTATGTGATCCATAGTGGAAATCTCTACCAAGACTTATATTTTGGAACAGAGGGAGTATGATAGTAGTACAGTAAGTTCCTTTTACTGAAGATGAGCAGGGACATTTGCAGTGTGGAGGTCTATACGGTCGGTTGTGATGGACACTTTGAGCCTCTTTGATTCGTAGGATCTTGTAAACATAGGAATAGGATTTGCAGTGGCCTGCCCACTTGAATCCTATAAGAATAGCAAGGAAATGCGGGGAGCTGTGTCGCCTTTGAGAGTTACACTGATATTAACAGTACCGCACCTTCACTTGAAGAGAGCTGGTATCCGAAGCCTTTCTAGCCGTACTGGCAATACTAGCACATATATTCCAGCAAGTTCCACTTTGCTGATTTTACTCTGATGCTTAAGGTTTTACCGTTATATCTACACTATGATCTGTGTAGCTGCTTTGTGTCGCACTAGCAGGAGTCCACTCTTGAAGCTAAACACTGCAATGACTTACAAAATTGGCACCAAGGCATTGAGTGGCATTCTGGATGCAATGAAACTCATACGCTCCCCACATGTTGATTCTTGTTCAGAATATGATCCTAATGACTATTCTAACCTCGAGGAGTCAAAAGGCAGATGGCCCGTCCTGTTCACCCATCAAGGTGCCTGTTCTAATTTGGCAATTTTTTATTGATTGCAGCTATCTTGCATATGTTGTCTTGCATTTCTTCTACTTTGTTGCACCGCCATCTGCTTAGTTTACTCATCATATATGTCGAGATGCCATGCCCATCCATTATCAATACATATTCCATCTGTCATCATACCATGTTTTTTCACTCAAATGTTGTTATTGTGCATCAGACATCAAAAAGGAAGAGGGTGATTGCTGAACCTGAAGGAGCACCAGCAAAGTCCTTGAAAATTTTGGTGGTGTCAGAGAAATCAGACAACACCCCACTTATATTGGTTGTACAACCAGTGACACAAAATGTAGGACCGACTCCAGCAGACTGTACCCATACTTCACTTGCCACACCACTAGCCCCACTACACAGGACCTGCACTCCAGCAAAAGGTATACCGATTTCATTTGCCATAGCACCAACTGTACCACAGAAAAATCCCACTCTAGCAAAATGTACAGCAAGTCCACCAGCCGAAGACCTATCCCAACTGCAGAAACGGCCAATTCCTGCAGATTTGAACCCCATTCCATTTATTCCCAGTTTAAAAGACAATGCTTTCAATGTTGTTAGGGACTATGTGCATATATTCCCATCATGGGAAGATTATTGTGAAGACAAACACCATTTTCACATCTTCCTGTCCAACTTACGTGTAAGTGCTATTATTCATGGTTATTATTTTCCTGTTTTCTGCTGATTGAACACATCAATGATTTACATTACATTGTTGTAACTAGGCGAGGGTCAATCTGGATAGTCATGACGAGCAAAGCTTGCTTGTGCTTTTCAAGGAAGCATTGCAACAGTATCGGTATTACCTGAGGAAATCACACTTTGATGGCAAGTCTATAAACAAATTTTCGGTGAAGTCTCCTGTGCTAAATTTAGAAGACATTGAATGGAAAAACCATGTTATGCACTGGTCTCGTTCCCAGGATGAGGTACTGTATATGAAATCACATGACAATTTGAACTTCTACTTTTCCGCATGTGCCTTACGGATCTTTTTTGCAGGAAATCTGCTCAAAGAAGAATTCCGGTTTGACAAGAACAACAGGATATCGCAAATATGCTGCCCACTGCTTTGCTCTTGTTAGTACCTGTTGTCCTGTATCACTGTACTTGCATACATACCTGGTTCATTATGTGACAGCAGTATGCATGATAGCTTGCTTATCAATTGTTCGCTCCAAATTATCTAATCTGTATGAATGGTTACATTAGTGTAGAATATATCCAATGCCAATGTTTTTTTAGCTCTGCATTGTTCTTGTAAGTACATGTTGTCCTTTATCAGTGTACTTATAATGACAGGTAGTTGTTCATGTACCATCACTCTGCATCTTATTTTCCTTTGCCCTCCATTTTCTACACATTAGATCTATATTTACTCTTACCATAAGGTTGGTACTGAAGAAGTTTAGCTGTGCATTGCTCTTGGCTGTACCTTTTGCCTGTATCGCTGCACTTACATTTATAGCTACTTGGTTATGTAGCATCACTCTTCATCTTATCTTAAATATTCTCCATTTTTTCGTATATTATCACATCTATATTTACTCTTAACAAAAATGTATAATAAAGGCAATGCTTTTGAAGAAGATTATGTGGTAAACTTCTTGAATTGCCCCCCTCCCCATCAGCATGGACAAGGCCTTTATAGAGCCTGTGTTCACCAATAATGTAAGTTTGTCCATCTCAAGCCTTCAAACTTTGTTGTATATATTTGGTTAGGCATGACTGCAACAGCTATTTATTTTTGGTGTTCGCATCACATTGCTTGTTTAAAGTTTATTATGTAGTTCAGAAACAAAAGTTTGTCCTTTCTCAATTTAAGTTTTCAGTTGTACAACCAAGTTCCTTCTTCATACCATGTAAATTAAACTATACAGAGCAAGTGATCTTCTTTTGCACTGCATGTATGCTTCTGTTCTTCATCCGTAATCCAGTGGTGTGCTGAACCTACCCACTACAACACAATGTCATATTCTGCAATGTCTTAAGTATGAACAATGTCTTATCATTCTACTATTATTTAAACTGTCTCTTTATTTGCCAATCTAAAATGGTATAAATTGACAGCACACTAACCATTGATACTTATGACTTCTTGATCTGTAATCAAGTGGTTTCGTGAAGCTGCCAACTCCTTCACAATGTCATTTCCTGCCATGTCTTGACATGAACAATACCATATTGTGTTAATGCAATTTGAAACTGTGTCACTTTATTCGTCAGTAAGAAATGTGATGAATTGTCAGCACTGATACTTTTATGTGCAAAACCTGTCATATGTCTGCTTGTTTATCTTTCAGAGTGAGCAAGATATAAGTGTTGAACAAGCACAGTCTCATCATCTTGCTCAGCTGCTTGCGCTGCAGCTCCCCAGTAGGGCTGACCTTTCTCGAACTCTATTGAAGTGATGTCGGTTTTGTATATTATTTTGTCGGCATGTTTATTTGCACTGGTGGCAATCTTTGATGCCCCGTGTATGTAATCTGCTGTCTGCTTGTGCTTTATTATCATAGTGGTGAACTTTGATGCCCAGTGGATGTAATATGCCGTAATTTCTTTATTGTATAGTCTAGGTTTTTTCTTATTCACGATGCTGCAGTTATTTTACTTTATATATATCATGTCTTCGTAGTAACCGGCCAAACCGTAAAATTACGGTACATAATCGGGCCGTCATGCAATCATGATGTAGGTTGGGCCTGAAACGTGCCGAACAGCTCACGGGCCGACAGCAGTCTGAAATGAACCCCGACCCATGATTGTGCGAATCAAATCACGGGCTTTTAACAAGCCAAAATTGTCTCGGTCCTTGTTTGGCCCAATCAGATATCGGCTGGGAGCAGGCCGGATGCAAACCGGGCCGTAGTTAGGCCCAACTATATGACGGGCTTTTAACAGGCCGATATTAATATAGGGTCGAAATGTTAAACGGGCCCTTAACAGGCCAAAACAAATATCAGCTCGAATTACTAAGTGGGCCTTTAGCAAGTGGGCCCAAAAGCATAGTGTCCAGTTGACGGGCCAAATCTGATATGGGCCATAATTGAGCCCAAAGCCTCTTAAAGGGCCGGACCTGATCTGGGCCGTAATTTGGCCCAGAACGTGGTAGGCTTTTAACGGGCAGGATCATATGGGCCACTATTAGGCCCGGAGCGTGGCAGGCCATTAATGGACCGGATCAAATATGGGCCGGCATTTGGCCCAAAACATGGGAGCCAGTTAATGGGCCGACCTACTAGGGTCCTCAAAATCTTGTGGGCCTACAGCTGGGTCGGCCCATTAATGTCGGCGAAATCTCGTGGGCCTTTAGCTGGGCCGGTTCATTATGATCCGCAAGAATCTTGTGGGCCTTTACCTGGGCCGGCCCATTATGGCACACAAAAATCTTGTGGTCCTTTACCTGGGCCGGCCCATTATGGCCCGCAAAATCTTGTGGTGCTTTAGCTGGGCCAGCCCATTATGGTCCGCAAAATCTCATGGGCCTTTAGCTAGGCTGGCCCATTATGGTTCGCAAAATCTTGTGGGCCTTCAGTTGGGCTGGCCCATTTAAACTTGATGGGCCGGTCCACGTGTGAACATATCATTGGCGCGTCTTGCCCATTGGATGAGTGACACCAGTGCCAACGCGGACCTGAGACGTGTCTCGTCCAGCCAATGATGATTTTACATGTGGAAAATCCCCATTGGTCGAGGCTGTTAACGGGTTATCGGATCCAAAACCTGACCCGATAGCTTAACGATGTTCCGTTACGGTGGATGCCACGTGTCAGACACCCTTGATGAAAACACTTTTGTGACGCGCGATTTATCATCATGGAAGTGGACACTTCCGTGATGATAATTTTGGTAATGTCATGGAACACTACTACGACAGCACATGTATGACTATCTTGATTCTGTCATAAATTTGTCATGGATGTACATGCATGACAAAAAACGCGACCTACTATGACAAGCACGTGTCATCACGGAAGTGTATTTTTTTGTAGTGTTGGGTCCGCCATCTATAGAGTGGAAAATGGAGAGGAGTAAGAAATGGGTAGAGATGAGTGTCCTATGGCTTATCTTAGTGGTCATGCCCTACAATCAGCGTGTGCTCTGATACCATCTTGTAGCGATCCAACCTCAAACGGTCAAATCTCTGTGCATAAGTGTCATTCCTGAATCGGTAATGCTGACACACACAATACTTGAAGGATTTAAAACAGAGTGCAATCACAAACTTATTACATCGAATAACTCATAAAAGAGTACTTATTACAATAATATGGCTTAAGGTCATCTAAATACGATAACAGCGGAAGGCTTGGAAGATAAAGTGAGGCCATCAACTCCAACGGCATAGCTGAGTGCATGACAACGACCTAGCGCATCTTACTCTTCGTCTGAAAAGTCTGCAGCATAATATGTTGCAGCCTGATAACGGGTCAGCACATGGAATATGCTGGCAATATAACACAGTAGAGAAATGAACAGGTAAATGCTATCACTACATGCATATATGGCTGGTGGAGGCTCTACGGTTAATATGTTTTTGCGAAAAGCCAATTTTTCCCTACAACAAAGGAATATATTTTATTTAACTATCATGGTATTTGATAAACATTGAGAAGGTTCCTCCAACTCAATCCCAATTAAGCAGTATTAATAAACCAACCAATTAATTTAGAGTGATGAAATCAACATGACAATCCAAGAACCAGATACTCAAGATGTCCATAAATGGGGACGCGGCTAACGATGATTAGTTTGTACACTCTGCAGAGGTTTGCACACTTTTCCCCACAAGACTCGCCCTCCTCCATTGGATTTCTTGCACTACATGGTGTTTGAGAAATGGATGATCGAGACACAGTCTTTCAGAAGCATTCACTCTTTACTCTGGGTAGAGAGTTACACCTACTTTCCCCTACATCTGCTAGCCTACCACTAAAAGAGGTCACACAACATACTCAACTATGCCAAAGCCCATAATGGCTTGTGTCGGCACATGGAGGTTTCTGGCACGAATAATCTTATGGTCCCTTTGAGCCTGGGTGCCGAACCATAGGATGATCACATAGCTACTCCGGGATATCCTAGGACAACACTGGATTCTCCAGGTGCCCGCAACCAATCTCCCCAAATGTGTATTTAGGTAGCCACCTTAAGTTAACCATTAATTAACAACTCTCACATCTGTCATGGATAAACTAAACCAATCCATGTCTACGAGCATAGCATAGCATTATAAGCATAACGTAGAAGTAACTCCCAGGATATGATAATAAAAGGCAGTAGGTTCTACCTCATCATCTACTTCCCAATACCCACATGTTAAGAGAATCCTACTCATGCAATATTTGAGGATTGGAACTAATGCATAAAAACTGGGTATAAAAGAATATGATCAATGTGTTACTTGCCTTGCTGACGATCTGCAAACCCTAGAGACTCGTAGTAGCACGCTTCGCACTCCGGAAATTCTATCGCAAACAAATAGTAACATACATAAGCACTGAAGCATAGATGCAAGGGTAAAACTCAAATAAGAAAAGATCCCAACTGAAATTTCAACTAAAGAGCTTCAATTTGCAAAAAGAATCAATTGAGTCGGAGCTACGGAACTGAAACTACGATCAAAAGAACTTCGAATTCAAATCTGCTTGAAACCAAATTTTAATTTGTTAAAACCATGTTCAAGTTGGTTAACTAGAATGAGGGCTTCGAGACGAAGATTTTGGCGTTGGTTTCACTGGATTTGGACGAACGGTTGAAAAGTTGCGAGGGTTTGAAGATCAGGGGCTAATCTGCGATAAAACGATTCACGGATAGGTCCCTAGCCGAAAATAAAATAAAACAAAAAAACTATCAGCCGAACGTCCGCTAACAGAGACTAACGAATGAATTTGTTCGTTATTAGATCTAAACGAACAAATGTTCACAAAATAGCTCTAAACCGAGAAAAACCGATATAACCGCCGAAAAACCGAGAAAAACCGAACCATGAAAAAAAATCTAGATCTAGGCTTTACCGGAAAAATCGACGAAAAACCGGAAAAAACTGGTCGGGGCGAACTCCGACGACGTCGGCGGGTGGCGGTGGCGGCGTGGAATTCGAGGCGGCATGCGTCACGAGGCGGGCGGGCGGGCGGCAGCTTGCGGCTGAGGCAGCCTCGGGCCTTGGCTATATATAGCCTGGGGCACCCTCGGTCTCCTGGCCCGAGCCGGCTCCTAAGTCGGCACGCTGCTGGGCCGGCTGGGCTTTGGCCCAGTTCGGCCCGGGAAACATTTTTAAATAATAATTCTGCCGAAGAAAGTCCTAAATAAATATAACAGAAAATCTGAAAATGCAAAAAACAATTTTCACCGTCTAAATAAAATATTTAGAACAAAGTGAAAAAATTTCTGGCCTACAAATGCAATTTTGAAAAATGCATATTTTCTAATTCAAATAAAATAGCAATAAAAATCCAAATAAAATATTTATTGTATTTTAACATTTTTCCTCCAACATTTATTTTATTTTGGAGAAGTCATTTTATCTCCTCTCATTTATTTTATATTGGAAATATTTTGGAGAGAAAAATATTAAAGCCAAGGTGATCCTATTTTCAAATTTGAGAAAATTCAAATATGAAAATAGTGAAATCCCCAACTCTCTATGTGGGTCCTTGAGTTGCTTAGGATTTTCTAGGATCACAAACGAGATGCAAATAAAATATGATATGCATATGATGTCCTATATAAAACATTCCAAATTTAAAATTTGGGATGTTAGATGACAACTTTCTTTGGCCATGTTATTCTGAGAAGACATGATTGCTTTGTTAGTATGCTTGAAGTATTATTATTATTCTTATGTCAATATTAAACTTTTGTCTTGAATCTTTCGGATCTGAACATTCATGCCACAATAAAGAAAATTACATTGAGAATTATGCTAGTAGCATTCCAAATCAAAAATTCTGTTTTTATCATTTATATCCTCGAGGACGAGCAGGAATTAAGCTTGGGGATGCTTGAGATGTCTCCAACATATCTATAATTTTTTATTGTTCCATGCTATTATATTATCTGTTTTGGATTTTTAATGGGATTTAATATACCTTTTTATATTATTTTTGGGACTAACCTACTAACCAAAGGCCCAATGCAAATTGCTGTTTTTTTGCCTATTTCAGTGTTTCGCAGAAAAGGAATATCAAACGGAATCCAAACGGAATGAATCCTTCAGGGAGAGTTATTTTTGGAACAAACGTGATCCAGGAGACTTGGAGTGGACGTAAAGAAAGAAGTGAGGAGGCCACGAGGCAGGAGGGCGCGCCCCCACCCTCGTGGGCCCCTCGCAGCTCCACCGATGTACTTCTTCCTCCTATATATACCCATATACCCCAAAAACATCCAGGAGCACCTCGAAACCCTATTTCGACCGAGGAAACCTTCTATACCTGTGAGATCCCATATTGGGGCCTTTTCCGGCGCTCCACCGGAGGGGGAATTGATCATGGAGGGCTTCATCAACACCGTAGCCTCTCCGATGATGTGTGAGGAGTTTACCACAGACCTTCGGGTCCATAGTTATTAGCTAGATGGCTTCTTCTCTCTCTTTGGATCTCAATACAAAGTTCTCCTCGATTCTCTTTGAGATCTATTCAATGTAATTCTTTTTGTGGTGTGTTTCTCAAGATCCGATGAATTGTGGGTTTATGATCAAGATTATCTTTGAACAATATTTGATTCTTCTCTAAAATCTTTTATGCATGATTTAATGTCTTTGCAAGTCTCTTCGAATTATCAGTTTGTTTTGGCCTACTAGATTGATTTTTCTTGCAATGGGAGAAGTGCTTAGCTTTGGGTTCAATCTTGCGGTGTCCTTTCCCAGTGACAGCAGGGGCAACAAGGCACGTAATGTATTGTTTCCATCGAGGATAAAAATATGGGGTTTATATCATATTGCTTAAGTTTATCCCTCTACATCATGTCATCTTGCCTAATGCGTTACTCTGTTCTTATGAACTGAATACTCTAGATGCATGCTGGATAGCGGTCGATATGTGGAGTAATGTAGTAGATGTAGAATTGTATTGGTCTACTTGTCGCGGACGTGAAACCTATATACATGATCATGCCTAGATATTCTCATAATTATTTGCTTTTCTATCAATTGCTCGACAGTAATTTGTTCACCCACCGTACAATTTGCTACCTTGAGAGAAACCACTAGTGAAACCTATGGCCCCCGGTTCTATCTTCCATCATATGATTTTCATATGAACTTACTATTTCTATTTCCGTTTATTTTGCAATCTAAATCATAAAAATACCAAAAATATTTATCTTATTATCTCTATAAGATCTCACTTTCGTAAGTGACCGTGAAGGGATTGACAACCCCTTTATCGCGTTGGTTGCGAGGTTCTTGTTTGTTTGTGCAGGTACTAGGCGACTTGCATATTACCTCCTACTATATTGATACCTTGGTTCTCAAAAACTGAGGGAAATACTTACGCTACTGTGTTGCATCACCCTTTCCGCTTGAAGGGAAAACCAACGCATGCTCAAGAGGTTGCAAGAAGGATTTCTGGCGCCGTTGCTGGGGAGGCTACGCACAAGTCAAGACATACCAAGTACCCATCACAAACTCTTATCCCTCGCATTACATTATTTTTTTACGTACTCCATGCATGCACCGCGCCAGAACCTATCCTCTCATTACTCTAGGGAAAATCGTTATTTCTATCTATCGGTCGTGCCATGGAGCAGAACCAAATTTTACAAGTTACAAGTTCAAAAGGAAAACCTTGCCGTGTTCGCGTCGCACCCCGCTGCCCACACGGTTGGTCCGGCATGCCACTCAAGGGGGAATGCGTGTTGTGTTGCATTTTCACTTACAAGTGGGACCGCAGTTGAGCAAACCGACAATCGGCAAACCCCCACCCCGCCCAGCGTGCGATGGCTGAGAAATCAGGAGGGAGAAGATATTCTTGTAGCATGGACTCCAAGAAAATTAGTGTCGGATGGGACCCGTGTGGGTGGCCTGTGCCGTACTACTAGACGTGAATGCTAGTTATGGCCCATGCCACCCCACTATATCGAGCCTATCGCCCTGTTTGGATCCCTAAGTTAGAGTTACTTTTAGTTAGTTGGGGCTCAAATAACCAAAAAGTATCCAAACATGATGGGTTAGTTTGGGTTAGTTGGATCTAACCCACCCAAAAAACTAGCCCACACTAGAGGAGCTTATTTGGGTTAATTCTCCTGGACCCACTGATACGTCTCCAACGTATCTCTAATTTTTGATTGTTCCATGCTATTATATTATCTGTTTTGGATGTTTAATGGGCTTTAATATACCTTTTTATATTATTTTTGGGACTAACCTACTAACTAACGGCCAAGTGCAAATTGCTGTTTTTTTTGCCTATTTTAGTGTTTCGCAGAAAAGGAATAACAAATGGAATCCAAACGGAATGAAACCTTTGGGAGAGTTATTTTTGGAACAAACGTGATCCAGGAGACTTGGAGTGGACGTCAAGAAAGAAGCGAGGAGGCCACGAGGCAGGAGGGCGCGCCTAGGGGGTAGGCGCGCCCGCACCGTCATGGGCCCCTCGCAGCTCCTCCGACGTACTTCTTCCTCCTATATATACACATATACCCCGAAAACATCCAGGAGCACCACGAAACTCCATTTCCACCGCCGCAACCTTCTGTACCCATGAGATCCCATCTTGGGGCCTTTTCCGGCGCTCCGCCGGAGGGGGAATCGATCATGGAGGGGTTCTACACCAACACCATAGCCTCTCCGATGATGTGTGAGCAGTTTACCACACGCCTTCGGGTCCATAGTTATTAGCTAGATGGCTTCTTCTCTCTCTTTGGATCTCAATACAAAGTTCTCCTCGATTCTCTCAGAGATCTATTCGATGTAATTCTTTTTGCAGTGTGTTTGTCGAGATCCGATGAATTGTGGGTTTATGATCAAGATTATCTATGAACAATATTTTATTCTTCTATGAAATCTTTTATGCATGATTTAATATCTTTGCAAGTCTCTTTTAATTATCAGTTTGGTTTGGCCTACTAGATTGATTTTTCTTGCAATGGAAGAAGTGCTTAGCTTTGGGTTCAATCTTGTGGTGTCCTTTCCCAGTGACAGCAGGGGCAGCAAGGCACGCATTGTATTGTTGCCATCAGGGATAAAAAATGGGGTTTATATCATATTGCTTGACTTTATATATCCCTCTACATCATGTCATCTTGCCTAATGCGTTACTCTGTTCTTATGAACTTAATACTCTAGATGCATGCCTATATACATGATGTGTGGAGTAATAGTAGTAGATGCAGAAGCGTTTGGGTCTAATTGTCGCGGACGTGATGCCTATATACATGATCATTCCTAGATATTCTCATAATTATTCACTTTTCTAGCAATTGCTCGACAGTAATTTGTTAACCCATCGTAGAATTTGCTATCTTGAGAGAAGCCACTAGTGAAACCTACGGCCTCCGGGTCTATCTTCCATCATATTATTTTCATATCAACTTTCTATTTCTATTTCCGTTTATTTTGCAATATTTATTTTCCAATCTATATCATAAAAATACCAAAAATATTTATCTTATTATCTCTATCTGATCTCACTTTCGTAAGTGCCCGTGAAGGGATTGACAACCCCTTTATCACGTTGGTTGCAAGGTTCTTGTTTGTGCAGGTAATAGGTGACTTGCATGTTACCTCCTTCTGGATTGATACCTTGGTTCTCAAAAACTAAGGGAAATACTTATGCTACTGTGCTGCATCACCCTTTCCTCTTCAAGGGAAAACCAACGCATGCTCAAGAGGTAGCACCCACTAGAAAAAATAGTAAAAAAAAGTTACCCCACCCATCCAAACAGGGTCCAAAGTAGTCAAATGATTGAGAAAGAATATTTATTATCAATCTAACCCTACCATCCAAACAGCTCTTTGGTTAGAGTTAGTTCAGGGTTAGTTCAGGGTTAGCATCTAACTCTAACTTCTAACTGAGTTAGAGTATCCAAACATGGCGTATATCGAGGTGCTAGTTATGTACAACAAATTTACAGGAGTCTGTGCTCAGCTCTCCTCTATCTCTCTTCTCAGCCAGCCAGCAGACGCACGGAGCCCATCGTCTATTTTCTCACATGCGGTCCCACATGTCTGTGAAAAAGCAAGAGGACCCACTGAACCTGCACATCTTTTACCTCGACGTGCTAGTGATGAAAAATAAATCCAATAAAGATCTTCGGTGGCCGCTTTTGGAGTTACTCAAGAGTATTAAGATTCTATTTACAGTTTAACCCAAGATGCACATCACGTGGCTTCAACTAGCACTCCATTTTCTTGCATGACACGACCTGGATGCTGGATGTTCCACGTGTCAGCAAAAGGAGGCAGACCGGAGGAGTAGGAAACATGGCAAGCCCTGTGCGTACATCATACTATATACAAGCCTACCTCACGCAGTCATGCTATCACCATATTTCTCGGCCTTCGTGCGACACATAACTATTGGTTGGCTCTATGTGGTGTGGCAACTTCATACTATTACGGATGTTGGCTATACTACTACGACACTAACACTCCAAGAAGTGAGTCAAAAACCATTTATAAATTGAGTTTATGACATGCATATGCAAATGTACCATTCATTACATACAACAAGTCATCGACACACAACGACAACGAGGATACATGTTGGATTATAGATTAGTTCCAACAAAACATTCTAGTAAATACTAAAGTTTTCATCACACAACAAATAACAAGCAATGAAATGAACTTCAGCTCAACCACTCCTCGGCGTTGGAAACGCTTGCTTTGAACCAGAAGAGTTTGTCTCAGAAGGGCCAACTACTATCAATCTCAAGACCAACGCAGGACTGATCATCCAGGCTTAAGCGGCCTATTTCATGACCCATATTGTGATAGCCACGATAGGGAAGCATAGCAATGTCCGAGGTATAGATACAGTTGCTTCTCATAAATGGTAGTAATGTTGTGTCAACAATAGTTGGATCGCCTTTGACCATGATCATATAGTTTTGTCCAAGGAAGAGCGAGTTTCCTCCAAGAGTATCGATACTAAACCAGGGAGAAGGTGTTGGCGCTAGCACAGCAGTATCCATCTCGAATACCCTGCAACGGATGCTGGAATAGGTCCAGAGAGTGTGACCATGGGAGATAAGACCTACTTCCTTAGTCACATCAGTGGTGCCCTGTATACAGACAAGAAGAGGTGATCCATCGGAATAAGTTGCCAGGCGCCACTGAGTATATGGGTCCTTGTGCTCGTGATCATCATCATCATCATCTCCCCCTTGGTTATAAAAATTTTCATGTATAGGTGGTGGAATGTTCACAGGACTTTGGAAACACAAGAAGGTTAATTAGTAAAGGGAAACTAGCTAACCCGCGTGCATGTGGATGAAACAATTATAATTACAGTGGAAGACAAACGTACCGAAAGCATAAGGATTCCATGCAAAAACTGTGCCATGAGTGGTGGCAGCAAACACAAGACCCTCGTATTGAATTGCATCACAGTACTCATCCTTGTATAGAAAGTGATTTTTGAGCAATATCCATCAAGTCGAACTATGAAGGAAGGCAAGAAGCTTGTCGAAGATAGCAACAACTACATATTCCATTAAATCCCAAGAGCGGTCGGGAACTTGACATATTGCTATCTTTTGTAGACGACAGTCACCATGACCGTACTTGAAAGTACGGTCATAACTGGTGTGCTCAACCACTGGGCAGTCTGAGATTTTTGGAAGTGGAACCTGGTAAGGAGTGCACACATTCACACGTTCCCACTCGCAGTTGGACCCGATATAAACAACCCAATCTCCATTTGCGCCGGACCAAGCCTTACCCTCAACCTAAGGCATTTTAATGTTGTTGCACAACCAGCATACCAACGATGAATCTTGTTACTACCTTCAGATTTTTGCACTGTTAATGCTTATAGATTACATACCTCACTTTCATGAGATAAGTCAATTTTTTTGTACAGTGTCAAGAGGAAAGGTCAAGAGTGGGCACCTCCTCCTCCGGCTGTTCTCTTGATTCGTTTGATCAAGTTTTTATGTTTGACCGATTATCAAGATTGGGATAGCAATTTTTAGGTCCCCTCGAGTTCGAAATGATATTTACCTTGAAGGTACATGGTTTGCAATTTTTTATACTGTCATTAGTTAATAATGCTAGTTACCTTTAGACTTTTGTATTTGGTTTAATGCTTATGCACAGCTAGTATACCAATGCTGAAACTTGTTACCTTTACATTTTGTATTGTTAATTCTTATAGAAATCTTCCAGTGCTAGAGTTTATTGAAATATGTTCAGTAAAACCATTATACTGTACCCTGTAATAAAATAACTACTCTGCTGTTGCAATAGCCACTGGATTAGTGTATATTTGTACTATTCGAATTGTGTTGCATAAGCGTATGGACATAAATAAATTGTGGCAAGCTTTCCCAGATATGTGCTCAAGAAAACTACTACCTGTTTTTCTAAATACTAGACGTTTGGGTACTTTAAATTGAACTGCGTAAACTCTTATATTAAGGAACAGAGGGTGTAGAGTACACTCAAATTATCCTGGTAATGCTAGTCACACCTTTGTTAAAATTAATGTTCATTACGTTATCGGAGGAGGTCTGTATGTTTGTCTCTAATGCCTTTCGACTACATATCTGACATCATGATGTAATGTTAAGTCATTTCCTTTTGTACAGTATCACTGAGTTGTCAAGGCGGTGATGGCATTTTGTTTTAGTTGAACTACACAAAATATGCTTAAAAGAAGAGGAAAGGTCAGGAATCAATCATTCTTTCAGAAAGAACTATATATGCCTTCCTAACATCACCCGTTGTTGCCTTATTTATTCCTTCAAACAGGTGGTTAGAAACAGTCTTGCTACCTTTTCCCATTAAGAAATTGGAATGCTTATATTTGTGAGTCTATGATTCAACTAGTGCCACTTTTATAGTAATCACACTTTCAATATCTATGCAAACAGGGATGCTCGATTTTAGTGGAACTACACAAAAAGTCCAAATGGTTCAACATTAGGAGCATGTTTTATTCCAAACCTTTATATCCAATTGGTGGCACTATGAGCTATTCATTACGAAGGTACATGGTTTGCTACTATCTTGCTACTCTTTTTGTACTGTCATTAGATAGTAATACTAGTGGTTTGCATGTGAATTTATTAGTAGGGTGGACCTACATTGGAGGTGCAGGACATGATTCAATGATTGGATGCTCAATTTCGGCTGTATCGATTTCACCTCTTCCATCACTTCGAACATGGATATCCTTTGTCTGATGAAGAATAGGCGCTATATTTCTTCTCTGAACCATCAAATCAATTCAATATGAAATTGTCCAGGGCAATACATGACTGTATCAAATTGTCCAATGGAAAACATGACAGATGCTAAGTGGAAGGGATGTGTTTAAACCGAAAATACAAGGTGTGGTATATGTTTACTAGCTACTTGATATTTGTGCAGACAGAGATGTCTGCCCATTGCTATTTGGAAAACAAACAAAGTGACCACAATTTTGGTTGAACTGCACAAGAGAATAGTATAGTCACTGCATGCAGTGCCATTTGAAAATAGACACAGAAAGATTGGATAGTCACTTCATGGACTGCAGAAAAGTAGTACGGTACTATTTATTGGCCAACACTAGGTGCTTCATTGCTTTGGTCTGATTATACAATGGGCATCATTTTTCCTAAGTTAAAAGCTTGTATTTCAAAAATAGTCTCGCCATGTTATCGAGAGAAGACCAAATCATATTGCAGTGGATGTTCCTCCATCATGTGTGGTTCATTCTCATGGTTCCAGCTATTGGTGAAACCACTTACGTTTGCAAGAGGAGTTGTAGACTTAACAAAAAAATTTGTCTTTCAGTCTGTACTGAATGTTGGCCAAGAGAAGCATCCATGTTAGTAGGAAGAACAGATGTTTTTTCTAGATCTTTGCTTTTGGAGCTACATATTTGTATATGATCTGTGAATCGTTGAGATGCATTAACATGTTGATGTTATGTATGGGAATCGTATTAGTTGGTTTTAAATTTGGGCTACTAATGTGAACATATTACAATGCCAGGCATGTGAGTCTCGTGTGAACATTTCGAACGGATCGGCTCTTACTGCTGTGCACATCATGATCCTTATTTTTGTGTTCTCAGTGTTTACAATTTACTAACAATTCCTTATTTCTGTTCACTCAGTGTTTACAAGTTTGAGATCGATCACTAGCTAGCCTACTAATGCGCTCCTGGCAGTTTTAGTTGTGATGCAAGATCCGAAGTGGCAGTTTTTTGAATAAAAATACCTACCTCTGAAGAAACTGACAAGCTGCTCTAAAGAAAATGCCATGCGAATCTGAAGAAACTGCCAGCAAAAATGTCCGCAAATGTGTTATCTCCCAGTGAACTTTCATCAGCTAATGCGATCCTACACGTACACCATCTGACCTGCTCGATCCTACACGTACACTATCCGACCTACTCGATCCTACACCTATAAATAGCGGATCACGCACGTACTACCTCCTTTCCGGTTTGCAGGGCTCAACTCAAAAAACGACCTACTTGATCCTACACGAATAAATAGCAGATCACGCATGTACTACCTCCTTTCCGGTTTGCAGGGCTTAACTCAAAACTCTCACCAACCAAGGTAGATGATGAGTGGTGGAATCATTTTTGACAAGGAGGGAGTACCTCATCTGGATGATTCGAGTGCACTCGTTTGACCGTCATGCCAGCGTGCGACCCAGCATGGACGGGACGCACCACTGGCGGGACGGGATGGCACAGTCATAATTTCAGTTTTTCTAGTTTCCACGGCAAGCTGGCGCGCTAAGCCATGCCTGCTTATGCATTGAATTCCGATGACCGTCGCGTTTCTCGTGACATGCTAGTTCGTCTACCTTCCGCCTATAATTATTGTTTCCCGGGCTTCTCTGGTGACACCATCACCCAACTCGCCCTATCCTCATAAGCGCCCACCGACCCAACGTCGCTCGCCACTTATCCTCGCTCTCGCCACGTCCGCCATGCCCCTGCCCGTCCGCAAGAGGCGATGCCGAAGGCGGTCACCGCTGGAACTAGTGTTTGGTTCTTCACCTGAAGGCAGATGGAGGGAGGAGGCATTCTATTGGTCTTTAGATGGCAATGCAGAGTATGAGGAGTTGTTGGAGCACGACCGCCTTGCGGAGGAGCAGTGGATCGCCGATTTGCGTAGCCAGCGGGACATGGAGCAGCAGCGCACCGACGCTCTGAGTCACGAGCAGAGCACCTGCAACTGGGCCGACTACGTGGAGGCGGGCGCCCGATAAATAGTCCCGGAGGCTGCCGGGCATGCACGCGTTCGCGACGCTGAATTTTACTACAAGATTGTCAAGTGGGTTTCCTACTTAGAAGTAGAAGCTTCGTGGACCACGCTGGCATGGAAAGGGCCAACGCGCGCAAGCAACTCGCCCTATCGCACCTCTGGCAAGTCCGAGGCGAGGTGGAGGACGCCAGTGCCGATGTTTAGCATGTATCGCAGATGGTGGCCGGCATCGTCTAGTTAGCTAAGAGTAAGTTAGTACTTGTACACTACTAGAGTATTAGTGGGAGTAGAGAGTTAACTTGGCTATGATGGTTGTCAACGTGGAAGTTCAGTACTCTATATCTGGATCAGACCTGTTCCTTTGCTATGAATGTTGAACTTTTCGTTTGAACATATGGAATGGGTTGTCAGTTTTTAAGTGGGTTGTATTTGTCCGCCACGGGGTTTAGAGGCTAACTTGTGGGCCTACCAGGTTGACGCGTACACAATCAGGAGATGATTGTATGTGGAGAGGATGACAGCGGGAACCCACCAAGGTCATGGCAGTACGCAAGCAAGTGCCTCCTTATTTCAAGCCAATAAAAAATGGCTCCTCCTAATGGATTTCTGACATTTGAGTCCCATGCCATTGTCAATGTAGTCAATAAACGAGAGAATTGCACAACGAGCGGCTGACACTAGGGACCCAGCAGCTCGCCCAGTTATTTTTTGGTTTATTTGATAAATGCCACTCCCAATCTGGTGATTCCGAGAAATGCCACTGCAATTTCAAAACTTTGAAAAATACCATTTCATGACATTTCCAGTGGCATTTTCAAAGTCTGGAGTGGCGTTTTTCAAAGTTTGCAAATTGCAGTGGATTTTTTCAAAGTTTGCAAAAATTGCAGTGGCATTTTTCAAAGTTTGAAAATTGCAGTGGCATTTTTATGAATTGCTATAATTGGAGTGGCATTTATCTAATTTTTTTAGACGGAAGTAGGGTGTCAACTGGGCTCTGCGGGGCACTCTGGCCTGTCTAGACAGCCTTTTCTTTTATGTTTGCCACAGACCAGCCCAGTAGTTTTTTTGTTCTTTCTGAAAATGGCTAGCCCAGGTTTTTTTTGTTATTTGTCAAGTAAGTCGCTTTGTCAGGCCTGTTGGGCTACAAACTTTCATGACGAGGAGACCTTCATTCGGTTGGCCGAGAAAATGGCCTATCAGTAATGAGAAATGGGTTGCACATCTTTAAAACACATCAAATCGGCAATTAGTTTCAATTTTTTTTCATTTCGAGATTTTAAATTGCATTAGTTTTTATGCATGGACAATTTGTTGGATTTTATATTGATATACATTTATTTTTAAAATTAGTTTGAATGTGACTCGAAATTTCGGGATTAAAAACAGTTCAGACCGCACCGAAATATGCAAAATTTCGTATAATTTTTTAACCATGGCCACAATATGGGTTGTAATACTATCAAAAAGAATATGGGCTCCAAAAAACCATAAGAATTAGCAAATGGGCTGTAAATTATTAGCAATAATGGCGGATGGGATGTATGATGTTTACCATAGATTTGAGGCTTTCCTAAAAAAAAGGTTGACGCACAAGCACTCACTGTTGGATGTCCAGCCAACGGCCGTCGTGCTTCTTCAATCTCTGCTCTTCCTGCTCCAGCCGCTCAAATAAGCACCGGTGGGACTGCCTGCTCCCTCCTCCCGTGGCCAGCTGTGCTGCCACACAGGCCTCACCGCCCCACCGTACTCCCATCGCTGGCCTAGCCATCCCTCTACTCACCCACACCTACTGTTATTCTCCGGCAATGGCAGCAGAACCAGTCAACCCTCGTACTCCCCAACGCATGGGCAGACACTGCCGTGTCTTCCCCGGCTCCATGTCATTCCCTTCGCAGGCCTCGTCATCGTCCACTGCCCTGGTGCTCTCGGCGCGGCATGGTCAATGAACGACATCCATCGGAAGTGGACTGTACATGGAGAGGCTGATAGCTCGGTCCACTGCCGCACACAAGGAAATGCCTCCTTATTACGTGCAAAATAATGGTTCCTCCACCTGACATCTGGGACCCACCGGAATGGGCCTCTATATTTCATGAAAATCACGTTCCCCCCGCTGACAACTCGTACCCACCAGCTATATCTTTGCACGCAAGGAAGTGCCTCCTTATTGCGCACAAAAAATGAATACTCCCCCTGCTAGCTGGGACCCAGCATAGTGGGAGGCTAACTTGTGGGCCTACTAAGTTGACGAGGACGGAGGGCTTTGTCAACTTAGTCAATATGAATGATTCTAGCTCCAGTGACCATACGATGTCCATCCAACGGCCGTAGTGCTTCTTCAACCTCTGGTCTTCTTGCTCCAGCCGCCCAGAGCAGCGCCGGTCATGCCACCTGCTCCTGCCTCCCGTGGCCGGCTGTGTTGCCGCGGAGGCCTCACTGGCCCCTACTCCTCTCCGCGTGGGCTTCCACTTCCGCGTTTTCCCTGGCTCCGCATTGTCCCCTTCCTAGGCCTCGCTGTCGTCCACCGCCCTGGTGCTCTCGACGCTGCGTGGTCAACATGGTCAAGGAACGACTTCCATTGGAAGAGTACTGTACGTGGAGAGGCTGACAGCTGGGTCCACGGCCACGACAAGGAATTGTCTCCTTATTACACGCAAAATAATGATTCCTCCATCTGACAACAGGGACCCACCTGGTCGAAGCATACGTAGCATTGTCATTCTGGTCGCGAACGTGTATGTACATACGATCGGTCTGTCTGTGGGCTGCAGCGATGAACCGTGGCCGTGCAAGGAAGGGCACGTGTCGTAGTAGAGGAGCGCATGTGTCGTAGTAGAGGTGCGCACGTAGCATGTACACGTATGTACATCGGCCAGGGTGCAAGAAAGAAAATACGGCCACGTACATACATATGGGCGGGGTCTCGAATGCCTACTCGCGCATACGTACGTCCAGGGCTCGTGTACATGGCTGTGGCTGGGTCGGAATGGAGAAACTGTGTCGTCGTCGTGTTCATGTGGAGGCAACGGAATGCGTCGTGTTCATCAGGAGGCAACGGAACGTGTGTTGTTCATCGGGAGCCAACCGGCTTAGATGGAACAGACGATGGAAACGAGGCCTAGCATACCGCAGAATGGAGGAAATGGCCTTGTGTTCAACCGGCCACGGTGGAAACGGGATCCTGTTCATCGGGAGGGGTCAGGCGTACCACAAAACGGAGGAAACGAACCTCCTACGGTGGAAACGGGGTCCTGTATAGAGAAGGGTGTGGCGTACCGCAAAACAGAGGAAACAGACTTGTGTTGGAGTGCTACGGCCGAAATGGGGGTCCTGTTCATTGGGATGGGTGTGGCGTACCGCAAAACAGGACTCCACAGGACATTGTTCATCTCCACCGTCGACCTCCTCCAGCCTACATGGGCTACTGTTCATCCACCATCGACCTCCTCTAGCCTCCACCTGCGACTGTTCATCCACGGGCTCCTATTCATCCAGCCTCCACTCTGCGCTCCTCCACCGGCTACTGTTCAACCAGCCCTCTCCACGGGGTCCTGTTCAACCACCCTTTCACGGGCTACTTTTCATCCAGCCCTCCACTGGCTATTGTCCAACCAGCCCTCCACGGGGTCCTGTTCATCCAGCCCTCCACGGGGTCCTATTCATCCAGGCTTCCACGGGGTCCTGTTCATCCACCGGCTCGATCTATCGGGGTACTGTTCATCCAGCCCCCCACCGGGAACTGTTCATCCAAACCCCCTCAACAATGCTCACTGTTCTTCCAGAGGCATCATCGATCAGATTTAGTTAGCAGTAGTAGCGAAGGAATCACACTCGGGTTCATTTAACAGTAAGGGATCGATCGATCGGGTTCAGTAATGCGTAGCCTGCAGTGCAATCGCTCGGGTTCAGTTAGAGCCGAACGCCTCGCATACACGCACGTACGTACGAGAGAAACACACATCGCTTGGCCCCCGACCACCCACCGTAACCGGGAACTCCCCGATATTTTCCTCACCCTTGCTTCTACCATGGTTTTTTCCGTCATGGACGGCCCAAAGAATGTCATGCAGCTGCTTCTCCGGCCCGCCCAGGACAAAAAGCCCATTTTCTGTCATAGAAGTAGGACCCCACCACATCTATGATTATACCAGGTTTTTTTCACAATTATCGTCATAGATGTGTCATAAGTATGACACAAATTTTTTTCGTTCAGCCCAAAATGTCACGGATGTGTTTTTTGTAGTGCCTCCTCGCGTCCGCGGCGCCGGGCTTGGAGCTCCGCGTATGCCCGTCGCTAGTGGAAGACCAGCTCATCAGACGTAGTCCTCCCTCACCCACTTGAGGGCGGCCTTGTCATCTTGGGCGGCCATGTCCGCATGCTCCGACTTCACGGGGAGCAGCCACGGCTCGGGCTTCGGCTAGACTAGGAGGAGGGAGCGCGGGGTGGGGTGGCCACCCTCGTTCATGACGAGGGCGCCGCTGCGGGTGCGGCGCTGAAGCGGCATCTCCTCCTCTGGCTTCGGCTTGACGGGGTGAAGCGGCGGCGAGCCGGAGGAGAGCGAGTCAGAGCCCAACAAGGAGGACGTCCCCGACTCCATTCACCGCGGCGTCCAGGAGCTGCCACGACGGCGAGATAACGACGGGTGCGGCGGGTACTCCAGGCGTGGCGTGTTGCCGGTCTCGATGTGGTCGAGGATGGCCTCGAAGGTGCTGCCTGATACGTCTCCAACGTATCTATAATTTTTATTGTTCCATGCTGTTTTATTATCAATCTGGGATGTTTTATAATCATTTTATATCATTTTTTGGTACTAACCTATTGACATAGTGCCAAGTGCCAGTTCTTGTTTTTCGTGTTTTTTACATCGCAGAAAATCAATATCGAACGGAGTCTAAATGTCACGAAATTTTACAGGGATTTTTTATGGACCAGAAGGAACATGTTGGGCCTTGGTTGCACCTAAGGGGAGTCCCAAGGAGGGGACAACCCACCAGGGCGCACCAGGAGGCCGAGGCGCGCCTTGGTGGGTTGTGCTCACCTCGGGTGCCCTCCGGACCGCCTCTTTGCTCTATAAATACCCCAAAAATAACAGAACCCTAGGGGAGTCGAGAAAATATCCATCCAGCCGCCGCAGAGTCCAGAACCAACAGATCCAATCTAGAGACCATCTCGGATGGGGTTCACCACCTCCATTGGTGCCTCTTTGATGATGCGTGAGTAGTTCTTTGTAGACCTTTGGGTCCGTAGTTAGTAGCTAGATGCCTTCATCTCTCTCTCTCTCTTGATTCTCAATACAATGGTCTCTTGGAGATCCATATGATGTAACCCTTTTTACGATGTGTTTGTTGGGATCTGATGAAATTTGAGTTTATGATCAGTCATATCTTTTTATATCCATGAAAGTTATTTGAGTTTCTTTGATCTCTTATATGCATGATCTCTTATAGCCTCATATTTCTTCTCCGATCTTTGGGTTTTGTTTGGCCAACTTGATCTATTTATCTTGCAATGGGAAGAGGTGCCCGGTAGTGGGTTCGATCTTATGGTGCTTGATACCAATGACAGAAAGGGAACCGACACGTATGTATCATTGCTACTAAGGATAAAAAGATGGGATCTATATCTACGCAATAGATAAACGGATCTTGGCTACATCATGTCATTGTTCTTATTGCATTACTCCATTTTTCCATGAACTTAATACACTAGATGCATGCTGGATAGAAGTCGATGTGTGGAGTAATAGTAGTAGATGCAGGCAGGAGTCGGTCTACTAATCTTCGACGTGATGCCTTTGTAATGATCATTTCCTGGATATCATCATAATTATTTGAGGTTCTATCAATTGCCCAACAATAATTTGTTTACCCACCGTATCTTTCTCAAGAGAAGCCACTAGTGAAACCTATGGCCCCCGGGTCTTCTTCCTCATATATTTGCTTGCGATCTACTTTTCCTTTGCATTTTATTCAGATATATTAAACCAAAAATACAAAAATACTTTGCTGCACTTTATTTTATTTGCGATCTATTATTTCAATCTACTACAAATTTCTGGCATCGTTACCCGAAAGGGATTGACAACCCCTTTAACACGTCGGGTTGCGAGGTGTTGTTATTTGTGTGCAGGTGTTGTTTATGTTGCGTTGCTTGGTTCTCCTACTGGTTCGATAACCTTGGTTTCTTAATGAGGGTGTAGGATCGAAAGTATGTATAGAGGGGGGGTGATTAGACTACTTGACCAAATAAAAATCTAGCCTTTTCCCAATTTTAAGTCTTGGTAGATTTTAGCAACTTAGAACAAGTCAAGCAATCAACCTACACATGCAAATCTCAGAGTATAGTAGCGGAATGTAAAACATTTGCATATGTAGGGAGCAAACGCAATGTAGACACGGAGATTTTTGGCGTGGTTCCGATAGGTGGTGCTATCGTACATCCACGTTGATGGAGACTTCAACCCACGAAGGGTAACGGCTGCGCGAGTCCACGGAGGGCTCCACCCACGAAGGGTCCATGAAAAAGCAACCTTGTCTATCCCACCATGGCCATCACCCACGTAGGGCTTGCCTCACTAGGGTAGATCTTCACAAAGTAGGCGATCTCCTTGCCCATACAAACTCCTTGGTTCAACTCCACAATCTTGACGGAGGCTCCCAAGTGACACCTAACCAATCTAGGAGACACCATTATCCAAATGGTAATAGATGGTGTGTTGATGATAAACTCCTTGCTCTTGTGCTTCAAATGATAGTCTCCCCAACACTCAACTCTCTCTCATGGATTTGGATTTGTTGGAAAGAAGATTTGAGTGGAAAGCAACTTGGGGAAGGCTAGAGATCAAGATTCTTGTGGTTGGTATGGAATATCTTGGTCTCAACACATGAGTAGGTGGTTCTCTCAGAAAATGTATGCTGGAAGTGTAGGCATGTTCTGATGGCTCTCTCCACGAATGAAGAGTGGGTGGAGGGGTATTTATAGCCTCCACACAAAATCTAACCGTTACACACAATTTACCAAACTCGGTGGGACTGAATCAAGAAACTCGGTCAGACCGATTTAGTTTAAAATGTGAATGTTAGGATTTTCGGTGGGGCCGACTTGTTAACTCAATATGACCGATTTCATTAGGATTATGGCATAACGTAATCTCGGTGAGACCGATCACATAAACTCGATAGGACCAATTTCTGTAATAGGAAAACACAGAGTTGGTCAGGCAAACTCGGTGGGACCGAATCGCTCATTTCAGTGAGACCGAAACATTACGAAAAGGAAACACAGAGTTTGCATTGCGAACTCGGTGGGACCGATCGCTCATCTCGGTTGGAACAAAATGTTACGAAGGGAAAGAGAGAGTTTGCGATCCCATCTCGGTGAGATCGAGATCCCTATCGGTGAGACCGAAGTGACTAGGGTTTCTGGCAGTGGCTATGTCAAATGAACTCGATGGCGCCGGATAGGTAATTTCGGTGGGGCTCAGTTTGACTTTTGGTTTGGGACATATGTGGATATGAGAAAGTGGTTGAGGGCTTTTGGAGTATATCAATAAGCATTTTGAGCAAGCAAGCCATTAAGCAACACCTCATCCCCTTTTAATAGTATTGGCTTTTCCTATGGACTCAATGTGATCTTAGATCACTAAATTGAAAATGTAGAGTCTTGAGTTTGAGCCAATATGTGTCCTTAGCATTTTGAGGGGTCCACATTCCTAATCCATGCCATGCCAATCATTGAACTTTCTGAAATGATCATCTTGAAATAGCATTAGTTCGATGAGTTATACGTTGTTAGTAATTACCAAAACCACCCAGGGATAGTTGCACTTTCAATCTCCCCCTTTTTGGTAATTGATGATAACATATAGATCAAATCTTAGACAAATGATAATAAGATTTAAAGTACATCGTTGCTTTGAGATGTGATAAGCAAGAGCTCCCCCTAAATTTGTGCATTATTTGGAATTTGCTTTTGAATGCAAATGCACAATCAATTAGGATCATGGGTTACTCTTCCATGTCACATACATCTTGGTGCAGCACTCAAAATGATAGGAAGTAAAAAACATGCACTCATCACCAAGCAAAGTGAATGATCAAACACATGATCATACAAACAAGTATCTCACACACATGATCATACAAACAAGTATCTCACACAAAGACATAAAGAGTATTAAACGAGCACACACAAAAGTATCAAGCAAATAGCAAGAGAGACAAAGAAGCAAAACACTCTCTCTCGAAGCCTATCATCTATACATTTCTCCCCCTTTGGCAACAATTTACCAAAAAGTTTGAAAATGCATGGTGCTACGTGTCTCTCTAGGCATGGTCTTCGGGTGGTGGTGTTGAGAGAACTCCAAGGACGAAGGTATCAGTGGATGTTGTTGGAGCTGGTGGAGTGGCAATTGGAGGTGGCACTGAAGCTATTGCTGCTGGTGCTGAAGAAGTTGCTCTTATGTCAGCCATGGGCACTGCAGCTGATCTATGACCTCTAGGCACTCTCTGAAAAGTATATGTGGTAGCCTTTACTTTCTTCTCCTTTGCTTCCTCCTGGAGCTGCTCAACAACTGTCTGCATCTCAGTCACTTTCAGATCAAGATCATAAAATTTGGTCTCTATGATCCTCTCCAAGCTCTCCTGATTCTTGTTCAGGGTGGCCAAGCCCTTCTCAATCCCCAAAGTTGCTTATATTAGATATGCAAGTTGATCTTGTTTTGACTTTAGGAATACTTGAGATGCCTCCTCAACACTTGGCATCTTTGCAGCTTTCTCTGCCCTTGCCCTCTCTCTCTTCTCGTGTGCTTGCACTGATGTGGGATCATCCTCATTCATCACAACAATATTATCCTCAAATTCTGGTCTCAAAGGTAAATGCTCTTGTCCAACAAATAAGTGCTTGTGCCCATCTTGGAGTTGATGAGCACCTGAATATGTGGAGCATACCCACAAGATCTCTTCTAATCTGCAGCTGTCCTTTTGATTGTTTCAACAATCAGGCTCATGACCTTGAATTTATGTGGCACATCAAATATCTGTAGCATGTTGATTGAATGGCCCCTGATCATCTTGTGATCTCCAGATTTGGGCAACAATGCATGCCTCAATATAGTGTTGATTGTAGCTAGACCAGACAACAAACAATGTTCAAATCCAAGCTTATGTGTTTCCAAAGCTTTGTCTGGGATCTCTTTGTACATGTTGGCCATAGAGTTGTGGTCTTTCTTCTTCTTGGCATGGAAATCCAAGTCATCTTCATGCTCTTCAGGGGCATTTATCAACTTTGCCCACTCCTCAACAGTTAATTGGTACCTTGTAGCCTCAGACATCCATACAATTCTACCATCTGGATAAAAATGAGCAGTGGAGTAGAATTGCATGATCAGTTCATCATTCCATTTTGTCAGCTCTTAACCCACAAACTCGTCAACACCACATGCTTTGAAGCTCTCATGAACACCTGGGAAGTAATCTTCATTCTCATTGATGTATTCCCAATCAACCCACCTCATATCGCAGACTATGGGCTTCTTGTCAAGTAGAATTGTTTCATAGAAATCTTGTTGTTCTTTTGTGTGGAACCTGTAGTTCACTACAGTTGTCCTCCTCACAGCATAAGGATCAGACTGTCTCCAGAGTCTGAGACCTGTATCCTTCCTGATGCTCATGTCTTCTGCCACTGGATGTGTTGGGGATATTTCTACTGGAGGTAAACCGGCCTTATATAGCCAGGTTAACTCCTTGAAGATTACCGGCCCATGAAGATGCAAGGATGATGGCGCTTCACGGAGGCCCAAGGCCCAAAGGCGGGTTAAATCCTGTAAATGTAAACCGACCTAGTCGTGTAACTTGTATTGTAAGATAGGAAGGATAGAGACCGAACCGGATACTTATGATCCGGCTTCGGGACTCTGTAGCCCGGCAGGCGTCAACCTAAGTATATAAAGGGACGACCCGACAGCGGTTTAGGGACAACAACTCGAGGGCCAGACAAAGCGGATTAGTTTCCCTGGCCTTCAAAACCCTAGCAATACCAATCACAACTAGACGTAGGCTTTTACCTTCTCCGAAGGGGCCGAACTAGTATAAAACTCCCCGTGTCCCCTTGTCTGGTTTAACCCCTTTAAGCTAACCCGTAGTGATGGCTCCACGACTAAGTCCTTTCACAAGGACATCTGCCGTGACAAACCCACGACAGTTGGCGTCCACCATGGGGCTGTCGCACGATGGTTTCGAGTTATTGAAGGGCAGCTTTGATGGACTTAAGGGATACGCTGTGGGCCGGATGACAAAGAGTCGTCGCGACAAGCTCTACATCCACAACGCAGGATGGGGTCCCGATGCCGATTCAATCGAATACGGGTACCGGGTCCCCTTTGGTGGAATTCACATCTTCATCGGCAAGATCGGCGGACCGACCCCTAAGCCGGACATCTGCACCGACATCATCGAAACGGCTCGGCGTGCAAGTTCTTCGCCGGTTCAGCCCGTGGCAAAGCATGTTTTCGTAGGTGTCGCCCATGGAGTGGGGTACGAGGACGGGCCGGTTTCCGACGGAGAGACCGTAGTCTGTTCTAATGACGAGTCTTCTGGAGAAACCGAATCGCTTTACCAGTTGCAGGACGGCCGGATTGATGGAGGATCCGAGGGCAACAGTACTCCGGATTCCCCTCATCTGCCAAACCGGGCCGCCATCTTCATGGCCGGCACACAATCAGTGTCTCATTCATCTACCGCCGCTGCAATGCTGTCCGGTTCAACAACGGCCACACCAGCAGGGGTGGGAAGCTCAGCACCGCCCCTGACCCAAGTCCTGTCCGATTTATTCGACGCGTTGGCAAAGTTGATGGCCGCGGAGGTGGATGCAGCGACCAGGGATCAGCACAATGCGGAGACTGTAAAGGTGAAAGATCAGATAGCTCAAGCTAAAGCGGACCTGGCGACAGAGAACGCTAGGATGGCTATAGAACAAGCTGAATTGGAAGCACATGCATACCGGGTTAGGCTGGATCAGAATGCTTCAGAGGAAGTTATAAGAAGAAGGTACCGATCACGTCTCCCATCGGTTTTCGAACCGCGGAACCTCTTCAACACACCAGGTACAGGAGCTGGTAACCAACCCATACGAAACCAGGTGGAGGCACCGGGGACAACAGCGCCGGTTCAGCCGCGCACGATGGACCCACCTCGCCAGAACAATGTTGAACCACAATATGTACCAACACCTCCTGTCGGGGATATACCCCGCGGTATGACCCGACCGGAAATATGACCCGACCGGAAATATGACCCGGCCGGGCTTGGCGGTTTACTTGAGACCCGGTTAACACTTGGCGATTCACTGGCGACCCGCCTTGACCAGACGGTTTACCAGCAACCCGCCTAAACATTATGACTCACTTGTAACCCGGCGGGCGGGACAGAAGGATGACAAGGCCCAAGGCCCAGAAGGCCGGTTTATGTTAATGGTGGGCCGGTTTAAGAGGAAAGGGGTAAGGAATATTTCCCTTACAAGGAGTCAAGACCCGGACTTGTATCCGGTTTATATTAGAAGGTAGACTAGTCCTAATACTAATAGGACTCCACATGTAACCCGCCCCTCTAACTTATATAAGGAGGGGCAGGGCTCCCCAAAGAGGGACAAGTTCCACAGGTTTTAACAAGTTAGGTTTAGACAGACAACTCAATAGCTCTCGAGATAGAGCTCCCTTGTAATCGGGATCATCATCATCAATATCAATGAAGCAGGACGTAGGCTTTTACCTCCACCATGAGGGGCCGAACCTGGGTAAAACCTCATGTATCTCGTTCCACTCAACCCCTCTCAAGCTACCACATAGATGTGTTGGCCTCATGACTAAGTACTTTCAACGAGGACATCTGTCGTGACAATTTCACGACAGTTGGTGTCCACCGTGGGGCTCGCGCAGTGGTGTTGAGTTTTTGGAGGGATCTCTTACAAGGATTGAGAGGTTCAAGAGAAATTTGGATTGGATTGTGATCTGTTTCTTGCTGCAAGTCGCCGAGACCAAGCGGTCAAATCGCCGGAATCCTCGTTCTTCTCTGATTGACCAATCAAGATGCACACACACGAAGGAATCAGACCAACTGTGGTATCCTCAAAACAATGGGAAGACGCACCTGTTCGTACAGGATAACAGTAGCTATCGTACTAATTCAATTAGTATTCTGCCACGTGATGGTCGGGTTGATCTACAAACTTCAAATTTTTTATTAGCCAAAATTGCTACATGGGAAGTGGCCAAATTGGAACTGCCTTTGCAAATTCACACAGAGAATATATACACGGGTCACCTCCAGGGCCGCCTCTGTTAAACCGCTGCGCCTCGGAACCACCCCGTTTCCACCGGGTTGTTGCATTGATGCGTCAGGCTGAAACTCTGTTTCTGTTCGCTGATCTCTGTCCCTCATGGGTCAAGGTTTCAATCCAAGTTTCTTCAGGAGCTAGCACCTGCCGTTCCTGTTATTCAACAAATCCCTCATACAGTACAAGCGTCGGATGTGTTCCTGGCACGATGGAAATCAGATCAAAACACTGGACGCAAAAGACCAGGTGTGTCCATAGCACGCAAGCCCCGTCGGGACAGCGCTCATAAAGTAGAACCAGCCAAAGATCCCACGGGAATGAAATCTCGTTTTCCAAAGCAATCTTGGAGGGTGCACCACAGACTCCCAAAGAAAATTTCCCTTTTTATGCAAAGAAGACAAGCCAATCTATGCTACTAGTACACATGACGTGGAGGAGAGAAGGCAATCTATGCTACTAGTACACATGACGTGGAGGAGTCCGCTTACATTAGTACTCCAATCGTATATAGTTTATCAAGACCATCAGGAATTTCTACTGCAGATTCAATCTGTGTAAGCGGACATGTCAGATTGCTCCTGTGTCTTCCTGTCCACACGTGGCTGTCCGAGTCCCCAGGAGATTGTTTGTACTTCTCAAGGTGCATTATCCAGCACCGGTGTCTGCGTTCATCTGATAAATATATTAGATGATATCCATCCAAATTTATTTTATTAATAAATATTGTTTTTATTAAAGAACAATTACTTGGTTTGTGTTAGTTTATTTTATTAATAAACATTGTTTTTATTAAAGAACAATTACTTGGTTTGTGGTATTTTTTCGCAGGACCATTATTCGTTGCGAAGGAGTTGTAAAGGGGCGTGCGCCAATATTATTATTGCACTAGCGCTTGTCCGTGTCGTGTAGCTGGACGGATACGTGAGCACATCATCGCCCCCACTACATCAACACACGCAACTCACTCATTCTCCATGCCCACAGCCGATCCGCCTGCGTCCGTGCCATTTAAAACGCCGCGGTCGACTCCCGTCCGCACCGGCTTACAACGCCACGGACGACTCGCCTGTCCGCTTTCGCGACCGGTTCACATGTCCACACCGGCTTACAATGAGGAGGATAACTACTGGCCTGACATATTAGCTCCTGCAACTTGCAAGCCGGGGGCAATATGCAGTGATGGGATCCAATAGTGCTAAGCACTACTGATTATATAATGTACCTTTGGTACAACATCACTTGAGGAACGAAGGCAATCAGCCCATATTTCGAGTATAGAGCAATGAATCATTATGTCAGTCTACACGAACATCTTCTATTTGTCTAGCTGCATCCAACAATATCTAGTGCCAGCAGTCGTGTTCATCCGACAAAAATACCAGGTGTTATTCACCTTATGTATATTTTTTGTATACATTATTCGTTTGAGAACAATTACTCTGGCCTATATCTTTTTTATACAGGACAAGTATTCGCTATGAAAGTGATACCCTACCACGGACAGCGTGCGCTAGCTGTTCTACACCAGCATCTGCGCATGTCGCACTAATGAACAGGAACAGAAACCGCCGCCCCCGCAGTCCGGATTACATCAACAATGCCGCGGCCGACTCTTTTGTTCGCATTGGCTTATAACACCGTGGCTGACTCAGCTATCTGTGCCGCCTCTGATGTTGCGGTCGTCTTTGCTGTCCGTCTCTCGCGGCCTGGTCTACATCAACACACCGGGCCACACCTATCTGCACGAGCTGTTTATTGAGTATAAAGCCGGTCACTGCTCGGGTAGCCCGGTTTTCCTCCAACAAAGTGGAGGCAAATTATTATATATACTATCAACCGCCATTTGCGTTGGATGGCTCAATGGACATGCGCACAAGTCGCCGCCACTATAGTTTGGTTAGACTTCAAACAACCAGCCGGGATGAACCACTGGCCGGATTACTGACACAAATCATACAGATTCATTTATAACCCACCACGATCGACCTCATGCTTCCGTGGATTTACATTGCGTTATCAACGCCAAGGATATACAATGAGTATTGCGAAGATCATTAACTCGCCATCTTGCTTCCAGCTTCAACATATGACAGCGGTCCGTTGTTCAGCTATATGCTGGTTTATATCAGGGCCAAGTATGAGGAATCTCAAGCCAACTCCTCGAGTCGTCTTAAGACTTGGGGGCTATGATGACATAACTCAGCAAATCTTGCCAGTTTCAGCAAATTTAAGAACCCTAGGACAATGGAGGGAAAGATAACCCGGTCCCAGAGGATACTGTTATATTGATGAAAATTTGAAGGCCGACAGAAAATTTCTGGCTTAAAAAGTATATGATAATTACAAAATCCCGACTCAATGAAGAAGTTCTAGGTCATCGGAAAGGATTCCGGTTCAAAATCCGGTTCAAGAGACATCTCTCTCTCTCATAAAGCGTTGAAGCAGTCAAATATCCGATTTACAATCTAGTTTAATGGACATCTCTCTCCCATAAAGCATTGAAGCTCTCAAATATCCGGTTTAAAATCCGGTTCAAGGGACGTCAATCTTACAGAAGCTCTCAAATATCCGGCTTACAATCCGGTTCTAGGGAAATCTGTCTCCTACAAAGCTCTGAAGCTCTCAAATCCGGTTTACGAATTTCCGGTTCAAAAAGAATTAATCTCTCGCAAAGTTCGAGTTTAAAGGCCGTCAAAAAATTCCGGCTGAAAATGAATATTCCGGTTTAAGATCCGGTTCAAGGGAAAGATGTCTCCCACAAAGCTTTGAAGCTCTCAATATCCGGTTTAACATCCGGTTCAAGAAGAAGTTATCTCTTGCAAAAAATTTAAAGATTGCTAAAGAAAACTTGCTGCCATGAAGTGCGGTTCAAACATGGGCATCCTGCCTTATTGGTTTATCATATTATTGATCATTTGGGGGTTTCCTGCTTGTTGATCACAGATTTGACTACACTATTAATACGGCTATCAAGCCAATATTATCATAAGAGCACAGCTCTGGTTACTTCGGTAATCCGGCTATCAAGCCAATATGATCATAAGGGGCCAAAGAGAGTTTGCTGCACAGCACAGCTCAAACATGAGTATCCTTCAAGCACAGCTCACAATATCACTTGGGGGCTATGTTCGAACCATAGTCACACCTCTTGATAGGCATAAGGGCACCAGGGAAATCACTTGGGGGCTTGGTCATATCCGAACCATAGCTACACCTCTTGACAGGCTTAAGGCCACCAGGGAAATCACTTGGGGGCTTGGTCTTATCCGAACCATAGCTACACCTCTTGATAGGCATAAGGCCACCAGGGAAATCACTTGGGGGCTATGGGTTTGAACCATAGTTACACCTCTTGATAGGCACAAGGGCACCAGGGAAATCACTTGGTGGCTTGGTCGTATTCGAACCATAGCTACACCTCTTGATCGACGCAATGCCACAATTATGACTACTTGGGGGCTCTGGTCATATCCGAACCATAGCTTAAACCCTCTTGATCATACACATACATCATCATATATTGTGCCATACATTGGATCATCATTACATCATCATAGCATGTATCATATATGCATAGATATACTGGTTTATATTGCAAGAACCAGTTTTTCAAACCGGGTTATATTATTCAAATCTTTAATAGCCAACATGGCTGGACTTTTATTATGGTTATCAGTAACCAGTATTATGTTTAAGGTTTTCAAAGTCGCTTTAGTGCAATGGCTGTTATATTATCAATGGATATGATTTATTCTACAATTGAAGGAATAGTCCCGAGTTGCTGCAGGTTTACGACCCGACACTTGGGGGCTACATTATTTAAGTTGAGATTATATTAAATATGCAAGTCTCATGTCACTGCAAGCATGCACCATGACACTTGGGGGCTAATGCAAAGTCATTTTTTGGCCTTATTGAAGACCCGACTCATCACATCATAATGAGCCGGCCTTTGTGGGCTACCAATTGCTCCTATCAATGATTCAAGGTACACAAGTCTTAATCCGTTATATTCAAGGGTCCACTGCTCAGTTGGTAAAACACAAAGCTCTTAACCTTGTGGACGTGGGTTCAAGCCCCATGGTGGAGTTACATCATATGATGTTATTTTCAAAGAAGCATGATTATATTTATAAAGTCCCTGCTCATTATTGCATAATGACCCGGCCCTTGGTGGCTACACTGGTTGAAGTTTTTTGAGCATCAGGCAATTACAAGTCCCAAGTTGCTGCAAGCATGACAACCCGGCACTTGGGGGCTACATAATATGGAGTATTAAGTTTTTATTAGTGATTGAGATGAACAACATGGATTTCTTCAAAGTGGAAGTATTTATATTGAAGCAAGTCTTAAGTTATCACTTTGTTCTGCTCAATACTTGGGGGCTACAGGTAATATGGATATAAGATCAATTACATGTCCCGATGTCAACAACAATTATGACCCGGCATCATCTGTTTTATAAACCGACAATTTTGATAATAATAAACCTGCATGTTTTACATCTTCAAGCCGGCTGAAAGTCGGATGAGTATTTAAAGACCAATATTTTTTTAATCCAGCACTTTGGAAGCCGGTTCAAGTGGATTATTTCTTATAATATTTCTCTACAAGAGACCAATGTCAGCAAATGGACTCTAAAGCTGGCTTATTGACCCGGGTTTCTCAAAAGAAGTATATGGATTTTCTGCATTCACAAAGTTTGAACGTATCTGCTAAAGGAGATTTGCTATGACTTCATGTGCATGTATCAAGAAGGAAATGACAAGGACTTAAGGATGATCAGGTGCCGGTTTACAAGAATTCTTAACCTGGAGCACAGCCTGTCAATTTTGTTTCTTGTGTTTATTTTGCAGCATAAGTTTACCATGGATAAATCCAAGCTAAAGTGGGGGCTAATGTCGGGGATATACCCTGCGGTATGACCCGGCCGGAAATATGACCCGGCCGGGCTTGGCGGTTTACTTGAGACCCGGTTAACACTTGGCGATTCACTGGCGACCCGCCCTGACCAGACGATTTACCAGCAAGCCGCCTGAACATTACGACTCACTGGTAAGCCAGTGGGCGGGACAGACGGCTGACAAGGCCCAAGGCCCAGAAGGCTGGTTTATGTTAATGGTGGGCCGGTTTAAGAGGAAAGGCGTAAGGAATATTTCCCTTACAAGGAGTCAAGACCCGGACTTGTATCCAATTTGTATTAGAAGGTAGACTAATCCTAATACTAATAGGACTCCACATGTAACCCGCCCCTCTAACTTATATAAGGAGGGGCAGGGCTCCCCAAAGAGGGACAAGTTCCACATGTTTTTACAAGTTAGGTTTAGACAGACAACTCAATAGCTCTCGAGATAGAGCTCCCTTGTAATCGAGATCATCATCATCAATATCAATGAAGCAGGACGTAGGCTTTTACCTCCACCGTGAGGGGCCGAACCTGGGTAAAACCTCGTGTATCTCGTTCCACTCAACCCCTCTCAAGCTACCACATAGATGTGTTGGCCTCACGACTAAGTCCTTTCAACGAGGACATCTGCTGTGACAATTCCACGACACCTCCCGGGAATTATTCCTACCCGTTGGACAATATTGTGGCCGCCGCTTCACGCCCGGCAGCCCTCCCGACCGATGGCGAGACACCAGTTGCGGTGGAAGCACGCCGGGCTAGGGAACTCCTTTAAACAGCGCTAAATCAACAGCAGGCATATTCACACAGTCGTGAGAGGATTCATTCCACTCCCCGTCCAAGCCGAAGCTATAGCAGGCACGTTGAGGACGAACCGACCATGTCTAGTAGTGCACATCGCTAAAATTCACCACGAGGAAACAACTCGGCAGGTGGAGGTGCCAATGCACAGGATGTTGTAGACCATGGCCGCGCACGTCGGGAGGCCGAGTTAGCTGCTCGACACGGAGCACGACAACATACTCCGGTTCACTCTACCGCTTCAGTAGAGCCATGGGTGGTGTTTAGTTCCTTAGGGGTGCCGTGTCTCACCCCCGCTTTATGTAATATAAGGCTGCCTAAGGACTTCAAGGGACCTCGCAAGGTACCAAATTACACCGCCGACTTACAACAAGAGGCGTGGGTGGAAAGCTATGAGATGGCAATGGAGATGTTAGATGTGGATGAGGCAGTTTGTGCTAAATATTTCACCATGATGTTGGAAGGAACAGCTCACATGTGGTTAAAGAGCTTACTGACCAACTCTGTCGGATCATGGGCTGAATTGAAGCATCGGTTTATTCAGAACTTCAAAGATACTTGTAAGCAGCCGATGTCAATCGTCGATCTAGCCGCTTGTGTCCAAGAAGAAGGGGAGTCCACAACCCATTGGGTCAAATGGGTCTCAGCGATTTTGCATTCATCAGATCGTATCAATGCAGACACCGCAGTGTTAACATTAGAGGGCAATTGCTGTTTCTTGCCGCTCAAACAGAAATTGGGAAGGCTCAAGCGTCACTGCAATGATATGTCAACGCTCATGGACGCTTTGGTTAAATACGCCGATTTAGATAATACCAAAGACCCGGATTCGGAGGAGGACAAACCGGGGAAAGGTAAGAAGAACGGCAACGCCAAAGGTCAGCAACATAATCTGGCAGGCCATGGAAACGGCGGTAAGCTCAAGGCTGACAGCAACTTGGACTTTGTTGCTAACACTAATGCATAGGAGAATGGCCAGCGCCGTAAAGGCAAACAGCCCTAGAGGGGCGGAGGTTCAGGCCCCAAATTGGAACGCCTGTTAAATCAGCCCTGTCCAAAGCATGGATCAAAGGAGAAGCCAGCATCACACCTTTGGAAGGACTGTTATATCATGCGGGATTTGAAGAATTCCAATATGTTCCAGTATGATAACGTCCCGCCCGGCGGTTCATGAGGAGGTTTCCATGGGCCGGGTTACGGAGGTGGTGGTTCCGGTTTAGGATTTCAAGGCAATCAAACCGGACACATCAATCAAGGGCACCAAGGCAACCAGGGAGGTTACAACCATCAGGGAAATCAGCAGTAGCAGCAGCAGTCGGGTTATCAGAGCAATCCCAAGCAGCTAAATAGCGGGCAATATCATGTCTTCACCACCAGTTTGTGTAAGCGTGATCAGAAGCTTCACAAGAGAGCAGTACACTTTGTTGAACCGGCAGTGCCTCAGTATTTACGCTGGTCTGAGCAACCTATTTTGTGGAGTAGAGTGGATCACCCACCCCGGGTTGATAATCCAGGTCACTTGGCCCTGGTGGTAGCCCCTCAAGTTGGGGGATACAAGTTTACTAAGGTACTCATGGATGGGGGAAGTAGTATCAACATTTTATATCATGATACATTCCACCGTATGGGGTTGACAGATAAGGATCTTAAACCATCAAATACGGTCTTTCATGGTGTGGTGCCTGGTAAGTCTGCATATCCTGTGGGCAAGATAGCCTTAGAGGTAGCTTTTGGAGATGACTATGGTTCAAGGTCAGAAACATTGACATTTGAGGTGGTAAAGATCAAAAGTCCGTACCACGCCTTGTTTGGGCGGCTAGCTTATGCTAAATTCATGGCGAGGCCATGTTATGTTTATCTACAACTTAAAATGCCAGGTCATAAGGGGACTATCACAGCACATGGAAGCAGAAAGATTGCTTTGGAGTGTGAGGAAGGTGATGCGGCTTATGCTGAATTGGTTCAACGGAAGAGTTGAAATTCTATAAGGAGCAAGTTGATCCGGCAGATATGACCACTTTGAAAAAGCCGACTACTGAACATGATCCGGCTTTGAAATTCAAATCGGCTACAGATACTAAGATGGTTGACTTTGTTCCTGGCGACTCATCCAAACAGTTCAGCATTAGCGCCAACCTAGATCCCAAATAGGAAAGCGCACTCATCGAGTTCATCCATGAGAATCGGGACATCTTTGCATGGAAACCTTCTGACATGCCAGGTGTACCGAGAGAACTCGCTGAGAACACACTCAACATTGATCCTAAGTTTAAACCGGTCAGGTAGTTTCTCCGCCGCTTCAATGAAGAAAGACGTAAGGCTATCGGTGAAGAGGTAGCCCGTCTGTTGGCCGCAGGGTTTATTGTAGAGGCCTTTCATCCAGAGTGGTTGGCTAATCCGGTGCTGGTTAAAAACGGCACTTGGTGTATGTGTGTGGATTACACAGATTTAAACAAAGATTGCCCTACAGACCCCTTTGCTCTCCCTCGCATTGATCAGATACTTGATGCTATGGCAGGTTGTGACCGTTTGTGTTTTCTAGATGCTTACTCTGGTTATCATCAAATCAAAATGGCGGTTAAGGACCAGGAGAAGACAGCTTTGATAAATCCCTTTGGAGCCTTCTGCTATGTTTCCATGCCTTTTGGACTCAAGGGTGCCCAGGCAACTTACCAGTGATGTGTTCAGAATTGCCTTCATAAGCAAATTGGGCGCAATGTTCATGCATATGTGGATGATATTGTGGTAAACTCCAAAAAGGAGGAGACATTGATAGATGATTTGAGAGAAACCTTTGACAATCTCTGGGTTTACAAGATGATGCTCAATCTGGAGAAGTGTGTCTTTGGTGTCCCGGCAGGGAAGCTCTTGGGTTTTCTGGTGTCCAACAGAGGCATCGAGGCTAATCCGGAAAAGATTGCAGCAATTACATCCTTGGCTAAACCGGCGTGTATCAATGACGTTCAACGTCTGGCCGGCCGGATTACAGCCTTGAGCCGTTTTATTAGTCGCCTTGGAGAGAAGGCCATCCCTTTATATTAGATGCTCAAGAAAATAGATAACTTTGTCTGGAGCGAGGCAGTTGATAAATCATTCGAGGATCTGAAGAGGCAGCTAGTTGAACCGCCCGTACTTGCAGCACCAATCGATAAAGAGCCACTATTTCTATACGTGGCTGCTAATGCCCGGGCTGTTAGCGTAGCTATTGTGGTAGAGCGCAAGGAGCTTGGCAAAGAATATCCAGTTCAACAGCTGGTTTATTATATCAGTGAGGTGCTCATTGAGTCAAAGCAGAGGTATCCGCATTGGCAGAAGTTGGTGTATGGAGTGTTCATGGCAAGCCGGAAGCTTAAACATTATTTTCAGGGCCATCCCATCACAGTGGTCAGTACAGCTCCTCTGGGTGATATCATTCAAAACAGAGAAGCAACTGGCCGGATTGCCAAGTGGGCTATTGAGCTTGGACCTCATGGGCTCAAATATATACCCCGCACAGCGATCAAATCCTAGGCACTCGTGGACTTCATCAATGATTGGACGGACTTGCAGGCACCTGATGAGAAACCAGATAATACATATTCGACTATTCATTTTGATGCGTCCAGACAGTTGGAGGGCTCAGGGGCTGGAGTCATACTAACTTCCCCACGAGGTGACAAGTTTTGTTATGTCCTTCGTTTATTGTTCCCTTGTACTAACAATGGAGCTGAATATGAGGCTTTGCTCCACGGTCTTTGGATGGCTAAGGAGATGAATTTGAGCCCGGTTAAGTGCTTTGGCGATTCAGATCTAGTGGCTCAGCAGGTGTCTGGCACTTGGGATTCTAAGGACCCAATCATGGCTGCATATCGGCGAGAGGTGGACACAGTGGCTGGTCACTTTAAGGGTTATCAGGTGGACCATATAGACCAGCGAAAGAATGAACAGCGGACACTTTAAGTTGTCTTGGTTCCCAGTGTAAACCGGTCCCGCCCAATGTCTTTCTTGATGTATTGCATAATCTGTCAGTCAAGGTGCCAACTGAAGAAGATTTGGCTATTCCTGATCCGGAGGCTCAGTTGGTGGCAGCTCTGCATGCCATACCGGATTGGACAATCCCGTATCTGGCTTACATGAACTGGGGTGAGTTACCAGACGATGAAACGTTGGCCTGACAGATAATCCGGCGTTCCAAGTCCATGACCATACTCAACGGGGAGTTACATCGCTACAGCGTTTCAGGAGCAATTCAGCGTTGTGTTTCTCCTCGAGAAGGTTGTGAGATTTTTCCATGAAGGGGACTGCAGTCACCACGCCGGTTTAAAGTCTTTGGTTGCTAAAGCTTTTCGCCAAAGGTTTTACTGGTTGACAGCACACGCCGATGCGGAGGATTTGGTCAAGAGATGTGACGGCTGTCAAAAATTCGCACGTCGTGCTCACGTGCCGGCTCAAGAGCTGAAGATGATTCCAATAACTTGGTCGTTTGCGACTTGCGGGCTTGATATGGTTGGACCCTTCAAACGATCCAAGGATAAAAAGACCCATTTATTAGTGGCAGTTGATAAATTCACCAAGTGGGTGGAAGCAGAGCCAGTCAGCAAGTGCGACGCGGCCACGACGATTCAATTCATCAAAAAGGTGATATTCCGGTTTGGTTTACCACACGGCATTATAATTGATAATGGGACTAACCTATCAAAAGGGGAGATGGAGGAATTTTTCCAGCGTGAGCACATCCGGCTTGATCTAGCATCAGTGGCTCACCCCTAGTCTAATGGTCAAGCGGAAAGGGCAAACCAAGAAATTCTACGAGGTATCAAACCCAGGCTTATGGTCCCCTTAAAGCGGACACTGGGTTGTTGGGTTGAGGAGCTACCCTTTGTGTTGTGGAGCATCAACACCACACCCAATAGATCTATGGGTTACACACCTTTCTTCATGGTCTATGGAGCGGAGGCCGTTCTTCCTAGTGATATCCGTCATGACTCGCCCCGTGTGACGGCTTATGTTGAAGCTGATAATGAAAATGCACGTCAGGATTCTCTGAACCTATTGGATGAAGAGCGTGATCTCGCAGCAGCACGATCGGCGATTTGTCAACAAGATCTCCGACGTTATCACAACTGCTAGGTTAAAACCAGAACCTTTCAAGAAGGAGATTTGGTGGTCCGGCTCATCCAGGATCAGACTGATATGCACAAGTTATCCCCACCTTGGGAAGGACCCTTCGTGGTCAGCCAAAATCTGCACAACGGGTCTTACTACCTCATTGATGTTCGAGAGCATAAAGACTCACGTCAACCGGAGGAGGAGACCAAGCGGCCATGGAACATAGCTCTCCTTCGGCCTTATTATACTTGAAGCCATAGGCTCTTCATCTGTACATATTTATGACAGTGTATATATCATATAATAAACCGGAGCCTCCTTTATAAGCGGGGTATCTGTTCTTTTTACATCCTGTGTGCTTATAAGAGTTTACTAACAAAACGAATTTTTTTCTTAATCCAGTGTTAGCAGATACACAGGTTTGCAGAAAATCACTAGGGGGCTTGGTCATATTTGAACTACAGCTACACCTTTTGATTGGTTTTGAAACCACAAAGGGAAATCACTAGGGGGCTTGGTTGTTATCACACCATAGCTACACCTCTTGATAGGCATTTAGGCCACAACAGAAAAATATGTGGAGCCAAAGAGAGTGTTGCACAAAGCACAGACTCAAACATGGGCACACACTGAGCACAGCTCACAAAGTTACTTGGGGGCTATTTTTGCAAAGCAACAAAGAGTTTGAAAGGACCCTTGTAATTGGCTATCCAGCCATGGCTTGGAAGCCTGGTATATTCACCTAAAAACCTGGGTTAACCTGCCTTCATCAAGTAAGCCACTCCTATCCAGGTAATCCTGGTATGACCCATCGAACGTTTGACATGTCAATCTTTTATAGACCCTGAACTTGTCAAAGTTAAAATGATGATTGGTTAATTGGAGGCCCATCTTACAAGGCTTTGTTAAATGGTTTAACTCAGAGGCCTGGCAGCCCATGAAAAGCCTCGATTTGGAGCCTGGCAGCTCGTAAAAAGCCTTCCATATTTTTCCTTTGTGAAGTTTTATTTGTTGAAGTTCATTCGAATCTTTTTATAATCCGGCATCCTTGACTCGGCTTGCTTTTCAACTATAAGTTGTTAGCACATGATCAGTTATAAACCGGTGTTTATTGACCCGGTCTAGTTTGACTAAATCGCCAGTGTTATAAAGAAAACCCAGTCATTATCCCGGCCTGGTTTAATAAATAGAGCGGCATTACAGAGATGGAGTTATCAACGTTCCGGATTGGTATTAACACCTTTGTCGTATACACAGTTGGTCAACCAAAGAGGTATGTTCTGTACATTGCTTTTCGTACAAACACTTGATTATTCATCTAGGTGTTATATACTTCTTGGACATCATGACCCGTCTAGCGGTAAACCGCTAGATACTTTTAAGTTGTTGTACCCAGGAACACAATTCATCAAGGGTTATGCATAAATATATCCCAAAAAGTGGCACAAGATTGTCATGAAGCATTACGAAACATGCTCGATGGCATGGCAGATAACGAAGTTTTTGGCTATCCTATTACAAGAAGCCTTCAAAGCGGCTCCAATGGTATCAGTTTTTCACAGTAGCCATGTAAATCGGCGACCGGATCAGGACTCTTCATATGGACGGTTTGATGGTTGAGGGTCAGTTGGTGTGGGCACTTCTTCATACCTCCCTAGACGCTGGTAATCAACCGTTGACCAATCGATTCCAGTTAAAGCTTGAAACTCTGCTTCTTCATGGATAAGATTGGAAGGGTTAACATCAGGAGCATAAGTGTGCTTACGAATCGGAGGCACAAGTTCTTCAACTTCATGGATGTCGGTCGGCTGTCTTTTCCCCTCTGCATCATAAAATGGTTGAAAATGGGACAAATCTATGTCATCGGCCAACTTGTTGGCTGCTGGTCGCATCTGTTTGGTCAGCCGCCGGAGGTCATCATTGTTGAAGTTTGAACCGGCCTCTTTAACACCTGGATACCCTTTAATGATATCCTCCGCTTCAAGGTCGGGAATCCAGGCTTTAGCTCGAATAAGTGCGGTTAAAGCTCCTACTCTGGCAGCTGCTCTCATCAACTCGACAATACGGGCTGGTAACATGGCCAATTTTTCAAGTGTTTCTTTAATCAAAGTTGGAGCCGGTTTGTTATAAGTTGCTGTGCAAATTGCCCGCTGAGACCCAGAGTACAACTGTTCAACCAATGTATATGCCGCTTTGAGCTTCATGCGCATATCTGTACCAAGATGAGCAATCCGGGTGCCTGTCACGGTTTAACATTAGCATTCTGGTCAAAGAGAAGGTTCCACAAGTTATGCCAAATACGTAAAGGACACACTTACCAAAAATTGCAGAAGTCATGGCGTTAATTTTCCATTTTAAGCCAGCCAGTTCCTCCGCAACCGGTTTCAAGGCAGCCTTGGCGTCTTCGGCACTCTTTATTAAACCGGATTTCTCGATCACCCATTCAGCACAGTCTTTGTTAAAAGATTCTTTGATTTTTTCCATGGCGGTGAGGGCTTTCGTTAGCTCCTCTTTGGTTTTGGTGGCTTCTTCTTATTGGGATTTCACATTGTTTTGCAAATCAATGTTTCGGGCCTCTTTATTCCTCAGATCAGCCTGCACACATTGAAGATATATCAAAGGACAGGTTACGTATATATTCTAAGTACAAATCGCATAACAGGTTATGCACTTCGTACTTGGGGGCTAATGCTTATTTTCTCTACATTGCTACAATTTATACAAGTCTCCAGAACAATGTAAAAATTATCCTTGACACTTGGGGGCTAATGTATGCTGATTCAAAAACAGATGCATGGATTACAACCCAGATTAAACTTGTTCGAGTTAAACCGGTCTTTGGGGGATACGCGGCAGAAAGCTATCTACTTGTTAAAAGGGTAAATCTGGTTCTTATTAGTGGCTTAAAGTGCTAGGAAGACTCGGGTTATGATTCACATTATAAACCTGGCCCTTGGGGGCTATTTGGGCTAGCATTTTCAGACTATGAGTCAAGATACAAAGGAGGAAGAAAATACCTCATATCGCTCCTTCATCAAATTTACCAAACCGGCTTCGTAATCCCGGTTTGCGTGCAAGCAATTCAAGAAGCCAGAGTGAAGCTCCTCTGCGTTGAGATGAGCAAAGCTTGCCATATCATTGCTCCATTTGCCTCTTTCTCTAGCAACATGTTCTTCTTTGGCACTATGTTGAGCCAAAACTACGGGATGGCCAGGAGAGCTATGGCCTATTCCAGTAATAATAACGTCATCACCTTGGCCTTAAGGTTTTTGGTTGGTGGTATTGGAATTTAAGCATCTTTCACCGGACTAGCCCGTTTTGGTTCTGCCATTTCAGCATCGGGCGCGGCAGGCTCAGCGTCTGTGGGCTCGTCAGTATTTTGGCCTTGAAGGGACGGGTTATTAGAAGCAGCTTCAGGATGAGGACCTTCTGGTTCACAAGTTTGTTCCGGTTCACCTCTTGGTTCTTCTTCTTCGGCGACCGGATCTTCGGGCGGATTGGTGGCCCGAGCTTTCTTGCTGGGTCTAGCTTTGGCCCTGCAAACAGGATAAAAGAGGATTAACATCTTATTCAAAGGACTTATGACGCATTGAAAGGAAAGGTTTTTGTAACTTACCCGTCCACAGTTTTCAAAGGGGGGAGTTGAGTTGCGGTCGATTCACCGAAAGATGAAGGAGGTGTCACCTGATAATTTGAATCGGACGGATTAAGACGCTGTCTAAAATAACCTGCCTTGGGATAAGAATGGTCAGAAGTAGGAGAGACCTCAGACCGGTGCTTCCGAACTAGGGTATCAGGTAAACCGGTTGAAGTGACCTGTTGTCCACTGTGCCAGGTTGTCCGGCGAGCTTCATGCTGCTGAGTCTTCAAAATAAATGTTGGATCCAAGTGAGCAAGAGGATGAGAAAAGCTTACTTTCCGGACTGCTTGGCGGGGTTTTTGTGTTGGCATAGAGTCTGAACCAGAGGAAAGGGTAATTACCTCTACATCATCAGCTTGGCTAGCTTCGGCGTCCTCCCGAGGAAGATCATTGTTAATGAGATGCATGACAAGAGAGCCAAGTGAGTCAAGTTCTACCTCAACTTCTAGATCATCAGTGTCATCATCAAGCTCCATGTTAATCCGGTCAGTCGTTTTCCGCTTTGACGTCCGCTTTACGGCTTTTGTTTTTGGGCGGGATGGCTTGACCGCTTTATCCCAGTCGGCTTTGCCGCTTTCTCTACGGTTTTCCGTTTCCAGAAGGGGTCGTCACCCTACATACAAAGAAGAAGGATTACAGGTTGCATAAGCTAAAAATATTTGAGATGAAAGGGAAGTATAGTGCTTACAGCAGGCGGTTTGTTCTTGGCATAGAAGGGACTCAGACCGGTTTGACTATAGATCAATTCTGATTCATTCAGAATCTTCTTCACGCCTTCGGTGACTTCTTCCTTAGATAATTGAAGTTTGCAATGGAGTTGAGGGTCGTCAACCTCACTGGTATACTCACACATTAAACCGGGACGCCGGCTTAACGGCAAGATACTCCAGGATATCAAACAACGTACAAAGTCCACGCCTGTTAAACCATTCGCCATAAAGGCCCGGAGTTTGGCGAGTTGAGGGGAATATTTCACCCTTTCTGAAAGCTCATGCGTTGTGGCATTGGATGGGTGTTGGATAATCTGTGATCACGAAAGCCGGGGAGGAGATTTTCATCTTCAGGGGATGTATCTCTGCAGTAAAACCAAGTCTGGTTCCATTCCTTTGGATGGCTGTGCAGTTTGGCATGGGGAAATTCAACCTCTTTCCGCTTTTGAATTGAGACACCCCCAAGTTCAGTATTAGGGCCGTTTACGAATTCTGTGCGCCGGTTTAAATGAAAGAAGTCCCGGAACAGCTCGGCGGTTGGTTCTTCTTGTAAATATACTTCACAGAAGACCTGGAAGTTGCTTAAATTGGAGATTGAGTTGAGGCCAATATCTTGCGGATGAAGTTGGAAGCTGGCAAGCACATCTCGAAAGAACTTTGACCCTGGAGGTTTGAAGCCACGGCCTATGTGGTCAACAAAGACCACCACCTCGCCCTGCCTTGGGGTCGGAGGATTTTCTGTTCCTGGAGCTCGCCATTTAATTTCAGTCTTCTTAGGCAAGGAGCCAATGCTGAGCATATCATTCAACTGATCATCGGTGACCCGGGAGCGAGCCCAGGTGCAGGCAGTGAATTGTTTGGCCATAGCGGAAAAAACAAGCTGAAAATAAAAGGCTGGTTTACAAATCACTCATGATGATATACGAAGATACAATGGAGTATGAAACATACTGATATGAGGCATGACATAAACCAGAGGCCAAAGCGATGAGGATAAAAGGTAATACCAGCACAGGAGTACTAAGGCACTGTTAAACCAGAGTATATCTATGAAGGTAAAAGACTCCTCCGGTTTATCAGAGGGCTAATGGTACAGATTATCTATACAAAGTTAAACCGCTTATGTTGGCATGAGGAGAAACAGATTTCACAGAAGCAGTATGACAATTTCGGATCTAAGATAAGACAGAAAAGTAAAAATAAGTGGAACTAGAAAGGGTGAAGAACCAAAGCAACTTATAAAGGATTAGATCAGTCCTTTGCGCATAAGGGTTTGTGATGATAGCAGAAGATTAGCTACGGCAAGGAGTACGTCAAGTACGAAGTATTCACCTAAAGGCCAAGGAAGAACAGCACGGGAAGCTCTAATGAACCTCAAGAATAGCGAAGAGCAAGGAAACCCTAATGGATCTAGGAAAGAAGGGGAAAGGAGTTACTACGACCGCGAAAACAGCGGAAGGGCGCTGTGGAACTTTGGTGCGAACAGGTTGATGCAGCGTCCGACGATGAAGCAGAGGCGAGGTTTGAAGATGACGGCGGCGCTCGGGTGCGGGGTCGTCGAGAGGAAGAAGAAGAGATGAATGGGTGGCGGAAAGAAAAGAAAGGGGTCCTCTGCCCCTATTTATAAGGCAAAGCGATAAAACGGCAAGCGCGGGAATCGAGGAGCCCAAAAATGGATAAGTTAATAAAAGTGTCGCCTCGGTGGCTGAATACACATTAAATGAAGGTAATCGTCAACATCAACGGATAGAGGACGTTAGGGTGGTTTATCATAATCTAGAAGTATGACGTCACAGTGGTTTACAAGATCAAGGTGAAGATATGAGGGAAGATTTTTTCTAAGTATAGAAGATTGACATGAACAAGTTCAAACTAATCTGGGGCCTAATGTTGGGGATATTACTACTAGAGGTAAACCGGCCTTATATAGCCTGGTTGACTCCTTGAATATTAGAGGCCCATGAAGATGCAAGGATGATGGCGCTTCACGGAGGCCCAAGGCCCAAAGGCGGGTTAAAGCCTGTAAATGTAAACCGACCTAGTCGTGTAACTTGTATTGTAAGATAGGATGGATAGAGACCGAACCGGATACTTATGATCCGGCTTCGGGACTCTGTAGCCCGGCGGGCGTCAACCTATGTATATAAAGGGACGACTCGGCGGCGGTTTAGGGACAACAACTCGAGAGCCAAACAAAGCGGATTCGCTCCCTGGCCTTCGAAACCCTAGCAATACCAATCACAACTAGACGTAGGCTTTTACCTTCTCCGAAGGGGCCGAACTAGTATAAAACTCCCTGTGTCCCCTTGTCCGGTTTAACCCCTTTAAGCTAACCCGTAGCGATGGCTCCACGACTAAGTCCTTTCACAAGGACATCTGCTGTGACAAACCCACGATAGGATGGCTGTCATTGTGATCTAGAATCTTTGGTTTAAGTTTCCTGAGCACTTGGGCTTCAGCATCTTCTTCTTCCATTTCAGGCACTAGGGCCTTGGTCTTCTCAGCAGCTGGAATGTTCCTAGTGCTCCTCTTGGGCTTTGGAGTCTTTTGAGCTTTAGCGGCAGCCTTGGGGGCAGTCTTTGGCTTCGAAGTAGCAGCCCCTAACTTAAATGCATCCCCCATCAGCTTTTGGGACTTGGGTGCTGGTGCAGCATCCGCTTCCTCTTCTTCTTCAGCTGGATCTATCATTATAGAGGATCTTCCAATGACTCTAGCAGTGGTCTTCTTGACCCTCTCTTTCCTTTTCCTACTCTCTCCAGCAGCCTCTTCATTTGGCTTAGAAATTTCAACAATTGAGACTGTCTGTGTCAAAACCGGCGGATCTCGGGTAGGGGGTCCCAAACTGTGCGTCTAGGCCGGATGGTAACGGGAGGCAAGGGACATGAAGTTTTACCCAGGTTCGGGCCCTCTTGATGGAGGTAAAACCCTACGTCCTGCTTGATTAATATTGATGATATGGGTAGTACAAGAGTAGATCTACCACGAGATCGAAGAGGCTAAACCCTAGAAGCTAGCCTATGGTATGATTGTTGATGTGTATGTTGTCCTATGGACTAAAACCCTCCGGTTTATATAGACACCGGAGAGGGTTAGGGTTACACAAAATCGGCTACAATGGTAGGAGATCTGCATATCCGTATCGCCAAGCTTGCCTTCCACGCCAAGGAAAGTCCCTTCCGGACACGGGACAAAGTCTTCAATCTTGTATCTTCATAGTCCAGGAGTCCGGCTGAAGGTATAGTCGGGCCATCCGGACACCCCCTAATCCAGGACTCCCTCAGTAGCCCCTGAACCAGGCTTCAATGATGTCGAGTCCGGTGCACAGATTGTCTTCGGCATTGCAAGTTGGGTTCCTCCTCCAAGTACTTCATAGAAGATTTTGAACACAAAGATAGTGTCCGGCTCTGCAAAATAAGTTTCCACATATTGCCATAGAGAGAATAACATTTACACCAATCTAATCTGCTGACCTATTCCATAGCGCGACACACCTTGGCCAAGCCTTTATCCGAGTCGTTTCATTATCCCACCTCAGCGCGCCATGCGAGGCGGTTTCCTTGGCACGTCTTGTTAAAGCAGAGATCGTGTCCCCCTTATTCCGGGATTCTCATCAATACGGGCGTGGGTAAACCAACCGCTTCTAGGACTCCTAGATTATAGGCAAGTCCAAACGGACACGGAGAGGACGCTTGATATCCACCCTCTTTATAAAGAGACAAGGCTTTTATTTTTCCCTCCCGTGCTCAACCGAATCCTTCCCCCGCCTCAAGCTCAAACACCCAAAGTTTAGGTCAGGTGCTCCGAACCTTCAATCATGTCCGGATCTAGCCTTCAAGGCCGATGGGTGCCTTCCTCCGTCACGGAAGAAGACATCAAAAAGTTGAGGGAGGCCAGATATCTGACCGCCGAGATCTTGCATCGGCTGCCTCCCCAGGGGCAGGCCGTCCCCTCCCCCGAACCCAACGAGAGCATCATGTTCATCTCCCACTTCCTCCGAGGTCTAGGCCTTGCTCTGGATCCATTTGTTAGGGGCTTGATGTTTTACTACGGGCTAGATTTCCATGATCTAGCTCCAGACTCCTTTCTTCATATCACAACATTTATCATCGTGTGCGAGGCCTTCCTCCGGGTTACCCCTCACTTTGGCCTATGGCTCAAGACCTTTGAAGTAAAGCCGAAGATGATCGAGGGGCAACAGGCGGCGTGTGGAGGTGCCTCAATACGCAAGATGACGGGAGCTTCGTGGCCCAAAGGTTCCATTCCAGAGGTATCTGAATTGTGGCAACAGGAGTGGTTCTACATCACGGCTCCATTTTCCGCTCGGGCCCTCCACCACAACTGATGTCATGGATTAGCAGATGACTGAGCTGGGGTCCATCCAAGTATGTGCCTATACTGCAAAGCCGCATTCGAGATCTCTTTAATGGAGATTTCAGTTTGGTTTCGGTAATACAAGTTATGCTGGTCCGTCAAGTCCAGCCTTGCAAACACCGGCCTCTTCACCTGTGGGAGTTCAATCCCAAGGGACCGCGTGCCATTCAAAATTTTCTCGGCCTGACGCAGGAGGAGATGTACAAGTCATTCTTTGGACCTCAGGTAGAGTGTCCAGAAATCACTGAGGACGTGGGCCTGAGCAGTAACCGCACCACCGAACAGGTAAGGAATCTTCCGGCCGAATATACTATCTCTCATTTGTTACGAAGTTATCTCTGAGAGTTTGCTTTTTGACCAGGACTGTCTAACAAAGGCGAAGTTGATTCGGTGTTCCGCCCCCCTCCCTGAGGGTTTGGAAAATCCGGTGTTGGAAAAGATGCTCCAGACCGCACCTTTCCCGGAGCCCTTGAAGGAAGATACTGTGGAGGATAATACGGGTGGACACGGGTCCCCAATGCTGCCCATTCTAACCGAGGGAGCGAGCGTCTCCATGAAGGAAGACGACCAGAAGAGGAAAAGGACTGCGCCCGGGGATTCGGAAGCCGGAGCTTCCAAACGGGAGAAGAAGTCTCCCACAGAGGGTCCTACCCTGGGGGCGATGTTGCCGCACAAAGTCCGTGGGGGGATCAATTCTCCTGCGAGTCGTAAGTGACCCGAAATACTTTGATAGTACAGATATGCCATCTTTTTCTTATGAGAAAATAACCACCGCATATATCTTTGCAGTTCGGGCCTTAGCCCCTCTCAAATGAGCTCGTCTTCAGGGGATCTTCTTCCGGAGATGATGGAGAGTGAAACGCCTCCTCCGGACTCCTCCGATTCGTAAGCGGGCGACCCTGAAGTGTCGTCGCGGAGGGCCTCTCCGAGTCCGGTGAGGCCAGAAGATAATCCCATTGACCCCCGAAGCTCCCAGTGTGCGGCTCTCGAAGAGAGCAGACAAAAGAGTCTGGCACCATCTAGTGTGAGATCGCATGTTCTGAGGGAGTTGGTGGGGCGAGCGGCCATCTCAGATGAACACTGTGTGCTGATGAATACGGTGATGGAGAGGATATCGTCCACCGAAAGCGGATTGCATGAAGCTTTTATGAGTCTACTGACAGGCTTTGAGGTACATAAAAGAATGTATGATAGTCCTGCACATGCTAGGTGTGCCTTGTGTAGATAGTAGCCCCTGAGACTCTGGTTTGTCATCGGAAACGATGACGAACAGTGGATCATATTCCCAGGTAATAACCATACTGCCTCTATGTGCAGGTGATGGAAGCTCCGGTGGCTAGCCGGACTAGCGAGTTTGCCCATTTAGAATGGCAGTTGGATGCGGCAGACGCCGACATCGAGCTTGTTAACAAAAGGCTTGACGAGGCACAGGGTAAGTGTACTTATCTGGTAAACACCACATAGGAAGAGCAGCATGATGCCAGTATCTTTGACATGTTGTGACTGCAGATGGAGCTGCCACTGTTGAAGCCTTGCGGGCAGAACTTGCCCGAGCCAAGGAATAAGCGAGGTTGGGTAATGCGGCTGCTTTAAAGGCGGCCGAAGAGTTGCAAGCCGAGAAGGCTGTGCATGGCGAGAGCCGGGACAAGATGGCCAAGATGGCCATAGAATTATAAGCCGCCGCCGACCGTTGCCGGGTTCTCGGAAAGGAAAACCAAGTGAAGGCATCAGACCTTGAGAAGGCTGCTGCGACGAGAAAGGACCTCCGCTCTGCTATGAGGGCAAAGAAGGAGGAGCTGCAGGAAGCTGGGGATATTGTAGCTGGGAAATCCTTTATGTTGCGGAGGAAGTTCATAGATCCATGATATGCCCCTCTGGATCGGCTGTGGAGTTCGAAGGATGTATATATGGATTTGGCGGCGAGCGCTGCCGATGCGGCCATGTATTTCCAGGGTCAAACGGACCGTGAAGTAGACCGGCTGTTTTGGAGACAATTCCATTCTCCCGAGCGTCCGCTTTCATTGAGTGACCAATTAGCCTAATGGGCCGAACTAAATAGGTTGTTCGGACTCTCCATGAGGTCTGTTGTGGATCAGCTATGGCCGGATAGGTTAAAACCGAACATCTATTTCGGCTTGGTGCAGTAGTTCCTTGACGTGGTGCCACGCATTAATGCGATGAAGAGGTCGGCGTGCATAGAGGGCGCACGGATGGCCTTTGCCCGTGTTAAAGCATACTGGGCGGAGATGGATGCTACCACTGTTGCAGCGCGGGATTCGGCCATAGGTCGAAGGGCTGCTGAGCACTACTTTGAAGAAGTTCTTGAGGGTGCTCGTTTGATAGAGACCCAGTGATCAAAAAATATTATGTTTGAGTGATATGTAATCTCATTGTAAGCGAAATGCTTTTATAAATTTTTATAAGGCTATTTTTATACTTTTGCCTGGAAGTAATATGATGCCTCCTGGGCGGCCGTTTATGTGTACATGTGTATAACCTGAAAGATTGCAGCCGTCGGCTTCAACCCTCATGCATATAATGCGGAGGTGCTCGCAAAAACACGCGTTCACACTTAACCCAACGTCTTGGTCCTATTAAGGAGGTGATAGCGGAGCGAGCGAGGCAACCGGACTATAATGCTTTAGCACTTTCACTTAGCCATAGGAGTTTGACAGTGGGGCTACTAGATAGCCCCTGGTGGCTCCGCACTCTCCCGATCCTGGGGTGCGTACATGCCTGGCCGGAAAACGGCCCTTCGTTAAGGCGGAGGAATTCTAACATTCCGACAGGTCATCGAGTGGTTGACCAGTCTCACGCTATATCATGACAGTCAGTTTTCAGCTTTGTCTACTGAGGTGCTCGTCCGGATGAACCAGTGCACAATCGCAGTAGTTCTCCTGGTGCTACCTTAGCCGGTAAAGCGGAACGTAAGGCGCCAAAACATAGGAGCCGGGCAAACCCAACATTTGACCAAAGACAATGATTCGGAGCTGATGCATATAAGGCCGAACTCGCGACGCCGAACACTCCCTTAGGTATTCGGTCTTAGTGGTATAAACCGGGCCTAAATAATGGCCTTTGTAAGAAGCCCCTTCTGTCCAGGTACGTGCATTGTTCTAGCGTGGCCACATGCCAAGACGACAGCATCCTTCGGTGGATATGTATTAACAAGAGACAGTAAAAAAGGTTTACCCAGGGTCTTAATCTAAAAAGAATCCTTGGAACGGGTCCCTGCTCCACGTCTGCGCCTGTGTCTCCGTTGTGCCGTATCCTGGACGGGTGTAGCACGGTGATCATCTGTAAAAGAGAGGAATTTAGGTGAAAAAGTTGTTGTGCAAAAAGATAGTTTAAAGAAACCATGCATAATTCAAGATGAGAAGAAATTGTCACTTGTCTGCGCGCTTTGAGCCCCTTGGATTGAAAAATAGGGGTGTGACCATTTGTTTGGTATAAGTAGCGGCGCCGGACTCGAGTAGTTGTGTCTGAGGTCTTGACAACCTATTGGACGCTTTTTGGTCTGGGCGCCTTTAGCGTGCGGCTGCCAAGGCAGCCTCACTCTCTTTGGCGCGCAGAGATCGCTTGATATTTCCGTGCACTGTAATGATGCCACGTGGACCGGGCATCTTGAGTGTGAGGGAGGCATAGTGTGGTATTGCATTAAAGAGAGCGAAAGCTTCGCGTCCGAGCAGTGCTTGATAGACACTTTGAAACGGAGCGATGTGGAAAGTTAAATGCTCGCGACGGAAGTTATCGGGGGGGGGGGGGCGAATATAACTTGTAGTAGGAGGGAGCCCGTACATCGAGCCCCTGGGCCAGGCGTTACTCCTTTAAAGGTAGTATTGCTATGGTGAATTTGTGTTGGGTCTAACCCCATCCCGCGGATTGTATCCTGATATATTAGGTTTAGGCTACTGCCGCCATCCATCAAGACTCGTGTGAAGTGATATCCACCAATTACTGGGTCTAATACCAGGGCAGCCCATCCTGCGTGCCGGATACATGCTGAGTAATCGTGATGGTCGAAAGTGATCGGTTGAGACGACCAGTGGCAGGACTTCGCGGTGACAGGCACTTGGGTATATTCTTCTGGGAGTGCCGTGTTGTTTTTTCCCTTGATCACGTGTAACACGTTTACTGTTTTGACTTCTGGTGCAAATTTCTTTTGTTCCCCCGTGTCTTGCTTGGGGGGCTCGTCCTCGTCTTCACTTGGTGTATCCTCCCCCTTGTGTACGGCATTGAGCCTGCCGAACTTCTTGAAGACCCAACATTCTCTGTTGGTATGATTGGCAGGTTTACCAGGGGGTACTATGGATCTGACATACTTTGTCCAGAATTTTGTTGAGGCTGGACAGTTCACCCCTGATGCCTTTAGGGGGCGGCTTTTGACCTGACCGAGAGCTTTTGAATCCGGCATTTACTGCCGTTCCCTTTGTGCTATCTTCTTTATTCCGGCTTTTCCGTGATTTCCCGTTTCCATCTCTAACTTCAGATGTACTGGGGTCGCTGGTGCTGCATCTAGCTAGCCAGCTGTCCTCACCCGCGCAAAAGCGCGTCACGAGGTTTGTTAGTGCGGCCATCTTTCTCGTCTTATTTTGGCCGCGGTGTCTGGCGAGCCATTCGTCATGGACGCTATGCTTGAAAGCTGCCAAGGCTTCGGCGTCCGGACAGTCGACGATCTGGTTCTTTTTAGTAAGAAACCCATTCCAAAGCTTTCGGGCTGACTCTCTAGGATGTTGAGTTATGTGACTCAAATCGTCCGCATCCGGAGGTCGGACATAAGTCCCTTGAAAATTTGCCTGAAAGGCGTCTTCGAGCTCTTCCCAACTTCCAATGGAGCTTTCGGGGAGGCCTTTGAGCCAGTGACGAGCTGGCCCTTTAAGCTTGAGGGGTAACTACTTGATGGCGTGGAAATCATCTCCTCGAGCCATATGGATGTGAAGGATGTAGTCCTCAATCCAGACCCCAGGGTCTGTTGTCCCGTGGTATGCCTCTATGTTTACGGGCTTGAATCCCCCTCTGGAAATTCATGGTCCAGCACCTCATCGGTGAAACATAGGGGGTGTGCGGCACCCCTGTAGCTGGGTGTACCGCGTTGTTCGGATGTTTGCTGTGTTGCATTGTATGCTGGGGCGCGCTTGCGTGGTCCATAGATGGATCTTGTTGCACCGTCCTTTGGGTGCGAGCCCTCGCATGGGTCGCGTATTGTATTGTGAGCGGTGTTGTATGCCGCTCTGTGTTGGTAGAGGGGTCGTCTATCCGACCAGGTGGCTGCTTTGATATTTGGTTGTGGGGGGTCTGAGGCCTCCTCATCGAATTCGGGTAGCAGCTTCCGCTTTGGGTAGCTGTTGGAAGGGCGATTGTCGCCGTACCTTGCTGCAGTGTTGAGTATTTTACTCCATCTGATTTGGAGTGTGTCTTGCGCGGCCTTGAGCCTTTGCTTCTGCTTTTTAAGACTCCTCGCGGTGGCAACAAGCCTTTTACGGGCAGTCTGCTGCTCCGGGTGCCTGTCTGGTGTTATGTCGTCCGGACCATTATCCTTGATAGGATTTGTTTGTTCGGTTTGATTCTCTGGATTGCCGTTGTCCGGCAGCGGTTCGCCCTGCTCCAGCGCTGGGTCTGTATGATCGCTATTTCTGTCGAGGCGGGATTTGGGGCGGCGCTTGCGTCGCCGCTTTGACTGTTTTTCGAGGGAACAAGCCTTCGGTGCGTCCTTCCGCTCCTCATCATCATCTTTTGGTGCGTCCACCATGTATACGTCATATGACGAGGTGGCGTTCCAGGGCCCAATAGGCGCTGGTTCTTCATCGTCCCCTTCATCGGCGTCCATACCGTCGATGTCTTCGGAGTCGAAGTCGAGCATGTCGGTTAAATTGTCGATAGTGGCTACAAAGTGGGTGGTGGGTGGGCATTGAATTTCTTCATCGTCCGAATGCCAACCTTGCTGACCGTAGTCTGGCCAGGGCTCTCCTGATAAAGAGAGAGACTTCAGTGTCTTCAGAATATCGCCGAAAGGCGAGTGCTGAAAGATGTCTGCGGCAGTAAACTCCATAATCGGCACCCAATCGGATTCGATTGGTAGGGGCATGGAGGGTTCGGAGTCCGGAGAGGAGTCCGGCTCCTTGGAGTCACGAGTATCGCAGAGTGCGGTGCTAGTGTTCAGCTCGATCGCCTTTGGGATCGCAGCCCCCGAGGCGGCGTCCAACCACCCATCCTTGATCGGCGCAGTTGGCTCCGAATTAAGGGTCGAAGCCGATGCGGGTGCGGCCGCCAGGGCACTGTTCGGCGGCAGAGCTAGATCATGCTCGTCGTGATAGCGCGGCGCGCTCGGCAGTGGCTCGAATCCGTCGAAGATCAAGTCCTCGCGGATGTCAGCCGTGTAGTTTAAGCTTCCAAATCTGACCTGACGGCTAGGGGCATAGCTTTCGATCTGCTCCAGATGGCCAAGTGAATCGGCCCGCAGTGCGAAGCCGCCGAAGATGAAGATCTGTCCGGGGAGGAAGGTCTCACCCTGGACTGCATCACCATTGATGATCGTAGGAGCCATCAAGCCTGACGGTGACGACACAGAGGAACTCTCAATGAAAGAACCAATGTCGGTGTCAAAACCGGCGGATCTCGGGTAGGGTTTCCCGAACTATGCGTCTAGGCCGGATGGTAACAGGAGGCAAGGGACACGAAGTTTTACCCAGGTTCGGGCCTCTCGATGGAGGTAAAACCCTACGTCCTGCTTGATTAATATTGATGATATGGGCAGTACAAGAGTAGATCTACCACGAGAGCGAAGAGGCTAAACCCTAGAAGCTAGCCTATGGTATGATTGTTGATGTGTATGTTGTCCTACGGACTAAAACCCTCCGGTTTATATAGACACCGGAGAGGGTTAGGGTTACACAAAGTCGGTTACAATGGTAGGAGATCTGCATATCCTTATCGCCAAGCTTGCCTTCCACACCAAGGAAAGTCCCTTCTGGACACGGGACGAAGTCTTCAATCTTGTATCTTCATAGTCTAGGAGTCCGACTGAAGGTATAGTCCGGCCATCCAGACACCCCCTAATCCAGGACTCCCTCAGAGACCCTGGCCTTTAAGGTTGGCACCCTCTTGGCAGGGGCCTTCTTATGCAATCTAGGCTTTGTTGTAGCAGCAGTACCATATTCCTTCTTCAGGACTTCCTTCTTGGAGCTAACTTCCTCAGTGGCCACATAGTCCTCATCCTCAAAGTCTGAGGTTCTCTTCTTCCTGGATCTAGTGGCTGCCTTGGGCAGGTTGCTTGGAGTGCTCCTGCTGCCATCATCATAGCTGCTTGAGGGACTAGTGCCCTCACTCATATGCACTTGCTCTTCTGATTTGTTCTGGCTATCACTCTGGTCAGACATTCTGGCAAGCAAACTGACAGCAGACCCTGTGAATGGATATAGATGAGTAGATTGGATGAGCATCACAAAGTGCATAGTTTTTGCAAAACAGATGAGTCAAAAACTTAGTTTTAGTTCTCCAAAGAAATCATTTCGGAACTACCGACTTTTTAAACTCGGTGACACTGAAGCAACTTTTGGAGTCTAAACTAGTGAACTCGGTCAGACCAAGTCATAGTTCGGTGGCTCTGAGATTGCTAGGGTTTGACAAAGAGTCGAACTCGGTCACACCGATTTGCAACTTTCGGTCAGACTGAAAAGTGCAAGTGCAATGGCCTAAGCCAAATCGGTGAGGCCGATTTCTACAACTCGGTCGGTCCAAGATGAGTTCGGCGGAAACCTAACCCTAAATTTTCGAATCAAACTTAATCTAATGAATGTTTTCGCTAGATAGATTGATCTCATACTTGGTAAAGAACGTGGCATTGCATTGTGCTAAGAATTAGAGTAAGGAATTAGCACAAAAGATCAAACTCATACCCTAGTTTGGCGGTGAGTTGGCTACGGCGGCAATGGAGGGGTTGAATCCCATTGACAGCGACGGAAACCAGTGGCGAGAGGTCGCTGGCAGTGAGAAGACAATCCGGAGACCCAAGGCGGCAGAGCAGGACACGCGCGGGCTAAGAGGTTTTGAAGAAATTTCCAAAATCTCACCCATGGGTATATATCCTGCCCCTGTCGGTGTGACCGAGTGGAACAACTCGGTGGCACCGAGATACAAAATCCCGAGCGATCACTGCAACTCGGTGTGACCAAAGACTTCAAATCAGTTGCACCGCGATTGAAAACCTAGATCAATTCACTGAACTTGGTGTGACCGAAGTGGATGAATCGGTCAGACCGAAATGCACAGAGAGGTTTTGGAAGTCTAAGTCTATGACAAATCGGGGACTCCAAGTGCATCTCACACAGAGTGGTTCAAATCTGACTTGATCAAACTTTGTGATGTAGCATGAATAGAGTTGGAGACGAGAAAAGCACAGATAGCTAGAGGGAGTTCTTAGGCATTCTTGTCCATCCATTTGGCAAAAGAGAAATAGCCTAACAATCAAAGCAACAAATGGATGTCCTTGAATGAGTAAAAAATATGCAATCAACAGGCTCACACAATAAAATGGCAAATGAAATATGTGGCAAAGCATGCACAAACACTCTAGCATCTATCAAGCAATTGGCGATGACTAGGTCATCTATATATGAGTATATTGACTTAGGAGTCAAATGAGAACATTTGATCATAGGTCATACTCATCGTTTAAGCACAAGTGGGGTTACCACTTTTACATAAAGCATTGTTGTGTTCACACCATTAGAGTTGCTTTAGCTCAATTGATTAGAGTAAAGCCCCCCTAGATGTGATATCCCCCGAAGAGGGATGAACTAACCTTGGGTTTTGTCGATGATTACTTCATGTAGATGCTGAAGATGTGGATGCTCAATGTTGATGTAGATCATTCAGAGCAATCCATTGGAGTGAGTTGCACTTTCAGTACCTACACGGGTTAGTCCCACAAGGAACAAACAAGGATATCCATAGACATAGAGTGAAGTTCACATAATATGATGTCCATGAAATCATTAGGTTACCTTGTCCCTTGTCTTACCAACAAGAGGGTTTGTGACTCCTTGAACTAGTGCAAGATGTGAAAGTTGTTTGCACTTGTCCTTGCCAAAATGATATGAGTGAAGTATGTTGGCAGAGTGACCCTCAAGAACTCTCTAGTTCTTCTTCTTCGGGATCCACATCATCTTGATGGAAATCCTTGGAGTGGTAGTTGTACTTGATGAAGTAGAACTCGATGTAGTCTTGGGAACCCACTTGACCAAGGCCTTAGGAGTTTCTTCAAATGCATCAATCTCCTCTTGAAGCTTGTCCTTGCCCTTTTGCTTGTGGTCTTGTGGTGGAAGATCATCTTGAGCTTGTGTCCCATGGAAGGAAGTAGGATCATACTTCTCTTGTTGAGGAACAAACTTCGTCTTTGGGTATTGATCTTCATCCCACTCAACTCCATTGGCATTGAACTTTCGTTCAAAACCAATACCTTGATTCTTCCGGTGCCTTCCTTTCTTGCGTACAATTTCCTCAAATTACTTACTTCCGGCAAGGATCTTGAAAACACCCTTCTCTATAATTCCCTTCAATAAGCTATTTTCTTGCTCAAGTGTAACTTGGCTAAGAGAATTATTAGTGGAATCAAGAGAACTACTAGAAGCAACAATATTGGATTTAACATGATTATTGTTACTACTAGAGGAAGAATCTTTCTTACTCTTGTTGCTAGTTTTTACTTGTGGCATGTAAGTAGACAAGAGTAAACGCTTGGCAATGTAAGAAGAACTTTTCTTGCGAAGATCATCATTGATTGCCTTTAAGAACCCATGCACTTGCTCAAGGTTGAGCTTTTCAAAGCGTAGATTCTCATGAGTCTTTAAAAGTTCTCGATGATCTTCCAAGGTAGTTTCATGAGCGAACTTAAGAGTGTTTAGCTCTTTAGTTAGACGCTCAATCTCTTTCTTATCATCATCATTCGTTTTATCTAGACTAATGATACGTCTCCAATGTATCTATAATTTTTTTATTGTTCCATGCTATTATATTATCTGTTTTCGATATTAATGGGATTTATTTTACACTTTTATATTATTTTCGGGACTATCCTATTAACCGGAGGCCCAACCCAAATTGTTGTTTTTTGCCTATTTCAGTGTTTCGTAAAAAAGGAATATCAAACGGAGTCCAAACGTAATGAAACCTTCGGGAACGTGATTTTCTCAATAAACGTGATCTAGGAGACTTGGAGTGTAGTGTTTCGTAAAAAAGCAATATCAAACGGAGTCCAAACAGAATGAAACCTTTGGGAACGTGATTTTCTCAATAAACGTGATCCAGGAGACATGGAGTGGACGTCAAAAAACAATCGAGGAGGCCACGAGGCAGGGGGGTGCGCCTACCCCCTGGGCGCGCCCTCCACCCTCGTGGGCCCCTCGTTGCTCCACCGACCTAATTCTTCCTCCTATATATATCCACGTACCCCGAAAACATCCAGGAGCACTACAAAACCCTATTTCCACCGCTGCAACCTTTTGTACCCAAGAGATCCCATCTTGGGGCCTTTTCCGGAGCTCCGCTGGAGGGGGCATTGATCACAGAGGGCCTCTACATCAACTCCATGGCCTCTCTGATGATGTGTGAGTAGTTTACTTCAGACCTACAGGTCCATAGCTAGTAGCTAGATGGCTTCATCTATCTCTCTCTGGATCTCAATACAAAGTTATCCTCGATTCTCTTCGAGATCTATTCGATGTAATCTTCTTTTGCGATGTGTTTGTCGAGATCCGATGAATTGTGGGTTTATGATCAAGTCTATCTATGAAAAATATTTGAACTTCTCTGGATTCTTTTATGTATGATTAGTTTATCTTTGCAAGTCTCTTCGAATTATCAGTTTGGTTTGGCCTACTAGATTCATCTTTCTTGCAATGGGATAAGTGCTTATCTTTGGGTTCAATCTTGCGGTGCTCGATCCCAGTGACAGAAAGGGAACCGACACGTATTGTATTGTTGCCATCGAGGATAAAAAGATGGGGTTTACATCATATTGCATGAGTTTATCCCTCTACATCGTGTCATCTTGCTTAAGGCGTTACTCTGTTCTTACGAACTTAATACTCTAGATGCATGCTGGATAGCGATCGATGTGTGGAGTAATAGTAGTAGATGCAGGGAGGAGTCGGTCTACTTGTCGCGGATGTGATGCCTATATACATGATCATGCCTAGATATTCTCATAATTATTCGCTTTTCTATCAATTGCTCGACAGTAATTTGTTCACCCACCGTAATACTTATGCTATCTTGATAGAAGCCACTAGTGAAACCTATGGCCCCCGGGTCTATTTTCCATCATATTAGTCTCCCGTCAAGAAGCTATTTCTGGCGTCATTTATTTTGCTTTATTTACTTTGAATCTATATCATAAAAATACCCAAAATATTTATCTTATTATTGTCATCCCTATCAGATCTCACTATTGCAAGTGGCCGTGAAGGGATTGACAACCCCTTTATCGCATTGGTTGCTAGGTTCTTATTTGTTTGTGTAGGTACGAGGTCACTCGCGCGTGGTCTCCTACTGGATTGATACCTTGGTTCTCAAAAACCGAGGGAAATACTTATGCTGCTTTACTGCATCACCATTTCCTCTTCAAGGGAAAACCAACACAGTGCTCAAGAGGTAGCAAGAAGGATTTCTGGCGCCGTTGCTCGGGAGATCTACGCCAAATAAAGACATACCAAGTACCCATCACAACTCTTATCCTTCACATTACATTATTTGCCATTTGCCTATCGTTTTCCTATCCCCCACTTCACCCTTGCTGTTTTATTCGCCCCTTTTCTTCGCCTTTTTCCCGTATGTATCTTTGTTTGTGTTTCCTTGTGCCTTCAATTTGCTTGCATCTTTGCTTGCTAAAAATCTATTGATATGGATCCACTTAAAGTGTTTTACTTGGATCATCTTCAATCCTTATGCGCTCATGCTAAAACCCCAACTAGCCTAGTTGATGGGAAATCTTTAGATGAGCATGCTCATTTTGTGCGTCACCATTTGTCTGAAAAAGGGACACTCTTATGGGATCAAATAAACAGATTGCTATGTTATGCTTGGAATCTTTGTGAAATTTGTGATCTTACTTGTTGCTCTTAGAACCCTAAAAAACACCTCCCCTACCTATGTGAGTTTAATGATAATGAAATCTTATCTTCTTATGCAAACGGTGTTCATAGTTACTACGATATCGAACAAATTGAAGAATTTTTTTGCTTTTAAGGGTGCTTATGAAGTTGCTTCTTTGTTTGAAAAGTATGATATTAATCTCTATGAATCTGAAAATCTTGACATACTTAAATATTGCTACGAAAACTATGCTCATAATGTCTATGTCAAAGAATTTATTGAAAGAATGACCGCTGCTTCGAAAGAAAATATTGATATGCATGAATCTATAGATAATTATGATTCCGATGATTTGATTGAAATATCCCTTGATGAACATGATGCTTGCTATTCTTGTGGCCATGATGCCAATATTTATGAAGATGAATTTGCTATAGTTCCTTATGTTAAACATTAGATCGTTGCTATTCCACCCATACTTGATAGTTCCTTCAATGAAAAGTGTGATTGCAATATTATAAATTCTCTTAATGTCAATTGTGTTAATGATATGCAAAACCCCAAGCTTGGGGATGCTAGTTTTGCTATGTCCACTACTTGTTGCAATGATCATGATTGGGGTGATTCTTCTTTTGATCTTGAAAATTTATTTAAGCCCCATGATGAATATGAGATTGATAATAGTATTTGCAATAATATTGAAAGTGGGTTTGGAGAGGTCATGACTTTAGTTAATGTTAATCCCACTATTTTGGAAGAGTGTCAACTTTTCATACATGTGGATCTTGTTAAGACTATGTTTTGTGATAGCTATATTGTTGAATTTGCTTATGATCCTACATGTAATTATTATGAGAGAGGAAAATATGGTTGTAGAAATTTTCATGTTACTAAATTGCCTCTCGTTATGTTGAGATTGCTATTGTTTCGTTCCGCTTCCTTGCATATGCTAGTTTTTGCTTGCCTTGATAATTTTTTTGCCTATAAGATGCATATGCATAGGAAGTATGTTAGACTTAGATGTGTTCGTCACATGTTTCATGATGCACTATTTGTCTCAATTATTATCTTCCGTGTGAGCATCGTTGAAATATTATGCCTAGCTAGGGGCGTTAAACGATAGCGCTTGTTGGGAGGCAACCCAATTTTATTTTTATTCCTTGCTTTTTGTTCCTGTTTAGTAATAAATAAATTATCTAGCCTATGTTTTTGTTGTGTTTTTGTGTTTAATTAGTGTTTGTGCCAAGTAGAACCATTAGGAAGACTTGGGGAAAGTCCTTTTGATCTTGCTGTAAAAAACAGAAACTTTAGCGCTCACGAGAATAGCTACCATTTTTTATTGCAGAGTGCTATTTAGTTAATTCTTTTTGCAGATGATTAAGATAAATTCCTGACGTCAAGAAATTTATTTTAGAATTTTTGGGGTTCCAGAAGTTTGCGTTAGCTACAGCTTACTACAAACTATTCTGTTTTTGATAGATTCTGTTTTTCGTGTGTTGTTTGCTTATTTTGATGAATCTATGTCTAGTAATAGAGTTTATAAACCATAGAAAAGTTGGAATACAGTAGGTTTAACACCAATATAAATCAAGAATGAGTTCATCATAGTACCTTGAAGTGGTGGTTTTTTTTCTTTCGCTAACGGAGCTCACGATATTTTCTATTTTGAGTTTTGTGTTGTGAAGTTTTCAAGTTTTGGGTAAAGATCTGATGGATTATGGAACAAGGAGTGGAAAGAGCCTAAGCTTGGGGATGCCCAAGTCACCCCAAGGTAAAATGCAAGGACAGCAAAAATCCTAAGCTTGGGGATGCCCCGGAAGGCATCCCCTCTTTCGTCTTTGTTTATTGGTAACTTTACTTGGAGCTATGTTTTTATTCGCCACATGATATGTGTTTTGCTTGGAGCGTCTTGTATGATTTGAGTCTTTTCTTTTTAGTTTAACACAATCATCCTTGCTGTACACACCTTTTGGGAGAGACGCACATGAATGGGAATTTATTAGAATACTCGATGTGCTTCACTTATATCTTTTGAGCTATATAGTTTTTGCTCTAGTGCTTCACTTATATCTTTTAGAGCACGGTGGTGGTTTCATTTTATAGAAATAATTGATCTCTCATGCTTCACTTATTTTATTTTGCGATTCCTTTAGAACAACATGGCAATTTGCTTTTAGGAATAAAAAAACTTTCATATAAGTGCATTGAATACTATGAGAAGTTTGATACTTGATAATTGTTTTGAGATATGGAGATGCTGATATTAGAGTCATGCTAGGTGACACAACTGGAATCAGGTTCTTTGCTGTCCGCCATGGCGGACGGCAAACATCTTTGTCGTCCGCTAGCGGATGACAAACTATCTGGATGAATGACTGCCAGCAAAGGCCTTCTTTGCCGTCCGCTTCTTAGACACAGACGGCAAAGGATTATGCTATCCGCCATCCAAGACCAGCAGACAGCAAAGACAGCTGACGGCAATGCAGTGGCGTGAGAGCAGTTAGGGGGTTAATGGAGCTCTTTGTCGTCTGCCAGCGGACGGCAAAGTGTCAAAGATCTTTGCCGTCTGCTGGCAGACGGCGCAGACGGCAAAGAGCCCAGCTAGGCAGCTGATCCAACGGCATAATGATACCAAGCCTCATTATCAATGGCATATTTTCTAATCTTCTTAAGCTTCAGGCACATTGCATCCATCTTCAAGCGCATGGCATTCATCTTCATCTTGTGATCATCGATGACATCGGCAACATACAACTCCAATGTCATCTTCTCTTCTTCAATTCTTTTAATTTTTTCTTTCAAATACTCATTTTCTTTTTCAACTAAATTTAACTTCTCGACAAGAGGGTCCGTTTCAAATTCCGGTTCACATACCTCCTAGATTAAAATATCTATGTCAACTTGATGGCCATAATTGTCATAAATGCGAAATGCAACAAATAGTTATGAAAGAGAATTTACCACATCTGAATCATAAAGCGGGCGAGGGCCGACCGAGACGGACATCAAGACCATGGCACTATGTATGAGAAACAATCAGACAAAGTAAGAAAATTATAAATACCAACTATATAAATCATACAATCATACAAATAATTATATAAGTCAAGTACAACGTAAAAATTGAATACCTAATAATCACTATCGGTAATGACGTGCTCTTCATCATCATTAATAAAAGCATCATCATCATCACTATCGGTAATGACGTGCTCATCAACATCATTAATAAATGCATCATCATGTGGAAGGCCACCTGTAATCGTTCAAGCATTGACATGTCATCTGCAGTAGTAACTTCTTCTTCTTCTGGCTCTTCTTGTTCCGGCTCAGGGGTGAAGTCGGATTCACTATAGTTGTCTACTTCAATGTTCTGGGGTGGAGTAGAGCGGTTCTTGAAATGTTTTTTTGGAAAGACGTGTTTCTTGGAAGAATTCTCCTTCGTCATATGTGTCTTGGTTAATGTGAGGTTCATAATCCTTTTCATTGGTGGGAGGTGGTCTAACACGTGGTGGCACTTCATAAACAACGTCCCAACCACTGAGATTTGGATCACTTTGACAGGCCCATGGTAGATAGAAAACTTGGGTTGCCCGTTGAGCCGTAATATAGACATCAGGAACATCCAAATGGGTGCTTTGTTTCATTTCGACTAGCCCTATATGTTCATGAGTCCTTCTAGTCTCCCTCGGCTGGAACCAATAACATCTGGAGACGACGACGTTCGGTGGGTTTTCACCATAGAATTCAAGTTCATAAATTGCTTCAACTCTTCCATAATACTCGACACCTCCTTCGCCGATAGCAGAGACACAATAATTTGTAGACTTTCGGTCGTCCATAGATAGCTCTTTGCCATAGGTACGAAAGCGATACCCGTTGATGTCGTATTTGTCAAATGAACGGACCTTATAGTCAAAACCATTAGCTACTTGTCTCAATTCAGCATTCATAATCTCTGAATTAGCCTACAAGTTTAATACGAAAGGATTGTTGCATTAGTCGCAAATTAGCCAAAGAAAAGATAGGGTCTAATGGAAATTACCGTTTTTTTTGAACCAAGAGATGAAACCGGGAAATGCGGCTCTTTGTTTTGCCAGAAGCTCATACTCTTCGACAGAATCCTTTTGGATCACCACTCCATACGAGAATATGGCGACGTATCGACTACATCAAATATCCAGGAATAAGAGAAGTTCAAAGGAATTAGAAGTTGTGAAACAATGTACCGAGATCTTACTCGATGTACGGCCGCACTTCTGTTAGGTTGTTGAAGAGATACAGCGAAATGGTCCACCATTCTTCAACATCCAACCTTACTGGTTTCCAACCACTGGCTGGTGCGAGATTCCCTTTGAATAGGCTGAGGTCGGATTGACCCATTTGAGGTTCGTCAGCATTGTACTGAGGCTTCGGATTATGCAAATGACGATTTTTGTCTTCGTAGTGTGCGGTCACAAAGTTTGCCGCCTCCTCAATGATGAATGCCTACGCCATCGATGCTTCTATTCTATGTTTATTTTTACATTTTGCTCAAAGCGTCTTCTGGATCCTCTTAGTTGAGTAGCACCAACGATTTTGCACGCCCCCCCAATCGTGCCTCGGTCGGGAGATGCAAAATCAAGTGTTGCATTGGATTAAAGAAGCTTGGCGAAAAGATCTTCTCTAACTTGCAGATCAACTCCGGCGTCAACTGTTCCATTTCTTCTAGGAGGCCAGGCGATAGTTCTTTCGCACAAAGAACATGGAAGAAATAGCTCAGCTCTGCCAGTACTAGCCATTCATCCTCAGGGATGATGCCACACAACATCATCGGCATTATCCGCTCAATCCATATGTGCCAATCATGACTTTTTAGACCAAATATTTTCAATTTTTGAAGAATAGCTCCCCTCTTTAGATTTGCTGCATACCCATCGGGGAACATCAACTGCATTTTCACCCACAAAATAATTTCCTTCATAGTTGGCCTTCCAAGATTGAACCATGCCTTTCGCTTCATCCAGTTGATCCCCTTTCCTTTTGGTTCTTTCATGTTTTGTAACGGTCTATCACATAGCTCCTCTTGATCGACTCTAGCCTTAGTATTATCCTTTGACTTCCCCTCTATGCCGAACAATGTAACAAAAATGGCTTCGGTGATATTCTTTTCAGTGTGCATCACGTCGATGTTGTGTGGGCAAAGGAGGTCTTTGAAGTAAGGCAGATCCCAGAAGCATGTCTTGTAAGTCCAGGCATGTTCCTTATTATACCCCTTGAAATACACTGGACGCTCTGGATCTGGCTCAAGAGCGTTTAACTGATCTAGGGTCTGTTGGCCTGTCAAGGCAGGTGGTGCAGAGTGTTTGACAACTCTACCTTTGATGAAGTTCTTCTTGTCTTTCCTGAACTTATGGCCAGGATGTAGAAACGGTCTATGCAAGTCGAAGCAACTATATATACTTGCGCCCTACCGTCAGCCAATGAAACTCAAGAGCTCCCTTGCATGTGGGGCACGGTAACCTTCCATGCACACACCAACCAACGAATAGCGCATACGCCGGCAAGTCATGCGTCGAGTACATGTACCAGGCACGCATTATGAAGTTTTGTTTGCTAAAGGCGTCATATGTGTTGAACCCATTATCCCAAGCTTCTTGCAATTTTTCCTTAAGCGGCTGCATGTACACATTCATATTCTTCCCCGGATAGTTGGGCCCTGGAATTATCAACATCAAGAAAATATTCTTTCATTGCATAATCTGCCCGGGGGGGAGATTGAGTGGAATGACAAACATAGGCCAATAGTTGTATGAGGCTGCCATCTAACCAAACACACTGAACTCATCCGTGCTGAAGGCAACTCGAGGATGCCTTGGATCTGCCATTTTTTCCTTATGTAATTCATCGAAGCGCTTCCACGCTTCACCAACCGATGTGTGCACCATCATCACATTCCATCTGCATCAAGTTTGGTTCTTTTTCCCGATTTGTGCCATGTCATTTGTCTGGCCGTCTCTTTGACCATGAAAAGACATTGAAGTCTTGGTACGATTGGCATATACCGAAGAATATTAACAGGTATTTTGGTCTGCATCTTCTCACCCACATCGTTGTCTACCACAGCATACCTGGAAGAATTGGAAATGGGACAATAGTTCAAGTCCTCATACTGAAGCCTAAATAAGACACATCCTTTCTCACAGGCATGTATCTTCTCATAGGGCATCTTAAGAGCATGGAGGATTTTGTCTGACTGGTACATGTTTGGAGGTAGCACATGGCCTTTGTGTAGAAATCGTCTGAATACTATCATCATCGCGTCGTAGCATTCTCTGCCCAAGTTGAATTGAGCCTTCAAAGCCATTATTTGTGAGATGGCATCCAGCTGACAAAGCTCAGTGTGCTCGTGGAGAGGACGTTTTGAGGACTCCAACATTTTAGTGAAGGCCTCTGCAGATTCCTCCATCTCCTCGTTCGAGTCCCAAGCATCGTCAAAGTCTTGCACCATGTCTGCGGTCCCGGTACCATGCTCGTCGGTGCGACGATGAACCTCGGCTCTGGCACATTGGGCAGACTCACCATGTAATGTCTAGACCGTGTAACCAGGCATACAACCAAACTTCTATAGGTCTTTACTCATATGAAGCTCGTCCCTCTTTTTATAGTTGTCGCAATGGGCATAGGGGCACCAGCTAAATTCCTGGCCGTTTGCAAATGCGGCTCTAACAAACCCCTTGGTTTTTGATAACCATTCCTCGGTCCAAACTTTCTGACTAGTGTAACCGGTGTACATCCATCCACGATCACTCGTATTGACTTCCTACTGGACACACAAGAAATATATACATAATTAAGCAAACCATATCCATCAGTTAATGGAGTTTGTCACTTTTATTACGTCCATGCAACCTACATGCTAATAGGTAAAGATAGGTCCTAATCCCACCCGAGTATGTGTAGATCGGGTTTGTTTTCCCATGCTCTGCTCCGGATCCGACGCAAAATTTTGGCAGCACCTCCCCGTTGTTCTCCTGATACACATCTCGGCAATAAGCAGAGAGAATGTGCACCCGGAGAACAACAGGGAGGCACTGACGAAATTCTACATCAGATCTGGAGCTGAGCATATGGGAAAACGAACCCAATCTACACATACTCGGGCTGTCCATGGATAACGTTGGACAATTCGAAAGAATCACGATTATAAATATGCAAATGCATGCATATTTACAGATGTAACCCTTTTGAACGGGAGACGCATAGTGGTTACGCATACTGATGATTGACACCTATAGCTAGCAAGTTTCATCTGGAGATGTCATTTGTGCTCACCAACGAACACAGGGGCGGAGCTCGTCGAACACTAGACCCACGCAGCGACGAAATAACTATACATTTAAATCCAAAGATGAGTAACATAGCGACCCCCTAACCCGCTCGTCCCTGGGTAAACTAAATAGCAACTACCATCGGTGCAAGTTACATGAGGCCGTTAGCGTTGAACACTAGATCCACATCCCACAAGTGAAGCCAGCGTCCGGCGTCCCACAACAATAGTTCTGGTGGCCGATGACGGCCGAACACCTTGGCTAATTTGTCTGGCAGCCTCTGCAATGAGGATTAAACCCAAGTTTTGAAATTCCAAACAACCAAACCGACTTGAGTCAGTTTGGGTGTTTCAAGTTTCAACACTTGCCTTTTAATCGTCATCCCAGAGGCTACCAGACAAATTCGCAATGGTGTTCGACCGCCATCGACGCCGAGAATAGTTGCTTTGGGACGTCGGCGTCACTTGTGGGACATGGATGTAGTATTCGACACCGACGGCCACATGTACCTCGCACCGACGATACTTGCTATTTAGGGTTCCATCGACACCGAGGAACCCCCTAACCCGCTCATCCCCGGGCGCCCTCTTTTCCTACTTCTTTTTTTCATCTTCAACTTCTACTTCTTTTTTTCATCTTCTTCTTCTTCTTCTTCTTCTTCTTCTACTACTACTACTACTACTACTACTACTACTACTACTACTACTACTACTACTACTTATTGTTCTTTCTTCTTCTTCTTCTTCTTCTTCTTCTTCTTCCTCTTTTTTTTTCTTTTTTTTCATCTTTCTTGATTATTCTTAAAAACAGGAAAAAAACCTAAATAAAACTATAAACTAAATGTAACCTAAAATAAACTAAATTAACCTAAACTAACCTAAACTAAACTAAATAAACTAAACTATCCTAAACTAAAAATATATAAATTAAATCTAAAAAACAGAAAAAAAAACTCACCACGATGAAGGGCGGGGCGGCGGCGGGGCAGGGTCGGGCGGTGCGGCCGGGTGGTGCGGTGTGGCCGGGCGGCGGCGACTTGGGACGAGGGCGGCGCGGCCGGGCAGGCGGGGCGTAGCGGCCAGCGGCGGCGGCTCGCCTGGGCGGTGACGGCTCGGGATGGGCGGGGCGGTGCGGCCGACGACGTGGGTGGCGCGGGGCGAGGGCGGCTCAGGCGCGGCCGGGGGACGGGCGAACTAACGGCCATCTTCTTTACCGTCTGCTGGCGGATGGCAAAGATGTTTTGCCGTCAGCTGATGTCTGCTACACAACCTTCTTCTTGTAGACGTTGTTGGGCCTCCAAGTGCAGAGGTTTGTAGGACAGTAGAAAATTTCCCTCAAGTGGATGACCTAAGGTTTATCAATCCATAGGAGGCGTAGGATGAAGATGGTCTCTCTCAAGCAACCCTGCAACCAAATAACAAAGAGTCTCTTGTGTCCCCAACACACCCAATACAATGGTAAATTGTATAGGTGCACTAGTTCGGCGAAGAGATGGTATTGATACAAGTGGTATATGGATAGTAGATAAAGGTATTTGTAATCTGAAATAATAAAAACATCAAGGTAACAAATGATAAAAGTGAGCGTAAACGGTATTGCAATGATAGAAAACAAGGCCTAGGGTTCATACTTTCACTAGTGTAAGTTCCCTCAGCAATATTAACATGATTGGATCACATAACTATCCCTCAACATGCAACAAAGAGTCACTCCAAAGTCACTAATAGCGGAGAACGAACGAAGAGATTATGGTAGGGTACGAAACCACCTCAAAGTTATTCTTTCCAATCAATCCGTTGGGCTATTCCTATAAGTGTCACAAACAGCCCTAGAGTTCGTACTAGAATAACACCTTAAGACACAAATCAATCAAAACCCTAATGTCACCTAGATACTCCAATGTCACCACAAGTATCCATGGGCATGATTATATGATATGCATCACACAATCTCAATTCATCTATTCAACCAACACATAGAACCTCAAAGAGTGCTCCAAAGTTCTACCGGAGAATCCCGACGAAAACGTGTGCCAACACCTATGCATAGGTTCATGGGAGGAACCCGCAAGTTGATCACAAAAACATACATCAAGTGAATCACGTGATATCCCATTGTCACCACAGATATCCACGGCAAGACATACATCAAGTGTTCTCAAATCTTTAAAGACTCAATCCGATAAGATTACTTCACAGGGGAAACTCAATTCATTACATGAGAGAAGAGGGGGAGGAGAAACATAGGATCCAACTATAATATCAAAGCTCGCGATACATCAAGATCACGCCAAATCAAGAACACGAGAGAGAGAGAGAGATCAAACACATAGCTACTGGTACATACCCACAGCCCCGAGGGAGAACTACTCCCTCCTTGTCATGGAAGGCACCGGGATGATGAAGATGGCCACCGGTGAGGGTTCCCCCCTCCGGCAGGGTGCCGGAACAGGGTCCCGATTGACTTTTGGTGGCTACGGATGCTTCTGGCGTCGGAACTCCCGATCTATCTTGCGTTCTGGAATCTTTAGGTCACGTGGGTATATATGGGTGCAGGGAGGACGTCGGAGGAGCCACAGGGGTCCCACGAGACAGGGGGCGCACCCTAGGGGGGGGGCGCCCCCCACCCTCGTGAGCACCTCGTGTCTCCCCTGACGTGGGGTCCAAGTTCATCAGGTGTGTTTCCTTCCAAAAATAACTTCTCCAGTTGATTTCGTTCCGTTTTGACTCCGTCTGATATTCCTTCTCTTCAAAACACTGAAATAGTCATAAAACAACAAATCTGGGCTGGGCCTCCGGTTAATAGGTTAGTCCCAAAAATAATATAAAAGTGGAAAATAAAGCCCAATATTGCCCAAAACAGTAGATAATATAGCATGGAGCAATCAGAAATTATAGATACGTTGGAGACGTATCATCAGCCAGCAGACGGCAAAGAAGATGGCCGTTAGTTCGCCCCGGTATGCCCGCCATCCACCCCGTTTGCTGTCAGCTAACGGACGACAAAGATATGCAGATGGCAAAGCCATCCTTTGCCGTCCGCTGTCTCTTTGCCGTCAGTTTTCCGGTATTTGATGACAAAGCCTTTCTTTGCCGTCAGCTAGCGGACGGCCAAGAAGTGGCAGACGGCAAAGAAGTGGATTCTAGTAGTGCGAGTAGTTGTGAATTTGAGAAATATTTGTGTTGAAGTTTGTGATTCCCGTAGCATGCACGTATGGTGAACCGTTATGTGATGAAGTCGGAGCATGATTTATTTATTGATTGCCTTCCTTATGAGTGGTGGTCGGGGACGAGCGATGGTGTTTTCCTACCAATCTATCCCCCAAGGAGCATGCGCGTAGTACTTTGTTTTGATAACTAATAGATTTTTGCAATAAGTATGTGAGTTATTTATGACTAATGTTGAGTCCATGGATTATACGCACTCTCACCCTTCCACCATTGCTAGCCTCTCTAGTATCGCGCAACTTTCGCCGGTACCATAAACCCAACATATACCATCCTCAAAACAACCACCATACCTACCTATTATGGCATTTTCATAGCCATTCCGAGATATATTGCCATGCAACTTTCCACCATTCCGTTTGGTATGACACGCTTCATCATTGTCATATTTCCATGCATGATCATGTAGTTGACATCGTATTTATGGCGAAGCCACCGTTCATAATTCTTTCATACATGTCACTCATGAATCATTGCATATCCCGGTACACCGCCGGAGGCATTCACATAGAGTCATATTTTGTTCTAAGTATTGTGTTGTAATTCTTGAGTTGTAAGTAAAAAAGAAGTGTGATGATCATCATTATTAGAGCATTGTCCCAGTGAGGAAAGGATGATGGAGACTATGATTCCCCCACAAGTCGGGATGAGACTCCGGACGAAAAAAAAGAAAAGATGCCAAAATAAAAAAAAGAGAGAAAGAAGGCCCAAATAAAAAAATGAGAGATAAAGAGAGAAGGGACAATGTTACTATCCTTATACCACACTTGTGCTTCAAAGTAGCACCAAGATCTTCATGATAGGGAGTCTCCTATGTTGTCACTTTCATATACTAGGGGAATTTTACATTATAGAACTTGGCTTGTATATTCCAATGATGGGCTTCCTCAAATTGCCCTAGGTCTTCGTGAGCAAGCAAGCTGGATGAACACCCACTTAGGTTCTTTTATTGAGATTTCATACACTTATAGCTCTAGTGCATCTGTTGCATGGAAATCCCTACCCACTCACATTGATATCTATTAATGGGCATCTCCATAGCCCGTTGATATGCCTAGTAGATGTGAGACTATCTTCTCCTTTTTGTCTTCTCCACAATCGTCATTCTATTCCACATATAGTGCTCTGTCCATGGCTCACGCTCATATATTGCGTGAAGATTGAAAAAGTTTGAGAACATCAAAAGTATGAAACAATTTCTTGGCTTGTCATCGGGGTTGTGCATGATTTAAATATTTTGTGTGGTGAAGATAGAGCATAGCCAGACTATATGATTTTGTAGGGATAACTTTCTTTGGCCATGTTATTTTGAGAAGACATGATTTCTTAGTTAGTATGCTTGAAGTATTACTATTTTTATGTCAATATTAAACTTTTATGTTGAATCTTTCGGATTTGAACATTCATGCCACAATAAAGAAGAATTACATTGAGAAATATGTTAGGAAGCATTCCACATCAAAAATTCTTTTCTTTATCATTTACCTACTCGAGGACGAGCAGGAATTAAGCTTGGGGATGCTTGATACGTCTCCAACGTATCTATAATTTTTTATTCTTCCATGCTATTATATTATCAGTTTTGGATATTAATGGGCTTTATTTTACACTTTTATATTATTTTTGGGACTAACCTATTAACTGGAGGCCCAGCCCAAATTGCTGTTTTTTTGCCTATTTCAGTGTTTCATATAAAAGGAATAGCAAACGGAGTCCAAACGGAATGAAACCTTATGGAACGTGATTTTCTCAACAAACGTGATCTAGGAGACTTGGAGTGGACGTCAAGAAACAATCGAGGAGGCCACGAGGCAAGGGGCACGCTTACCCCCCTAGGCACTCCCTCCACCCTCGTGGGGCCCTCATTGCTCCACCAACCTACTTCTTCCTCCTATATATATCCACGTACCCCGAAAACATCCAGGAGCACCACGAAACCCTATTTCCACCGCTGCAACCTTCTGTACCCAAGAGATCCCATCTTGGGGCCTTTTCCGGAGCTCTGGCGGAGGGGGCATTGATCACGGAGGGCCTCTACATCAACTCCATGGCCTCTCCCATGATGTGTGAGTAGTTTACTTCAGACCTAAGGGTCCATAGATAGGAGTTAGATGGCTTCTTCTCTCTCTCTGGATCTCAATACAAAGTTCTCCTCGATTCTCTTGGAGGTCTAGTCGATGTAATCTTCTTTTGCAGTGTGTTTGTCGAGATCCGATGAATTGTGGGTTTATGATCAAGTCTATGTATGAACAATATTTGAATCTTCTCTGAATTCTTTTATGTATGATTGGTTTATCTTTGCAAGTCTCTTCGAATTATCAGTTTGGTTTGGCCTACTAGATTGATCTTTCTTGCAATGGGAGAAGTGCTTAGCTTTGGGTTCAAGCTTGCGGTGCTCGATTCTAGTGACAGAAAGGGAACTGACACGTATTGTATTGTTGCCATCGAGGATAAAAATATGGGAAAATTTTGTTTTTGCCACTCTAGATTTTGTCAATTTTTCTTATGCCACTCTGGATTTTGACATTTCAGTTTTGCCACTCTTAGCTTTTGACAATTATCACAATTGCCATTCCGTGGCAAAACAAAAATAAATTAGAGTGGCAATTGTGATACATTGTCAAAATCTAGAGTGGCAAAAGTGAAATAAAATTAATTTGCTATTGCCACATAATGGCAATTATGATATTTTTCAAAAGCTAAGAGTGGCAATACTGAAATGTCAAAATCTAGAGTGGCATAAGGAAAATTGGCAAAATCTAGAGTGGCAAAAACAAAATTTTTCCTAAAAATATGGGGTTTACATCATATTGCATGAGTTTATCCCTCTACATCATGTCATCTTGCTGAAGGCGTTACTCTATTCTTCTGAACTTAATACTCTAGATGCATGCTGGATAGCGATCGATTTGTGGAGTAATAGTAGTAGATGCAGGCAATAGTTGGTCTACTCGTCGCGGACGTGATGCCTATATACATGATCATGCCTAGATATTCTCATAATTATTCGCTTTTCTATGAATTGCTCGACAGTAATTTGTTCACCCACTGTAATACTTATGCTATCATGAGAGAAGCCACTAGTGGAACCTATGGCCCCCGGGTCTATTTTCCATCATATTAATCTCCCGTCAACAAGCTATTTCTGGCGCTGTTTATTTTGCTTTATTTACTTTCAATCTATATCATACAAATACCAAAAATATTTATCTTATTATTATCATCTGTATCAGATCTCACTCTTGCAAGTGGCCGTGAAATTGACAACCCATTTATCATGTTGGTTGCGAGGTTCTTATTTGTTTGTGTACGTACGAGGTGACTCACACGTGGTCACCTACTGGATTGATACCTTGGTTCTCAAAAACTGAGGGAAATACTTACGCTGCTTTACTGCATCACCCTTTCCTCTTCAAGGGAAAACCAACGCAGTGCTCAAGAGGTAGGAATTAACATGATTAATAGCAAGTTCGTCATAGTTTTCATCACTAGAGTTGTCAACAAGTAAATCATCATCACCTAGCAAATCACCTTCATCACTATTGAAATCAACATACTCGGGGTGTGATACCTTTGGGCCTTTAGCCATGAAACATCTTCCAATTCCTTCATTTGGTGAGTCAAATATATCTTAGGAGTTGGTTGACACAAGTGCTAGACTGGCAACACCTTCATCTTGAGTATATTCGGAGTCGGAGTGATAACTTTTCTCGGAGTGATTGTCGGAGTCGGAGCCGGATAGCCATTCACCAACATGAGCTTGATGTCTTCATTTTGTGTAGCTCCTTGATGACTTGTCCTTCCTTTCCCAATCCTTGCTTCTCCGAGATGTTCTTCGTTCATAGTGATCATCTCTACTCCTCCTCTCTCTTGGTGGTGATTCTTCTCTTCTACTTCTCCTTTTGGGTGAATCTTCTCTTCGTTTGTAGGGAGCCGTACACTCATTTGAGTAGTGTCCGAGTCTTCTAGAATTGTAGCAATTACGTTCACCACTCGAAGATCTTTTGTCATTGTAGGACCTTGACTTGGAACATCTTTCTTTGCTTCTACTCTTGTAGAACTTGTTGAAATTCTTCACCATTAAGCTCAATTCTTCATTGAAGGCTTGTTTCTCACTTGATGATGTAGGAGCATCACATGAGGCTTTGTAAGAACCACTAGACTTGTTGTGAAGCTCTTCTTTATCCTTGAGTGACATCTCATGAGCAACAATTCTTCCAATTACTTCCGTTGGCTTGAGATCTTTGTAATTGGGCATCATTTGGGTCAATGTGCACACGGTATCATATTTTCCATCCAAGGCTCTTAGGATCTTCTTAATGATGAATCTATCGGTCATCTCTTCACTTCCTAAGCCGACAATCTAATTTGTGATGAGAGCAAGCCTAGAGTACATTTCAGCGACACCTTCACTATCCTTCATTTTGAACTTGTCAAGCTGACTTTGAAGCACATCCAATTTGGATTCTTTGATGGAGTCGGTACCCTCGTGCATATCAATCAAATTATCCCAAATTTCCTTTGCATTCTGAAGACGGCTGATTTAATTGAAACCTTCGGAGCACAATCCGTTAAATAGGATATCGCAAGCTTGAGCGTTGTATTGCAGCATATTCAACTCTTCCGCGCCAGCTTCACGGTTCGGTTCTCTCCAATCAAAGAATTCACCTTCCAAGCCAATACACACAATAGCCCAAACGACGGGGTTATGTCCAAGAATATGCATTTTGATCTTATGCTTCCAACTAGCAAAATTAGTACCATCAAAGTAAGGTCCTCTATGGCGGTAATTTCCCTCTCTAGACACCATACTCTCCTAGGTTGTTAAGCCAAGGCTGTGATCACCAAAAGCTAAGGAAATCAAGCCAAATGGAGACCAAAGCTCTGATACCACTTGTAGGATCAAAAGTATGTCTAGAGGGGGGTGATTAGACTACTTGACCAAATAAAAATCCAGCCTTTTCCCAATTTGAAGTCTTGGCAGATTTTAGCAACTTAGAACAAAGTCAAGTAATCAACCTACACATGCAAATGTAAGAGTATAGCAGTGGAATGTAAAACATTTGCATATGAAGGTAAAGCGAGGAGTTTGGAGGGAGCAAACGCAATGTAGACATGGAGATTTTTGGCGTGGTTCCGATAGGTGGTGCTATCGTACATCCACTTTGATGAAGACTTCAACCCACAAAGGGTAATGGCTGCGTGATTCCACGGAGGGCTCCACCCACGAAGGGTCCACGAAGAAGCAACCTTGTCTATCGCACCATGGCCATCGCCCATGAAGGACTTGCCTCACTAGGGTAGATCTTCACGAAGTAGGAGATCTCCTTGCTCGTACAAACTCCTTGGTTCAACTCCACAATCTTTATGGAGGCCCCCAAGTGACACCTAACCAATCTAGGAGACACCATTCTGCAAAAGGTAATAGATGGTGTGTTGATGATGAACTCCTTGCTCTTGTGTTTCAAATGATAGTCTCCCCAACACTCAACTCTCTCTCATGGATTTGGATTTGATGGAAATAAGATTTGAGTGGAAAGCAACTTGGGGAAGGCTAGAGATCAAGATTCTTGTGGTTGTAATGGAATATCTTGGTCTCAACACATGAGTAGGTGGTTCTCTCTCAGAAAATGTATGCTGGAAGTGTAGGCACGTTCTGATGACTCTCTCCACGAATGAAGAGTGGGTGGAGGGGTATTTATAGCCTCCACACAAAATCTAACCATTACACACTGTCGGTGTCAAAACCGGTGGATCTCGGGTAGGGGGTCCCAAACTGTGCGTCTTAGGCGGATGGTAACAGGAGGCAGGGGACACGATGTTTACCTAGGTTCGGGCCCTCTTGATGGAGGTAATACCCTACATCCTTCTTGATTGATATTGATGATATGAGTATTACAAGAGTTGATCTACCACGAGATCGTAGAGGCTAAACCCTAGATGCTAGCCTATGGTATGATTATTGTTGTCCTACATACTAAACCCTCCGGTTTATATAGACGCCGGAGGGGGCTAGGGTTACACAGTGTCGGTTACAAGAGAGGAGATCTACATATCCGTATTGCCAAGCTCGCCTTCCACGCCAAGGAAAGTCCCATCTGGACACGGGACGAAGTCTTTAATCTTGTATCTTCATAGTCCAATAGTCTGGCCAAAGGATATAGTCCGGCTGTCTGGAGACCCCCTAATCCGGGACTCCCTCTGTAGCCCCCAACCAGGCTTCAATGACGACGAGTCCGGCGCTCAAATTGTCTTCGGCATTGCAAGGCGGGTTCTTCCCCAAATTTCTGAATATCTAATGAGTAGTGTCCGGCTCCCCATAAATGGTTGCGCTTCTTGGATTCTGCGCCCAATAAGGTCTATCCTCCACGTGTCGAGTGAATGCGAGGAGCCAAGGCATTTTTACATTTGCCACCCTAGCCATGTAACTAAACTGTCTACTTAAAGAGACGGGGATTCTTAGATCCAAACCACACCATCCTCCCACACCGAGTATCCATCGGAGCGCACTCGGAAAAATCCATTCCAACATGGCCGGCCATCGCAGCTCCTCATCTCACTCCCGTAGCCCTAAGCCCGGTGATTGGGAGAAGTGTTCCGTCCCGCACAGCCAATTAGTAGGGTTACAGACCCAGGGATTTCTCCCCCCAGCGTATATGATCCCTGTTCGAGCCGGGCTCTCCACTTATAATGGCAGGGAGCAAGTGGAGAGCCTCCCCAATCCCTCCAAGGGGGAGCGGGTATGCCTTGTCCCTTATTTACTAAGGGGCTTGGATTTCCAATCCATCCGTTCCTCCGCAGGATCCTGGAGTTTTATGGCCTCCAGTTGCATAATTTCACCCCTGCTTCCATATTACACATCGCTGGTTATGTCGCCCTTTGTGAGCTGTTTCTGGGCTGCGAACCTCATTTTGAGTTGTGGAAGAGGCTATTCTTCCTTGTGCCTCATACATAGAAGGGGTCAATATATCAAGTGGGCGGAGCCGAAATGTGGCGCATCACCGAGACCGGATACCTGTCCGGTACCCCGAAGAAGACATCCAAAGACTGGCCTTCGGAGTGGTTTTCCATGGAGGACGTCCCGCTTCCAGATCCTATTCGGATGGGTCTTCCCGATTTCGACAATGCTCCTTTGAAGATACACCGAAGCTGGCACCTACGGAGCCCTCAGGAGGATGATAATGGAGAAGTCCTTTACCTGATGGGCCGGATAAAAGCGTTGGCTCAATCAGGACTGACAATAATCGAGGTTATGTCAGTATGTATAATGCGGGGGGTGCAACCACTTCAATATCGAGGGCACCCCATGTGGCACTTTAACGCGGAAGATGATGCCACCCGCTGCAGGCGTAAGGGATCGGACTCAGTTGCTACTCTAGCAAAAATTCTTTCTAATTTATACAAGGGAGAGGAAGAGAAGTTCCTCTGTAATAAGCCACGGGATGGATTCTCCATGTACAACCCTCCAAGCTGGGTGAGCCGTAATTTTTTACTCCCACCTTCCCGCATTCTTCGTCATCAATACTCACCTTGCTGTTTCATGGCAGGAACTTCGAAAAGCTGTAAGGGAGGTCAACAGCCCACCTCCACAACCAGAGGACCGTGACCGGGCCCTCGATCTCGGACTCGAAGAGGATCCGGACATATTTGTGGAGCTGATTGACAGGAAACTCTATTAATTGAGCTGCGATGATGCCCTGATGGCCATCATAGCCGACTATCCTGGGCCACTCCCTGCATCACATGTAAGAAAAACCGGAGTCTCAACTTCCGAGAAGGATCCCCTCTTAGGCACTTCACCTACCGTACACATATGGTGTTTTACAGGGAAGGCCCTCGGGACGCCATGCCGCACCCGCAGTGACTCGCCAACAAGGGGCACTGCAACCGGGTAGGCTAAAAATGAAGGCGGTCATGACTGAGACGCCGGCGCAAAGGTATGATACAAAACCTCGCTGCGTGGTTGTCGTCTTGCTTAAAATATAATGACGCCCATGTTTCCTAGTAGGAAAAACGCTCGCCGGACTATATCCGGAGAGGTTGCTTATCAAGCCTCCACTAGTCGGGCTCCAAGGCCGGACATAGAGGCGGAGGCTAACACGGGGAGAACGCTAGATGCTCCTCCTACAGAGGATGCAGATGGACTATCCGCTACAAATTCCAAAGTGGAGAGCGCCATGAATCACAGGCGTCGCCGGGCCATACTCTGTGACGCTTGTTTCTCCCAAGAGGCATTTGATGCCTTCAACTCAAGAGACGTGTACATCCGTGCTGCTCAAAACGGTCTCACCAGAGCCACATACCAATATGTAAAGGATATACGGGTAAGAAAATCTGACGATTATATATATATCAGTAGCCCCTAAGACTTGAAACAGTTAACACAACTGATTTAAGGGTCATTATTTGTGCAGGTTCTTACAGAGAAGAATACCCAATTGTCTCAAGAGTTGGAAGAGTGCAAAGCCCAGCTATGGGCCACGGTTGCCGCGTTGGAGGAGTTCAACAAGGCCCCCTCTGGTAACACTTGTTTCCATTGCAAAGAATGACAGGTACCAGATAGTATGCGACAGGCATGCAAATCTAACAATAGATGTTGCAGATGACTCCGGAGTGAATCCGGAGGCCGTGCCGGAGAATGCGCAACGTGCTAAACGACAGCTAAATGCTAGCGAGCGTGTGCTTACGCGGGTCAGGCAAGAGAAAAATAATCTCCAGGACGCCAATATCTGGCTGGGCGTGGAACTGAAAGATGTCCGAGCCCATCTTGCGGACTACCTGAACGAGAATAAGCGGCTTCGACGTGACATTTTCAGTAAGTGCTTGAACGAACTTTTGAAAGAGCTCGGCGAAGAAGCCGGCTAACAGAGTTATGTCTGCAGGTATGCTGACGGGTCGTCCCGCGGAGGAGATGCCCGGGTCTGCGGGTGATCTTCTACCAGAGCTCACACAACTGCACGAACAAGTTCGACAGGTGATGCAGGGTATTGCCCGAGCCTTGTGGCCATCCGCCTCCCCGCCAGGAGGCATGTGGGAGCTTATAGAGAAGCTCAAGGGAGCGGGGCGGCGCTTCCGATTATGTAAGATGTTAGCTTGCCGACAAGTTGCAAGGGAAGCCTGGGCCATGGTGAAGACGCGATATACCAAAGCTGACCCAAACCACATGGTCGAGGTCGGACCTGTGGAGCCCGATGGGAAAGAGATCCCCGTCAGTTTAGTGCATGACCAAGTAGAATTAGCCGCAAAGTATTCCTAACAGGATTGTAGGCTAGACAGCCTGTTGGATGGTATAGAAGAAGAATTTAGTCAGTCTTAGTTACTATGTACATGAAATAACATATATAATGTATCTAGCCAGATTGTAAATCATTTGTCATGGCAGACCTTTTCGGTTCGACTTCTGGACCCGATAGTCTGGAGTGTATCCGAATACCGCTAGGTTATGTAAAAACCGGTGTATGCATGGAAACCAGGCGTAGGGGTCATAAGTGCTTGAACAGACAAGTACCCAACTAGCTATGTTCTATTACATGGATAGTAAGAACCATCTTCTAGGGAGAATAGTTCCATTAAGGGTTCCTTTCCCTAGGTACGCATGCCCTAATGTCCATGTCCGGACTGCGAAACGAGACGCAAGCTATAAACATCTTGGGGCATGTATCAAAATAAATAAAAGTCATCTTTTGTTCACCGACCGAATATTCCCTTAAGAACTCTAGCTTTCGGCTTCACCCAGTCTGAGGTACACATCCGGCTACCCGGCAGTAACAATCGCAGAGGTGCTCTCCTTATGCCCTAGCCGAATTAACGGGAACATAGGGCATAAATACAAGAGCCAGGCAACCTAGATTGGCCAAAACTTAAGTCATATCGATGCATATAATGGCCAAAAAGGTACATGCGGAAGAATAACACATGTGTGGGTCATAAAGCCCAGAAAAATAGTTATATTAAGCTTATGTATAGGAAGCCCCCAGGTATAATGAGTGCGGTTAGCGCGTCAAGATTGTGTAGTGAAGACACAAGTTAGCCTTTTAAGGCCTTGAGAAGAGGAAAAAAGAAGAGAGAAAGAGAGAAAAGACAGATAATGGATACGCAAAAATTTGACGGGGGTAAGGAGACGAACATAGAGTCCGGCGCTAGGCGTAGAATCTTCGGAGTCTGGCTGTGTTCCATGGGTTTGGCTCGAGTCGATTGTCCGATGCATCCCGCAGACGGTACACTCCTGCCGGGGTTTCTGATCCACGGGCACCTATGGGACCGGCGGACCGGGTCCCTTTTGGTTCGGCGGGGGGCGGAGGTTGCGCAAAGAGCAGATCGAGGCGAAGCAAGCGGGCGGTTGGTCATGCGAGGAGTAAATCGAGGCGAAGCACGCGAGCGATTTACCCAGGTTCGGGCCGCACGGATGCGTAAAACCCTACTCCTGCTTTGTGGATTGGTATTGATTTCTTGCTCGGGAGCGAGCGTGAGTGTGTGGGATTGCTGAACCTCGCGAGAGCTCTCGAGATGGCCGACCCCCTCTACGTTGCACACGGGCCTCCTTTTATACTCAAGGGGTTACCGACATAGAGCAACGGGGGACAAGGGCAAAAACGGAAAGGGTGCCGTGGGTAGGCATAGCTAGGTGCTGTAGTAGGCACAGCTAGCTGCTACAGTGTTATCATACCTAACCCTGATGGCAGGGGACAAGGGCATTAAATGCCCGTCTGTGTCGCCTAGACAGCACCGAAAGGGACCGCTAGGGACGCCACCGTCTTGCCACGATGGTTGTCCTGTCAGCGCCTGCGTGCCACCGCACGCCCCTAGCTGCACAGCCTCCTGCCACGTGCGCTCGGGAGGGGCCCCGGAGCGACACGTGGGTGGATGTGCTGGAGCGCGGGCGTGGAGTGGGGGCTTGCCGCGGCCGTCGACTTGTCGCTTCCGGGAGCTGGTTGCTCACCGGGCCTTGTCGGGGCGCGTAGCGCGCCGCGGCAAGTTCCTTGGAATGCCTTGGATGGCCTTCCCGGCAAGCGCCTCTTGCCGGGGCCTTGGGACGCTTCTGATGGCCTTCCCGACAAGCTCCTCTTGCCGGGGTCTTGACTTCTTCCCGGCAAGCTCCTCTTGCCGGGGTCTTGTCTTGAGTACTTTGTTCTTGAATGGTCTTCAGAGGGACCGCGGGGAATCTTGGCGGTGACCTGGCAGGCCTTGCCGCGGGACGCTGCGACTGCCCATGCACAAGTTCGGGGTACAAGGGTACCCCTACTCTAGTACACCGACAACTCCACTGGTCAGAACCTGGTCAATAATGAAGGGACCTTCCCATTTGGTCTTGAGCTTGTTCTTTTTGTTCTCCGGCAGGCATAGAACTAGTTCGCCAACGTTATAGGTTTTGGCCCATACTTCTCTGCTTTGATACCTTTGAGCCTATTGCTGATAGAATGCGGAATGGGCTTTTGCCACATCGCGCTCCTCCTCCAGGGCGTCCAAACTGTCCTGCCGATCGACCTTGGCCTCTTTCTCTTCGTACATGCACACTCGAGGTGAGTCATAAATTATGTCGCAGGGCAGAACCACCTCTGCGCCGTACACCATAGAAAACGGTGTGTATCCGGTAGTATGATTCGCCGTGGTCCACAGCCCCCATAGTACTGAGTCGAGCTCCTCTACCGAGTGCGTGTTTGATTCCTTTAAGGACCGCACTAATCTGGGTTTGATGCCGCTCATGATAAGACCATTTGCTCGCTCGACTTGACCATTAGTTTGCGGGTGATAGACAGAAGCATAATCGAGCATGATGCCCATGTTGCTGCACCAGAGTTTTACCTTGTCGGTTGTAAAGTTTGTGCCGTTGTCAGTGATGATGCTGTGGGGGACGCCATAACGGTGTACAGCCGTAGATATGAAGTCTATCACGGTCCGGATTCAGCCGTTTTAACGGGTTTGGCTTCTATCCATTTGGTGAATTTATCCACCATGACCAATAAGTATTTTTTCTTATGGGTTCCCCCTTTGAGGGGTCCGACCATATCAAGCCACTAGACTGCAAAGGGCCAAGTAATGGAGATTGTTTGGAGAGCCCTAGGCGGCATATGGCTTTGGTTTGCAAAAAGCTAGCAACTGATGCAACGTTGGAACAGATCCTGTGAATCTGCTTGGGCCGTCGGCCAATAGAAACCTGTACGGAAGGCCTTGCGTACAAGAGCCTGGGCTGCGGCGTGGTGGCCGCCGAGTCCAGCATGGATTTCTGCCAAAAGCCTCCGCCCTTCCTCTTCAGATATGCACCTTTGAAGGACTCCGGTAGTGCTTTTCTTATAAAGCTCTCCCTCGTGGACCTTGTAGGCTTTGGATCGCCACACTATGCAGCATGCCTCATTTTGGTCCTCGGGTAGTTCCTGCCTGGTTAGGTAGGCCAGGAATGGTTCTGTCCACGGGGCTATTATGGCCATTGTCACGTGGGCTGAAGGTGGTATTTCGGTGGCGGAGTCTCCGATTGTGTTAGAGTGTTCTGTATCTGGTGTTGTGGCCGGGTCCAGACTACTGTTACCGGCGCCCCCTTCCCATACCACGGATGGCTTAAACAGCTTTTCCAGGAAGATGTTAGGTGGGACAGGGTCGCGCTTAGCGCCGGTACAGGCGTGGATATCCGCCGCCTGATTGTTTCCCGAGCCACATGGTGGAATTCAAGTCCCTCGAACTGAGCTGACATTTTGAGGACGGCGTTGCGATATGCCGCCATTTTCGGATCCTTGGCATCGAAGTCTCCATTTATTTGAGATATTGCGAGGTTCGAATCCCCGCGCACCTCCAGGCGTTGAATGCCCATGGAAACTGCCATCCGGAGATCATGTAATAGGGCCTCGTATTCGGGTGCGTTGTTGGAGTCTGTGTATAGTATTTGGAGTACGTATTGGACTGTATCTCCGGTGGGGGACGTCAGGACAACGCCAGCCTCCAGACCAGCCAACATTTTAGAGCCGTCAAAGTGCATGATCCAATTGGAGTACTCGCTGTACTCTTTAGGGAGCTCGGCTTCTGTCCACTCGGTGACGAAATCGGCCAGTACTTGCGACTTAATGGCTCGCCGTGGTCTATATGTTATGTCGAACGGGAGGAGCTCGATAGCCCATTTGGCAATCCGGCCCGTGGCATCGCAGTTGTTTATTATGTCGTTGAGTGGTACTTCTGAGGCCACCGTCACTACTAGGAAAAGGGCTATAGATGGAATTGACACTAATGGCGCACCATCTGTTGGTGCGCCATTAGTGTGGAAGACACTAGGCACACGGTGCGCCACTAGTAACAAAATGTTTTTTTTATTTTTTCAAACATACTAATGGCGCATCCGGGCAGAGTGCGCCATTAGTAGTTAGAACTACTAATGGCGCACCAGCCATAGAGTGCGCCACTACTGTATTTTTTTTTTACTTTTTTGCAAAACTACTAATGGCGCACCGCTGCATAGTGCGCCATTACTAGTTTAAACTAGTAATGGCACACTGTGCCATGGTGCTCCATTAGTATAGATTTTTTTTACTTTTTTGCAAAACTACTAATGGCGCATGTCTGTGTGGTGCACCATTAGTATGTTGGGTTACTAATGGCGCATGTCTCTGTAGTGCGCCATTAGTAACCTGGGACCAGCTAGATATTTTTGGACAGCCACACCTACACACTCACTTTCCCCACTTCATTCCCCCCACCTCCTTCTCTAAGCTTGTCGGCTGCCTCCTCCTCCTCACCTCATCTCGATCGCTATCCCACCTTGCCAGATCCGGTCCCACTCGCCGCCGAGCACCCCCCGCACCATCTCCCCCGCTCACCGGCCGCCGCCACCGACCCCCCGCACCCTCCCCCACTCCACCGCCGCCGACGACCCACCGCGCCCTCTGATGAAGCCATGTACCTAGGGTAGGGGCACAGACCTGTCCAAAAAGCCCTACCCTAGGACATCCCTAGAAGAAGTCACCTTTCAATCGACTTGAAGGTATCCCACTCGACGGGTTCAAGACACTCGACCAAGAAGCTATCACTCGACCATGAAGCCAACCACTCGACCGCCAGGAGACCTAAAGTCACTCCGCAGGCAAATGGTCAGCTATCAAGTAGTCTTTATGGCCATTATAGCACTTTATTAGGGGCGTTACCAGTAACGCCCAACCTCAAATGTACCTTAAACCCTGCATTGCTGAGGGCAGGAGGGGGCCGGCGAATTCTATATAAGCCACCCCCCTTCTCAGTATGAAGGGTTCGCACCCCTGTTATTCACACGCCAGTAATCCAGTCGACCGCCTCCGGGCACCAAGACGTAGGGCTGTTACTTCCTCCGCGAAGGGCCTGAACTCATACATCTTGGTGTGTTTACAAATTCCCAATAGCTGAGATCTAGCCTCTCCATACATACCCCCCTACATCACTGTCAGAGTTAGAACCACGACAGTTGGCGCCCACCGTGGGGCCGGAATCTTAGCACCTTATTGGAGAAGTTGCGATTTTTCCGATCCCTTTGATCAAGGTTTCGTGTGGAGTTTTGGTGGAGGGCCGCGATATCCACCTCGGCGCGCTCACGTTCATCGCCGACGACTCCGCTTGGCTTCAGGAGGCGCCACTCGACATCGACGCGCTCCCCGTCCGCGGTGCGACGCATTTCCGCGCATGCGTTCATGGCGTCCTCCTGCGGCAGCCATTGACCCAGTATCGGTCGGCCCCCGTATCGTCTCCCTGCTCTGTCTCCCATCGGCGCAAGCGCTCCGGTCGGTCGAGACTTCAGAGGTGGGTGAGGCATGCCGTGGCTCGCCAGTCGGCTGCCCCGCAAGTCGCGGCAATTGAGCCCGACGAATCCCTCTGCGGCCTGTTCGACCTATCGACTGGCTCCGCAGAGACCGCATCCGAGTGCGACAGCAGCGACCCAGCGGCTGAGATCCTGGCGGTCGATGGAACACACAGTCCTCCTGGTTTCCCTCGCGCTGATGGAGGCGCGGGTGGGGGCGACCCGTCGCATCCCCACGATGAGTATCTCCCCGAACCTCTCACGTCATTACAGCGAGAGGAGCTTCGCCGCCGGAACACGGACGCACTCCGCACTCCTATCATCGGAGAGTCCCCCGAGGCCCGGGCCTTGGAGGACGCGCACTTGGCTAATTTGGCCGAGCGCACTCGACTGGAGAATCTCCAGCGAGCACTCGACGAGCAAGCGCGTCAGCGGGCTCCCGAGTCTAGTCGACGCCAGCTCTTCCCGCCGACGCAGGTATACCGAACCCCAGTTCAGAATTTGGCCGCCGCGGCCCGTATAGCAGAATCGATTCAGCCCTCCCAGTCGGAGGCTGGCAGGGGCTTGTTACAGATCAGAGCGTTGCTCCGGGCGGCGGGAAACCAGAATTCCGCTGTTTCTCAGTCGCGGAATAGGATCCACAGTCGATCCGTTGCAACAGATACAGTCCAGTCGGCTCACAGCCCTCGGTCGCCCCTGAGGCGTGAGGGACGTGGCGACCGGCATGATCAGTACAGAAGGAATGAGCAGTATGATAACCGATCCGATCGTGATGATCGACGTCAAGTGCCAACCCCTCCCCCGAGGAGTGGGTCATATGCGCCTCGGCATCGAGATGACAGGCGCCCTCATAGCGTTGGGCAGAGGATTCCTGTCGACCCCAGGGACCCAAGCTTTGACGCGAGATTTGTCCTCGTTCAAGGCTTGGTTGACAGGAATAGGGCTCATCGGGAAGGCCAGAACAGAGATGCGCCCGCCAGCAGCAGAATACGTGTTTCAGGGCCAGAGTGTTTCAGTCGAGCCATCAGGGCCGCGGTGATTCCTCCCAACTTTCGGTTGGCGACTGGAGTCAGCAAGTTCACCGGTGAGTCTAAGCCTAACACTTGGCTCGAAGATTACCGAGTGGCTGTACAGATTGGCGGTGGCAATGATGAGGTGGCTATGAAGCATTTGCCTCTCCTGTTAGAGGGCTCGGCTAGAGCGTGGCTGAATCAGTTAGCACCCAGCAGCATCTACACTTGGGAGGATCTCTCTCGAGTGTTTGTCACAACCTTTGAGGGAACATGCAAGCGACCCGCAGGCCTTACAGAATTGCGGTCTTGCGTGCAGAAGCCGAGTGAAAATCTGAGGGATTACATCCAGAGGTGGATCACTTTGCATCACACAGTTGAGAACGTACCGGATCACCAAACAGTTTGTGCCTTTAAAGAAGGCGTCAAGAACAGAGAGTTGAACCTGAAGTTCGGTCGGACCGGAGAAATGTCCCTGAATCGGATGATGGAAATTGCCACCAAATACGCTAACGGAGAAGATGAAGATCGACTCCGGAGTGGCAAGCAAAAAGCAGTCGCCCAGGAAACCGGAGGCAATTCCAGTCGGAAGCAGAAGCGGAAGGCCGAGCCAGCCGCCCCGGGGGAGGCCCTGGCCGCAACCCAGGGAAATTTCAAGGGAAAACCCAAAGGCCCCTGGAAGCCCAAGAAAGTCAAGGATCAAGATGGAAATGATGTTTTGGATCTGCCATGTCACATCCACACCAAGAAAGATGAAGCGGGTAATTTCATTTACCCAAAGCATACCACTCGACAGTGCCGGCTCCTGATCCAGCAGTTTTAGGGCAAACAGCCCAAAGATAAGGAAAAAGAGTCGGACAGAGTCGAGGACAAGGAAGATATCAACGATGGATACCCCCAAATCAATTCCACCCTGATGATTTTTGCTGATGTCGAAAGCAAAAGTCGACTGAAAGTCATTAACCGTGAGGTGAATATGGCTGCTCCGGCGACACCCAGTTATCTGAAGTGGTCTCAGACTGCCATCACATTCGACCGGTCCGATCACCCTACGCACATTGCCACCCCTGGGAGGCAAGCTTTGGTGGTCGACCCAGTTGTCGAAGGCACTCGACTGACCAAAGTCCTGATGGATGGTGGCAGTGGCCTGAACATATTGTATGCTGAAACATTGAAAGGGATGGGCATTCCGATGTCCAGGCTCAGTGCCAGCAACATGAGCTTCCATGGAGTCATTCCTAGAAAGAAAGCCGAGTCACTCGGCCAGATTGCTCTCGAAGTGATTTTCGGTGATTCAAAGAATTACCGCAGGGAAAACTTGACATTTCAGGTTGTGGACTTCCGAAGTGCTTATCATGCTATTCTGGGCCGGCCAGCTTATGCACGCTTCATGGCTCGACCATGCTACGTGTATCTCAAGTTGAATATGCCCGGCCCCAGAGGTGTGATCACCGTTACCGGCAATCGGAAGAAAGCAGAAGAGTGTTTTCAGAAAGGATCGAAGATTGCTGACGCTCAGATGGCAGTTGTTGAGCTACAAGAGTACCAGAAGACTGCTAATCCGAGTGAATTGCTACGAGCCAAGAAGCCTGCTTCAGAATCCGCTTTTCAGTCGTCCGGTGAAACTAAGCCAGCTCACATTCACCCGACCGACCCCGGCGCTGCTCCGACTCACATCTCAACGACGCTCGACTCCAAATAGGAAGAAGCGCTCATCCAGTTCCTCCATGAGAACTGGGACGTCTTCGCATGGAAGCCTTCTGACATGCCTGGAGTTCCCAGGGGGCTGGCTGAGCACCGCCTACGAGTCGACCCGAAGTTCAAGCCTGTGAAAGAACATCTTCGACGGTCCGCCGTCCAGAAGAGGAAAGCTATTGGCGAGGAGGTGGCTCGGCTCTTAGCAGCGGAGTTCATCCGAGAGATTTACCACTCCGAGTGGCTCGCCAATGTAGTCATGGTCCCCAAAAAGGACAAGTCACTTCGCATGTGCATTGACTTTAAACACATCAATCGGGCCTGCCCGAAAGATCATTTCCCTCTCCCCCGCATCGACCAGGTAGTGGACTCGACCGCGGGGTGTGAGCGTTTGTCTTTTCTAGATGCTTATTCAGGGTACCATCAGATCCGTCTGTATGGACCCGACGAGATCAAAACAGCTTTCATCACCCCATTTGGGTGCTTCTATTATGTCACCATGCCCTTCGGCCTCAAGAATGCTGGAGCCACGTTCATGAGGAAGATTCAGAAGTGTTTACTCACTCAGATCAGTCGAAACGTAGAAGCATACATGGATGATATTGTGGTTAAGTCATGGAAAGGTTCCCACCTACTGACTGACCTTGCCGAAACCTTTGCTAACCTCAGGGGATACGATATCAAGCTCAATCCATCAAAGTGCACATTCGGAGTTCCAGGTGGAAAGTTACTCGGTTTTCTCGTTTCCGAACGAGGAATCGACGCCAATCCCGAGAAAGTTGGCACCATACTCCGGATGAAGCGCCCTGTGCGTGTACACGATGTCCAGAAACTTACAGGTTGCTTGGCCGCTCTAAGTCGATTCATTTCTCGTCTCGGTGAAAAGGCGTTGCCTCTTTACCGACTGATGAAGAAGTCTCACAAGTTCGAGTGGACTCCAGAAGCTGACGCAGCGTTTGCAGAGCTCAAAGCTCTGCTCTCCACCCAGTCGGTGCTTGCTGCCCCAATCAGTAAAGAGCCTCTGCTGCTGTACATTGTGGCCACGGGACAAGTTTTCAGTACAGTACTCACAGTCGAGCGGGAAGAAGAAGGAAAGGCCTTCAGAGTTCAGCGCCCAGTATATTATGTGTCTGAAGTTTTGACCCCTTCGAAGCAAAGATATCCCCATTACCAGAAGCTTGTATATGGGATCTACATGACCACGAAGAAGGTTGCACACTACTTCTCTGACCATTCCATTACAGTCGTCAGCGACGCTCCACTGTCAGAGATCTTGCACAACAGAGATGCAACTGGTCGAGTGGCTAAGTGGGCGATTGAACTCCTCCCCCTAGATATCAAGTTTGAAGCAAAGAAGGCTATCAATTCCCAAGCAATTGCAGATTTCGTCGCCGAGTGGATTGAACAGCAACTCCCGACTCAAGTTCACTCGGAGCATTGGACCATGTTCTTCGATGGATCTAAGATGCTGAACGGTTCCGGTGCTAGGGTAGTATTGGTCTCCCCCCGAGGAGATAAGCTCAGATACGTTCTCCAGATTCACTTCGATTCCTCCAACAATGAAGCAGAATATGAAGCACTCTTGTACGGCTTGCGCATGGCCATTTCACTCGGCGTCCGGTGCCTCATGGTCTATGGCGACTCAGATTTGGTGGTTAATCAGGTGATGAAGGAGTGGGACGTCAGAAGCCCAGCTATGACTGGCTATTGCAACGCAGTAAGAAAGCTAGAAAAGAAATTCGAGGGGTTAGAGCTTCATCACATCCCCCGACTGAAAAATCAAGCAGCAGATGATCTGGCAAAGATAGGCTCCAAGAGAGAAGCCATTCCCAACAATGTGTTCTTGGAGCACATCCGCTCGCCGTCAGTCCAGGAGGATCCCTTCGCAGAAGAAGCCCCGCAACCAAAAAGTGCCACAGATCCGACTGAAGTCGAAATTCCTGTTGTGGTCGACCTAGTCATGGAGGTCTTGGCTATCACTCCTGATTGGACGGTACCATACATCGCGTATATCTTGAGGAAAGAACTCCCAGAGGACGAGGAAGAGGCTCGACAGATCGTCCGCCGATCCAAGGCCTTCACAGTCATAAAGGGACAGTTGTATAGGGAAAGCGTGACTGGAATCGGTCAGAAATGCATAACACCAGAAGAGGGTCAGATGATCCTTAATGATATCCACTCGGGGACCTGTCGTCACCATGCGTCCTCTCGGACCATTGTGGCTAAAGCATACCGAGCAAGATTTTACTAGCCAAGAGCAAATGAGATGGCAAAAGAGATAGTCGACAAGTGTGGAGGTTGCCAGTTCTACTCCAACATGTCACACAAGCCTGCATCAGCCCTGAAGACCATTCCACTCGTCTGGCCCTTTGCTGTCTGGGGACTGGACATGGTCGGTCCACTGAGAACAGGCAGGAGCGGATTCACGCATGTGCTTGTGGCAGTCGACAAGTTCACCAAATGGATTGAAGCCAAGCCTATCAAGAATCTCGATGCTTGCACTGCTATCAGTTTCGTCAGAGGGCTGACGTTCAGATATGGGGTCCCACATAGCATCATCACCGACAATGGGTCAAACTTCGATTTAGACAAGTTCAGAGCTTTTTGCGCCTCTCAAGGCACGCGAGTCGACTATGCGTCGGTCGCGCATCCTCAGTCGAATGGACAAGCTGAAAGAGCAAATAGTCTGATTCTCAAAGGATTGAAGCCTCGATTGATGCGTGATCTCAAGCATGCAGCAGGCGCTTGGGTCGACGAACTTCCGTCGGTTTTGTGGGGGCTGAGGACCACCCCGAACCGATCGACCGGAAGAACACCATTTTTTCTGGTTTACGGAGCCGAAGCCGTCCTGCCGAGTGATCTACTTCACAACGCCCCCAGAGTCGAGCTTTATAACAAAGACGAAGCAGAGCAAGCCCGGGAAGACGCAGTCGACCTCCTAGAGGAGGAGAGGGAAATGGCTATGATCAGATCGACCATCTATCAGCAAGACTTGCATCGATTCCATGCCAGAAATGTGAAGAGCCGAGCCTTCCAGGAAGGAGATTTGGTCCTCCGAGTGGATCAACAGAAACCACACAAACTTGCTCCTACTTGGGAAGGTCCCTTCATCGTCACCAGAGTCCTCCACAATGGAGCATATCACCTCTACAATGTTGATCACCAGACCGACGAGCCACGAGCTTGGAATGCGGAACTACTCCGCCCCTTTTACACTTGAGTTCTCCCTTGGACGAGATGTAATAAGACAAAAATTCTGCAGTTCATTTTTATCAAAGACAAGAGTGTCCCCACAATCGCTGTCACTTTTGTTTGCATACGAAATCCCCAAGTGGGTGACTTAGCCGCGAATCCGTTTCGCCTAAGTTTAAAAAATCCTACCGAGTGGAGAGCAATCCTCCCACTCGGGGGCTTAGCTGCAGTCCAGTACTCGCCTAAGTTCTCCCACTAAGAGACTTAGCTACAGTCACACACTCGCCTAAGTTTGAAAAAAAATCCTGCCGAGTGGAGAGCAAACCTCCCACTCAGGGGCTTAGCTGCAGTCCAGTACTCGCCTAAGTTCTCCCACTTAGACACTTAGCTGCAGTCAGACACTCGCCTAAGTTTGAAAAAATCCTACCGAGTGGAGAGCAAACCTCCCACTCAGTGGCTTAGCTGCAGTCCAGTACTCGCCTAAGTTCTCCCACTTAGAGACTTAGCTGCAGTCAGGCACTCGCCTAAGTTTGAAAAAATCCTACCAAGTGGAGAGAAAACCTCCCACTCGGGGGCTTAGCTGCAGTCCAGTACTCGCCTAAGTTCTCCCACTTAGAGACTTAGCTGCAGTCAGGCACTCGCCTAAGTTTGAAACAATCCTACCGAGTGGAGAGCAAACCTCCCACTCGGGGGCTTAGCTGCAGCCCAGTGCTCACCTAAGTGTTTAAAAATCCCACCAAGTGGAGAGCAAACCTCCCACTCGGGAGCTTAGCTGCAGTCCAGTACTCGCCTAAGTTCCCCCATTTAGAGACTCAGCTGCAGTCAGGCACTCGCCTAAGTTTGAAAAAATCCTACTGAGTGGAGAGCAATCCTCCCACTCGGGGGCTTAGCTGCAGTCCGGCACTCGCCTAAGTGTTTAAAAAATCCTACCGAGTGTAGAGCAACCCTCCCACTCGGGGGCTTAGCTGCAGTCCAGCACTCGCCTAAGTTCTCTCACTTAGAGACTTAGCTGCAGTCCGGCACTCGCCTAAGTTTGGAAAAATCCTACCGAGTGGAGAGCGATCCTCCCACTCGGGGGCTTAGCTGCAGTCCAGCACTCGCCTAAGTTCCCTCACTTAGAGACTTAGCTGCAGTCCGGCACTCGCCTGAGTTTGAAAAAATCCTACTGAGTGGAGAGCGATCCTCCCACTCGGGGGCTTAGCTGCAGTCCAGCACTCGCCTAAGTTCTCTCACTCAGAGACTTAGCTACAGTCCGGCACTCGCCTAAGTTTGAAAAAATCCTACCGAGTGGAGAGCGATCCTCCCACTCGGGGGCTTAGCTGCAGCCCAACGCTCGCCTAAGTGTTTAAAAATCCTACCGAGTGGAGAGCAAACCTCTCACTCGGAGGCTTAGCTGCAGCCCGGTGCTCGCCTAAGTACAAGACACAACCCAATCCGCGAGTCGACTGCTACCTTCCCCTTCGGAGCTGCGCCGCAAATACAAGGTTATTCCGAGTGAAGATCAAGATCCACTCGACGAATCAAACCATGAAGATATTCAACGAGAAATCAAGATCAGATAAAGCCTAAAAGGTCCCAGACCTCAGGCCAAAGTAATCGAGCCCTCAGCTCGATGGAGTTTAATGGTTACAAAATCCACTCGGCATTCCGAGGCAAATTTAAAGTGGAGCTTAAAAGTTTTTCACTCCTCAGGTGGAGGACTGGAAGGGGCGACGAACTCGTCCAAGTCGATCCCGTCTGCAATACGGGTGGCAGCACCGATGAAAGTCTCCATGAAATCTTGAAAGTTGTGCTTCTTGGTATTGGCAACTTGGATGGCGGCCAGCTTCTCGTCTCGCGCCTCCTTGCAATGGACGCGGACCAGAGACAGAGCCACATCAGCGCCACACCGAGCAGAAGACTTCTTCCACTCCTGCACTCGGTCAGGGATTCCGTTAAGTCGAGTCATCAGAGACTCGAGATCGTTTTGGAGCGTAGCCTCTGGCCAAAGTGCCGGGTCGATCCGTGACATGGCAACCTTCAGTCGAGCCAAGTAGTCCATGACGCCGTCAACGCGAGATTCCAGTCGGAGCAGATTCATGGCAACTTCATCTTTCACGGGAGAGTTGATTGGATCCAAACCTGTTTCGATCCGCCCAGTCTCCTCTTCAAAGTTCTGGCAAAGCTCTGCATACACGATCCAAGGATAAGTCAATTTTCATAGACTGAGTCGACACAAAAAAAAACCAGTCGGAACTGAATGTGCACCTTCAAGCTTGATGTACAACTTCTTGGCGAGGCTCCTCAAGTAGCTCTCCAGGTCGTCCCTCCTGCGAGCGATGCCTTCCACCTTCTCGCTCAGGGTGAGGTTCTCCTTCTTCCAACGTGTACACTCCCGGTTGGCTTCATTCAGAGCGGTCTTCAGCTTGGCATTCTCTTCTTCCAATTGGCCGACCGAAGCCAACTTCTGTTCGGCCAGAGCGGTCTTGTCGTCAGCCTCCTTACGGGCAGCAGCCAAGTCCTGATCCTTCTTCGCTAGAGCTTCGCTCAGTTTTTCTGCAAAGAAGTGATGATTGACTCGGAAATAGCAGAAGGGTACTCAAGCCTAAAAACTAACCAGTCGACAAAGTCGTCTTACCTGTGGCGCCGTCTCTGACCTTCTGCAGCTCTGTTCTGGCCAGGTCCAGATCAAGGTTCAGTTGAATCTTCTGCTTCTCCAACTCAATATAGCGAGCTACAAGTTCGCAGGATTTCTGTAAAAGAAAAATCAGTCGACAGACGTCCAAGATAAGTTGCTTCCGAGTAACTAAGAGACAATGACGACGTTTCTAAGACCACAGCCGAATCAAAAACATTCGACAGTTGTCTCGGGGACTACACCCAGTGGGTGCACTCAGCGTGCCCCCACTGGTTCGACCAAAAAAAAGATCTTCGGGGAAAAACCGAGTGAAGAAATACAGCTACAGCAACACAATGTAAAGACTACAGTCGACTGCCAGCAGTCCACCGTAGTCTCGGGGACTACACCCAGTGGGTGCACTTAGCGTGCCCCCACTCATCCAAGAATTGGCAGACACACCCAGTGGGTGTACAGATACAGATACAAAAGATCTTCGGAAAAGAGAGTCTTCAAACAGCATATCATAACAGACCAAGTGTTGAGTCAACTGACCTGGACGTTGCTCTGAAGAGCCGAACTCACGTCATAGGCTGCTTGGCTGGCCTCCCGAGCCATCTTCACTAGCTCCATCATGATCCCCGCCTGGCGTATAGCCTCCTTTGCAGCAGCCTCTTGGTCCTCAGCGACGGGGTATGCAGCAAAAAGCGAAGGTGGATCCGCAGTCGACGCCGAAGGCCGCACGCTCGTCAGAGGAATGGCGAAAGTCACAGAAGCCCGAGTGGTGTCACCACCATCCCGAGCCATGGCCTCAGACGCCGGAGCAGGTTGGGGGGTCTTGTCAGCCGTCGACCTCTTGTTCCTCCTCATTCTCAGCGGTTCGTTGTCGTCGTCATCCGGGAGGTCGATAACATGAGGAGGGGCTACAAAGGAAACGTTCAATCGACCAGGGTTGCAAGAAATGTTTAGTCGACTCAAAGCGGAACGTCAGTAATCGTACCAGGGTTGGAGGTAACAGCATCCTCCATCTCTTGGTTGTCGTCCTTGGCGGAGATCTCAGAGGTAGCAGCACTGCAAGCCTCGAAAGGCAGTCGGTTGGCTCAATGGATCGACCAAGGATCCGTCCACGGTCAACAAAGGATAACAAGTTTTATTATTACCCAGAAATGGTGGGGACGGCCATCTTCATCTTGGGCAGAGCCTTGGGCGGCTTGGACGGCGCTGCCCGCGGGTGCTTGGGAGCCTTTCCAGTCGGCGTAGGAGAAGAGGTGCGAGGGCGTTTCGACGACTGCCCAACAGGAGCAGTCGCACTACCACGCTCCCGCGCTGGATCGTGTGTGAGCTTGGATCGCCCCTCCGGGCAGGGGGGTTCAACCTCCTCCTCCTCCTCTTCGCTGGAGTCGACGTCGTCGCCTCCCTCTCCTTCACCGTCGGACTCCCACTCGCCTTGATCGTCCCCGCTCTCACCTCCGCTCGCCTCCCCTTCCTCAGTTGGCCCCTGTGCCCCATTGGGCGTCAAGTACATTTCAGTAGTCGCCTGAAAAACAACAGACAAGACAAAGGTCAATCGACCAACTCAAAGAAGACCAATGAAGAAAAACAAGACCTTAGTCAGGAGCATAGAGACATACCTAGTCCACATCGTACGAGTTGTCGAGTGGAATTACCCTCCTGGCTCCTCGGGGGTTGTCCTTGTTTCCTGTGATGCTCGACAGCCACCCCTCCAGCATCTCATCAGTGACCTCCTCCGGGTGGATCCGAGTGGTGTCGTCAAGACCCGAGTACAGCCACATCGGGTGGTCACGAACCTGGAGCGGTTGGATGCGCCTCCGGAGGAAGACCTCCAGCAAATCCATGCCCGTCATGCCCTCACGGACAAGCTCAACCACTCGACCGGCCAGCACTTTGACTTGAGCCCTTTTCTCCGGCGCCACTTTCAGAGAAGAAGGTCTTTCAGCTCGGTCGAGGGAGAAAGGAGGAAGACCAGTCGACTGTCCTGGGGTCGCCTAGTCTTGACAGTAGAACCAGGTCGCCTGCCAGCCACGGACCGATTCCGGGAAAGTAATGGATGGAAAACAGCTCTTCCCCCTCGTCTGGATCGCCAAGCCCCCGCACAACTGGATCACCTGCGTCCTCTCGTCACTCGACTTGGCCTTCTTGACCGATTGAGAACGGCAGGTAAAGATGTGCTTGAAAAGTCCCCAATGGGGGCGGCAACCCAAGAAAGCCTCACACATGGAAATGAAAGCGGCAAGGTATACAATGGAGTTGGGAGTAAAGTGGTGGAGCTGCGCTCCGAAGAAGTTCAAGAAGCTCCGGAAAAAAGGATGGGGCGGCAGAGAAAACCCTCGGTCGATGTGGGTGGCTAGGAGCACGCACTCACCATCGCGGGGTTGAGGTTCGATCTCTCTCCCTGGAAGACGCGCAGCCTCGTGGGGAATGACTCCCCCCTCGACCATGTCGTCGAGATCCTCTTGCCGGATCACTGACGGCATCCAATCGCCCTGGATCCAGCCCTTGGGCAGAGCGGACCTTGAGGAGGATCCGCCCCGAGCAGATCTTTTCCCCTTCCCCTGCGCCGCCGCCTTCATCACGCGCTCCAGAGCGGAGGTCTTGCCCTTCGTCATCGTCGCCGGCGAAGTCTCGCACGGGCCTGCTGCGCCGGGGCGAGAGCGGAGGTGGCGGAAGGACTTGCGAAGGGAGAGAGGAAGAAGAAAGGAGGAGAAGAGAGCGCACTGCTTGGAAACCCCGAGCCGGCGATTTATAAGGGGCCGCTCCCGAGTGGCTGACTGGTAGGCCCAAACTATCCAGTCAAATCCCGCAGCGGACGCGCGCGCAGTACGTGGCGAAAAAGGCGACGCGGGGATCGAGGAGCTTCCGCTTTATCGCTTCTGATTACTGCGGCCGCTCCCGTCCCGCGCGCTTCCCAAAATCCAAAATCCCACGACATCCGCGGGCTGCAGAACAACTTGTCAAAACGGAAGACCCCGCCCACGCCGATGATTGGTATGTCACAAATAAAGAAATTCACTCGACGAAAGGCCTGGAATGGATCAAGGCGACTGAAAAAGGTTGGCAACGTCATCCGTGACGATTGACCCAAAACGAGGCACTCATGTAGCCCAAAGAACCAGTCGGAAAGATCTCCAACTCTTTCCCCACTCTAACCTTGATCCATTCGGGGGCTAATGATGAAGCCATGTACCTAGGCTAGGGGCACGAACCTATCCAAAAAGCCCTACCCTAGGACATCCCTAGAAGAAGTCACCTTTCAATCGACTTGAAGGTATCCCACTCGACGGGTTCAAGACACTCGACCAAGAAGCTATCACTCGACCATGAAGCCAACCACTCGACCGCTAGGAGACCTAAAGTCACTCCGCAGGCAAACGGTCGGCTATCAAGTAGTCTTTATGGCCATTATAGCACTTTATTAGGGGCGTTACTAGTAACGCCCAACCTCAAATGTACCTTAAACCCTGCATTACTGAGGGCAGGAGGGGGCCGGCGAACTCTATATAAGCCACCCCCCTTCTCAGTATGAAGGGTTCGCACCCTTGTTATTCACACGCCAGTAATCCAGTCGACCGCCTCCGGGCACCGAGACGTAGGGCTGTTACTTCCTCCGCGAAGGGCCTGAACTCGTACATCTTGGTGTGTTTACAACTTCCCAATAGCTGAGATCTAGCCTCTCCATACATACCCCCCTACATCACTGTCAGAGTTAGAACCACGACACCCTCACCCGCTCCACCGGCCGCCGCCGCCGACCCCCGGCCCGCACCCTCCCCCACTCCACCGTCGCCGACGACCCACCGCACCCTCTCCCCCGCACCCTCCCCGGCCCGCTCCACCGTCACAAATGAATGCAACTAAAATTGCAAAAAAACAAATTTGATTATATTTTTTCATATTCATAAATATTTTCAAATAACAAATTTGATGATATTTTTTAAAAAAATTATTACTTTTTTTATGAAAAATATTACTGTCATCTTGATCGCTATCCCACCTCGCCACATCCGGTCCCCCTCGCCGCCGAGCACCCCCCGCACCATCTCCCCCGCTCCACCGGCCGCCCGCCGACCCCCCGCACCCTCCCCCTCCCCGCCGCCCACCCCCACCCCCCGCTCCACCGGCCGCCGCCGCCGACCCCCGGCCCGCACCCTCCCCCACTCCACCGTCGCCGACGACCCACCGCACCCTCTCCCCCGCACCCTCCCCGGCCCGCTCCACCTTCACAAATGAATGCCACTAAAATTGCAAAAAAAAACAAATTTCATTACATTTTTTCATATTCATAAATATTTTCAGATAACAAATTTGATGATATTTTGAAAAATATTACTTTTTATAAAAAATATTACTATTATGATTTAAACAAGTTTGAACATATTTAAACACAAATAAATATCAAACAGCATTTTAAATGCATAAAAACAAAAATTGGGGAGCCTGGGAAACCGAACCCAGGACCTCCTAATGTGTGTGCTGCATGCTGACCAGTCGCTAGTGGGCGTGTTCTGATGGAGATAGGGTTAGGTGGAATATAACCTGACTAGTCGGGCCTAGTAACTAAAACAAAATTCTAATGGCGCACCAGGGGGAGGTGCGCCATTAGTATCGTCGTACTTATGGCGCACTAGGGGGAGGTGCGCCATTGCTAACCTCCCCCCACTCCACCTATTCCCCTCGCACTGTGGCCTCCCTCCCTCGCCAAGATCCCCCACTCGACCCCAAATGTACGCCGCCGCCCCCTTGCTCCGCCCCCTCCGTCCGCCGCGCCTGCACGCCGTCGGCGCCGCCGCCGCCGCTGTGGTCTTGCGCTGCCCCGACGCCGCCGCCCCGACCCCCGCAGGACTCCACCCCCGCCACCCCCTCGCCCCCCGAACGGCATCGGCCGAGCGCGCCGCCCGCTCCTCTCCTCTCCTCCTCCTTCCGACGAGCGGGGGCCTCCTCCGGCCCCAGCAGCAGCCGGCGAGCGCGGACCCGACGCACCCACCCTGCCTGGCCCTGCCGTCCTCCGCCACCGGCCCCTGCTCTCCTTCGACCGCGGCGAGCGAGGACCCGGACGAGCTCGGCCCCGACCCCGACCCCTTCGCCGACCCCGACCCCGACCCCTCCGGCGACCAGGTACCTCTCCTCCTTCCTCCTTTCTCCCTCTCTCCACCATTCCACATTCCCTCCCTCCCTCCCTCCCTTCTCTTCGCCGACCACTTGCTGCTACGCGCTGCTACTGCGGTGCCTCGCGCGAGAGCAGTCGCGTCCGCCGCAGCTCCGGACCTCCCGCGGTGGCCTGCTGCCGCTGCTGCCTCCGGCGGCCGCTCGCTGCCTTGCACACCCGCGCATGCACCTAGCCGTGCCGGCCCTGCTTGCCATCCGGCGCGCGCCCCTGCGCCTGCCTGAGCTGCTTCTGTTGAAGCTCTTGCCCTACTGCTACGCTAATACTGCTACTGCTTACTGTACTGCTAGCTAGCTTTTCAATTTTTACATTGACTAACCTCCTAGACAGACCCTAATCTGTGGTTAAACAACTTGTAAAATGACTGAATAAAATATGAGTAGGTAGTATATGATCAATAGGCAATACTAGTGGATATTAGGCCTTTTTACAGGCAATAATAGTGGGTGATGTACCTGGATATCTGTGGGCGATGCTCAGGTGGTATGTATGATGTCTCCGCTTTTTTTGAGATTGCTGCTGCTATCTCACCAGATTATATGTAGTGTGTCATTCTTGCTATGGTCATGAAAGAGAAATGCTTTGCCTTGCTAATTTTACCATGAGATTTGGGGTAATCAGCTAGTTCTGGTCAAAGCAAGTGGTTTTCCTGAGCTATGCCTTGGTTAGAAAATGATGCATGATGGTTTGTTCAGAAGAGGAATAATCCCAGGATAGCACATATCATGGGGTCAAACCTAGGACCCCTATTGTAATTTGATTTTGATTATTAATTTTTCTGTGAGCAGATGAATTACAGTGTTTGTGTTGTAATGAAACTTGAGCTGAAATAGAACTTGACAGCCTGTACAGTGAATATATATAGTCATTGTAATTTTTGGGAGTAATTTTTGGTGTCAAATCACTCAAGCAGTAACTGAATTTTTAAACTGAACTTGACACAATACTATTCAGTTAATTTGCTTGGACAGTAGTATGTATGCTCATCACTTTATGTATGGTGTTATACCTTGTTATCTCTGTTCAGTTGACTAATGAAGCACTAGGCTCATCCATGGTACAAGTTCACCTCTGAACACTTGAAATAAGTCAGGACATCCCGTACTGATAGATGTAAATTGTGTCCAGTAGGCTTTGAAGCATCGGTTTTTCCTGTTTCTAACTCTGAATCTGATATGAACCATACTGTTGACATAAGTGGTCTTTTGTATATGTGGTGATGCTTTGTTAATATAAAGCTATAGATGATGTTGTACTTGCGATGATGCTACTTGTGATCTTCTGAAATGACCCATTGGCGACTTCATTACGCGGGGATAATGATACTGCAGGTACCCCGAGAGGCCCTTGAGTTTGCCAGAATGTCGATTAGCTTCCGTTCCGGCAAATTCGGGTACTCCATATGTCCTATTTTCAGCAAAGGTCATGCTGAAATTTTCCGTGAATTTTAGCATGACTTTGCTAAAAATAGGACATATGGGGTGCTTGCGACTAATGCATGGGCCGGGGTATCTTAGTACTTAGTTAAGTAGGATCAACTACCCCGCCATTCTTGCTGCATTAAACCATAGGTGGCAATAGAGCCAATTGATTAGGCCCAACTTAGAATTCTCCTTAGCATCGATAAACCCTAGATGATAAACCCAACATAGGTGGCAATAGAGCCAAGTGAATAGGCCCAACCTAGGGTGCCTCGGCATCGATAAACCCTAAATGATGAAAACTTAACTTGGCTTCTATAGGGTGCCTCGGTGTCGATGAGAACCTGAATGATGTACGCTTAGGCTTTTAGGGTGCCTCGGCGTCGACAAACCCTAAATGATAAAATCTTAGCTTTTAGGATGCCTCGGTGTCGACAAACCCTAAATGATGAGACCATGATCTTGTTCTTTGACAATAACCAACTTTTTTGACCAAACTTTTTTCCTATTTAGAGCGAAACATGGCCCACAACGATGAGGCCGGCGGTTCGGGCGGCAAGCAATTCTGGGAGCTGTCGCAGGAGTTGGAGGAAGACACCGATCCTGACTACACAACCCCTAGTGGCGTCGGGGATGACACCACTGATGATGGCGCCGCGGATGCCACCACTGATGATGGCGGCGCAAGCATAGATGGCAGCCAACCAAAGAGGCAACGGAAGGACCGGCGCCCGAACATGCTCGGCACCATCAGGGAGGAATTTACTGAAGTGAACTCCGACGGGCATCCGACGGCGCCCAAACACGTAGTCAAGGGGTACTCAATTCAGCTCGAGTGCATTCTTCGGAGCACCGCCTCGATCAACACCGAGAACCTAAGGCATAAGGATCGAGGGAATTTGCGCAGCCTCCTCTTCATGAAGCTGCACGAACGATACAAGTTCCCCGCTGAGTTCGCAAACACACGCCTCTTGGGTAATAAAGTGAACGGTGTCGCCCTCACGACGATGAGCATGGCCCTATCTACTTGGAAAAGCACGGTGAAGGCAATGATTGATAAAGGTGATTGTTATGAGAAGATCAAGGCAAAATATCCTTTGATTAGCGAAGATGACTACAAGGAGTTCAAGATCAAGTGCAAGAGCCCCGCAACCTCCGAATCAAGTCAGTGGGGGAAACAAATGCGGTAGTTGAACATAGGGGTCCACCAACTCGGTCCTGGCAGTTACAGAGTGGCGGAGCCTGTATGGGACAAGGAGGACGCGGAGCGTGCCGAGCAAGGCCTACTGCCCCACTTCGATAAATACAGAGACAAGCAGACCAGGAACTTTCTCAGGGCCCGTTACAAGGAGGACCCGGTAACAAAGGAGCTTACCACAGATCCGAAGACCAAGGAGCTTGAGCTTGTTCGGAATACACCCCCGCGTAATTAGCTCCATATGGTTGCATTCTAAATGGTTCACGTTCCTTCCGCAGGACAAAGAAAGCAGTAGCGCGGGGTCGTCTCAGAGCTCCCCTTTCGACACCCCTTTGAATAGGGCGTTGAACGTAATGAACACCAGGGATAAGCTCAATAAGCCGACATCAGCTGGTCGTGTGGCCGGCAAAGGCTTGTCCACAAAACGGTCGCCATACTATGCCGCTGGTGGGCGAAAGGAGAAAAAGACCAGCTCGGAAAGCCAGTCGCGCGAGGTTGAAGCACTCAAGGCGCAAGTGGCGCGGATTCCGGAGATGGTCCAAGAGCAAGTGCAACAACAAATGGGATCGACGCTCACCGGCATTATGCCTACCTTGATTCATGGGATAACGACGTCGATAGCGGGTGGCCAATAGGGGCCGCCCCCGATTCCCAGCTTCACGGCCAGCAACTCGCACAATGCGCAGGCGGCGCCATTGGTGTCTCTGGCGGCGGCTGTATTGATGTCTACGGTGGCGGCGCCATTGGTGTCTCCGGCGGCGGCGGTATTGGTGTTTGCGACGCCGGCATTGGAGCTTAATGCACCCGGGTGTACACCGGCCGGCACCTCGCCAGCAAGCGGCCCCTCCGTCAGTTGCACGCCCGCCGTTGGCGGTGCCTCGACATTAGCCGAGCTCGACGGCATCACGGTAACTAAGCCTCTCGGCCGAGGACTTCATCTCCTTGCCTTTGAATGGGCATCCCTGACGCCCTACATGTTTTCGCAGGGCGCCGCCGACGATCCTTGCACTCTCCTGCACTTCGTGGGCGAGTTGGTCGATGTCGCCAAGGGCAGAATCATTCAACCGGGCAACCCCGTGTTCCACGGTAATCCGATGCCACCCACAATATATAGGGTTGAAGTGGTTCGGGTGCTGCCAGGCTGCGACGAGCTGTTACCTCCGATTCGACCTGCTGGGGCCGACGAAGAAGATGAGATGACCCTCAGCGCCTGCGTAAGCTGGCCCCTGCTTTGGCCGAAGAGCCAGATTCGTTTGGGGGCGGGGGACACCACCCCACAAACAAGACCGCCAGTCGTGCCGGTGCCAAGCCATGGCAAGAACGCCGCAACGCTACCGGACATGCCGGACATGCCTATGGCACAGGATCCGGACATGCATATGGCACAGGATCCGGACGACGACGACAACGACGATGGTACATTTACCAACATTGATAAGTACTTTGCCGAACATGGGTACGGTGATGAGTTCTGTGGGCCTCCTTCTCAAGAACCCAAACAAGACGACCGCGATCTAGCTGGTACGGCGGAGAAACCCATTTGCAACAGGCGTTGTCTGGCGTTCAGTTCTCAGGAGACGCCTCCAGTTGACGCCTTCACCGAGCCTCAGATAGCGGAGGTGCCAAATATTATCAGCCCCAACACGCTCAAGAAGGCGGTCTGTGAGCAGAACTCGGTCCCATTACAGCAGATCAAGAAGAAGGGCCGGAAACGGCAGACTAAAAAGGCCGCCGGTGCGAGCCAGCCGACACCGAGTACGATACGTGCTCTGGACGGGCCACCTTAACCTAAGGATATCACGAGGAGGGTGCATGTGGCGGGTAGGGCGATGCTACCGACAAATATGCTCAATGCTGCAACCGGTGCTATGCGGAGTCTGCACGACAGTGTTCTTTCTTTGGAGAAGCGGCGTCTTAGAGAGAATGATGTGGCATACCCGATTTTCGTGGCCAAGGTGCCAGAGGGCCAGGGCTTTGTGGATGGCACCATCGGGGGTACGATCGTCCTATGGTTTGATGACATCTTTGCTATGTTCAACCTTCATCCGCTGCACTACACCTTCGTTCGGCTGTTTTCGCTGAGTATGGAGATGCGGATCATTAGAGACAAGACCCCGGACATCGTGATCGTCGACCCCTTCTACATGCGTGCCAAGCTCTTGAGCAGCGCTGGGGACCGCCAAGTCGCGAGTTCACACCTCGAAGACGTCATTCTGGCAAACCCAGATAAGGATAACTTCCTTGTGGCTTACTTTCCCGAGTAAGTCATCCCTTAACCGCCCCGTAACATATGATTTCTTAGATTTTGATCGTTCTTTTTTTTCTAACATTCCATGTTCTGTGTGCAGTGACACACATTGCACACTCATCCTCTTAAGCCCGAAATATTCCATGGCCATGTATTTCGACCCGAACCATAACTCCAAGATAGACTACACAAATATCAAGAAAGTTCTTGATGATGTTCTCCCCGACTACACCAAATCTGGAGGCACCTTCACCAGGGCAGTTCGTAAGTACGGCAAGCATGTGTTCGCCCACAATACGATGTTCTGCTGCATCAAGCAGCTGCATGGCAGTCAGAAGGATGCCTACTACGCCCTCCATCACATGCGGGCGATCGTAAGGGACCATCATCCACTTCTGCTACCAAATAATCTCAAAGATTGGGCCGCGAGCTTGTTGGCAATCCAGGACCCGGACATCAGACAAGAATTCTTTCGCATCCAGTCGGAGTTTGCGGACATCATCCATTAAGATGTCCTTCATACCTCGGGGCAGTTCTTCCTCAGATATCAAACGTCCAACATTGAGATAGACGGAATGCTACAAATGCAGGCTGACAACGCCCGCGATTTCATGACCATCACAACAGACGGCGGCTTCATCCACGCTCATGTCCATGAGTCGAGTTGAAAGTAGTGATGTGTAGTTCTGAAACATTGATTGGCTCATGTTGTAATTAAACTTTAATGAATTGTATGTCTCTTTGGTTTGGACAGTCGTTCAACTTAGATGTAATCGATGCTATTTATTAGTAGGACCATGAATCGTGCTATTAATGTCTTGCTTTTCTCTTCCGATCCTTTTGTTGCATACTGATATATTGCTTATGTATGAATTGTCTGTTGTTTGGCTTGTGCATAGAGATGCCGTCGTATGTCATGTACAAGGGTAAGGTTCCTAGAGTCTACGACGACTGGGAGGAGTGTCGGAGACAGGTTCACCATTTCAGCGGTAACAGTTACAAAGGGTACACCACTAGGGCGGAGGCGGAATCTAGATACGCCCGCTATCTAGCAGGAGAGAGGAGGGAGCGTTGGAGGAACCGGATGAAGACCAGTTTCATCGCGATGATGCTCATCGTGATGACCGCAACTCTCTTCTATGTGATGGTAGTTTAGATGATCGATACCGACTTGTAATGTGAAGACAAACTCGATACTCGCTGTCTCGAGACTTGTAATGTTTTATCTTTGTTTGGTCTTTTGAATTCAGAGACTAATATGATGAATTGTATTCGGAGACTAATATTCTATTGTATTCGATGAATCTGCTGTTGCTGTGTGCTACTATCTATATTCTGCCAAATAATATATTTTGTAACCTGTGCAAAAATCAGAAAAGTAAAAAAACCTAATATTCATACTAATGGCGCATAACTACAGAGTGCGCCATTAGTATGCTAAAGTATACTAATGGCACATCACCAAAGAGTGCGCCATTAGTATGCCAAGTATACTAATGGTGCATCCATCCGCAGTGCGCCATTAGTGTGCCAAAGCACATGGTTAAATATGGCCCCTGGGAGGCATACTAATGGCACATGGTGTTATATACTAATGGCGCACTGGGTGGTGCGCCATTACTATACCAGATACTAATGGCGCACCAGTGATGCGCCATTAGTAATAAATACTAGTGGCGTGATACTAATGGCGCACCAGTGATGCGCCATTAGTAGGCAAAACTGGTGCGCCATTAGTAGGCCTTTTCCTAGTAGTGCGTAATTGAACACTCTTGAAAGTAGTGTCGTAACTTCCGAGATGAAATAAACACCGTGTATGCTATGTTTTGATAATGTGGGTACCATGATTTGCATGGAGTGAGGACAGTGGATACATAATATACTGGCTTTTGAAGTGGGAATTTATGTCCGCCCGTCTCTCGTTCGACGGCGAGCACTGCGCTTACAACTTGGTGAGTTGCCGCTATATATAACAACATTGGTTCGCCAACATTTGGCGCGGCCAAGATTGGGTTGGTGGCCAGGATGGCTTTTATTTCTTCCAATCCGGCTGTGGCTGCGTCCGCCCACTCGAAGTGTTCGGTGCACCGAAGAAGGCGATAAAGGGGGAGTGCCTTTTCTCCTAATCGGGAGATAAAGCGGCTTAAGGCCGCCACATATCCAGTTAACTTCTGGATTTGCTTGAAGTTAGTTGGGATAGCCAACTGCGATAGAGCTTGGATTTTAGCCGGATTTTCTTCAATTCTTGTACTGGAGACGATGAAGCCCAGGAGCTTTCCGGCAGGCACACCGAAAACGCATTTTTCTGGATTGAGCTTAATGTCATATGTTCGGAGATTGTCGAACGTGAGCCTCAAATCATCTATTAAGGAGTCGATGTGTCTGGTTTTGACGACTACATTGTCTACGTATGCCTCCACTGTTTTGTTGATCTGCTTTTCCAGGCATGTATTAATCATGCGCTGCTACGTTGCGCCGGCATTTTTGAGCCCGAAGGGCATTGTGTTAAAACGGAAGGGGCCATATGGAGTGATAAATGTCGCTGCGGCTTGATCGGACTCCACCATCTTAATTTGGTGGTAACTGGAGTATGTGTCGAGGAAGCACAATGAGTCATGTCCTCTGGTAGCATCGATGATTTGATCGACGCGAGGGAGGGGGAAGGGATCCTTTGGGCAAGCCTTATTAAGGTCCTTGAAGTCGACGCATAGGCGCCAGTATTTGTCCTTCTTTGGTACCATCACCAGGTTTGCTAGCCAGTCCGGATGTTTTATTTCTCTAATGAATCCGGTCTCCAATAACTTGGCTAGCTCCTCTCCCATGGCTTGTCGCTTAGGTTAAGAGAAACGCCGAAGAATCTGCTTAACCGGCTTGAATCCTTTTAGAATGTTAAGGCTATGCTCGGCCAACCTGCATGGGATTCCTGGCATGTCTGAACGATGCCAGCCGAATATGTCCCAATTCTCGTGCAGGAACTCCCCTAGTGCGGTGTCTATAGCGGGGTTTAACTGTGCCCTGATGGATGCTGTTTTTGTGGGGTCCGTTGGATGGACTTGGAATTTGACTATTTCATCCGCTGGTTTAAAAGAGGTGGACTTGGATCTTTTGTCGAGTATCACGTCGTCCCTGTCCACTATGGAGCACACCGCAGTTAATTCCTCCGCCGCAAGGTCTTCAGATAATGCCTCGAGGGCCAGTGCGGCTGTTTTGTTTTCGGCACGGAGTGCTATGTCCGGATCACTTGCTAGAGTGATAATTCCATTGGGCCCGGGCATTTTGAGCTTCATGTACCTGTAATGGGGTATGGCTTGGAAGATCGTGAACGCCTCCCGCCCTAGAAGGGCATGGTATCCGCTACTGAACGGGGCCACTTTGGATGTGATTTCTTCAGAACTGTAATTCTCGGGAGTGCCGAATACCACATCTAGTGTGATTTTCCCAGCGCAACGTGCCTCCCGACTGGGGATAATTCCTCGGAAGGTCGTGCTGCTTTGCTCAATACGGTTTCTGTCTATTTCCATTTTTTGAAGAGTCTCCTCATAAATGAGGTTTAATCCGCTGCCGCCATCCATGAGCACTTTGGTAAGATGAAAGCCGTCCACAATTGGACTGAGTACCAAGGCGGCTGGTGCTCGGGCTGTTCGGAATTTAGGTTCGTCACTGGCATTGAAGGTGATAGCCGTGTCGCTCCATGGATTTATTGCTGCTACGTGGCAGACTTCGGCAAGGCTGTGGAGTGCTCGCTTTCGCCTATTATTTGAGGTTAAGGTCTCGAAGACTGTCAATACTATATTGTTATCCATGGGGTGGTGCTCTGCGGTGTTTTGAATGAGGAGATCCTCACCGCTCTTGGCCACCTGCCGGAGTACCCAGCATGCTCTAAGGTTGTGTGTTGGTATGGTATCCGCTGTACTATGAATTTTGCAGGGCCCGTTAAGCCATCCCTCCAATACGGTTCCACGCCCTGTAGTGGGCTTTTGCTTATTTGTAATTGAGTCAGGCGACTTATGAGAGTGCACCCTTTTAGATCGGACTGGGGGTTTTGTCAGAGCCGGATTATCGCAAAATTTTGTTTGGGCTTTCCAAGCACTTTCCATCGCACAGTACTTCTGTACTATGGCCGCCAAATCAGCGAAGTGTGCTATGTCACGGTGACTTATGGCGTTGAGGATTCCTTGTCCGTGCAATTGTTGCAAAAGAACGAAATTGTGTCTTCCTCGCGACAGTCCTTGACCTTGTTCATTAGAAGGAGTAATCTGGCCCAATAGTGATGTACTGTCTCTCGGGGATCTTGCCTAATGTGGGAAAGATCGTTTATATCTGGGTGGGTGGGTGGATTTAAGTCCAAACCTTGACCCAATCTGAGAGCCAGGGGCAGGGGAGTTTCCGATGTTGGAAGTTCGGGCTCCGGGATGTTGCCCCGCAGGTTAGGTATGCTGCCTGATTCTAGGTTCAGGGTTAGGGCGATGTCCTCCCGTGGACGGGAATCCGGCTCGGAGAGCTCGGAAACCCAGACATAGTTCGTCCTCAGGATAGAGGAAGAATCGCCATATTGTTCCTCCACCACCGCTATCTGATGGGTGACCGGTGGAGAATTAATCTCCATTTGGTCGTGTTTAAGCCCAATCCAATCATAGTCCGTAGCGACTCCCAGAGCGGCGATGCGTTCAAAGAGCTCGTTCAAGGAGGAGAGCTCCATTGGATCCATCCGCTCAGTGAATTTCGAGCCGACGTGGAGGCTATTTTCGATGACCTGAGAAGTCATCGTCGGCGCTACGGCCGAGCGGGCGGTCATGATGAAGCCACCTAGTCGGAGAGTTTGTCCTACAGCCAGGGCTCCCCCAGAGGTGATGTTGTCCTTGACAACGAGACGAGTCATCCCTACTTATGAAGACAACATAGTGGAACTCTCAAAGAAAGCACCAATGTTGGTGTCAAAACCGGCTGATCTCGGGTAGGGGGTCCCGAACTGTGCGTCTAAGGCGGATGGTAACAGGAGGCAGGGGACACGATGCTTACCCAGGTTCGGGCCCTCTTGATGGAGGTAATACCCTACATCTTGCTTGATTGATATTGATGATATGAGTATTACAAGAGTTGATCTACCACGAGATTGTAGAGGCTAAACCCTAGAAGCTAGCCTATGGTATGATTATTGTTGTCCTATGGACTAAACCCTCCGGTTTATTTAGACACCGAAGGGGGCTAGGGTTACACAGAGTCGGTTACAAGGGAGGAGATGTACATATCCGTATTGCCAAGATTGCCTTCCACGCTAAGGAAAGTCCCATCCGGACACGGGACGAAGTCTTCAATCTTGTATCTTCATAGTCCAACAGTCCGGCCAAAGGATATAGTCCGGCTGTCCGGAGACCCCCTAATCCAGGACTCCCTCACACACAATTTAGCAAACTCGGTGGGACCGAATCAGAAAACTAGGTTAGACCGATTTAGTTCAAAATGTGAACGTTAGGATTCTCGGTGGGACCGACATGTCAATTCGGTAGGACCGATTTCATTAGGGTTAGGGAAAATCTCTCGTTAGATCAAAACCAATTAGAAAATCAATTTGAAATATGGCAAACAACAAAAGTTTTCAAACATTGAAACAAAAATGTTCGGTAGGTGCCAAATATTGCACTGGTAATTATTGTGGAGAAAACTTTTTTTAGAAAGTGCCTAATTATTTTAAAGTGAAATAAAACAGTAAAGCAAAATTATATAAAAAGAAAACAAAACAAACAAAAGATAAGAAACAAAAACAAAGGAAAACCCCGTGGCCCAACTGGGCCTTGGCCCAGCCGGCCGGCCCGTCTACCCCCGTGGCCTACTTACCCCCACCCCATCCGTTACCCTAGACCGAACCCACCACTCTCCACTACTCACTCTCTCCCTCTCCCCCACCACTCTCGATCCCATTTGGATCAGGGTGGGGAACGAACCACGACGCCGCCGCCCAGACCCAGCCGGAGCCGCCTCGTCGGAACGGACCTCCCCGCCGGACTGCCTTCCCATTGCACGTCGTCCCCAACCTCCTCCCAGCGCCCCACTGCCCATTCCCTAGGGCCATAGTGAGCCTCGTCTCTCTGCCTCTCCGCTCGCGCCGCGCGCCTACCCCCCTGCAGTCCCCCCCGACCACCACACCGCCCTGCTGCAGCTCCGCGCTCGCCGCGCCCCCCTCCCCCGTGTCGCGCCGGGGCCTCACCCTCTCACCCCGGCTTCGCCTAGCTTCGCCTCCCTTCGCCCTGCCTCTGACCCCGCAACGCCACCACGCCCAGCACACAATCTGCACGCGACCTGCTTTCCCATCTGGCGGGCGGCACTTCGTCCTGCCGGCGCCTCCACACCGACACGGCATGCCACCAGCCCCCACTGCTGCGCCCCGCGTGTGCGCAGTCCGCGCCGCATACCCGGCTCGGCTTTGCCGTCTCATCGCGTGCGCCCGGACGCCGCCTGTTGCCCCTTTGCCTGGCTACTGGCTGTCCTTGCTACGCGTACTTGCTTTCTGCTTCTGCTACTGCCACCGCTACTCCTACCTTCCCCTGCTCCCCGCCGCTACACTCGCCACGTCGTCCTGCCTCTGCCGCTCTGCCCAGTGCGCCACTGCTCCGTTGCGCCGCGCCGTCCGCCGCCCACGTCCACGGTCCGGACCACGGTACCGGCAACGCCCGCGCCGGTCGCGCCTGCTTGGCTCCCGCTGCCGGCACTCGCTCCCGCATCGGCGCCCGTTCGGGCTGGGTGTAACGCCCACGATGCGGCTATATCACCCACGTGTCGAAGCACGACTTAGAGGCATAACCGCATTGTAAGTAATGTCGCAAGTGAGGTAATCTTCACACAACCCATGTAATACATAAGGGAAAGAGATACATAGTTGGCTTACAATCGCCACTTCACAACAATACATGAATATAGCATTACATCATCCAGATACAATCAAGGTCCGACTACGAAATCAAGGTCCGACTACGAAACCAAAATCACAGATCCCCGATCGTCCCAACTGGGCTCCACTACTGATCGACTGAAACGAAACAACACAAAGGACAAGATCTTCATCGAGCTCCTCCTTGAGCTCAGCTGCGTCACCTGCACGATATCATCGGCACCTGAAAACTGGTTATGGAAGTATATGTGAGTCACGAGGACTTAGCAATCTCACACCCTCACGATCAAGACTATTTAAGCTTATAGGAAGGGTAAAAGTATGAGGTGGAGCTGCAGCAAGTGACTAGCATATTTGGTGGCTAACATACGCAAATAAGAGCGAGAAGAGAAGGCAAAAGCACGGTCGAACAACTATGATCAAGAAGTGATCCTAGAACAACCTACATCAAGCATTACTCCAACACCGTGTTCACTTCCCGAACTCCGCCGGAAAGAGACCGTCACCCCTACACACGCGGTTGGTGCATTTTAAATAAGGTAAGTTTCAGGTTTTCTACAACCGGACATTAACAAATTCCCATCTGCCCATAACCGCGGGCACGGCTTTCAAAAGATCAAATCCCTGCAGGAGTGTCCCAACTTAGCCCATCACAAGATCTAACGGTCAATGAAGGATTTTCCTTCTCCCAAGATGATCCGATCAGACTCGGCATCCCGGTTATAAGACATCCTCGACAATGGTAAACAAGTCCAGCAAGACCGCCCGATGCGTTGACATCCCGATAGGAGCTGCACATATCTCGTTCTCAGGGCACACCGGATAAGCTAAACATACGGGAGCCAATGTAACCCAAGTTGCCAAGGGGCGGCCCCGCACGATGCTCTAGTTTGGACCAACACTTAGACAAGCATTGGCCCGGGGGGGTTTAAAATAAAGATGACCCTTGGGCTGGCCTAACCCAAGGAAAAAAGGCTAGGTGGCGAATGGTAAAACCAAGGTTGGGCCTTGCTGGAGGAGTTTTATTCAAAGCGAACTATCAAGGGGTTCCCATTATAACCCAACCGTGTAAGGAACGCAAAATCCGGGAACATAACACCGATATGACGGAAACTAGGGCGGCAAGAGTGGAACAAAACACCAGGCATAAGGCCAAGCCTTCCACCCTTTACCAAGTATATAGATGCATTAATTAAATAAGAGATATTGTGATATCCCAACAAAATATCCATGATCCAACAAGGAACAAACTCCAATCTTCACCTGGAACTAACAACGCTATAAGAGGGGCTGAGCAAAGTGGTAACATAGCCAAATAACTGTTTGCTAGGACAAGGTGGGTTAGAGGCTTGGCTTAACAATATGGGAGGCATGATAAGAAAGTGGTAGGTATCGTAGCATGGGCATAGCAAAAAAGCGAGCAACTAGCAAGCAAAGATAGAAGTGATTTCGAGGGTATGGTCATCTTGCCTGCAAAGTTCTCCGAGAAGACGAAAGCTTGAACCTCGAATACGAACTCAACGGGTCCTCGAACATGAACTCGTCTCCCGGCTCTACCCAAGCAGGAACAACAAGCAAAGGGAGGACAATCAACCACGTGCAATGCACAAGCAACATGATGCAAAACAAGGTATGCTATGCGGGATGCGGTATGCGATGCATATGCATGATTTGGAAAATAAATGACTGAACCTGGCCTCAACATGGAAATCCAAGAGTGCCACTGGAAAGAGGAGTTGATTTCGGTCGAAATCGATATAAAGATCACCGTAATCGGATGCACGGTTTGGAAATGGCAAGCAAAACAAATATGGCACGGGACTGCCATTAACAGCAAGTAGCCATCTAAATGCATCAAGATAAATATGCTACAACACTCAAACATGGCAACAAAATACATGACAGGGATCCACTCATGATGCTTGACAAAAGATGAACACTGAGCTACGGCTAATTCACTCAATAACAGATTCAAACAAGCATGGCAAAAGTGCAAAAGATAACAAGTCAGGAATTTATCATCAAGAAGCAATCTTTAGAGCATGAAAACTACATGCTACAGGAACATATCATGGCAAGGGAAGGCATGGCACAAAGCAAAACATCCTTACTGATCATCCTCAAAAGTGGCACGGATCACTAGGAAACAACATGAACATATGGCATAAAAACAAAATCAGGACAAGGACTTAGTGAAATTCTAAGTCCCTGAAATCAGCATCATAGAGTAAGCTACTTTGCATGCTTGTGCTAGTCACCACAAAGGTCACAAAAATACATGGCATACACCCCTGTAAAGATGGCATGGCATATAACAAAACACATGTAGAGCTCAGGATCATAGCATGCACACATTAAACATGGCAAAAATGACAAAAGTGCATTTGCTGAAACAGATCTGAAACAATCATCACATAGCCCTCTTCCAACGACATTTCGGGCATCAAGATGAGCTCAAATGAAAATGATGCAGTGAGATGAAATGATGTACTCGTCGAGACGAACATTTTGATATGCTACACGCACGAATCGGAGCTACGACGAGGAAGTTATGCACTGATGAAGATGCTAAAAATAATTAGGGTTCGTAGGGAAAAGTCAACCGAGGCAAAATGGATCTGGATCTGGATCTCGCCGGCGCAGAAAACGATGTTCACAGGAGGGCTTCGCCGGAGTGAACGTCGCCAGAGGAAGGAGTTGGCCGCCGGGGTGTACTTGCCGGGCTTGGATCCGGCAAGAGGAGGACGGGGCGGCGACAACGGTGGTCGTGCGCGGCGCCGATGATGCGGGCGCGGGGCGCCGGTCAGCGAGGTCGCCGGACGCCGGTCTCGGGCGGCGCGCGCTCCGGGGCGGCGGCGCAGCTCGGGGAGAGGCGGCGTGGAGGGCGGCGAACAGGCGCGGGCGGCGGCGCGCCTTCGGGCCGGGGAGGGCCCGCGGCGGGTTTGCGGGCCGGCGGCGGGGAGAGGCGGCCGGGCCAGTGGGGGCACGCCACATGGCGGCGGCGGTGCAAACCGGACGTGTCCGTCGGTGGGACTTGTGTCTGGCGCGCGAGGAGAGGGAGAGACTTGGGTTTCAGGTGGAATGGATCCGAAATATCGGGGAAGGTCTTTAAATAGGGGTAGAGGGAGCTAGGAAGCTCCAAATGAGGTGCAGTTTTCGGCCACGCGATCATGATCGAGCGCTCTAGATGATGGAGTAGGTTAAGATGGGTTTTGGGCCACTTTGGAGGGGTTTTGGGCTGCAACACACACGAGGCCTTTTCGGTCCCTTGGTTAACCGTTGGAGTATCAAACGAAGTCCAAATGGCACGAAACTTGACAGGCGGTCTACCGGTAGTAAACCAAGGCCGCATGACAAGTCTCGGTCCAATCCGAAAACGTTTAACACCCACACATGAAAAGAGGTAGAAAGGGACACCAGATGACATAGGAGCGCCAGATTGCAAAACGGACAACGGGGAGAATGCTCGGATGCATGAGACGAACATGTATGCAAATGAAATGCACATGATGACATGATATGGAATGCATGACACACAAGCAATGACAAGGCAACAACAGCGAATAACTGGAAGACACCTGGCACATCGGTCTTGGGGCGTTTCAACGGTCCACCACTACAAGAGGATCTCATCCCGAGATCTAGAATGGCACCGGAGGGAAAACGGAAGAGAAAGAGAAGAGGTAAAACTAAGTTGCTTCTTTGACAAACGAGTGAGACCAAAGAACCTTGAAAGGATTAAGCCATTTCGAGAAAAGAATACCACGGAGATGAATGCAATTGAAAACACTCCGTTAGAAAAGAGGAACAAGGAAGAACAAGTTCGGGCAGCACTCCGATTGAAAAGAGAAGGAATTGCATAAGAACTTGATAAGATGAGAAGATAGTTGATGAAATCACAACACACTGCCTCCGGAACTACTGAAAGAATGACACAAGGGGTAAGAACGATTTCAGACAGCACTCCGATTGAGGAAGGAGGTAAAACTTGATAAGATGAGAGAACTCGAATGAAAACACGCCACTCCAATTGAATGGATAAGCAAGGAAAGAACATGATATTTGACAATTCGAGATGATGATTGAAAAGCGCAACATCACTAGGCCTCCGGAAGAAGGAAATAGAAGATAGATAATTGAAATAGGAGAATGGAGAAGAAAATGCCAACTTCTGCCACAAAAGAGCTTGAAAAGGCATCTTTAGGAGAAGGGTCGAACGGGGTTGTTGGAAAAACAACAACGAAAAAAGTAAACTTGTTGTGGTCTTATGGAAAACATCTCAAAACTATGAGGCAAAATTCTGCCACTACCGGAAATGATAGATTGGATTTATATGAACAAGGAGACGAGAACTTGTTTCACCGGGAGGATAAATGAGAAACTTGGGTCATTTATAAGCACCATAAATAGCAACAATCCTTAGGGAAAACTTTAGGTGAAATATAACCCAAGATAACTCCAACGAAGAGGTTGATGGATTTAAAATACCCAATTCTTAATTGCACTCCGGATTGCTAGGTAAAGAATGCTTGAGCTCCTCTGAAAAGAATCTTGATGAACACATCGAGAAGGAATTAAATCCTTGATGAACCAACATGAGCCTCCATGTAGAACTCCGGTAATAAAGAATGATCAAACAAAAGGAAAGAGAAGTTGAAAATCACAAGGTGAAACCTTGCGATGATTTAGATGGATGTCTGCGATGAGATAAAGTAGAAAAGCTTGGAACTCCGGGAAAAGAAAGATGAACAAATGGAAACAAGAATTTGATGGACCTCCGGGATAAGGAATTAATCACTTGGGTGAAAACACGAATAAGAATTACGTTATTCTTATCCTTCACCAATTTAAATTGATGAAAATCAATGGATTATTGCATACTACTTATTCTCGTAGAAAGGATTTAAGATAGATATAAAGCAAACTTGAGAAGGTCTTCAACGAACCACCGTTAGGATTTGGAAGAACGAATGAATTGATATGATAACCAAGGAAGTGAGATCTTGAACGAACCACCGTAAGAATTGAAAATGAACGAAGAAAAGATAAAGAAACACCGGGAAGAATTAAGAAATGAACGAAGGTGCTTGAGGGAATTTAGATACAGGTGAAACGAATAGAACACGAACCGATTAGAGAATATTTGAATGATGCACCGGTAAGATTTGGTGAACAATAGGTGAAGGCTGAGAATGAATAATCCTGAAATGATGGGCTTCAGAGAATCAAATTGAAAAGAATCTTGAGTTGCTTGGGATGGGTGAAAATAATCCTCACAATCGAAAACAATTATGAGAAGATGGCAACTAGCTTGAACTGAGAATCCTCCAGAGAAGGCACAAGATTTAAAGGAAACACTTCTTCAGTCTTCACATCCGAGAATGACGACGAGAAACACCACCAAGAATTGTTGAGGCACTCCGGAATGAAAATTAGAAAGGTTGAACCAATGATGAAAAGGATTTGAAAGATCTTAGAGAAAGGAACTTGACTGATGAAAAACATACTTACGTCAAACTTGGAAAATAATTTGATAATATCTCCGGGAAAAATTAGAAGAGTCAGGTAAGATCCTAGAAAAAGACCTGTGGGTTAGGGCCCACTGAAAGATACACCGTTGAAATGATTACTTCTAAAGAGAGATTGCACCGGTTGAATTAAAAGGCTTGAATGAGATAACATCCTCGAAAGAGCTTGAACGAAAGCAGAATGGAAACATGAATCTTCTGAGATATCTTCAGTACTCCGGAACAAATGAATAGCGAGAGGTGAATGATTAAGAGGTGCACCGGAATGAGAAGGTATATGAAACAAGGAAAAGGATCTGATCAACAAAGCTTGACTTGAAACCGCGGAGAAGAAAGAGAACTAATAATGATGAACTTGAGGATCCATTAGGATCTTCATGAGAATCATCGAATAAGAACATTGAAAGAAAAGAATGAAGAGACTTCATAATCATAAGATATATACTTGATAAAGAAATCTTACTCCTTGAAGAAAAAGGGTGGGTGGGAGGGAAAAACAAAGGAAACTTGGAGACGGATGAAACAAACACCGTTGAGAAGAACTGATAATTGATCTTGCGAATGTTGAAAAAGATCGGATCCACTTGAAGAGAAGCACACCGGTTGAAAAGGATTGACATGACAATCTCGATTATCATGAAGGATTAGTACTCACATAGAAATATGAGAACACCGCTTAGAAAAGGTATGGAATCAACATTTGACTTCGAAGCAACTCGAATACCACAACTCAAAACAAAACAAAGTATAGGCTTACAGAATAAGCAGGAACAAACATATGATAGAGATTTCGTCCGAAGTTTTCGTGGTGGGGCCTACACGGGCTCGATTGTACAACACCATCATGTACAAGGCAGTGCACATGACATACGAAGCGTCCCTGAGTCAGCATAGCCAAGGGCTTCTTAAGACACAACGAGACCACTATAAAACCAACCGTGGATAGGCGGACCACTAGACGTCGAACCCCAATTTCATATCATACATCTGTCGGAAAGATATCCTAAGAGCTACTTGAATTCCCACTTATAAACTCCCAAAACTTTCCGGTTATGCAATCAGGTGTGGGGGATACGGGGGAGGCATAATATCTCACCCAAAACTAACAAAACCTACATCCAGCTGTATCCATCCTTGAACACATAACCGAGAAACCTTCGGAAATCATTTACCTCAACCTTTGAAAAGCATCCATTATACGAGTTATGGCAATACTCCCGAACTCCCACCTAGTACTGGGTGGCGTCGAGGTTATCTCACCAACAACTGCATAAAAGAGATTTTCGATGTCGGCGAAACTCAGGTATTCCAGAATCTCAATGATAAAATTGTGACGACAACACCTCGGAGCTCAACTCCCCGGGACACTGCCACAACCCCTAAATGTCAGGAGGTACCAAGAACAATGTTCTCGTCACAAAACCATCGAAACGATTCCAAGATATCCGCGTGATCCTAAAAAAATTTAGTGAAATTTGAGAAGAGAAGAGTCAAAACTCTACGTCAGGATGCCTCAACAGAGCGACGAAGGGACTGAGGAGTCAAAAGAATTCCTAACTCTATGATATATAATTCCTAAATGACTCAAAAGATTTTTCTAGACTCAACAATGCCAACGATTCGATCAAGCAGGGGGCTCCTAAGGTCGGGGAAGGCTCTGATACCAACTTGTAACACCCACGATGCAGCTATATATCCCACGTGTCGAAGCATGACTTAGAGGCATAACCGCATTGTAAGCAATGTCGCAAGTGAGGTAATCTTCACACAACCCATGTAATACATAAGGGAAAGAGATACATAGTTGGCTTACAATCGCCACTTCACAACAATACATGAATATAGCATTACATCATCCAGATACAATCAAGGTCCGACTATGAAATCAAGGTCCGACTATGAAACCAAAATCACAGATCCCTGATCGTCCCAACTGGGCTCCACTACCGATCGACTAAAACGAAACAACACAAAGGACAAGATCTTCATCGAGCTCCTCCTGAGCTCAGCTCCGTCACCTGCACGATATCATCGGCACCTGCAAACTGGTTTTGGAAGTATCTGTGAGTCACGGGGACTCAGCAATCTCACACCCTCACAATCAAGACTATTTAAGCTTATAGGAAGGGTAAAAGTATGAGGTGGAGCTGCAGCAAGCGACTAGCATATTTGGTGGCTAATATACGCAAGTAAGAGCGAGAAGAGAAGGCAAAAGCACGGTCGAACAACTATGATCAAGAAGTGATCCTAGAACAACCTACGTCAAGCATTACTCCAACACCGTGTTCACTTCCCGAACTCCGCCGGAAAGAGACCGTCACGGCTACACACACGGTTGGTGCATTTTAAATAAGGTAAGTTTCAGGTTTTCTACAACCAGACATTAACAAATTCCCATCTTCCCATAACCACGGTCACGGCTTTCGAAAGATCAAATCCCTGCAGGGGTGTCCCAACTTAGCCCATCACAAGCTCTCATGGTCAACGAAGGATATTCCTTCTCCCAAGACAATCCGATCAGACTCGGCATCCCGGTTAGAAGAAATCCTCGACAATTGTAAAACAAGTCCATCAAGACTGCCCGATGCGCCTACATCCCGATAGGAGCTGCACATATCTCGTTCTCAGGGCACACCGGATAAGCTAAACATACGGGAGCCAACGTAACCCAAGTTGCCAAGGGACGGCCCCGCACGATGCTCTAGTTTGGACCAACACTTAGACAAGCATTGGCCCGGGGGGTTTAAAATAAAGATGACCCTTGGGCTGGCCTAACCCAAGGAAAAAAGGCTAGGTGGCGAATGGTAAAACCAAGGTTGGGCCTTGCTGGAGGAGTTTTATTCAAAGCGAACTGTGAAGGGGTTCCCATTATAACCCAACCGTGTAAGGAACGCAAAATCCGGGAACATAACACCGATATGATGGAAACTAGGGCGGCAAGAGTGGAACAAAACACCGGGCATAAGGCCGAGACTTCCACCCTTTACCAAGTATATAGATGCATTAATTAAATAAGAGATATTGTGATATCCCAACAAAATATCCATGTTCTAACAAGGAACAAACTCCAATCTTCACCTGCAACTAACAACGCTATAAGAGGGGCTGAGCAAAGCGGTAACATAGCCAAACAATGGTTTGCTAGGACAAGGTGGGTTAGAGGCTTGGCTTAACAATATGGGAGGCATGATAAGCAAGTGGTAGGTGTCGTAGCATAGGCATTCCAAAAGAGCGAGCAACTAGCAAGCAAAGATAGAAGTGATTTCGAGGGTATGGTCATCTTGCCTGCAAAGTTCTCCGAGAAGACAAAAGCTTGAACCTCGAACACAAACTCAATGGGTCCTCGAACATGAACTCGTCTCTCGGCTCTACCCAAGCAAGAACAACAAGCAAAGTGAGGACAATCAACCACGTGCAATGCACAAGCAACATGATGCAAAACATGGTATGCTATGAGGGATGCGGTATGCGATGCATATGCATGATTTGGAAAATAAATAATTGAACCTGGCCTCAACTTGGAAATCCAAGAGTGCAACTAGAAAGAGGAGTTGATTTCGGTCGAAATCGATATAAAGATCACCAGAATCGGATGCACGGTTTGGAAATGGTAAGCAAAACAAATTTGGCACCGGACTACGATTAACAACAAGTAGCCATCTAAATGCATCAAGATAAATATGCTACAGCACTCAAACATGGAAAAAAAATACATGGCAGGGATTTTCTGATGATGCTTGACAAAAGATGAACACTGAGCTATGGCTAATTCACTCAATAACAGGTTCAAAACAAGCATGGCAAAAGTGCAAAAGATAACATGTTACAGACTTAGTGAAAATAACAACAAGTCAGGAATTTATCATCAGGAAGCAATCTTTAGAGCATGAAAACTACATGATATAGGAACATATCATGGCAAGGCAAGGCATGGCATGAAGCTACTCAAAGCATATATCAAAAGTCCCTTAGTGACCATGAGACAAAAGGGATCAGAAAATACAATTGCAAGCATGTGAACATAGCAAAAACAAAAACAGATTCAGACTTACTGAAAAACTGGAGCAAGCAAAACAGATTAACAAGTAGGCATGTTTACGAGGTCGATGCACTCACTAAGAGGAATTGCATGACAAACTAATCATACACCCATCAATAATAGATGGCATAGAAGCTAGACATGACAAGAACAACATCGTAGCATGCACGGATCAATAGCAACAACCTCCGCAAAATCGCTAAACATGTTAACAATCTGCCAAGAATATTTTATAGCAAAAGTAGAGCTTGATTGACTCAAGCTAGGGTGCTCCATAAATGCAAAAAAAGACATGGATGGATAGAGCACCACAATATCTCCCAAACATCCTTACTGATCATCCTCAAAAGAGGCACGGATCACTAGGAAACAAGATGAACATATGGCATAAAAACAAAATTAGGACAAGGACTTAGTGAAATTCCAAGTCCCTGAAATCAGCATCATAGAGTAAGCTACTTTGCATGCTTGTGCTAGTAACCACAAAGGTCACAAAAATACATGGCATACACCCCTGTAAAGATGGCATGGCATATAACAAAACACATGTAGAGCTCAGGATCATAGCATGCACACATTAAACATGGCAAAAATGACAAGAGTGCATTTGCTGAAACAGATCTGAAACAATCATCACATAGCCCTCTTCCAACGACATTTGTGGCGTCAAGATGAGCTCAAATGAAAATGATGCAATGAGATGAAATGATGTACTCGTCGAGATGAACATTTTGATACGCTACACACACGAATCGGAGCTACGATGAGGAAGTTATGCACTGATGAAGATGCTAAAAATAATTAAGGTTTGGAGGGAAAAGTCAACCGAGGCAAAATGGATCTGGATCTGGATCTCGCTGGCACAGAAAACGATGTTCACCGGAGGGCTTTGCTGGAGTCAACGTCGCCGGAGGAAGGAGTTGGCCGCCGGGGTGTACTTGCTGGGCTTGGATCTGGCGAGAGGAGGACGGGATGGCGACAGCGGTGGTCGGGCGCGGCATCGTGATGCGGGCGCGGGGCACCGGTCGGCGAGGTCGCCGGACGCCGGTCTCGGGTGGCGCACGCTCCGGCGCGGCGGTGCAGCTCGGGGAGAGGCGGCGCGGAGGGTGGCGAACAAGCACGGGCGGCGCGCCTTCGGGCCGGGGAGGGCTGGCGGCGGGTTTGTGGGCCGGTGGCAGGGAGATGCGGCCAGGCCAGTGTGGGCGCGCCACATGGCGGCGGCAGTGCAAACCGGACATGTCCGTCGGTGGGACTTGTGTCCGGCGCGCGAGGAGAGGGAGAGACTAGGGTTTCGGGTGGAATGGATCCAAAATTTTGGGGAAGGTTTTTAAATAGGGGTAGAGGGAGTTAGGAAGCTCCAAATGAGGTGCGGTTTTCGGCCACGCGATTGTGATCGAACGCTCTAGATAATGGAGGAGGTTAAGGTGGGTTTTGGGCCACTTTGGAGGGGTGTTGGGCTGCAACACACACGTGGCCATTTCGGTCCCTCGGTTAACCGTTGGAGTATCAAACGAAGTCCAAATGGCACGAAACTTGACAGGCGGTCTACCAGTAGTAAACCAAGGCCGCATGACAAGTCTTGGTCCAATCCGAAAACGTTTAACACCCGCACATGAAAAGAGGTAGAAAGGGACACCGGATGACATAGGAGCGCCGGATTGCAAAACGGACAATGGGGAAAATGCTCGGATGCTTGAGACGAACATGTATGCAAATGAAATGCACATGATGACATGATATGGAATGCATGACACGCAAGCAATGACAAGGCAACAACAGCAAATAACTGGAAGACACCTGGCACATTGGTCTCGGGGCGTTAGACTGGGTGCCAGCGCCCCTGCACCCGCATGCCTGTAACACGCCCGGCCCGCTAGGCCTCCCCAGGCCAATGACAAGTGGGCCCCTGCCCAGAACGTTTTTGATAAAAAAAAGTTATTAAAAAATTAATTCAATTAAAAAAATAATTAATAATAATTAATAATTAATAATTAAAATAATTAAATAAGTAATCAGTTAATTAAGGAATTAATTAACTTAATTAATCCTAATTAATCAATTAACCTGACTAATCTATTATTTAAACAAATTAAATTTGTTAATTAGTTAACAAAGTATGACAGTGGGACCCACACGTCAGTTTGACCGGTCAACACCTCGTTGACTGCTGACGTCATGCTGACGTCAGCAAACACTATTCTGCATAATGTTGATTTAAAATAATTAAATAAATCCTAAAAATGATTTAAATGTTTTAAAATTAATATAAAATAAACCGTAGCTTGGATGGAAAAACTTTGTACATGAAAGTTGCTCAGAACAACAAGACGAATTTGGATACGCAGCCCGTTCGTCCGCCACACATCCCTAGCATAGCGAACACGCAACTTTCCCCCTCCGGTTCATCTGTTAGAAAACGGGAAACACCGGAAATACTTTCCCAGTTGTTTTCCCCCTTCGCCGGTATCACCTCCTACTGCGTTAGGGCACACCTAGCACTGTTACTTGTCATGTCATGCATCGATATGCATCTGTTTGCATTGTATTCATTGTTTCTTCACCCTCTTCTCTCCGGTAGACTACGAGACTGACGCCGCTGCTGGTGCCCCGACCGACTACGTTGTTGACAACCCCTACTTGCCAGAGCAACCAGGCAAGCCCACCCCCTTGATCACCAGATATCGCCTATTCTTCTCTGTAATGCTTGCATTAGAGTAGTGTGCCATGTTACTGCTTTCCGTTAATCCTATTCTGATGCATAGCCTGTCCTTGCTACTACTGTTGTTACGTTACCTGCAATCCTAAATGATTAGTGTAGGATGCTAGTATTCCATCAGTGGCCCTACATTCTTGTCCGTCTGCCATGCTATACTATCGGGCCGTGATCCCTCGGGAGGTGATCTAGGGTATATACTTATACATAATATATGATACTTGTGGTGACTAAAGTCGGGTTGGCTCAGAGTACCCGCGAGTGATTCACGGATTGGGACCGAAAGGACGTTCGTCCTGACGGCCCTCTGAGTGAACCTTTGTGGCGGAGCAACATGGTAGGTTGAGACCACCTAGGAGAGAGGTGGTCCTGGCCCTGGTCGGCGTCCGCAGTTATTTCAAAATAACACGCTTAACGAGATATTGGTATTTGTTCTATACGCACTAACCAACTACGCGGGAACAGTTATGGGCACTCGACGTCATGGTATCAGCCGAAGCCTTCGTGACGTCCGCGACTGAGCGGCGCGCTGGATTGGACCGTAAGCCTGCTCTTGTATTAAGGGGGCTAGGTCTCCTTCAGGTCACCCACGCAACGTGCAGGTATGCAATGGGCGATGGGCCTAGACCCCTGCGCTACAGGATTTAGTCCAGCATGCCGACCTCTTTGTTCTGCCTAGGTGGGGATGCGACGTGTTGATCTTCTGAGGCCAGGCATGACCCAGGAAAGTATGTCCATCCAAAGGGGATCGAGCGTGTTGGGAAATGTGGTGCACCCCTGCAGGGAAGTTTATCTATTCGAATAGTCGTTTATCTCGGTAAAAGGATGACCTGAAGTTGTACCTTGACATTATGACAACTAGAACAGGAACCCTAATAAAACACACCCTTCCAAGTGCCAGATACAACCGGTGATCGCTCTCTCACAGGGCGACGAGGGGAGGATCGTCGGGTAGGATTATGCTATGCGATGTTACTTGGTGAACTTACCATCTACTCTCTTCTACATGCTGCAAGATGGAGGCGGCCAGAAGCGTAGTCTTCGAGATGACTAGCTATCCCCTCTTATTCTGGCATTCTGCAGTTTAGTCCACATATACTACCCCTTTCATTTGATACCAATGCATATTTAGTGTAGCTCCTTGCTTGCGAGTACTTTGGATGAGTACTCACGGTTGCTTTGCTCCCCCTTTTTTCCCCTTTCGATACCCAATTGTTGCGACCAGACGATGGAGTCCAAGAGCCAGATGCCACCATTGACAATGAATCCTACTACACTGGAGGTGCCTACTACTACATGCAGGCCGCTGACGACGACCAGGAGTAGTTCAGGAGGATCCCAGGCAAGAGGCCTGCGCCTCTTTCGATATGTATCCTAGTTTGTGCTAGCCTTCTTAAGGCAAACTTGTTTAACTTATGTCTATACTCAGATATTGTTGCTTCCGCTGACTCGTCTATGATTGAGCTCTTATATTCGATCCCTCGAGGCCCCTGGCTAGTAATATGATGCTTGTATGACTTATTTTTATTTGTAGAGTTGTGTTGTGATATCTTGCTGGGAGTCCCTGGTCTTGATCGTACACGTTTGCGTGTATGATTAGTGTACGATTGAATCGGGGGCGTCACAAGTTGGTATCAGAGCCGACTGCCTATAGGAATCCCCTTCCACACTCCTTGGCTGTCGGTGGGAACGACACCTATGGGATCACAAGAATCCCTACTATGGTTAGCGGGCCGCGGGGTCGTGAGAAGAGCAGATCAAATAGATAGCACACGGTTCGTTTATCCAGGTTCGGGCCGCGAGGATGCGTAAAACCCTACTCCTGCTTTGGTGGATTATATATCTGTGTTCTTGAGCTAGCTATGGGGCGTGAGGAGCTCCAAAAAGCCGAATCCTTCCTCTGGTCGCCTCGGGCCTCCTTTTATAGAAAAAAGGGGGTTGCCACAGTGGCACACAGGAGGTGGAAAGGGTACAGTGCTGCGAGGTTATCCCTCGCATCACATGAAAAGGCGCATTTAATGCGTCTTGCTTAGGTGTCCTTGCTTTATCGGGGACGGGGGAGAAACTTGTCTCATCCGTCGCCGCTCCTTCTTGTGTCGACACGCGCCCTGGCCAGCGACGCCTGCGATGCCATGTAGGTAGGCAGGCAGCTGAGGTGGCGCAGTGGTGGGTCTTCACGAAGATCTGCATGCCGCCACGCAGGTGCCTGCCCAGCTGGTTGGGTCGGCAGCTACATGCATGCGGTGGTGGAGGTTTAGTCGGTGTGGGCCTGATGGTGGCCCTACGGGTGTCCTCGGCAAGGGTCTTCCCGAGGCGCCTACTGTCATCCCCGGCAAGGCGCTTGCCGGGGGCCTTGTGGTCTTCCTCGGCTGGGATCCCGCCAAGGGTTGTCGTCTCCTTAGTGCGTATCTGATCTTGAATGTCTTCACAAAGATCTGCATGCCGCCACGGGGATGTCTCCCAAATCCTTGCCCTTTGGGGGCAGTGGACTCAAGGGTGATTTGCTCCGTAGGCACGGGACGAGTCGCCGCGGCAAGGGTCTTGCCGGGGCTGCTAGAACTGTCTCTCGGCAAGGATCTTGCCAGGGGAGTCCGCTTCGTCCCCTTTGCTCTTCGTGGTCTTGGCCTTGGCGTCGTTCTAGTTCTCTTGAGCTTCGGTCTTACCCTAGCTCACCTCCCTTGCCTTGCTTAGTGTGGTGGTATCCGCGGCTCAGACTACCCGTGCACAGTTATAGGGGTACAAAAAGTGTACCCCTCTTTTTGTACACCGACAAGAGCCCCGGGGCCTGGGCCACACATAAGCGCAACGCGTTGTTGGGCTAGGCCCAAAAATGGTGCGCGGGCAAGCGGGGCGGTTTTTACCGCGGTAAGATTCTTCGCGTGCTGCGCTTCCCACGATTCCCGCGCGTGGCGCGGCGTGGGGAGGCGCATGTGATGTGGGCGGCATGCGTGGGGTTGGTTCCCGCGGGCATGCGTCACATCATAGTTAATGTGAAAGGAGGCGGCCCGTGTTTTCCCCCGTAAGAAGGAATAACCGTGGGCGCGCTGCTCACTTTCTCCTCTTTCCTCGTGCCTTCTCCAATCTCAGAGTCGTTGTTTCCTCTCTTCCTTCCCTCCTAAGATTCCGCCGTCGCCCGCCGTCGTTGCTTCGCCATCCCCCTTCCTCAGTCCTATAACTTTCTTAGCCGCCATGGCGCCCAACTCCGCCAAGGGCAAGGGGGTGGCTAAGGGTGCTGGGACTGTGGAGCCGCCGGAGAGTGCGCTATTGGGGGACCGGACGAAATCCGCCTTCTTCTTCCCCTCGACGGTTGATGTTCGTGAGCTCCGGGCCTCCTTCAGGCCTCTATGGGGAGTGAAGACGGGGGGGAGAGAATTTGGGACATCCGGCGACGCGCGTCATTCCTGCCGCTTGCGCCGATCCTGCCCCAAATCGGTATCCCTTTTTTGTCGATTATCTTTCTTGTGGGTTATGTCCCCCTTTTTCCCATTTTTTCTGCGACATCATGCACACCTTCGGCTTTCGCCTCTTGGATTTTACTCCGAACGCGGTGGCGTGCATGGCATTCTTCGCGCATCTTTGCGAAGGCTTTGCCGGGGTGCAGCCCAACACGACACTCTTCCGCCATTATTTCTCCCCTCGGATCCAACCGGGAGGTGCCGTCTCTAGTTGCGTCACCTGGATCCCCAGATCCAAGGGGGCGTACCCGGACGGTGCCGTGAAGGAGAGTTGGGAGGAATGGCGTGGCCGGTGGTGCTGGATTGAATATGAAGACCCGCCGAAATTCTGCAAGGTCCGCCGAGTGCCGCCAGTCCGCGGTAGCGATTGAAGTGATGTCGACGTCGCCGACGGGAGGCTCACTGTCGCCACCACCAGGATTCTCCGGCTCACCGGGGCTGGACTCACCCTTGAGATGATCGGGGCGGACTTCATTCGTCACCGGATCGCCCCGTTGCACAACAAGGGGAGGACAGCCTGGCTTTTTACGAATCCGGCTGACATTATGCGACTCCGCCCTGGCCTCGACCACAATTTCACGGTGATGGCACATGCCCACTTCTACCAGCGGCTTTTTCAGCTTGATGTGGGTCGCGACGGCGAGCTTGAACGGACCGGCAAGGCCGCGAGGGCTGCCGCAAAGTTCGGCAAGGCCATCAAGGGGCCGTTTTTCAAGTTGCCAGTGGGGGTGGTCCCGTTGTGCAATAATTCACGTCGGTCCGAGATCATCGCTATGATGCCGGACTATAACGCGCATGGCCCTGTCCTAAGCTGGAAGGAGCCGAAGGATGCTGACGTGCAGCAATTCTTTGACACCCTGATTGAGGTGTATGTCAATGCTGACGCCGAGCGGTGGCTTGTCATGGACACCACCCAGGCAGAGCTGGACTACATCGCCACTAGGGCGAGGGAGGCACATCTTGCCATGGAGGCCAGCAGCGCCGGGGGTGTGGAGGACAAGGCCGCAACGGCTGCGGAGGAAGAGGAGCTCACCCGGTGGGTGACAGCCTCCGGGGAGGTTAGCAGCGCCGACACGGGAGCTCCGCTTGTCGAAGATGTGGCCGACGAGTCGTCGGGGGAGGAGGATGTGGCGGCGGGCTCGAACCAGCCAGGGGAAGAGGGCGAGTCCTGCGGCGGGCTGGCTCTGGCGAGCCGGTCTGGCCCGGCAGGGCTGCGCGGCCTCAATTGACCCTAGAGGGGTCCGGGCGTCATATGAGGGCCACGACAGCGAAGAGGCTGACGAAGGCCGCTGAGAAGAAGACAACTGCCCCTTCCCCATCTGGGCGCGCACAAACCCTGCCTTTTTCTCCTCCTCCAACAGATGTCGACTCGGATGTTGACGCGGAACTCCCTTTTGATCTTAGGCCTCTCAGCCCGAAGAGGAAAAGGGGAGTGGTGGAAGAGGAGGAGATGGATGACGAGTAAGTACTCCGTTCCTTACTGCCATTTCCATTCCTCTGAATTAAGTCACTCATCTTGATCCATTTTTGCTTTTGCAGGGATGCAGAGACGTTGGCCCAGAGGGTGAAGAGGGCGAATGCCTCGGCGAGTAGTCAGCCCCCGGCTGGGGCTTCAAAGACGCCACTGGTGGTGTTGAGCAGCCCGGACAGCAGCCCCCGGCACAGCCCCGAGCGTAAGTTCGTCACCCTCCTCTTATTAGACACGTGGTAGGCATTCGATGCTATGGTGTTGACCTTGTCAGGTTTGTAGGAGGGGAGCGGCAGCAGGAGGAGCCGCAGAGGGCTACCCCCAACACACCACCCCCATTGACTATGCTGCCGTGAGGGGTGTCCCCGGCAAGGGCATCAAGCACGGAGCCCACACCCATGGAGGAAGAGGGGAGCTTGGGCGCTGGTGACTCTGCCACGGCGTCAAATGCTGGCGGGGGGGGGCTTCTGCTTCACAGCCTGGCACTGGTGAGTCGCCTGTCCTCCGTCTCTATTTTTTCCTTATTCTTTTTCTTGGCTTCAATGCTCCCATTACTACCCAGGCCCTCCTTCAATAGGTATGGAGGGCGTGGATACTGTTGTTGGGAATATTGCTGAGGAGGCCGCGGCTGAGGCCGACAGGATTGCCGCCGAGGGGGCCGCCAGAGATGCTGACGAGGCTGCCGCTGCTGAGACCGCCAAGGATGCTGCCGAGGACACCGCTGCGAGGGCCGCCAAGGCGACCGGCGAGGCTTCTGCCGAGGGCGCATGTGGTGGGCCCATCGAGGAAGCCGGCAAGGCCACCGCCGAGGAAGAGGTGGTTGATGATCAGCCTCCTTCCTCCTCAACCTCGGGCCCCGGCAGATACCTGAAGGTGGGCGATGATCTTTTCGTCCTTATTCCAGGGGCGTTAAGTTCCTGAGCGCCCGCCGAAGGGGAAGTCTTTGACGGTGAGGTGCTTGCCGCCACCGGGCTCGAGGTTGTCGATGAGCCGGGCGTTGGCGGTGATGGTTCTCCAGAAGAGCAGCTTTTTCGTGCCATGGGGGCCCATTTCCGGAAGCTCCAAGTGCTCTACCGTGCTCTCCTAGACAAGGTCAAGTCCAGGATGGCAACGGTGGACAACGCGGAGGTGGACTTCAAGGCGCGCGTTGCTGAGATGCAGACCTGGTTTCACCAGACTCGCGAGGAGCAGAGGGCCTTTCAGGAGGAATTGGCCAAGCGCGATGTAGAGCTCACCATGAAGATAGCTGACATCGAGAAGGCCCAGGAAAAGGCAGCGAACTTGGCTGCAGCGGCCGAGGCCGCCCGGAACCAGCATCAAGCCGCATTGGATTCCCAGGAAGAGGACCTCTCCATGCGTGAGGCGAAGCTTGCCGCAACGCTCCGCGGCAAGGATGAGGAGCTCGAGGCCCTTGTCGTGCGACGGACTCGCGAGTTGGAGAAGAGGCACAAAGAGGCACTCGATGCCCAAGCTCTGGCCCATGCCGGCAAGGTGAAGGAGTTGGAGGTAGAGCGGGACGAGCTGAAGGAGCAGGCCCTCAAGCTGTCCAACGAGAAGAGCACGCTCAACAGCGCCTTGGTAGAGGCGCAAGGAGCGGTCATCAGCAAGGCTGGGGAGCTCTCCGAAGCGCAAAACTCCATCAGAGATCTCAAGCTGAAGCTGGAGAATCTCGAGAAGATGTTGTCGGAGAGCACGGCTCGGGAGGAGACCTTGACCAGGAGCCTGGAGGAGGAGAAGCAGCTGCGCGCGAACGAGGCCGCCTCCCACCAGGAATATGTGGCGGGCGAGAACAGATGGATCAGCCGTCTGGAGGACGTCGCCAGCAGGGTCACCTCGCAGTTGGCCACCATGGGGATGCCAAACGTGAGGTATGCCCCTGAGCGTAGCGGGACCGTCAACGCCAAGCTAACCCAGTTCTTTGAGGGCGTCCTTGGAGCCTTGGCTTATCTTCACTCCAGCAGAGCGGCCACGTTGGCCGGGGAGGCCCGGCGACTTTGCCGGAGGGTCGTGACCAAGGTCCTCACCAAGATGGCATACTGGAATCCCGACCTTGACTTGGAGGCCGCGATGGATAGCTTGCTGGATGGTACTGACCTCACGGTGCTCAAGGAGCGCATCAAGCCCATCATCGACTGCATCGACGAAATCAAGAGGGTGGAAGGCCAGCGCCGGGATTAGGCATCCCGTTTTTCTTCACCGCTGCGGGTTCCCGACCAAGACAAATGTTATCTTTAGTTAGAACCGCAGCAATGATGTGATGTAACATAACTTTTGCAGTACTCTTAATTTCATGCACGTTATTTTCCCCGTTCAATTCCTCTTTGTATGCGCTCCCTACGTCGATTGGGTAGGCTCGCCGGCGCGGAAGCCCCTAGCGGCGTTTTGGGGACGGATCCCCATGGGCCTGCTAGGTATGTGTGCTGCCAGACGAGCCACCTTTCCGTTCTGAACGCGGCCGCTCAAACTGTCGAGCTTGACTCGAGTCCGAATCGAGGGCGTTGTTGATTGCGGAAGGCTACTCTGCCATTCTCGACGCAGCCACTTGAGCTGTTGAGCGGACTCGAAACGGGGCAAGGGCGTTGCCGATCATGGGAGAGCCCCCTGGCGTGCAGGTTTCTCATACAAAGGCGTGACATCTCCGGGGGGAATAACCTCATATAAGAAGGATAGAACAAATAAGGGTTCAGTGCAACTTAGCTTCTGTTTGCAATCGCTCGAGTGCCGATCTTCTGGCCTCCTTTCTTCTCCAAGGGTGGCGAAAGGGGGATGTGCTGCAAGGCGATTAAGTTGGGTAACGCCAGGGTTTTCCCAGTCACGACGTTGTAAAACGACGGCCAGTGAATTGTAATACGACTCACTATAGGGCGAATTCCTACTGTGGTTAGCGGGGTGTGGGGTCGTGAGAAGAGAGGATCAAATAGATAGCACACGGTTCGTTTATCCAGGTTCGGGCCGCGAGGATGCGTAAAACCCTACTCCTGCTTTGGTGGATTATATATCTGTGTTCTTGAGCTAGCTATGGGGCGTGAGGAGCTCCAAAAAGTCGAATCCTTCCTCCGGTCGCCTCGGGCCTCCTTTTATAGAAAAAAGGGGGTTGCCAAAGTGGCACACAGGAGGTGGAAATGGTACAGTGCTGCGAGGTTATCCCTCGCATCACATGACAAGGCGCATTTAATGCGTCTTGCTTAGGTGTCCTTGCTTTATCGGGGATGGGGGAGAAACCTGTTTCGTCTGTCGCCGCTCCTTCTTGTGTCGACACGCTCCCTGGCCAGCGACGCCTGCGATGCCATGTAGGTAGGCAGGCAGCTGAGGTGGCGCAGTGGTGGGTCTTCACGAAGATCTGCATGCCGCCACGCGGGTGCCTGCCCAGCTGGTTGGGTCGGCAGCTGCATGCATGCGGTGGTGGAGGTTTAGTCGGCGTGGGCCTGATGGTGGCCCTACGGGTGTCCTCGGCCCCGGCAAGGGTCTTGCCGAGGCGCCTGCTATCATCCCCGGCAAGGCGCTTGCCGGGGGCCTTGTGGTCTTCCTCGGCTGGGATCCCGCCAAGGGTTGTCGTCTCCTTAGTGCGTATCTGATCTTGAATGTCTTCACAAAGATCTGCATGCCGCCAAGGGGATGTCTCCCGAATCCTTGCCCTTTGGGGCAGTGGACTCAAGGGTGATTTGCTCCGTAGGCACAGGACGAGTTGCCGGGGCAAGGGTCTTGCCAGGGCTGCTAGAACTGTCTCCCGGCAAGGATCTTGCTGGGGGAGTCTGCTTCGTCCCCTTTGCTCTTCGTTGTCTTGGCCTTGGCGTCGTTCTAGTTCTCTTGAGCTTCGGTCTTACCCTGGCTCAGCTCCCTTGCCTTGCTTGGTGTGGTGGTATCCGCGGTTCAGACTGCCCGTGCACAGTTATAGGGGTACAAAAAGTGTACCCCTCTTTTTCTACACCGACATTGGCCGAAGTCGAGTCTAGACATTGCAAAACTTTTTACTAACATGGCTGTGTGTCTTACGGGCCCAGGTCGCCATTTGGTTGGTATTAGGATCTTTTACTCCTCGATCATTACTCTGGGACTCTGAGCTCTCTTTTACTCGAGTTAAACAAATTTACTAACTCTAACATTAGGATCCCGTGACCACATTCACCCCAAAGTTGGATAAGCCCCGGCTATTCCTTAGAGTAGTATATTGAACAATATCAACACTGTCATTTGACTCCTTTGAAACATCTTTGTTTTCAGATGGCCATTGGTGTCTCAGGATAACCTGCTGTGTTACCTGAGATGATGACCTATCTGGGTTATCGCTGGCACCCTGAGCACACCGTGTACGAGCAGTACCAAGACTTTAACCAGGAGCAGTACCATGCCGTCGTCCACCTCTACTCTCGGGAGTATGACTCCACTACCGTGCTGCACACTTCTCATGCTGTTGGAGTGACTATCGACATGGCAGTCCATGATGCTGCTTATGCTGATCTGACACGTCTTCGTGGGGAGTATCGGGAGTTGGACACCTCCCCTTTCAGGCACATTGCTATCACATCCAATGTTGGAGCGGAGGGATACAACACTGGTGCCTACTCCACTATCACGCGAGAGCCATTCTACCATCAGAACCTAGTTCTGCATGCTGATTGGCTGGATAGAGCTAACCGAGCTCTTCGCCACGAGTTGTACACCACCCGTCAGCACCTTTACCGTGCGTTGACGCTGTTGCACCCCCTTGTACGATCTGGTGATCTACCGCGATCTTTGGTCTACCCAGCCAGGACCGTGATGCCCCAGGGTGTCGTCTGGCCAGATGTGTGAGGCTACTCTCCCGCGCTTGGTCCTCTTCTGCCACCTGAGCGTCGGGTTCTACACCAGAGTATCCGCGGACCCCAGGTTACTAACGTGGAGGATTTCTCGTCGCGTCACTACCAGCTATCAGGCTACACCTACCTCCATAGTTCCTTCTGGGACTGATGTAGGCTGGCTTATTAGTATTAGATGCATTCGCCGCGAGCCTGCGTCCCGCCTATGATGTTCTTAGACTATGTACTGAACTCTGTGTACCGAACCCTATGCAATATCCCTTTTGTAAGATATGTCGACTACTATAGTCAGAGAGCAATCACTGTCGGGCATGCCCCACCACTCGCGCCGCCCGTCGGTGTTGAGGCGGCCGCGGGAGATGGTGCCGTTGGCGGAGGCGATCAGCTCTTCACAGCGGCGCTTGAAGAACATCGTCCACAGCGTGTGGTTGTCGACGGTGTACCTCGGCTCGTTCCGCTGCGCCTCCGTTAGCGACAAGCGGATGCGAGCGATCTCGGCCCGCCGTGCGGCCCTTCGGACCCCGGTGGCACCAGGACGCCGCCGGTGCTCAACTTCCACGATCCCGGCACACGCATGTTCAGGGGCGCCGGGTAGTCGGCCTTGTAGAGGAGGCGCTCCTCCTCCTCGTGGAGATGGCGGCGGCCGAAGCCATTCGCCGCCACGGCGTCGCTGGGGTACCTCTCAGCCATTGCTCGTCGGTGGGAAGAGGGGGGAGTGCTGCTTTGTGTGGCGATATGAGGCGAGGTGTGGCGACTGTGTCTTTCACTGGCGGGGAGATCGACTTTTATAGCTGAAGCAGGGCGGTGAGAGCCTGCATGCCGGGCGACGCATGGCGGGAGCGGGCGGGACACATGTTGGTGGCGCCTTCACTATGCCGCCCGTGAGGCATCAATGGAGGCTGACTGGCGCGGCAGCGTGGCAGCCTTGGCATTAATTTCCGCGAGAACTGAGGCGATGAGGACGAGAAGCGGCGTCTCGCTGACTCGGCGGGCCCATCCCCGTTGGTGCCAAAACCGCGTTCCCCGGCACCCCCAAATGACCCCCAGTGCGCCGGGTTCGGCCTGGGTCCGCCAGTGCTAGTTTCGGCCCAAACTGGCGAAAATGGGCTCCTTGGGGCGCGACTGGGCCGTTTTTTGGGCGCCGGCGGCAAAAAACGCCTGGGGGCTGTTGGAGGCGTGGCTGGAGATGCTCCTATAGCATTGTATTAGTGTGAAGCGGCACACTAGAAGCAGAGGGGCTTAACCTCATTATTTCTCTAGTAGGTGGAGAACACGGCCACGTGAGGTGGCTGACGGTGTCCTGGACTAGGGGGGTACTCACCATGTTGTCTCCCGATCAGTAAGATTGGGCCGAGCACCCCCATGGCCGTATACTCATGGGCCAGTTCGGACAGCTGCCGCATACAAGGAAGATTCCACAAGACATGGTGGTCAAGACAAGGACTCCTCCCCCACCGGTGTATTCGGCTAGGACTCTTGTTATCCTAGGCCTCGGGTGCATTATATAAACTGAGGCCAGGCTAGTCGATAGATATATACAACAATGATACCATAGGCTAGCTTCTAGGGTTTTAGCCTCTACGATCTCATGGTAGATCAACTCTTGTAATACTCATATCATCAATATCAATCAAGAAGGACGTAGGGTATTACCTCCATTAAGAGGGCCCGAACCTGGGTAGACATCGTGTCCCCTGCCTCCTGTTACCATCGATCCTAGACGCACAGTTCGGGACCCCCTACCCGAGATCCGCCGGTTTTGACACCGACATTGGTGCTTTCATTGAGAGTTCCGCTGTGTGATCGGCAAAAGGATCGATGGCTCGCCCGCAGGTCAACTACGACGTCGGCATCTTCGTCGCCGGCTCAACCAAGGACCGTGCTCCATCTCTGATCGTCATGTTCGGACGGGGGCCTTCTTCAACATCAACTCCGATCTCTATCATGATCATAGAGGAATCATCCATGGAGCTCGAGGGCTCAACGCCAAGATTGCCCTCGGGCGGTCGTGCTGTTTTTATGCACAGGAACTTGTATTCGCCATCACCGCCTCCTCGAGTGTCGGTTTGACAATTGCTTTGGTGGAATAGTGCGTAATTACGTATACAACAGCCATGCAAAATTTTGTCGAGTTCCGATGAAGGAATCTCCGACAATCTATGATATACCGGAGCCCTGTCAAATCTGGACGGGAATCTGGACGAGTTTAGGGCGTGGTCACCAGAGCCCAGCTCAGATGTCCTTTGGAAGATCCAACCATTCATATACTACGGAATTCCCATATCTACCACCCCTCCAAATTTCAGCTCCATCTGACGGTTCAAACTTCGGGAACCTTCCGATGAGTGTACCAATTTTCGGAACCGTTTTCTGTGCGAATACGGATCCGACCCGAATTCATGTTTCTTTATGGACGTGATATTGGACAACCTTTTTAGAGGAATTATCTTCTAGAGTATTGTGCGTTGTTTTTAAACACATGCCCGTAAATTTTTAAGCCTCCCCTGAGGTCATCTTCATCATCATGCTGGTGTCAAACCAGTCCGGCAATATTGCTCCAAGGCTGCTGACCTGCGCTAGACAGGTCGTCACTTTGTTGAGCCGAGCTCAACTTCTTCGGATCATCATCTCAGCAAGCCGAACAAGAGTCCGGCATCACGAAGGATAAATCATCACCAACATCGCTGCCCCACGGATTACACGAAGCGGGCATACCGGCATCGCCGCACGGTCACTTCATCAAGCCGGCATCGACCACATCATGACCTGCATCGGGAGGGCCGCACTATTGCTTCTTCAAGATGGTGTCCATCACGCCGACCTACTTCGACTCATCGGCTGACATCGAGACTTCGACATCTCGGCTGGACCGGGGGCTACGCCATCTCTTCATCAACCTACTCCGGAGACTTCGGCGTCACTAGCCGACCAGCTCCGTCACGTTAGCTGGACCAAGGGCTTTGCCTCGGCAAGCCAACCTTTGCCAGCATTGCCATACCGTTGTTTTATCGCCCATCAGGCAATGGGTGTGCGGATCGAGTCCCAATTTTCGGAATCACCTTTCTTCGGATTGCTACAACAAATAAACCAGGGGCTATTAATCCTAGTATTTTTTGCTTGTTCGGGTTCATTTTTCCCAAGTAATGATTACTCTGGTTGTTTATCATATGTACACAGGTCTATCAAATGATGGCCACATTAACGATGGTCGCATGGCGGTTCGGTCAGTTTGCGTACATGATTCAGCGAACGCCGCATCCGGAACTCGGACCGACCTGTGAATTCAAGCTTTGCCACGCCTTTGCCTCATCACGCCGACGCCCTGCATCAAGATTGACTTCGGCGCTAGGCCATATCTCTTTTATTACTCACTTTGCATAAATTATTTATCATGCAACGATTTTTTTAATTATTATTATTACTATTATCTCCGGTTTGCACTATTTTTTGTGCGCAGGAAAATGATCCGGATTCCCATTACTACCACTTCGGAGTGCCGAGCTCTTTGCTCCGCCACCTTGGGACCGGCTTGGGGGATGGAACCTTGTCCCGCATCAAGCTCGGGCCGCGTCATCAATACCGAACACATTAACTGGCTAAGTTGCCTTCATGCTCAAAGTTTTAAATTTCTAACTTGTGTTCGGTTCGACCAAGGATTATACCTTTTGTTAAAAAAAGTTGCTTGTAGAGAATCTCCTTGTCAAAACTTTGTTTGTGACACACAAATTAAAATACCCTGTTTACTTGGGGGCTCCCTTGATGGAGCTTTTCCTGATGCATATGATTATACTTGTACGGCTTCGTTCCTTGTTCGTGTATTACGCCACAATATGCACCATATTGACCTAAGCGATTTGCAAGCAAGGTTGCCTGGCTCCTGTGCTTATCCCTACGTTCCCGATTGTTCGGCTAGGGAGTAAAGGGAGCACCTCTGCGATTTTCATGACCGGGTCATCCGAGCTCTGACCTCAGACTGGGTGAAGCCGAAAGCTAGCGCTCTTATTGTTTTCAATCATGGTCAGCACACAACGGAACTCACGAGTACAAAAAATCTATTGCACAAGTCTCCTAGTAATGATGAGCACCAAAGAAAGGTATCGGTGGGGGTACTATTTTCTTCGAAGATGCTTCTTACACTTCGTTAGTAATATAGCATAAGTTCCCTAAGCGCGCTTTGTCTGTTAAAGCCTTATGGCCTGATTGCCTGGTCATCGGAAACACCGTTGATACTCTCGACAGGCGGAGTACATGACACTTTTCGGCCCTTGGCCGAAGAGGGAGAAGCCGGCGGTCGGTTAAGACGCGTTTAAAGTTCGGGTGAACACAAATATGATATAAGTACTTCGGTACATACAATCATTATATATAAAATTCTTTTACCCAAGTCACTTGGGGCTCTTAAAATTTATATTTGAGCTATAAATGTGTTTTCTTCTTGGTCGTTGTCAAAACACGACAGAAGCACAATTTTTTTTCTCTTCCAATTTTCGGATTGGCACCGAACACTTGATCTTATTCGGACGTCATGTTTTTAGTGACGTTTTTTGGTTTTCCAAGCTTTTGGCACTTTTAAACTATCTGTGTGTTTTCAGCACAAGTCTCGCAGTGCAACGCCAGACACCTTTAGAGATTCGGCAAAAACATTCTCGAATATTGCTATATATGCATCGGTTTCGAATTGTGTCTTTAGTCAATAGTTGGGTTGCCCGGCTCCTGCGCTTGCCTCCTACATTCCGCTTTGTTCAGCTAGGTGTGCAAAGGGAGAACCACTGCGATTGTGCTTCCAGCTCACATGGTTAAGCACCTCAGTGGAGAAAGCCAAAAACTGACTGTCACAAATAAGCGTAAACTGGTCAGTGATCCGATGACTGTGTTAAATGATGGCCCATTCATAACATTGGCCGAAGTGTTTACGGCTTGACCTCGACTGTCGCCGAACACTACCGGGGGCTAGTAACTGGTGTCGGTGTCAAAACCGTGGATCTCGGGTAGGGGGTCCCGAACTATGCGTCTAGGCCGTATGGTAACAGGAGGCAAGGGACACGAAGTTTTACCCAGGTTTGGGCTCTCTCGATGGAGGTAAAACCCTACATCCTGCTTGATTAATATTGATGATATGGGTAGTACAAGAGTAGATCTACCACGAGATCGGAGAGGCTAAACCCTAGAACTAGCCTATGGTATGATTGTTGTTCTATATGTTGTCCTACGGACTAAAACCCTCTGATTTATATAGACACTGGAGAGGGTAAGGGTTACACAAAGTCGATTACAATGGTAGGAGATCTGCATATCCGTATCGCCAAGCTTGCCTTCCACGCCAAGGAAAGTCCCTTCTGGACACGGGATGAAGTCTTCAATCTTGTATCTTCATAGTCCAGGAGTCCGGCTGAAGGTATAGTCCGGCCATCCGGACACCCCCTAATCCAGGACTCCCTCAGTAGCCCCTGAACCAGGCTTCAATGACGACGAGTCCGGCGCGCAGATTGTCTTCGGCATTGCAAGGCGGGTTCCTCCTCCAAGTACTTCATAGAAGATTTTGAACACAAAGGTAGTGTCCGGCTCTGCAAAATAAGTTTCCACATATTGCCATAGAGAGAATAATATTTACACAAATCTAATCTGCTGACGTATTCCGTAGTGTGACACACCATGGCCAAGCCTTTATCCGAGTCGTTTCATTATCCCACCTCAGCGCGTCATGCGAGGCGGTTTCCTTGGCACGTCTTGTTAAAGCAGAGATCGTGTCCCATTATTCCGGGATTCTCATCAATACGGGCGTGGGTAACCCAACCACGCCATTGATTATGGCGCTTGGAGATAAGCAAGTTTAACCAAGCTGGTGGGGACACGTAGTTGCGTCCACCCATATAAGGGGATAAGGATCCACCTTTTCACCTACGCCTTCTTCCTCCCTTGCTTATCCATTCTCGCGCACTCGAGCTCCAGCGCCCAAGTCCGCACTCCCCACCTCAACCTTCTCCAGCCATGTCCGGAGTGGGAGGCAAGTGGATGGTCTCCTTCGTCACGGAGGGACACATCAAAAAACTGAGGAAGGCCGGATACATCTCTAACGACATTGCGTATCGGCTTCCCAAAAAGGGGCAGCTCATCCCCACCCCTAGGCCCCATGAGAGGGTGGTGTTCCTCCCCCATTTCCTCCGCGGACTGGGCTTCCCTCTTCACCCATTTGTCCGGGGGCTCATGTTCTACTATGGCCTGGATTTCCATTATCTGGCCCCGAACTTTGTCCTCAACATCTCGGCGTTTATCGTTGTGTGCGAGGCTTTCCTCCGCATCCGCCCCCATTTCGGCCTATGCCTCAAGACTTTCAATGTCAAGCCGAAGGTGGTGCGCAGCAACTAGGCGGAGTGCGGAGGCGCCATGGTGGGCAAGATGGCCAACGTCTTATGGCTCGAGGGCTCCTTTGTGGAGACACTGAAGGGGTGGCAATCGGGGTGGTTTTACATCACCGAGCCGCGCGACCCCGAATGGGTCGCAGCCCCCGAGTTTCTATCCAGACCCCCTACGCGGCTCACCTCCTGGAAGGAGACGGGCCTGTCGTGGGGTAAAAAAGGAGAGCTGACCGGACTCCAAACATGCGTCCAAACCCTGGTGGACAAGAAGTTCAAACTTGTCAACATAGTCCAGGTTATGCTCATCCGCCTGATCCTCCCGTGTCAACAACGGGCTTTCAACCTGTGGGAGTTCGACCCGGCGCGGCACCAAACTCTGAGCAGGCTCTTGGACACGACGTACGAAGATGCCTGGAAGGTGCTTTTCAAGGGCGCCGAGGCCCTCGCATCCGCTACCGAGGATCGCGGATTCAGTACGCAGCCTCACGCTCATTCGGTAAGCTGTTTTTTCCTTTTACAGGGTATCAGTTTTTCATAGTTTGACTCCATGCGGGATCTAAGCTCCCTTACCTTTGACAAGATTGGCAGGTGACGTCCGGACAGATCAACTGTCCGGCTCCTTTGCCCGAAGGCCCAGCGGACGCTCGCTTGGCGAAGCTGCTAGTTCCGGCACCCTATGTGGTGCCAGAGAAGAAGGCCGCGAAAAAGGCCACGGGGACTCGAAAGAGTGCCCGGCGCCAGGAGGTGTCGGATCCATCATCCGACGGTTCCGAGGCGCATTCCTCCCGTGAAGACGAGGAGGAAGAAGAAGAGACCTCTCCCCCTCCAGCGGGAGGAAAGAAGAAAAGGAAGGCCGCCCTCTCTGGGGAGGCCGGAGGGTCCAAGAAGGGGAAAACCCTTCCTCCGGACTACTCCACCGACGCCGACGACGGCGGAGAGGAGTGGCCGCCCAGGGCCAAGCCCCTGGCAAAATCGTAAGTATCTGGATACCAGAGTAATTCATAGTATTCGTTTATTGCACAGCTTTCCCTTATGTCGAATATGTTTATGCAGCCCACCCAAAGACCGGCTCGACGCATCGTCGAGCGGCTCACTGGACTCGTCGGATGTGAACTCGCTTCTGACGGCTTCCTCCCCCCGCCCTACGGACGACACCGAAGTGTTGTCCCAATAGGTTCCAAGCCGGGAGGAGGTGGTCCTGGAGGCGCCGCAAGGCGACCTCCCGGACTGCAGGAGTAAAGGGGATGAAACCCCCCAGGGCTCCAAGTCCGGCTCTAGGCCGGACACCGCTCCGGAACCTTCAAAGGTTCCAGAGTACGGCGGGGGACCTCCTTCCAAGAGGAGCAAGCCCACCGTGCCTGTGACCCCCGTCCAACTGTAGGCGCCACACAATCTGTTGGAGGCGCTCCAAGGCGCCTCCATCGACGAGGAGCACCGCACCATTATGAGTGCGGTGGTCCATAAGGTTCAGTCCGCCAAGAGCGGATTGACTAAAGCTTGTACTAGCCGTTTAACAGGCTTTGAGGTAAGTAAAGAATGTGTAAATAATATTACCGCATAGACAGTATCCCCTGATGCTCTGTTTGGCGTTCGGGAAGAAAAGCCGAATAGAGGATCAAATAAAATTCGCAGGAGTCTAACAAAAAGGAGTCAATATGCATATGCAGGCTTCTCTGCTTGCGTCCGCCGCACTGACTGCGGAAGTGGACACGCTAAAGCAGAACCTTGAGCGGTCCGAGCAAGAGCTCGGGCGTGCTAAGAAGCAGCTCGAGGACAATGAAGGTAAGAAATACCTTGTTTAAATATATATAAAAATGTGCAATTGCAAAAAATGACAGGATTATCGTGGCTATTGTAGGGGCCACGTCTGAGGTGGCGACCCTTAAGCAAGCGCTGGTCAAGGCAGAGAAGAGGGCGGCCACGGAGCGCACCAAGCGGGAGAAGTATGAGGCCGAGGTTGGCAAGGTACGGCAAGAGCTCCAGGCTCTCATGGAAAAACATGAGAGTTGGAGCTTGACTCAAAGACACGAGCGTCCGAGCTCGCGGTTGCTATTGAAAATGCCAAGTCTGCCAAGGCCGAATCCCAGAAGACCCTCCAGGAGATTGGATGATGTGAATAAGATAGCGGCGGGCAAGGCATTCTTTATGCAAAGCAAACACATAAACGTGACTTACTTGTTACTTACCCGAATCCGGAGCTCTCCAGGAGCGTTCGCAGATCTTCCCTGGAGTGTGTCCAATGCCGCCACATTCTATCGAACTGAGGAGGGCAGCTTGACAGAGAAGGTGTTCTGGTCTCAGTATGCTGAGGCCGGACACCCCGTGCCCCTGAGCGACCAGCTGAAGCAACTGGTCGAGCTCCACAAGGCGGCCGAACAGGCCATGAAGGGCCTCATAGTTCGGCTGTGGCCTGGAGGGGCTCTGCCTGGCAGCTATTTCGGGCTGGTGCGGCGGCTAGTGGAGGCCTGTCCAAGGCTCGAAGTCATCAAGCGCTCCGTCTGCATTGAAGGTGCCCGTAGGGCCCTTGCCCGTGCTAAGGTGCACTGGGGCAAGCTAGATGCTGAGAAGCTTGTGAAGGATGGGCCACCGCCGGGGAAAGAGCATCGCAAGCCCGGGAATTATTATAAGGATGTTCTGAAGGGTGCCTGCCTTGTGGCGAATGAATGTTCTAAGGATGTAATTTTTGAGTGAAACTTGCTCGTTTTGTCCTGTGCGCTGAAAACTTGTTCATATGCGCTAAGCAATGCTGTTGGAATTTAAAATATTACCTTTTGTGCGGCTGTTTATCAGTTCTGAGAGATGGCAAGTCGTCGGCTTCTGCCCCCGTGCCGCTAGTGCTGGGGTGTTCGGGGATAAACCTGAGCGCTCTTTTTCCCATGTTTGGGTCCTTCGAGGGAGGCGCTCAGCCCAACGAACAAGGCAATCAGACTATAATGCGTGAACACTCTCACTTAGCCATAGAATTCTATAATTTTAAATTTCGGCGAAGCCCCTGGTATTCGGAAAACCGAGTTCGGGGCGCTATCCACACCTTGGCCGGACAGAGCCGGCTCCTCGCTCTAAGCGGCATAAGTCTTTAGGGACTCGAAAAACCTCTCGAACAGCGACCAACTCTCGCTTCATCATGAGAGTCAGTTTTAGCTTTCTCCACTGAGGTGCTCGACCCAGCTCAACTGGGGCACAATCGCAGTGGTTCTCCTAGTGCTACCTTAGCCGATATGGCGGAACGTAAGGCACCATAACATAGGAGCGGGGCAAACCCAACTATTGACCCTAGACATGATTCGGAGCCGATGCATATAATGCTATAAGTTCGGGGTGCCGCACTTGTTAAAGTGTTCGGACTTCTCACACCATATTGAGGGGTACTAAAGCCCCTGGCGTATTTTGGTCGTACCAAAGTGTACGGATGCAACATGTCGTTAAGGAACATATATTAAAAAAGAGTAATGCAAAAATAGACAAAAGCTATGCATTGTTTATTAAAGAGGGCTGCGATCAAAGCAGAACGATACAAATAATGCGATAAGCAAAAGGTTGGACTATTTAACGTGTCCGTTCCAGGGGCAAGCTGCGGAATAGTACGCGAAACAGGTATACTGCTCGTGATAGAGACCACCTGGGAGTTCCGTAATGTGGCGTGGCTTGTCTGCTTCCCTGGTTCTTGCATCGTTTGATCGGCAATTGAACTGCCGAACGGGCCTTCCGAAGAGTGGATTCCTGAAAGTAAGAGAAAATTAAAAAATCGGCAGCCCCTGGTGCAGTTTAATCCGTGTTTCGGGCGTGTCGTGATGGTGCCCCTCCCCCTGTACCCATAGTATTTCTAGAGCGTAGTTATGTACACAAAGTACTGGTATCGCATTTTTGCGAGGGCTGGGGTTGGGGCCGCATTGCTACGCCTGCTCGGGTCATGCCAGGCGGTCTTGTTGTAGGTTACTCCGGGTGCGCTTGACGGTGTCCGGTCGTTTAAAGGACGGACTGGAGAACTGCCTGGAGAGGCTGCTTTGTACTTCTGCTGCAAGGGCCGCCGTGTGATCCTCCGTTCGGAGGGAGCGTTCGGTGTTTCCATTGACCGTAATTACTCCTCGAGGGCCTGGCATTTTGAGCTTAAGGTATGCGTAGTGCGGTACCGCATTGAACTTGGCGAATGCGGTTCGCCCGAGCAGTGCGTGATAGCCACTGCGGAATGGGACTATGTCGAAGATTAACTCCTCGCTTCGGAAATTATCCGGAGATCCAAAGACCACTTCAAGTGTGACTGAGCCTGTACAGTTGGCCTCTACACCTGGTATTACGCCTTTAAAGGTCGTTTTGGTGGGCTTAATCCTCGAGGGATCTATGCCCATTTTCCGCACTGTATCCTGGTAAAGCAGGTTCAGGCTGCTGCCGCTGTCTATAAGGACTCTAGTGAGATGAAATCTATCAATAATTGGGTCTAGAACCAATGCGGCGAATCCACCATGACGGATGCTACTGGGATGGTCCCTTCGATCAAAGGTGATCGGGCAGGAGGACCATGGGTTGAACTTTGGGCCGACTGGCTCTACCGCGTATATGTCCCTTAACGCGCGCTTCCGCTCCCTTTTGGGGATGTGGGTTGCGTATATCATGTTCACCGTCCGCACTTGTGGGGGAAAACCCTTCTGTCCACTATTGTTCGGCGGCCGGGGCTCCTCGTCGTCATTGCTATGCAGCCCTTGTCTTCATTTTCGGCGTTTAACTTGCCTGCCTGCTTGAACACCCAACAATCCCTGTTGGTGTGATTGGCCGGCTTTTCGGGGGTGCCATGTATCTGGCACAAGCGGTCGAGTATTCGGTCCAAACTGGACGGGCCCCTAGGATTCCTTTTGAATGGCTTTTTCCGCTGATCGGATTTAGAGCCTCTGAATCCGACATTAACTGCCGTATCCTCAGCATTGTCGCCGTTAATGTGGCGCTTCTGCTTGTTGCGATGCGACCTACCACTACTGTCCCTGGTATCCGAATTACCAGGGTTCTTGGTCATATTGTTGCTACGAGCAAGCCAGCTATCTTCTCCCGCGCAAAAGAGGGTCATGAGTGTCGTGAGTGCTGCCATAGACTTCGGCTTTTCCTGTCCAAGGTGCCGGGCAAGCCACTCATCACAGATATTGTGCTTGAAGGCTGCTAGGGCCTCAGCGTCCAGACAATCGACTATTTGATTTTTCTTTGTTAGGAACCATGTCTAGAATTGCCTGGCCGATTCCTCTGGCTGCTGAATTACATGACTTAGGTCATCGGCGTTTGGGGGCCGCACATAAGTGCCCTGGAAATTGTCGTGGAATGTGGCTTCCAGGTCCTCCCAACAACTGATTGATCCTGTTGGCAAGCTGTTAAGCCAATGCTGAGCTGGTCCTTTAAGCTTGAGTGGGAGGTATTTGATGGCGTGGAAATCATCGCCGCGGGCCATGTGGATATGGAGGAGATAATCCTCGATCCATACCGCAGGATCTGTTGTGCCATCATATGATTCGATATTTACGGGTTTGAAACCCTCGGGGATTTGATGATCCATTATTTCGTCTGTGAAGCATAGTGGCTGTGCGGCGCCTCTGTACTAGGCTATATCACGACGTAGCTCCAAAGAGCTTTGTCTACTGTGTTCGGCCCTGCCGAATTTGTGGCCGGTGTGACGGTTACCGTCTCGAGCCGTGGGGCGCCCACACGATCCGTAGATCGATCTTGTTTGCCTTGCCTTGTCCTCCAACATATCTCCTAAGTCCGGCACATATTCCCGTGCCTTGGTACGGGGTGCGGCTTGAGTGGAGGGCCGAGAGGCCTCTCTGTCGCAGCCACGAGGTGGCCGGTCGGCCGCATCAAGTGCTTCCTCCTCTAATCTGGGTAGCAACCTGCTCTTTGGGTAGCTCTTGGAGGGGCGTTCGAGTTTATGCTCTTCGGCCACAAGGACTTCAGTCCATCTGTCGACTAGCAAATCTTGATCAGCTCTAAGTTGTTGCTGTTTTTTCTTGAGGCTTCTTGCTGTGACCATAAGCCTGCATTGAAAACGCTCTTGCTCGACGGGATCCTCTGGCACGACGAATTCGTCGTCGTCGAGGCTTGCCTCGTCTTCGGAGGGAGGCATATAATTATCGTCCTCGACCTCTCTGTCTGCCGCTCTCTCATGAGGGCTGGTTTCTCCATCCTCCTGTGCTAAATCTTGCTGGAGGGGGTTTTCTTCGGCACTTTCCGGAGTATTATTATCTCCCGAGCTAGAATCACCGTATTTGTTTTGGCGGGATTTTGAGCGGCGCCGCTGACGCCGGCACTTAGGCTGTTTCTTGGAGGGGTCATCCTTCGCTGTTCCATCGCCATCTCCTTCTTTTGGGGTATCCACCATGTATATGTCATATGACGAGGTGGCTTTCCAGGGCCTGATAGGCGCTGGTTCTTCATCGTCTCCTTCATCGGCGTCCATACCGTCGATGTCTTTGGAGTCGAAGTCGAGCATGTCGGTTAAGTCGTCGACAGTGGCTACAAAGTGGGTGGTGGGTGGGCTTTGAATTTCTTCATCGTCCGAATCCCAACCTTGCGGACCGTAGTCCGGCCAGGGCTCTCCTGATAAAGAGAGAGACTTTAGTGTCTTCAGAATATCACCGAAAGGTGAGTGCTGAAAGATGTCCGCGGCAGTAAACTCCATAATCGGTGCCCAATCGGATTCGATCGGCAGGGGCGCGGAGAGTTCAGAGTCTGGAGAGGAGTCCGGCTCCTTGGAGTCACGAGTCTCGCAGAGTACGGGGCTGGTGTTCGGCTCTATCGCCGTTGGGATCGCAGCCCCCGAGGCGGCATCCAACCACCCGTCCTCGATCGGCGTAGTTGGCTCCGAATTAAGGGTCGAAGCCGATGCGGGTACGGCCTCCAGGGCACTGTTCGGCGGCAGAGCTAGATCATGCTCGTCGTGCCAGTGCGGCGCGCTCGGCAGTGGCTCGAATCCGTAAAAGATCAAGTCCCCGCGGATGTCAGCCATGTAGTTGGATGAGAGTATATGATGGGTACTTGGTATGTCTTGGCTTGGCATAGATCCCCCCGGCAACGGCGCCAGAAATTCTTCCTGCTACCTCTTGAGCTTGCGTTGGTTTTTCCCTTGAAGAGGAAAGGGTGATGCAGCAAAGTAGAGTAACTATTTCCCCTCAGTTTTTGAGAACCAAGGTATCAATCCAGTAGGAGACAACCCACAAGCCACCGAATACCTGCACACACAAACACCAACTGGCACCCAATGCGACAAAGGGGTTGTCAATCCCTTCATGGTTATTTGCAAAGTGAGATCTGATATAGATGGATAAACGGTAAAGTAATATTTTTGTTTTATGGAACGGAAGTAAAAGATTCCAAAAGAAAATAAATAGGACGCTAAAATTGTAGATCAGAAACTTATATGATGGAAAATAGAAGATTATATGATGGAAAATAGACCCGCGGGCCATAGGTTTCACTAGAGGCTTCTCTCAAGATATAAAATATTATGGTGGGTGAACAAATTACTACCGAGCAATTGATAGGAAAGCGCAAAGGTATGATGATATCTAAGGCAATGATCATGAATATAGGCATCACGTCCATATCAAGTAGACCGAAACGATTCTGCATCTACTACTATTACTCCACACATCGACCGACTCCTGCCTGCATCTAGAGTATTAAGTTCATAAATGTCAGGACCCCGATTCTAAGTCACACCAATCTAGCCTGTAACACCTCATATCACTTTGCGGCCTCACGCACGGTATTCCCACGGGTGTCGCCTTACCATGGCCCGGGACCGTTTGCGCCTTTTGGCTCACGTATATGATAGTGTCGCTAGCATCCATATGACAGAGAACTCAGGCCCACATGACTAGTCGTGAACCCAAAGTGGCACTAACTTATGGGGACAGTCATACATGAATCAACATCGAGCATGTCGGTCAGCAGCGTGCGAATCCGGGCTATAGCACTTGGCTAATAGGACTCCGGGAACCCAGGCTGTAGCAGGCTAGGCAGGACTCCGGATGTCACTGCGTGACATTTCCCTGAAGAGACAGACACAGGAACGAAGTGAATCACATGCCAGCCATTCAAGTGTTCCGGAGCAGTAGTGATGGGCTAGCAAGACTCCAGTGAACCTGGCTGTAGCGTACTACTATGGCTCATGGAAGCACAAGAATACATTTCCCCATAAGAGAGGCTACCAAGGATAAACAACTAGGTTGTCGGATCCCACACATACCAAGCATTTCAGTTATACACACAATATGCTCAATATGTGTAAATACAATATGGCATCACAACATAACTCTACGACTCAAGTATTTATTCATTAGGCTCCGAGGAGAGAGATATACAAACATGGGTCTCATGACCCAACAATCATAGCATACAAATCAAAGCACATGCGGAAGCTTAACATGTCTGAGTACAGACATCTACAAATGAAAGAGGCTAAGAAGCCTGACTATCTACCAGATCCTGCCGAGGGCACAAGATCGTAGCTGAGGTATCAAGCTTAACATCGAAGTCCACACGGAACTACTAGCGAGACTAAAGTCTCTCTGCAAAAACATAAATTAAGCAAACGTGAGTACAAGACTTACATCAGAACTAGCTACATATGCATCAGTATCAAGAAAGGGGTAGTGGAGTTTAACTGCAGCAAGCCAGCATGGCTATCCTGAACTACGACTGCAAGTAAATCTTTTGAGGTGGCGCACACGAGTCCACATATTCACCATATCAATACACCACTATGGATCCTCTCCCGTCTCCCTACGAGAACGCCATCCATAGCACTCATGCTTATCTTGCGTATTTTAGAGTATCCACTTTCACTTGTCTATGAACTATGCAAGGGGTCCAAGTTTCCATATCCGAGGAATCCGGCTATTCGAATAGATAATGAAAACCCTGCAGGGATGTACTTCTTCAAACACGCTCCCACCACTTACCATCGTTTACACGACATGTACTCAGCAACCTTCAAGTGGAAGCCCAACGAGGGTGTCGGCCACGGCCTACCTAAACACTCAAGTATCTAGTCCAGGTTTATCGCCTATCCAGGTTCCATCCACAGGGAGTCCGGCCGAGGTTTCCACATACGACCCCGAACGATGTGAATAGGGTTCCCGAGTCACCAAACGGGCGCCCGGTACACCGTGCCACGGTGTATCTACCGCATCATAGCCCACCCCTAGGGTCAGCGCTACGCACGGCCGCCAACACATAACCTACAAACACCAGAAACTAGTTGCAACTCCTGGGCAGAGTACTAGGGTGATTAAGAAGCCGAGAGGGTCAATTAAGGATCCCAATGAGTGGTAGTAGCTGTTCATGGATCACAAACACAGAACTCAGTTCCTGAGGATGGTTTCAATGAGACAACCCACCATGTACTCCTACATGGCCTCTCACCGCTACCTTTACCAAATCGTGTTCACACACTTAGCTCACACACAGTAGGACATGTTCACACACCTTCGATTCATCCCCGATGAATCAGACCTGACACAACTCTATGCAATAGCAGGTATGACAAACAAGCATGAAAGAGTAGGCACATCAGGGCTCAAACAACTCCTACTCATGCTAGTGGGTTTCATCTATTTACTGTGGCAATGACAGGTCATGCAGAGGAAAGGGGTTCAACTACCACAGCATGTAACAGTTGAATCGTTGTTGTCCTAATGCAGTAAAAGAGATCAGGAGCGAGAGGGTGGGATTGTATCGGAATGAACAAGGGGGTTATGCTTGCCTGACACTTCTGAAGATAGTATAGTTCTCCATCGGTGTCATCGATCACATCATCGAAGCAACGTCTACTAAGAGGGGACAATTACCGGCAATAGAGCGAAAACACAATCAATGCAATGCAGCAATATGATGCATGATTATTACATGGAAAAATGAGTGTGTTGGGCTAATGCATCTACAACTAGGGTGGTTTCAGCTCATTTGAATCAAAGATTCAAATACAAACTCAAGTTATGGGTTTATAAAGTGCATTAAAATGTTTTGAGCTAAACAGCAATGTTAAGTTACTTAAACATGCATGAAACCATTACAGATGGATAGATTGGATTTTTCTGATCATTTTTCATATATAACTTATTTCCATTGGAGTTATAGATTATTTTCTATGATTTTTACAAGTTTTAACTATTTTCTGGAATTTCTGAATTATTTTAAATACAAAAATTATTTACTGCGTCAGCATGACATCGTCATGATGTCAGCAGGTCAACGGGGCATGGTCCAGGTCAAACCTGGCCAATGGGATCCACTGGTCAGTGACATTTAGTGTCACAGACAGGTGGGTCCGGTCAACGGCCACGTCAGCGAGGTCAACGGTGACGCGTGGGGCCACTGTGTTTAGATTAATCTTAATCTATTTTTGTTAGCTGGTTAGTTAGGTAGCGGGGCCCGCATGTCAGCGAGCCAGGGGGTTAGTTAGTGGGTCAATTAGCCGCTAATGACGCGTCCACATCATCCAAAACAGCGGTTAGCCGCCGGCGCTAAACGGAACACGGCGGGGTTGCCCGTCCGGCCGATTCCGGCGACGAGAGCTCGCGCGGCTGGGTCCTGCGGACGCAGCGTGATGAGGCGCGTCGATCGGTGGTGATGGGTTGTGCTAGGGCGGCCGGAAACGGCAACAGCGGTGAGTGAGGCGGCGGCCGGAGCTCGGGGATGGTCAGGACGAGGCTGTGGGGCTTGGTAGGGGGTGCGGGTGGTGGCGTTGGCCTGCTGCGGAGCTGCTAAGCACGTAGCCGTGCTCGGGAACGAGATTTGCTAGCTCTTGTGATGGTGGCGACAAGAACGGCGACGGCCGGCTCTCGGCTCCGGTGGAAATGGCGGGTATACAGCGCAACAGAGCACGGGGAGAGAGGGGAGCGGCAGAGGAGCTCACAGTGAGTCAAATGGGACGGTCAGCGAGCTCGGGGAGGCACCGGAGGCATCAGATCGACGACGACGATCTTTGGAGGCCAGCGAGGGGAATGGAGGTGCTTGCGGCGTCCAGGGACTTCCGGGGTCGGGCGGCTCGGTGAGGAGGAAGAGAGGGACGAGGCGGCGCTCGTGGGCGCGTCGGTGAGGCGTGGGGTGGCCGGTGGTCGTGGCAACGACGACTGCGCTCGGGCATGAGAGGCAGAGAGAGAAGAGGAGGGGACGAGCTCGAGAGAGAGTGAGGGGCGGTCGGGGAGGCTGCGTGGCGTCGTGGAGGCGTCTAGGCCCTCGGCGGCAAGCAGGAGCTGGCGAGGCACGAGGCCAGCGCGCGGCGAGCACGCGCTCGTCCTTCTGTCCAGGGAGGAAGACGACAGGGAGGCTGCGGTGGTGGGCTGGGCCGGCCACTTGGGCCACCAGGTAAGCCCAGGTGAGAATCCTTCTCTCTCTCTGCTTTCTGGTTTTCTTTTCTATTTCTGTTATTTTGTTTTGATTTAGTTTGGAAACTAAACCATTTTAAAACTTTCTGTAAATTTGTATGTGAGCTCAGAGAGCTAGTCCAAGGTCACATGCAAACTTACAAAATATTTGAACATTATTTCCTATATAATAGAAATAATTCCAACCCAAATATATTATTTATTTAAATCAAAGGCCCAAAATAATTTATTCCTGTGACTCCAAAAATATTGGTTGGGATTTCAACTGATGCCAATATTTTCACAGAATAACAGGAACATTTTCTTGGACTCATTTGATGAGATTTAAATGTTGGTTATTTTCAGAGGTTTTCTGAGGCTTTGAAAATTCCTCAATTCATATTTCAATTGAATTTAAACATGATGCAGCAACCAAGCTAGTCCAAGGCCAAGGTAAAACTAGGGATGTGACAATAAAGAACAGAGTAACACATTAACTAACATGACATTATGTAGAGGAATTAATGCAAACAATATGATGAAAACCCCATCTTGTTATCCTCGGTGGCAACAATATAACATGTGCCTTGCTGCCCCTACTGTCACTGGAAAAGGAGACCGCAAGATTGAACCCAAAGCTAAGCACATCTCTCATTGCAGGAAAAACCAATCTAGTTGGCAAACCAAACAGTTTGTTCGAAGAGACTTTCAAAGATATCAAATCATGCATATAAGAATTCGAAGGAGATTCCAATAATATTCGTAGATAAGCTTATCATAAATCCACAATTCATCGGATCTCAGCAAACACACCGCAAAAAAGTATTACATCGAATAAATATCCAAGAATATTGAGGAGAACATGGTATTGAGAATCAAAGAGAGAGAAGAAGCCATCTAGCTACTAGCTATGGGCCCGTAGGTCTGTGGTAAACTACTCACGCTTCATCTACGAGGCAATGGTGTTGATGTAGAAGCCCTCCGTGATCGAATCCCCCTCCTGCAGGATGCCGAAAAAGGCCCCTAGATGGGATCTCACGGCTATAGAAGGTTGCGGTGGTGGAAAAGTTGTTTTGTGGCTCCCTTGGAAGGTTTTGGTGTATTTGAGAATATATAGGCGGAAGAAATAGGTCGATGGAGTCACGAGGGGCCCACAGAGGGTGGGGGCTCGCCCTACCCCCTGGGCGCGCCCTCCATCCTTGTGGGTGCCTCACGGCTTCGCTGACGTCTACTCCAAGTCCTCTGGATGTCTTCTGGTCCATGAAAAATCATCACGAAATTTCATTCCATTTGGACTCCGTTTGGTATTCCTTTTCTATGAAAGTCTAAAACAAGGAAAAACAGGAACTGACGCTGGGCTCTAGGTTAATAGGTTAGTCCCAAAAGTTTATAAAATAGCATATTAATGCATATAAAACATCCAAAAAAGATAATATAATAGCATGGAACAATAAAAAATTATAGATAGGTTGGAAACGTATCACTGGGCAAGTAGACCCCATAGGGCAATAAGAGGTTCATTAGGCCCACACAGGCCTGCTAAGAGAGGATCTCGAAATGGTAGCCACGGCGGGGCTTATAAACAGGTGCGAGCGCCTCTCAACTAGCGAGGTGGGACTAAACATTTAGACACCCCTATGCTAGGCTATTGGTCGCGGTTGGTGGCTCGAACCAGGATGAAAGGGGGCCTTCCGTCCCGGTTCGTGCCATCAACCGGGACCAATGCCCCCCTTTCGTACCGGTTCCAGCTACCAACCGAGACCAATGGACTGGGCTTCCCTGTCGGATTTCGTGTTCCGGCAAAACCCTTGAGGTTCGAACACTAGGGTGCGCATGATGATCTCTCCCCCTCTAGCTCTTGCCCTGACCGCAATCTCAAGTCTTAGCGCGTCGAACCCACAGAACAAGGGACACAAGATTTATACTGGTTCGGGCCATCGATGCGGTGTAATACCCTACTCCAGTGTGGTGTGGTGGATTGCCTCTTGGGCTGAGGATGAACACTTACATGGGAAGAACAGCCTCCTGAGGAGAGGTGCTCTTGTGCTTGGTGAGTTGATGTGGTAGAGGATCGTCCCTCTTCTAAGGTTGTGGCTAGTCCTATTTATAGAGGCTCGGGTCCTCTCCCCAAAGATTAGGCGGGAAGGGATCCCACAACGGCCAGTTTGAAGGGGGAGAACTAGTACAAGCTATCCTGACAAAAGGTGGGCTTCGCCTGCAAAGGCTCTGGTGGTGACGCCTTCCTGGGCTCCGTGGTGACCTCCGTCCTGCCGTCCTGCTGATCTTGGTCTTGTTGCACCGGTATGGAAACCTTTGCTTGATGCCTCGGGACTTCACGCCTGCGCTTGCCTCTTAAGCACCAAAGGGGAAACGAGGACACTGCGCGCGCTGGTGCCCGCCTGGTGCCCATCTGGCCTTGGTCATCATGGCTTGCATCACGGGAACCTCATGAGGTTCCCCTTGCCTTGATCTCTCCACCCCTCATAAGCCAGCCAGGTGGCCGCCCCCAAGGAGGTCTTGCATCATCCGCCTCGCGAGGCTTGGGCCCACGCGAGGGTCTTGAGTGCTTGCTGGTGAAGATGGGTTGTACAGGGCCGCTGGTGGAGCCACGTCGTGGGCCGCAGGTAGGCAAGTCTAGGGCCCCCGTTCCCAGGACGCCGACAGTGGCCCCCGGGCCGAAGGCGCGCTCGAGATTGGCTTCGAGGCGAAGCCAAGGGACAAGTGCGGAGCACCGCAGTCCCTAACAGCCTGCAGCCTCAGTTGACGCGTGGCGGTTGATTGGTCATGGGCGTCTCCACTTCCCCATGCTGCCTCGGCAACTGCCCGCCAGACAAAAGGCTGGCGCGGGCTGCATTTTCCTTCATTGCTTTCCTTTGTCTTGCTCCAAATCCCCTTTCTTGCCCTTCGCTTCCAGGGACTCCAGATCCACCCAGACCTTCGAGCTTGCTGTTGATGGCGCCCAAGAAAGCCCAGGCTACCCCTTCATCATCCTGGTACGAGCCCGCGCTCAACGCGCTGAGCGTGTCTGAGAAGAACCTGGCCGCTGTGCGCTTGATGGCGGCGGAGGGTGACAAGAAGAGGAAGATTGTGCTCCAGGTCGGCTCCACCGAGCCTGAGGACTCTGGCAGCACCTTCTACCCCTTCTTCATGAGTAGCATCGTCGCCAGGTTGGTTCCCTCCTTCTCCGACTTCTTATACTCCGTCCTCAGTCTCTAGAAGATCCACGCCCTCCATCTTCATCCCAACTCCGTCCTTCTTGTGTCAATTTTCACCTTCTACTGCGAGGCGTACATCGGAGTGATGCCGTCCATGGCACTGCTGCGCCAATTCTTCTTTCTCCGGCTTAAGGAGGGCACCTGCTCGGGGTGCATTGGCTTCGTCGCGGCCAACAAGACCAATGCCATCTCGAAGGCCGGGAAGAAGGCCGAGGGCTTCAGGAGCAAGTGGGTCCTGATGGACGCCAAGAGCGTCCACCCCCGGCTGCTGCTGCCGTTGGAGATTCCCGTGTCCCACGAGGGATGGCTTCACGCGAAGCTCACCGACCCGCGGGCGAAGCGGGTGCTTGAGAGGATGACCGCCGACCTGAAGCCCGGTGATTCGAGAACGGCAAAGCTGACGGGGGCCATGGCTCCCCTCCAGTCACACCTGTGCCCGCTGTGGAAAATTGGAGACGAAGGGGACAACCTCCACCTACGCCCGGAGCCCATTTCCGATGAGGAATTGCGCTCGGCTCTTCGTTCCTTGGTCGGGGACGACCAAGGGTACCCGCCTGATGGCCTTGTTCCCTTGTACCGCCGCCCAGATGGGGCGAAGGTTGTCGCTGCTCTGCCTACCTTCCACGAGCGTGGGCTCATGCCACCTGCGCCCACAGACATCCTGGTGGCGACAACTCTGGTGGTCGTGTCTTCCGGCGAGTCTCGTGAGGAGGGTGAGGAGGAAGAAGATGAAGAGGAGGAGCGACTCGGAGGCAACCCGCGAAGGGGCGGGTGAGACCTCTCCCTTACGCAAGGCCGACATCCTTCGCACCCTGCCTGATGACGATGAGGAGGCCGATGTCCTCCTGGAAGGGGAGGAGCTACGTACCGCATGGGGTTCCTCGAGGTCCAAGTTTATTCCTCGGAGGAAGTCGTCGGTCGAGATTCCAACGAGAGGAAGGTCGATGCTAGTCCCCCGAGACGACGCCCCTGTTCTGTCGTTGCCAGAAGCTGCTTCCAACTTGCCTACTGCCCCCTCTTCTGCGCCTAGAACCCTTGCACCCATGCCTCTGGCTGGGATGCTCTCTGGCTTCAAGCTCAGGAAGTAGAGGGACTACACCATGGTGGACCAGTAAGTATTCTTATCTTGCCTTGTTCCTACTTCTGCTGCCGATTCTTGATGTCTTCCGTTGCTTGACTAGGCTGACGCCCGCGGCGAAGAGGAGGAAGGAGGGCACAATTGTAGTGCCCGGGACCAAATCACCCGCAGCGGCTGCTCCCTCCTCCACAGTGAAGGATGGTGGCGGTGCTCATGCTTCCCCGGCTCAGTCGTCCTCACGAAACATGGGCGAGCGTCCTCAGGAGGAGGCAGCCCCCATGGCCCCACTGGCACCAAAGGCGCTGGCGTCCGGCTCGGCTACTGAGGTCCCCAAAGCTCAGGAGCCATCAGCCTCCCAAGAGATCGTGACGATGCTGCCTCTTGCTTCCTCCGCCGCTCCGCTGACCTCGGATCCTTCTGCTTCCTCCAACATCATGGAGCGCACTCTTTCTGTACCGACCTTGATGCGGGAGGATCTTCAAGGCACCGACCGTCTCCTAGTGGCCGGGCGCCTGGAGCTGATCTCTGGCTGGCTCCATTCCGACGTGGCCGTCCAGCGGCGCTGAGCCAGGCTGATGTGGACTCCGAGAAGGGCAAACAAGACGTCACCCAAGCTGCGGCTGCCCGTGAGGCGGCGCTGAAGGATGCCGGCGCCGCCCAAGATCGTTGTCGGCTACTGGAGGCAGATCTGAAGACCATGCGCAATGATCGTGTGGACGAAGCTTGTTGCCGCAGGGTGTAGGAGGAGAAGATGAAGGCCTGGGAGGATGCCGTCAGGGTTCGCGACGCCGACCTGAGGCAGTTGGCGGAGGCGCAGGCTGCCGAGCGCGGCCGGTTGGAGAAGCTGGAACAAATGGTGGAGGAGGAAAAGGCCGAGCTGGAGGCCAAGGCATAGGTCCTGGCCAAAGACCGCATGTCCTTCAAGCTCCTCGAGGAGAGGTCTCACGCGGTAGTGCGTCACTTTACGAGAAGGGCTTGGAGGAGCCGCTAGCCACCGACGACAAGGACCCCACCCAGCTGCTTCCTTATCTGGTCGGGGCGCTTGAGGAAGTCATGAGCGGTATCGACCCCTTGGCAGGGGTAGAAACCCGCAGCCTTTCCTCAGCCGCGCTGACGCGTGTCTTCAGTCACATCCATCTTTGCGATCTTGCCGCCCACCTCGACGAGCTGCTGGAGCCTATGGACGCCGAGCACTGCGCAACTGCTACCAAAGCCGTGAAGGGTCAGGTGGAGGCCCTGCTGAAGAGGTTCCGCACCTTCGATCCTGCGCCCTCAACTGGCGGTGCTACTGATCCTGCAACTTCGATGGGCGGTGCAGGTGAGGGTCGCATTGCTATGGGAGAAGCGTCCCTTGCGGGCGACGGCGGTGTCCAGGGATGATGAGGTGACCTGCTGGCAGCTCCTTTCTTGTTTAGCTCCTGTGATATGCACCATGCCTCGTGGAGGCGTTTAAACCTGTGTTTCGTATTCAGAAGAACAATATGTCTTGTAATATTTGCTTGAGATTTTGCGATTTCCTTCCCATTCGCTTTACGTTCTACGTCGGCAGGGCCCGACCCCGCGCATACCTCAGCCGCCATTGGGCCGTCCGGATCACCAGGACGGACAAAGGAGTGAGGGGCTACGTGGTCAATTAGACTCGTGAGTCGCGATGCTCAGGAGTCCCCCTTGACGCGCAAACAGCTTATAGAAAGGAGATCTGGGAGTAGGCCTAGTGTTCTACGTCGGCAGAGCTCGACCCTGCGCATATCTCAGCCACCATTGGACCATCCGGATAACCAAGACGGACCAAGGAGTGAGGGGCTACGTGGCCAGTTAGGCTCCTGAGTTGCGATGCTTAGAAGTCCCCCTTGACGTTCAAATGACCTTCATACCTTGGTTCCGCTTGGGAGGGCATGCGACGACCAGGTCCGAGGGACCTGGCAGGGTGGCGTACGCTTGGGCGTGACTCGAGCGCAGCCCCCGTGCCCAGCCCCGTCGCGCGACTCTCCCGAGGGGAGGCGTTGCGATGAGGCCAGACACTAAGCTCGGAGGCTCCCTGACGTTGATACGGCCGTGAGGCCATCCTTAGTTGTTTATCACCAGCGCGGAGCATAGCGCTTCCGAACTTGCATGGGCATAGCCGCTCCTCGGCAGTGTCGACTGCCAGTGCGGAGCATGGTGCTTCCACTGGTACATGGGTGAGGGATCCCTCTCAGTGGACCCCCCGGGGTGTGTACAGCCCCGCCCTGACACGTGACTTGCACAGTAGGGCTAGACGTGGTTGTCTGGGCACTCGTGAGCCAGCGGGGGACTCACGAGGCCCTACCTCAAGGTGGGTTGCGCCTGGTCTTGGTTCTTGTTGACTACGGTAGTCCTGCAAGATGGTTAGACAACCTACGCCGAATGAATCTCCTGAGGCTATCACGCGAGAAGGCCAAGCACCAACGGCCCCAGGAGGTGACGTGAACGGGACCGGCCCGCCAGACAGAGCTCAGCGGTTGGATTTATCAACGCTGTAGGGATGGACCCGAGCACAAACACCGTGCCTAGCCTTCTTATGCGAAGGAACCTAAAGAAAGATGATCAGCGCGCAGCTCCTGAGATGGACGACAATCAAGCAGGTACTGACCATAAGAAACTCATGCATGGAGAGCAAACAAGCTTAGGTAAATGCAAGAATGATACATGCCACTGGGTCAGACCCGAGCGGCCTGGGGAAGATGCATCCTGAGGGGCGCCCCAGCAGGGTAAACTAGAGATGCAAGAGGATACATGCCGCAGGGATAGGCCCATGCGACCTGGGAATAATGCAACCCAAGGGGCGCCCCAGCAGGGTAAACTAGAGATGCAAGAGGATACATGCCGCAGGGATAGGCCCATGCGACCTGGGAATAATGCAACCCAAGGGGCGCCCCAGCTGAATGAACTTGGAAAATATCACCTGGTTTTATTGTCGAAGGAGCATTGGGGTAGCTGAAGGTGCGCGCTGAAGAAGTCGCTCCTTATGAGCCGTCGAGACCCTGAGCCTCGGGAGGCTCTAGGGGCTCAGGTGGCCTCCTGAGGACCATCTCCATCTTCGCCAGGACCGTGTGATGCCTGGCTTCCAGGACCGCTGGAAGGCGGCTGCTATGCTCAGCAGGCCGAACGGCATGCGCACGTAGCTGTGAGGTGGACCCTCACACCGGCCAGCACGCGAAGGCCAGAAGCGCTCCTGAGATACGGCCTTGTTGAGCCCTGGGATGTTGATGCAGACGCGCAGCTCAGCACCCTCACCCGGGTGGGGAGCTACCACTAGTAGGGAAAATCCTAGCAGCAGTGCGGGTTTTAGGTATAGCAGTAGCGCGGGGTACCGCGCTACTGATACGGCGCTATAGCTAACATGTAGCAGCATCGCGTGTGCACCCGCGCTCCTGCTATACAAGCGTAGTAGCAGCGGGTAGCAAGCAAGCGCGCTACTGCCAATAGCTCTAGCGGACTTTATTAGGCCGCGCTACTGCTAGTGGAACGCTGCTACTATCTTTTCTCCACTCACTACTGCTAATTTTATTAGTTTTTTTTCTGCATATTTGTTTTGTATTTGAATAGGCTTTACACAAGAATCTTGAGCACATACAAATGTCATCATCATACACATACAAATGGCTGCGTGACCATAAATGTAATCATAGCATATACATACAAATAGTCTCATCATAATCATCTTGAAAATAGCGATACATGCAAGTCTTGAATATTTTCAACTACAACGTCATCCATCTAAACAATGGTATACGCGAGAAGGGCTATCACTATGAGTGAGAGCAGAACTATGTAGTGCATGAGGCGGCAGTTACGAGTCCTGTCTCGCGCTAGCGTGAACCTCAAGTAACTAGCTTCGGCTTCTTGTCTGGTTTTGAAGCCTTTATGGCTGGCGCCCGAGACCCCATCCACTTGCACCTGACACTCAGGCCACTCGTTGTACACCCCAGAACCTTCCCTTTCTACACGACATAGCACTGCCATCTCGCCATCAAGAAACTAGGTAGCTGTTAGAGTTGCAACTTCATCAAGAGGATGTACAATCATATGCAACAAAATATACTAGAGCAACACGAAAAAGAAAGGGTTAGCAACTAGATGCAACATACAGTACGCAAACTAATTAATAACAAGAGTTACACAGGTCATCGTACCCAAACTAACAAAGTAGCATTATGCAAGTTCGCCAGGGACCATGGACATCACAAAGTTTCATCACTATAGAAAGTATACAAGTTCAACCGACACATATCATCATCATCGGCATCGTAAATCACTAGAAGTTCCATCCTTCCATATCATCGAGGATGGACCCTAGCTTCTTGAACGGCGTGAATTCCTGACGTTGCATGCCTATGCGAGTTCGGACGTCAGCTCGCGATATAGGGCCGCGGTGGAACATCCACTTCTCATCGACGACTTCTTTCATGATGATCGTTGCAATGTCCCTTTGGATGCGAAAGAACTCGTCTCTATGTTTATAATCTGCTTCTCCATGAGATTCTACCCACTTGCGGATATGATCATCATTTCTAGTTGTCATACAAAGCTTTTGGTGATCTGTGTTGAACTCAATCGTGAGATGGAGGATGTAGAATCCATCTTTCTTGCTAGGTTTTGGGACATGGATGCAGAAGAAGTTAGTTTTATGCATGAAACCCATCTTCTTGTTCCGTTGTTTCCTGATCTGCATGTGGACACCTCTAATGCTGAAGCCTTGGAGAGCATCATCTAGAATATTCATTATGTGGGTGTAGTCCTTCTTCTTGTAATCTCTGGAAGGGTCGAAATACACAGCGTGGGAGACTCACGGGTAAAGAACGATAAGGATGGCGCGCCCGTTGCTGCGGGGAAAAGACACCTCAAATTATTCTCCATATCAGCGAGAAGGAATGATTGAAATGTACGGAAGGGTTGTCCGAAACAGACTTACTTTGGATGATAAGGTCGGAGGACAACTTCCTGGTCCTTATTATGTACCATGAAGTTTTGGAGGTAGTCCCGAGCAGTTTCACGCTCAAAGTCGCCGAGACTCAAGAAAGACTCGTGCATGTAGTACGGATCGGCCACATAGATATGCGAGACTTCTTGTCTCTTCATGATGGAGCTCATATGTAGCACAAAAAGGCGGACGATTGTAAAATCGAGCCGCCTTGTCAGAAACATGTCAAAGATATGGTCAAACCATAGGAAGAACACCTCCGCGGGCCGTGTGTTAACGTAGCACTTCCCCTTAGGCACACGAACCGTGTATGTCGGATATCCTGGATCCTTCGAGGCTAGTAGGCTTTTCTCAGTCGGCAGCACATGGTCGTGCAGTCTCCTAAGATCCCCTGATAGTGCCTCCAGCGGTTTCGGCGGTAGCATCGGCTCGCCCGTGAGATGGAACATGGCCGCACCTTTCACGGGTACACGCTCTTCAGAATCCATCGTCTGGCTGCTATGTGCTCTGGCTTATTTGGAGGCAGCTATCTTCCCCGATCTCTTTCTGTCCTTTTTCTTGGGCACACCTTCCAGGCCCTTCCTTAACCCCTGCCCAGTGTTCATTGGTTAAGCACTATACGACCCCGGCTAGTTGAGCCTGTGTTGAGGCGGCATCTTCAGGCGTGTCCTATGAGGATTTCATGAAGAGGGACTTTTTGCAATCCATTCTAGGACCTTCCTACCCGGGCAGATAATCCATATCCTCATTAGCATGTTGATAGCCCGATTCGTCATATGGTTGACTCATCGTATCTATGTCACACTCATATGCGTTTGTATTGAGGAAACCCATTGGGTCGACCTCCGTCTCATCATCCATTCTCTGTTCGATAGGATCGATTACATCAGCCAGTACTATTGCACCCCCTTCATAACGTCGTCCGCCGCTCTCACCCGGTAATACAGGAGATGGTAATTGTGTAGGAGGGGTGATGGTCTCCGCACATGCCTATCGATGTGTGGTTATTGGTGTGCTCTCGGCTGGCTCTAGACGAATAAGATTCTTCGGCCATAGCAGCACCCAACCCTTGCAGCTTGCAATCCGCGGCGGGGTCTCGTCGTCCTCTCCCACATGCTGTACTAGAGGAGGCAAATCCTCGTTCCCCTATTTCACATTGGACAAGTTAACCCTGAAGTGCCCAGCGGGGATCAGCTGGTTGTGGAACGTGGGTTGCAAGGGGTTCATTATCATCCCCTTTCCCACGTCCACCTTCTGGCCTTTGATCAAGTAGAGTATGGTGCACGGGGTTTCTTCGGCCTGCAAACACATGTTTGTGGCGTAAAACATCCAAAAGGCAATGAAAATGGAATATTGTATATATATATATATATTTTTTTTTGGTGTGACATTTAATTACCGTGAGGGCGTCGAGCTCAGCCAAAGACGAAGGCCCACCTAGCGTGCCAGAGACTGAGGATGGGCTGCTATGAGCGGGAGCGACTGCGAGAGGAGGCCCGGTTGCGTGAGCAAGTGATGGTACGGTGGTGCTGTTGTTCATGGAGTTGCTCCTGATGAAACTGGGCAATGGGAAATCATGTACCGTCTTGTCTGGATTTTCCTTTGTCCAGTTGATGATAGCTGGAACCAAGTTAGTAGCAAAATCATTTTTGCACGCAGTTACAGCCGCATTAACTGCCTGCTGTAGCAACTCATTTTTCTCCTCGGCTGTTTTTTTGCGTCCTCAGTTGCTTTTTTCTCGAACGCAAGCTTCACCTTCTCGTCGATGTCTGCCTGACTAAACTTCTTTTTTTGCTTCTTGGCCTCCGCGCCCTCGTTGTAAAACACCTTCCACATGGCACCATCTCTAGCACCGTGCACACGACCATATTGCGGCCGCTGGCCCAAAGGGAGTCCCTTAAGTTCGTTCAAGGCCCGGTTGAGAGGGGTGTCCCACTTGGGCCTCAACGGAGAAGTAGGGCTTTCGGCTGCAAGCTAGTGTTGCTTCTCCTGCAGAAGGAGCGTGAACCATTTAGGAATGTGTAGTCGACTAGATCTGGAGCTAAATGTAAGGTGGTAAAAGAATAATTACCAGTAGTCTAATAAATTTCCTCGTGATCTGGTCCGTGTAAAAAACCTTCTTTTCCTTGTCCCACTTGTAGCGGGCCCTGATGAAGTCATGCTCCAAGGGGTTGGTGACGAAGGGGTCTCAGATACCCGCGGCTTCACGTTCCGCGTCCTCCTTATCCCATATGGGCCTTTTACCGAGGTAGCCATGGCTTTCGAGGCGATGCTTCCCCGTGTTCCTTTGCTGAAGGCTCTTGAATTTCGCAGCCTTAGCCTTGGCTGCCTCAGAAGCGCAAGTGCCCTTGAACTTTTCGAACTCCTCTTCCATAAGTGTCGGATTTTCCTCCAGAATATTGGACAAGGGTTCCTCAACCTCAATACCTTGTTTCACCCTCCCTTTCCAGGAGGCCAAATCATTGCATAACATGCCCATGGTGTGATAGTTAATCTTTTACATCTTCGGATCAGCCCACGGTTGTTCTATGTTATCATCCCGCACTACAAAAAAAAGACACATCCGTGACATTTTGGGCCGAACGAAATTTTTTTCTGTCATACATATGACACTTCTATGACGATAATTGTGACAAAACCCGGTATCATCATAGATGTGGTGGGCTCCTACTTCTATGACAAAAAATCAGGATAGAAAATGGGCTTTTCATCCTGGGCGGGCCGGAGACGCAGTTGCATGACATTCTTTGGGCCATCCATGATGGAAAAAACCGTGGTAGAAGCGAGGGCGAGGAAAATTTCGGCGAGTTCCCGGTTACGGTGGGAGGTCGGGGGCCGAGCGATACGCCTTTCTCTCGTACACGTACGCGCGTGTGTGCGAGGCGTTGGCTCTAACTGAACCCGAGCGAGGCGTTGGGCTCTAACTGAACCCGAGCGATTGCACTGCAGGCTACGCATTACTGAACCCGAGTGATCGATCAATGGTTGTTAACTGAACCCGATCGAGCGATTCCTTTGCTACTGCTGCTAACTGATGTCGATCGATGCTTCCTCTGGGATGAACAGTAAGCGTTGCGGGGGGGGTGGATGAACAGTGAGCGGTGGCGTTGCCTCTGGATGAACAGGACCTCGTGGTGTGGTGGAGGGCTAGATGAATAGTAGATGATGGAGGGGTGCCCGTGGAGGGGTGGTTGAACAGGACCCCGTGGTGTAGAGGGCTGGATGATCAATAGACGGTGGAGGGGTGCCCGTGGAGGGGTGGTTGAACAGTAGCTGGTGGAGTAGCGCGCGGTGGAGGCTGGATGAACAGGAGCCCGTGGAGGCTGGAGGAGGTCAACGGTGGAGATGAACAGTCTCCCGTGGAGTCATGTTTTGCGGTACGCCACACCCCTCCTGATGAACAAGACCCCCGTTTCGACCGTAGGAGTTTCGTTTCGTCTGTTTTACGGTAAGCCACACTCCTCCCGATCAACAGGACATCCGTTTCGACCATAGGAGGTCTGTTTCCTCCGTTTTGCGGTATGCCACACCCCTCCCGATCAACAGGACCCCCGTTTCGACCGTAGGAGGTTCGTTTCCTCCGTTCTGCGGTACACCAGGCCTCGTTTCCATCGCCTGCTCCGTCCAAGCCCTCCCGCTGAACACAACCATGCATTCCGTTGCGACCCAGCCGGTTGGCTCCCACGCGTTCCGTTGCCTCCCGATGAACACGACGCATTTTGTTGCCTCCCGATGAACACGACACATTCCGTTGCCTCCCCATGAACACGACGCATTCCGTTGCCTCCCCATGAACACAACGACGACGCTATTTCTCCGTTCCGACCCAGCCATGTACACGAGCCCTTGCCATACGTATGCCCGAGTAGGCATTCGAGACCCTGCCCGTATGTACACATACATGGCCGTATTTTCTTTCTTGCACCCTGGCTGTTGTACGTACGTGTACATGCTATGTGCGTGCCTCTACTATGACACGTGCATGCCTCTACATCCACCAGTATATACGTACATACACGTTTGCGGCCAGAATGACAACGCTACATACGCTTCGACCAGGTGGGTCCCGATTGTCAGACACTTCCTTGCGTGCAAAGATGTAGCTAGTGGGTCCCAGTAGTCAGGGAGGCGAATCGTTTTTTGCCCAGACACACTTCCTTGCGTGCGAAGATGTAGCTGGTGGGTCCTAGCAGTCCGGGGGGGCGAATCGTTTTTTTGCCCGGACGCACTTCCTTGCGTGCGAAGATGTAGCTGGTGGGTCCCAGCAGTCAGGGGGAAACGTTTTTTTCACGAGATACAGTGGCCCGTCCGGTGGGTCCCAGCTGTTAGGTGGAGGAATCATTATTTTCCATGTAATAAGGAGGCACTTCCTTGCTGCGGTTGTGGACCCAGCTGTCGGCCTCTCCACATACAGTCCATGTCCAATGGAAGTCGTTCCTTGACCACGTTGACCACGCCGCACCGAGAGCACCAGGGTGGTGGACGACGGCGAGGCCTAGGAAGGGGACGACACAGAGCCGGGGAAGACGCGGCAGTGGAAGCCCTCGCGGAGCGGAGTACGAGGGTTTACTGGTTTGGCTGCGGTGTGAGGCTGCCGTCGCCGCAGAGCCTGGCCAGCGGTGGGAATAGTAGGGGGCGGTGAGGCCTCCGCGGCAGCACATCCGGCCACGGGAGGCAGGAGCATGCGGCACGACCGGCACTGCTTTGGGCGGCTAGAGCAAGAAGACCAGAGGTTGAAGAAGCACTACAGCCGTTGGATGGACATCGTATGGTCACTGGAGCTAGAATCGTTTATATTGACTAAGTTGACAAAGCCCTCCGTCCCTGTCAACTTAGTAGGCCCACAAGTCAGCCTCCCACCAAGGTGGGTCCCAGCTAGCAGGGGGTATTCATTTTTTTGTGCGTAATAAGGAGGCACTTCCGGTGGGTCCGACCTGACAGCAGGGGGAACGTTTTTTTGCGAAATACGATGGCCCGTCGGGTGGGTCCCAACAGTCTAGGGAAAACGTTTTTTTGCGAAATACTGGTGGGTGTCTGGTGGGTCCCTGCTGTCAGGTGGAGGAATAATTATTTTCCGCGTAATAAGGAGGCACTTCCTTGCGGCTGCCGTGGACCCAGCTGTCAGCCTCTCCATGTACAGTATTCTTCCGATGGAATTTGGTCGTTGACCACATTGACCACGCCGCGCCGAGAGCACCACAGCGGTGGACGACGGCAAGGCCTAGGAAGGGGACGACGCGGAGCCGGGGAAGACGCGGCAGTGGATGCCCACGCGGAGAGGAGTACGAGGGTTCACTGGTTCAGCTGCGCTGTCGTCGCCGCAGAATAACAGGGGGTGTGGGTGAGTGGAGTGGAGGGATGGCCTGGCCAGCGATGGGAGTAGTATGGGGTGGTGAGGCCTCCGCGGCAGCACAGCCGGCCACGGGAGGCAGGAGCAGGCGGCACGACCGGCGCTGCTTTGGGCGGCTGGAGCAAGAAGACCAGAGGTTGAAGAAGCACTACGGCTGTTGGATGGACATCGTATGGTCAGTCGAGCTAGAATCGTGCATATTGACTAAGTTGACAAAGCCCTTCGTCCCGGTCAACTTAGTAGGCACACTATACTAGGTCCCAGCTAGCAGGGGGAGTATTCATTTTTTGTGCGTAATAAGGAGGCACTTCCTGGCGTGCGAAGATATAGCTGGTGGGTCCGAGCTGTCTGCGGCGGAAACATTTTTTTCGCGAAATACAGAGGCCCTTTCGGTGGGTCCCCGATGTCTGGTGGAGGAATCATTATTTTTCACGTAATAAGGAGGCATTTCCTTGCGTGTGGCCGTGGACCCAGCTGTCAGCCTCTCCACGTACAGTCCACTTCAGATGCATGTCGGTCGTTGACCATGTTGACCACACCACGCCGAGAGCACCAGGTCGGTGGACGATGGTGAGGCCTAGGAAGGGAACAACACGGAGGCAGGGAAGACTCGGCAGTTGTTTTTGTATCCCACGCGAAGGAGAGTATGACTGTATGAGGGGTTTACTGGTTCGTCTGCCGTCGCCGGAGAATAACAGCAGGTGTGGGTGAGTAGAGGGATGGCTAGGCCAGCGATGGGAATACGGTGGGCGGTGAGGCCTGCGCGGTAGCACAGCCGGCCGCGGGGAGGAGGGAGCAGGCAGTCCCACCGGCGCTTGTTTGAGCGGCTGGAGCAGGAAGAGTAGAGATTGAAGAAGCACAACGGCCATTGGATGGACATCCAACAGTATATAGGCCATCTGTGGAAAGCCTCAAATCTGTGGAAAACAGCATGCAACCCATCTGCCATTATTTCAAATAATTTACAGCCCATTTGGTAATTCTTACGGGTTTTTTGGAGCCCATATTATTTTTGTTAGCATTACAGCCGATATTGTGGCCACGGTTAAAAAATTATACGAAATTTTGCATATGTCGGTGCGGCCTGAACTCTTTTTAATCCTGAAATTTCGAGTCACATTCACACTGATTTTAAAAATAAATGTATATCAATATAAAATCCAATAAATTGTCCACGCATAAAAATCAATGCAATTTAAAATCTTGAAATGAAAAAAAAGATATTTGAAACTAATTGCCGGTTTCATGTGTTTTAAAAATGTACAACCCATTTCTCATTACTGATAGGCCATTTTCTCGGCCAGCCGAATGAAGCTCTCCTCGTCTTGAAAGATTTGCAGCCCAACAGGCCTGATAAAGCGACTTGAAAAATCACAAAAAACTGGGCTAGCCATTTTCAGAAAGAAAAGAAACTACTGGGCTGGTCTGTGGTAAACATAAAAGAAAAGGTTGTCTAGACAGGCCAGAGTGTCCCGCATAGCCCAGTTGACACCCTGCTTCCGTCTTAAAAACAAATTAGATAAATGCCACTCCAATTATGTCGATTCATAAAACCGCCACTACAATTTCCAAACTTTGAAAAACGCCACTGCAATTTTTGCAAACTTTGAAAAACGCCACTCCAGACTTCGAAAAATGCCACTAGAAATGGCATGAAATGGCATTTTTCAAAGTTTGAAAATTGCAGTGGCATTTCTCAGATACACCAAATTTGGAGTGGCATTTATTAAATTAACCCCTCAAAAAAATAACTGGGCGAGCTGTTGGGTCCCTGGTGTCAGCTGCTTGTTGTGCAATTCTCTCGTTAATTGACTATGTTGACAATGTCATGGGACCCAGATGTCACAAATATACTAGGAGGAGCCATTTTTTATTGGCTTGAAATAAGGAGGCACTTGCTTTCATACTGCCATGACCTTGGCGGGTCTGTGCTGTCATCCTCTCGACGTACAATCATATCCTGATTGTGTACGCGTCAACTTGCTTGGCCCACAAGTCAGCCTCTAAACCGATGGAGGACAAATACAACCCATTTAAGAAAATAACAACCCATTCCATACGTTCAAACGGAAAGTTCAATATTCAGAGCAAAGTAACAAGTCTGATCCACATATAGAGTACTGAACTTCCACGTTGACAACCATCATGGCCAAGTTAACTATCTACTCCCACTAATACTCTAGTAGCATACAAGTACTAACTTACTCTTAGCTAACTAGACGATGCCGGCCGCCATCTATGGTACACGCTAAACGCAGGCACCGGCGTCGTGCGCCTCGCCTCGTACATGCAAGAGGTGCCATAGGGTGCATTGCTCGCATGCGTTGGCCCTTTTCCATGCCGGCGTGGTTCACCGAAGCTTCGGCTTCCAAGCGGGAAACCCACTTGACGAGCTGGTAGTAAAAATCGGCGTCGCGAACGCGTGCGTGCCCGACAGCCTCCAGGGCTATTTGCCGGGTGCCGGCCTCCACGTAGTCAGCCCAGTTGTGGGTGCTCTGCTCGCAACTCAGACCATCGGTGCGCTGCTGTTCCATGACCCGCTGGCGGCGCAAATCGGCGATACGCTGCTCCTCCGCCAGGAGGTCGCACTCCAACAACTCCTGCTCCTCTGCCATGCGGTCGCGCTCCAACAACTCCTCGATCTCCGCATTGCCATCTTAAGACAGATAGAATGCCTCCTCCCTCCGTCTGCCTACCGATGAAAACCCGAACACTAGTTCCGGCGGTGACCGCCTCCGGCATCGCCTACCGCGGACGGGTGGGGGCATGGCAGACGTGGAGAGCGACGTCGGGCCAGTGGGGGCTTATGAGGATATGGCGAGTTGGGTCACGGTGGCACCCGAGAAGGCCGAGAAACATTACTTATAGGCAGAAGGTAGCACGACGGTCGTTGGAATTCAGTGCATAATGGCTTTGCGCGCCAGCTTGCTGTGGAAAACTAGAGAAACTGAAATTATGACTGTGCCGTCCTGTCCCGTCTGAGTCACACGCCGGCATGGCGGTCAAATGAGTGTACTCGAATCATCTCCCTCCTTGTCAATAATGATTCCACGGATTTAAAAAGCCCGCAACAATTAAAGCGTATCTTTTTCGCATCAGTTAGCTGCCTTAATTACGGCCGGCTGCATGTAGGCACTCAGAATCGCTCGCAGGCAGTACGCGAAGCAGCATGCAACGATTCGCAGCCAAGGGCACGCATGCATCCACTTAAATTGCTGGAATTAATTAGGCTTAAACTTCTGCATGCCGTTAATTATTACCATGCCTTGATCTTGCTGCTTTGCTCACGTGACTAATAAACCCGAACAAAGGGAGTACCTTGGTTGGTGAGAGGTTTGAATTAAGCCCTGCAAACCGGAAAGGAGGTACTAGTACGTGCATGATCCTCTATTTATTCATATAGGATCGAGTAGGTCGTTTCTTGAATTGAGCCCTGCAAACCGGAAAGGAGGTAGTACATGCGTGATCCTCTATTTATCCGTGTAGGATCGATAGTGTAGCTTGTCAGTTTCTTCAAAGGTAGGCATTTTTATCCGTGTAGGATCGATAGTGTAGCTTGTCAGTTTCTTCAGAGGTAGGCATTCTTATTCAAAAAACTGCCACTTCGCATCTTGCCTCGCAAATAAAACTGCCAGGAGCACATTTGTAGGCTAGCTAGTGACCGATCAGTAACTTGTAAACACTGAGCGAACAGAAATAAGTAACTGTTAATGCATCTCAATGATTCACAGATCATATACAAATATGTAGCTCCAAAATCAAAGATCAGCCACTTCGGATCTTGCGTCGCAACTAAAACTAACTAGTACGATTCCCATACATAAGATCAACATGTTAATGCATCTCAATGATTCACACATCATATACAAATATGTAGCTCCAAAAGCAAAGATCTAGAAAAAAACATCTGTTCTTCCTACTAACATGGATGCTTCTCTTTGCCAACATTCAGTACAGACTGAAAGACAAATTTCTTTGTGAAGTCTACAATTCCTCTTGCAAACGAAAGTGGTTTCACCAACAGCTGGAACCATGAGAATGAACCACACATGATGGAGGAACATCCACTGCAATAAGATTTGGTCTTCTCTTGATCACACTGTGAGACTATTTTCGGAATACAAACTTTAACTTAGGCAAAATGATGCCCATTGTATAATCAGAACAAAGCAATGAAGCACCTAGTGTTGGCCAATAAATAGTACAGTACTACTTTTCTGCAGTCCATGAAGTGACTATCCAATCTTTCTGTGTCTATTTTCAAATGGCACTGCATGCAGTGACTATACTATTCTCTTCTGAAGTTCAACCAAAATTGCGGACACTTTGTTTGTTTGCCAAATAGCAACGGACAGACATCTCTATCTGCACAAATATCAAGAAGCTAGTAAACATATACCACACCTTGTATTTTTTGTTTAAACGTGTCTCTTCCGCTTAGCATTTGTCATGTTCTGCACTGGACAATCTGATACAGTTATGTTTTGCCCTGGACAATTTCATACTGAATTGATTTGCTTGTTCAGAGCAGAAATATACTATAGCGCCTATTCTTCATCAGACCAAGGATATCCATGTTCGCAGTGATGGAAGAGGTGAAATCGATACAACTGAAATTGAGCATCCAATCATTGAATCTTGTCCTGCACCTCCAATGTAGGTCCACCCTGCCAATAAATTCACATGCAAACCACTAGTATTACTATCTAATAACAGTACAAAAGGAGTAGCAAGATAGTAGCAAACCATGTACCTTCGTAATGAACAACTCATAGTGCCAACAATTGGATATAATGGTTTGGAAAAAAACATGCTCCTAATGTTGAACCAGTTGGACTTTTTGGGCAGTTCCACTAAAATCGAGCATCCATGTTTGCATAGACATTGAAAGTGTGATTACTCTAAAAGTGGCACTAGTTGAAGCATAGAATCACAAATACAAGCATTCCAATTTCTTAATGGGAAAAGGTAGCAAGACTGTTTCTAACCACCTGTTTGAAGGAATAAATAAAGCAACAGCAGCTGATGTTAGGAAGGCATACATAGTTTTTTCTGAAAAACTGAGCCATTCCTGACCTTTCCTCTTCTTTTAAGAAAACATTGTGCAGTTCTACTAAAATAAAATGCCATCACCCCTTGACAATTCAGTGACACTGTACAAAAGGAAATGACTTAACATTACATCATGATGTCAGGTATGTAGTCGATAGGCATTAGAGACAAACATACAGACCTCCTCCAATAACATAATGAACATTAATTTTAACAAAGGTGTGACTAGCTTTACCAGGATAATTTGAGTGAACTCTACATCCTTTGTTCCTTAATATAAGACGTTTTCGTGGTTCAATTTAAAGTACCCAAACGTCTAGTATTTAGAAAAACAGGTAGTAGTTTCCTTGAGCACATATCTGGGAAAGCTTGCCACACTTTATTTATGTCCATACGCTAATCCAACACCATTCGAATACTACAAATATACGCAAATCCAGTGTCTAGTGCAACAGTAGTGTAGTTAGTTTATTACAGGGTACAGTACAATGGTTTTACTGAACAGATTTCAATAAACTCTGGCACTGGAAGGTTTCTATAAGAATTAACAATACAAAATGTAAAGGTAACAAGTTTCAGCATTGGTATACTAGCTGTGCATGAGCATTAAACCAAATACAAAAGTCTGAAGGTAACTAGCATTACTAACTAATGACAATATAAAAAAATTACAAACCATGTACCTCCAAGGTAAATATCATTTCGAACTCGGGGGGGACCTTAAAAATTGCTATCCCAATCTTGATAATCGATCAAACACAAAAACTTGATCGAACGAATGAAGAGAATAGCCGGAGGAGGAGGTGCCCACTCTTGACCTTTCCTCTTGTCTTCATAATTGTTTGTGCAGTTTAACCAAAATAAAATGACATCAGCGCCTTGGAATTTTGGTGACACTGTACAAAAAAATTAACTTATCTCATGAAAGTGAGGTATGTAATCTATAAGCATCAACAGTGCAAAAATCTGAATGTAGTACCAAGTTTCATCGTTGGTATACTGGCTGTGCAACCGCATTAGAATGCCTTAGCTGAAAAATCTTTAATACATCCACAATCAACAGCTAACCCTAAAATAATCCAGTGACATTAAATGGCATTGCTTAAATTTATCGGTGGCATTAGACTGAGAGCGGCATTAGTTAAATGTGGCATCACTATAGCAGTAGCATTGCTTGATTTGACTGATGGCGTTATACTAACAGCAAAAAAAGTGACAATAAGAGCATGGGAGGCCCATTCGGACAGTGGGCGCACCAATACGATGTACCTCCACGGACGCAGAGTGGTGAGGGAGGTATGGTTGCCCAGAGCAACAAATATCCAGGCAACATATGTGTATTGCGTCCCATTTTTGTTCGCTTTAGCCACCTTTTTCCTATGTGAGGACAACAAACCGATCGACCTGGTCATTCTCTATAGCATTGTCATGCCTTTCTACCCTTCTTCAACCAAGAGATACGAGACTCGTTTCTTAGCTACTGATTTTCCCCTTTTCAACCTAGATGCGGGTTCGATGCCTACTCTCTTAGACAGTACAGTCTCCCATCCTTTCCTTATTCAACCTAGACATGGATTAGTCTGCATGAAGTAGGGTTTCCTTTAATAGTGCAAATTATGGTTTTCGTCTGCGTGGCCAGTAGAGCAGAGGATAGCAAATTGGGAAGATGGTGGAGTGGAAAAAGATCCACATGCAATGACGTGGCAGATGGGGCAATAGAACAAGGTTTTGGTTCGAAAAGAGGTAGCATACCTGAGGGTCGGAGGGAAATGGCTTCGCTCGTGGTCGTCGTCCTCCGCACACACTACGGCAGCGAGCTTGGGGATGGAGGCCATCCCGTGCGGGCGCTAGGTCTGAGAGGACGGCCTTGTCGTCAGTGCAAGACCTCGCTCGCCGATGACGAGTACGTCAACGCTGCACGTCCTTTTCTTCCCCGGCGGATTTGTGACCACCAGTGAGGAGGGAGAGAGGGGCCGTCTTTTTAGATCTGGAGAGAGGGTGGTAGTGTGAGAAGCAAGTGGGCAGCCCTTAGCAAGAAAGCGTTGAAGCTCCAGCCTATATATCTTTTTTATACTACTAGTACTGGAGGTGGAGTAGTGGTAGAGTAGTTTATATTTTCTCTGCGTACAGTACCAGTTAGTTGTGCTTCAAAACTGATCGGTACGCCATTAAAAAAATAAAGTTCGATAACTAATGCGGCAACTCGGGCCAATGCGGCCAGATCGCATTTTGCACGAGAAATTACAAACCATGTTTCGTTGACATGTGGTCCCGTTCAACATATCAGTGAGACGACGACAAGTAGTAGGAGTATTTCCGAACAGACGTGTAGGCCGGGGCACCTCTTCGTGAACCGTGGCAAACTCTCAACCGTCCACCGACTCTTCGCCTTTCCCTCTTGATTTGGAACTGCTGTCGCACACTCTTCCTCTCCCTCCTCCATTTTCCTTCAGCCCTTCACCCTTTCTTCTGCCATTGTTCGATCGTCTTCTCCATGGAGGGAACAGGCCGGAAACGACCCCGTTATTCTTGCCCCGATCTGAAAGATGACATGGTGGAGGAACTCATTGATCGGTGCGACGTCATCACCTCAACTAGCATGGCAGGTTCGTTCAAGCCCATTCTTGACTCAACTAATAACATCATTACAAGGAACCCAAGAGTCAAGGAGCGGTTTGATCTCCCCTATCTTCTTCGTCGTGACCCTGATGACTGGCGCCGGCACGACGGAGGCCTCGCCCTGTGCAAGTTGATGCCGCTTGATAATGATACATATGATGTTAAGATGCCATCGCTTGCGGGCAAGGCTTGGGCGGGCGCAAATGGAGATTGGGTTGTTTACATTGGGTCCAACTGCGAGTGGGAACTTGTGAATGTGTACACTCGTGACCGGGTTCCACTTCCAAAAATCTCAGCTGACTGCCCAGAGGTTGAGCACACCGGTATTGTACGCACGTTCAAATACGATCATGGTGATTGTCTTCTACGGAAGATAGCAATTTGTCGAGTTCCCAACCGCTCTTGGAATTACAAGAACTATCAAGTTGTTGCTATCTTCGACAAGCTTGTTGCCGTCCTTCGTGGTTCGACTGGATGGATATTGCTCAAAAATCAGTTTCTATACACGGATGTGTACTGTGATGCAATTCAATACGAGGGCCTTGTGTTTGCTGCCACCACTCATGGCACTGTTTTTGCATGGGATCCTCGTAGTTTCGGTACTTTGGTCTTCCACCGTAATTATAATTGTTTCATCCACATGCATGCGGGTTAGCAAGTTTCCCTTTACTAATTAACCTTCTTCTTATGTTTCCAAGGTCCTGTGAACATCCCACAACCTATACTTGAAAAAATTTATAACCAAGGGGGAGATGACGATGGTGATGATCACGACCATGAGGATGAGCAGCGCCCATATACTCTGTGGCGCCTGGCAACTAATTCTGATGGATCACCTCTTCTTGTGTGTATACAGCCCACTGATGATGTTACTGCTAAGGAAGCAGGTGTAGTCCATGGTCGCACTCTCCGGACCTATTCCAACACCCATTGCATGGTATTCGGGATGGATACTAGTGTGTTAGCGCCAACTCCTTCTCCCTGGTACAGAATTGATAGTCTTGGAGAAAACTCGCTCTTCCTTGGACAAAACTATCCGATGATGGTGAAAGGCGATTCAACTGCTGTTGACACAACGTTACTAGTACCATTTATGAGAAGCAACTGTGTCTATACCTCAGACATTTGGGTGGTTCCCTAGCTTGGTACTGATATAGTAGGCCGCTTCAGCCTGGTTGATCAGTCATGCGTTGGTCTCCAGATCGATAATGGATGGCCCGTCCCAGAGAATCACTTGTGGTTCAATGCAAGCGTTTCCAACGCCGAGGAATGGTTGAGTTGAAGTTCATTTCATTGCTTGTTACTATTTGTTGTGTGGTGAAAACTTTAGTTTTTATAATCTATCCTCGTTGTCGATGTGGGTTGATGACATGTTGTATGTAATAAAATGATATGCCTGTGATAAACTTACTAAATTTATGAATGGCTTTCGAGTCGCTTCTCTGAGTGAGTGGTGCGATGAGGCAAAAAAATATTTTTGAAATACATAATTGTATGTGCATTGCAACAGGTTATCAGATGAGGCCAATCAACAATAGTAGTACACTATTTGTACTAGCTTCACATGCTTCGCGCGTCGGGCGGGTGTTTTTACTGTAGCCATATGCTAATGTGTTCGTTGTACATAACCAGCACCTCGAATCCTTGATACTAGTACTATATAGTAGGAGTAAGTAGTAGGAGTAGTAGGGTGGCATGGGCCAGAACAAGCATTCACGTCCAGTAGTACGGCACACGCCACCACCACGACATCCATCTGACACCATATTATTTCTTGGAGTCTGTGCTAGAGCAATCTCCTCAACCTTGTCGTTTCTCTAACTTCAGCCATCGTGCGGTGGGCGAGGTGGGGGTTTGCCGATAGTCGGTTTCCTTAACTGCGGTCCCACCTGTAAGGCCAACTCCAACGCACGACCCCAAATGGACCTCCGTTTTGCACGAACTCCAATGATAATTTTGACTAGAAAAGCAAGACCAAAGAAAACAAGAACCACAAGAATACATTTCACTACTATTGTAAGTTGGATTAGTGCCTTCTCGATGCATTCATTGTTGATCTGTGGAGGCTCGATCTTGCGTGCTTCTTTCTTCTTCGAGTGTAAAGAAGTAGACGTTGCTTCCTCCCATCTAGTCTCATGTCTAGCCTCTATTCTAGTAGGATTATCAACAAGTGCACTAATCTCATCTCTAGCCTCTGTGCTAGCTAAAAGTGATAGAACATCTACTAAATTGCGCTCTATCAATATATGGATGTACTCTTGTTCCCAATACAAAAACTTGCATCCATTCTACTCCCTCTGTTGCACAATACATGCCTTCTATTTGTCAAAATATATATGTATCTAGACATGTTTTAGTATATAGGTACATCCATTTTTGGACAAATGGAAGTCAAGTATTTTGGAACGGAGGGAGTACACAATAAAAATTTTAAGTTAGCACAACTAGTCTAATCCGAGAGCACAACCGAAGATTTGGTCGGGTTCTTCCTCCTTTTGCCGACACGTGGGACATCCAGCATCCAGGTCGTGTCATGAAAGAAAATAGAGTGGTAGTTGAAGCCACGAGATGTGCATCTTGGGTTAAACTGTAAATAGAATCTTACTACTCTTGAGTAACTCCAAAAGCGGCCACCGAAGATCTTTATTGGATTTGTTTTTCATCACCAGCATGTCTAGGTGAAAGATGTGCAGGTTCAGTGGGTCCTCTTGCATTTTCACTGACATGTGGGGACGCATGTGAGCAACTAGACGATGGGCTCCGCGCGTCCGCTGGCTGGCTGAGAAGAGAGATAGAGGAGGGCTGAGCACGGGCCATAACTAGCATTCACGTCTAGCAGTACGGCACACGCCACCCACACGAGTCCCATCCAGCACCAATTTTCTTGGAGTCCATGCTACAGCCATCTCTTCTCCCTCCTATTTTCTCAGCCATCACATGGTGGGTGGGGTGGGGGTTTTCCGATAGTCGGTTTGCTCAACTGCGGTCCCACTTGTAAGTGAAAATGCAAAACCGCACGCATTCTCGCTTGAGCGGCGTGCCGGACCAACCGTGTGGGGGTGCGACGCAAACACGACAGGCTTTTCCTTTTTAACTCGTAACTTGTAAAATTTGGTTCTGCTCCATGGCGCGACCGATAGATAGAAAATAATGATTTTGCCTAGAGTAATGAGAAGTTTGGTTCTGGCACCGTTCATGCATGGAGTACGTACGAAAATTATGAAGTTGATGCAAAAGGTAAGATAATTACTGTAGTGTCATATACTACTACATGGATTTGACAGAAAGATAAAAATACATGCGGATCCATCAACGACATCCTCACGCCCTAGTGCGTCGGTCACCAACCGACGTGTGAGGAGCAGCGGAGTTGGCGGCAAGCTCAACGTGCTTCTGAGCAGTGCCATCCAAGGTTGCCCTGCGGTCCAAGAAGGCCAACGTCCTATCGTCCTCCTCTTGCATGTAGTAGTCCTTGTGGACGATTTGCGCGTATACGTGGGTGATTATGTCGATGGTGTCTTGCTGCGCCAGGCACTGCGCGGCGAGCGCGACCTCGAGGTGGACATTCTCCGGCGCGACGGCGGGCAGTCGCAGGGCCACTGGTACGTCGAAGAGGTTGTCACCATAGTGGCCGTTGAGGGTGGCGGGCATCGCAGAGCCTGGGCACGTCGGCTGGAGGCTTACGTCAAAGTCGTCCGCAAGCTTCTTGATGACGGTGAACTTGTCGAGGAAACCGACGAGGACCTCGTCGAACAAGGAGACGAAGCTGTCGTCCAAGCGGCCCCTCGCCCTGGCGGCCTCAAGCAATACTACCAGGAGACGTTCCTCGGTGCCGGGCCGCAGGCCAGCGTCGTGGACCATCTGGCATAGCCGGCTGATGCTCGCGCTCATCGCCTCCATGGGTCTAGCTTAGCTTCTAGATAACTGATCTTGCGATTCGAGTGATCACTCTTGCCCTTGGTTAGCATGCGTAGGAGCGTAGGATTTCGTACTACTCCTCGGCCCTCTACTTCACCTGCCTTTGGCTGTATGATAGGTGGCCAGCCACCCCCTGGGCCCATGTGTCATTCACCCAAAGGCAGTTGCCGTAAGTCAATGAAGCTGCGTCCCCCTCCGTGCCGGTGCAGTATAGTCATCTCACTGGACCTCTAGTTGGGGCCAAATGAGAGAAGTTTGATGTTTACTGGTTTATTGGTCCCCTTTGCATTTTGCGCCAAGTTTTGACCTTTGATTTAACTAATAAAATGTTAATGCATGTAAACAAAAATGTTGTGTAAGTCACCTTACGAAAACCAAATAATCCCAAAATACTTTGGCATGGTGCATTAACTCCCTCCTTGTTTCTTATTTCATGACATATCAACCAGTGAGAGATGTGGGCCGTGCATGCTTTCAATGACTCGAGACTACCAAACATGACATGCAGTGTTTAGTTCATTGCATGTAATCCTATTAGTACTCTAGTTAGCAAAAAAACATTAAGTTCTCTCGCCGATAGGAATAAAACACCATGTTTTTATTTACAGAGGGAGTAGTACATTTCTTATGACATGCATATATTACTAGATATTGCTAGTCAAATACTAAAATCCATATGGACGTGGTAGTACTCCTAAATCCAGACGGTGGTGCTACTAGTACTAGTAGTAGTACTACCAATGTAGTAGTAGGAGTACTAGCACTGTACTACCCGTTGGTCAAATTATTACGTGCTGCTCCTCACAATGAAGTGACAAGACCCTGCACTGGAGATGACACCTGAGTATAGGCGCCGTGTTCGGCATACCATAGTCAGCCTCACCGTCTGCAGTCACTATCATCATGGTTGTAGAGCTAGCCTGCTTCCAACTAGCCCTGTTCGACATAATTTCCCGTGCGTAGATGCATGTGCATTGCACGAACACCAATATTGGGGGTGGACAGCTCCGGAAGTGGCCATCATGCCAGATTTTTCCACGGCCTTCTAGATGTGGTGGGGAGGAGATAAGGCTGATTGTGAGAGACAAGGAGTTGTTTGTAAATAGGGAACAAGTGCAGGCATCTTTTTGCAAAAATGGAGAAGCTTGGTTTGTATGCGTCAGATCTAGATCCGACGGCTATTGGTGAAAGATGGGAGGCACAACATCATCACCAACTCAGGACCTGTTTGATTCGCAGGATTTTGAAAACGCAGGAATAGGGCACGACAATATTACAAGTTTCAAACTGATATTACAAATGTTAGGAGTAATGTTGCACCTACGAAGTGGGAATTACTATGAAGTTTATGTAAGAACTTTTGTTACTTTAGGTGGATGCAGCATTATCGTACAAACTAAAATCCACCGCCCTGACAAGTCACTAATGGGCAAATAAGTTTTCGAGTCTTTGGCCACTTGATGTTTCAAAAAAAATTCGGCTTCTGCGGAGACTTTGTCATTTAGGCTTAGACGCTTGCGGTGATCAGCACGCCATTTATTGTTGCGCCAGAGAACGCCAAACCTCATTGCCTTCAGCACACTTGCCTCCAGAACAAAGAACCTGGCCAATTTAATCTCAGATGTGCTGCCTCAGTAGTCGATCAAATCAATTTCTGTAAGATGGAGATCAAGGCATTCGATGAGATTGTTATAGTCCAGCACATTTTTCACATTCGGGTCTTTTTTTATCTGCAAAAGAAGAGAACATATTAGAGCAGCTCGCTGCATAAGATTGCCGTGTCATCAAGGGGTTCCAATATCATTCACTCATACGATAGGGTTGGCTGGCTAGTGATATTCTCTCTCTCTCTCTCTGTTTCCTCTCATTTAACTAGGAGCACGTGAAGAGCTTGGGCATTTGTTGCCTTCCACTATGTGGACGATGCCATATTCCACAAAAGTATGCCACATAATACGCATCGATGTCAAATCAAAAGATTTTGGCACCGCTCTCGTGATGTGAGAGAGTTGGCACCGCTGTGCACATAGACCCACATGTATAAACAAATCAATCAAACCAACTACACCAGCCTCTCACTCTCCCAAACAAGTGCTTTTTTATTGCCTCAGTCCTCTCTCTCTCCCGCGTAGTGTTTTTTCATTGCGTGAGTTAATTTGGCACCGGAGCAAAGTAGGTGATCCAGATTGGGGCACCAGGTGAGCAATGGAGGGGCATCGATGCCAAATCCATCACAAGTGAATTTGGCACATGTTTTGGCCTACATAGCCCACTTTTGTACTCCATCCGTCCGAAAATTCTTGTCTTAAATTTGTCTAAATACGGATGTATCTAGTTACATTTTAGTGTTAGATACATCAATATCTAAACAAATGTAAGACAAGAATTTTGGGATGGAGGGAATACTACCTCATATTTAGTATAAAATTTTGACCATAGATTTACCTAAGAAAATGCCAATGCATGTCACTAAAAATTACACCATTTGAAATTATGTTCAAATACGAATCCAACGATATAGTTCTTAGTGACATGCATTAACATTTTGTCAGTTAAATCTATGTTCAAATTTTGATACTACAAAATGGGAAGAGTAAACCAGGACGGAGGTAGTACTTGCTCTTAGGGTAACCATAGAGTTACTGGAGTAGTCTAAGTTACTTTCCACTATGACTAGCCTAGGCTACTATAGTAGTACAGCATAAAAACGATGCAGGTGATCACGTGAGAAAAAAATACTAAAAACATTTCTTTCGGTGCAGTGGGTAGATGCAGTTTTGAACACTACACTTGTCATCATAATTTGGGAAAATTACGAAAAAATTGAGCTATGTTGAGATTACCGTTTACTTATAGGAAAGAAGTTTCACCTTGATGAGTAGCTTATCCATGCACGGAAAGCATGTAAGGAATCCAACAACTTGATCCAGATTGGGGCCGATAGATTTTAGTGCTAAGATCTTCACTGTGCGCATGGACTGGGTCAAGCTTGTGGGAATCATTTTCTGGAAGACGGTCGTAAATACATCAAGAAGAAATTTAAAAATGTGAATTTCAAGAAGATGGAGAAGAAGATGAGTTGTTTCCCTAAATGATTATGGATCCAATAAAGAGTTCGGATAATCTGGCAGACGAGTACACCAACGCTGTCAATTTCGGCGCGTTAATGACCCTAATTTTTGTTGGACCTTCTAGATCCGATACAAGCAATCTCTCAAGGAAAGGCACATTCTCAATGACCATAACGTGGAACAGCTGGGGTGATCTCTTCCCAATTGATGTCTTGTTGCGGGGCCAACAAGACACATAAATCCATCGGAGATTCGTCGAGGCGATGTGGAGGCTAATGAACCCATGGATCTGCTCAAGACGAAGGTACTCGAGCACAGTACAGCTGCGGAGCAGGTGCTCCATAGCCTTCTTCGAGATGACAATGTTGAAGAGGTCGAGCTGCTTGAGTTGAGGGAGAAGAAGGGCGGGCGTGACATTAATCTGGGGAAGATAGCAGGAGCTGAAGCTGGCGTGGCGCAGCGTTGGCGTGAGGGGGAGCGCGGACATCGGCAGAGAGCGACATCGTCCAGCTTCAAAGCTGAGCTCCTCGAGCTGATCTAGGGCGGGGGATAAGAACCACTCGTCGAACTTGGGTTGGACCTTGCAGTTGGTACTGAACATGCAGATCTCAAGGCGTCTGGCTGGCCTAGGGTGCGATGAAAGGATCTTGGAGACTGCGGCCATGCGTTTGCAATCCCCATCGCATAGGCAGCTATCGACGGTGAGGTTGAGGGGGACGCAGCACCAGAGGGGGCGCCACCGCCTGGAGAGCAGGGCGGTATGCACAGCAGATTTTGTGGGGAGGAGGCCGATGATGACGAGCAGCATATCATCGGGGAGGCTGCTGATGATGTCCAGGCTTGCCGGATGCGGTTTTGGCTCGAGCCGCCTCCGCTTGTTGGCTGCCTCGCCGTCCATCTCAACCGGCGGCAACGCCGGTGTACACATGTGCTGGTGTGTATTGTGTGCTGGGTGTGCGCGAGTGCGTCCTTCTGTGCATGCCGTCGCGCAGTGGTTAATTGTGCGCGAGTGCGTCCTTCGCGCGCAAGAAGTTTGTCCTCAATGCGCCCTCAATTTACTAGCATGCGGGGTGCTACCCTGAGTGGTTTCAACTTTGTTTACTTCCCCGCGTGTCAGATGGGCCTCTAGTTTACTTATTTTCACCCACTGCCACATGGGCCAGCACACGAAGATACAAAACACGAGCTAACAAGGCAACATGTGGATTGGTTGACCGGTCAACTAAACAATATACGGAGCTATACGCTGACACAGTGAGCGTATAATCCATCGGTATAGAGAGTTCGAGTGAGAGGGGAGGCCCGTGAGAGATAACAGAGAGAGAGAGAGAGCTACTCCCTCCATTCGATAATGTAGTTCCAACATTTTTTTAAGTCAAACTTTTGAAACTTTGACCAAGTTTATAAAGAAATTACTTATATCTACAATACCAAAGATAAATGATCGTATGAAGTAAGTACATGTTGTGATGAATCTAATGATCGTTCCAGATGTAAATTTTTGTCTCCACATATACCTGGTCAAACTTTTCTGAGGTTTGACTTTTCAAAACATCCATATGCTTATGGACGTGACAGAGTCCCTACCTAGAGAGAGAGAGAGTGGGTGAAAAAGTGTGTGTGCGTGTGTGAAAGAGACTTTTCTGAGGTTTGTCTCCACATATACCTGGTCAAACTTTTCTGAGGTTTGACTTTTCAAAACATCCATATGCTTATGGACGTGACAGAGTCCCTAACTAGAGAGAGAGAGAGAGTGAGTGAAAAAGTGTGTGTGCGTGTGTGAAAGAGACATGGACAACACACGATAAAAGTAGAGAAAAAGCGTGCATGTCTTATGCAAACATATCACACATGCATCTTCGACAACGGAGGCAAGGTGAGGAGATAGTGTGTGGTTGTTTGGAACCGAGAGAGCAAGACCCCTAGCAGGTGGCCGAGAGGGGTCTGACAAACAAGGGAGAGAGGTCGAGAGAGACGTACGGAGAAAATGCAGACATGGGGAGGAGAGAGTGTATGTTTGTCATAGAGAGATCCCCTGGAGATCGTGATGGAACTACATGGGTGGGAGATCGAGTGACAAGGTGTGTGCGCGATAGAAGATGCCCCGAGAGATATCGAGATAGACGTATGGATGGAAGGAGACAATATGTGTGTTCCTGATGGCTAGTAAGAGATAATCATACTTAGGAGGGGGGAGTGCTTGCGCCTATGATGGAGTGAGGGATTATGGTACTTAGGGGGGTGCGTGTCACATGGAGAGAGAACAAGGGCGGAGAGTGTTGGATGGGTCTATATGTATAGCGCGAGCGAGACATGTGTATGTGTGAACCAGGGAGATATAAGGCTAGTTTGGCTTGCGTCCTGAGCATCTTTTGCCTGGCCTGGGGTTGTCGCTAGATTTCATGCACGCTTGTTTGGTTGCTACCCTGTGAAAAAGAAAGCCCGCCTGGCCTGGGTTCCCTTGCACTTTAATTAGCCTAGCTGAACTCTAGACACTGCAAGTAGCCTGGCCCAGGCGACCAATTTCAAACGCCTGGCCGTGCTTGGTCATGTGGCCACGAGTCTAATAGCAACATGGATGGATATTAGCATTAAATAATTGATGCATGGATTGATTGATGGGACGTTGATGCTTTGCCTGGCCCAGGCATGAACCAAACACTTCAGCACCACAAAGCCTGGCCAGGTAGAAATATTTTACATCTCACGTCCATACCGGGTAGTACCGTCCATCAAGTCATGAGGGTCAGGTCACGAACCAAACTGACCAATAAAGTTTGAGAGAGATTGAGGAGCCCCGATAAGGCTGAGTGGTGCGTTAGATAGCTAAGAGGGGGAAAGAGATATTCCATCCGCTCGATAATGCAGTGCATGTAAATTTTTTAGAAGTCAAACTTTGGAAACTTTGATCAGGTTTACGCAAATGTTATTTATATCTACAATACCGAAGATACATCATACAAAACTACATCTCATGGTGAATCTAATGGTATATGTTTGCCGTACTAGATGTAATTCTTTTTCTCCACGTACATGGTCAAACTTTGTGATGTTTGACTTTTCAATAAATCTATATGCTATGGACCGAGGAGAGTGCCTCAGTCGAGACAGATCAAGTGCGTGTGAAGGAGAATGAGTAAGTGTGCAAAAAGAGTATGTGTGTGAAAGAGAAAGTGACAACAAACGATAAATTAGAGAGAGTGTGTTTTTTCGTTCTTATGCAAACATATCACGCATGCATCTCCGAAATGGAAAAGCGAGGCGAGGAGATACACGAAGATAGCTAGTGTGTGATTGTTTGCAACGGAGAGAGACACCCCTGTAGCACATGTCCAATAGAGGTCTAGCCAACAAGGAACAAAGGTCAAGAGGGACACATAGATGTCATGGACGCATGGGGAGGGAGAGAGGTTGTGTTTGTGATAGAGAGATCCCGTCGAGATGGTGAGGGGACTATATGGGTGGGAGATCGAGGGAGTGCGTGCGCGATAGAAAGATGCCCCGAGAGAAATCGAGATAGACCATGCACATGTTTGTGATGGAGACTAAGATTAGCTAGTCATATACATATAGGGGGGACTGCGTGTGCCTACAATTGAGTGAGAGACCATCATACTTGGCTAGCTGGGCATGAGATTGTGTGTGTGCGCATGTGAGATGGAGAGAGAACGAGGGGGAGAGATAGAGTTTTAGATGGGCCTATCAAGTGCGAGTGAGATATGCATGTGTATGTGTGACCCAGGTGGATGGAGAGTTTGAGAGAGGGGGGAAGAGCTCCGAGACGACATAGTGGTGCGTGAGAGAGTTACGGTCAAAGAGCCAAGGAATTTGTGTGCATACGGTGAGTGCACCCAAGATATCTAGCTTGGACTAGCTAGAGTATCATACATAGTGTGCGAGAGAGACCTATTGATGGTGTATATATGCATGTGAACTAGAAAGACCCCCCCCCACACACACACAGAGAGAGAGAGAGAGATGGAGAGAAAGGGAGAGGGACCAACAAGGTTTTTGTGCCGGATGCGTGCGACAGAATTGAAGATTGTCGGTGAGAGAGAGAGAACAGGAGTCCGGGAGAGGGGGAGGTCGCGTTTTATGCATCAAAGACTAATATAAACCATGTTTCGATATAAACTTGCATTCAAATATTTAAATTGGATAACATGTTGTCTTCAATCCACACATGAACGGATATATGGGTGTATCAAATAAGTTCATTAATTTAACTTTCAACATGTTCATGGAGTACTATAATACTGCACAACATGCTACTCGATTGAGGTGTTCAATTTTGGATTTAGTTCACTATTTTGACCTACTGAACGAGCTATTTCATTGAATCGAGATATTTCATTTTGGGTTTGATTCGCGTTTTTGAGTGGGTCAACTATTTGTCATATAGTAAATCGCTAGCAATGAGCATGTAAAAACACATTACTCCCGAGCATCATCTCTCCATCTAAAAAAGAAGTGGCAAGCTAATATTTCAAAATTTGATCCGAATCGACTTGGTAAGGTAGACGTGGATGCTCGTTCTCCCAAAATTTGAACGAACCGTTAAACATCCTCTCTGCTCGGTGGAATTCGCCCGAGCAAATAAATGGGAGATGCGAAATTACCGTCCTATGTGGGACACGCATCAATTGGCCCGTTGTACATCGAGGGTAGGTTTGTAACTTCATCCAAGCTTGCCTTCTCCTCGGCCGAAATGACATGTGCCGAATAATTCATAAACCATGGTCGGAAAAACACGCTCTCCTCACCCGAAATAGCTCGCGCCCACTATAGTTCAAAACACGCCGTCCTCGCCCGAAATTGCTCCCGCCCACTATTTGGGGAGAAGCAAAGTTAATCTACTATCCCCGACCCTCAGTACACAGACCCAAGCCGAGAAGCCTATATGCAAGGGTAGAGCTGTAACTCCCCCCTCACATTTCAGACAAATGCATTCGTAAGACATGGTTCCACTCCCCCCCCCAACCCCCCCCCCCCCCGCCCACCCCCATTCATACCTCGTGGGCGCCAAATCACCTTCTCCCCGGGAAGCTCCCTTCTCCCGAGCCACAAAACCTCAGCCCCATCTCCATGGCGCCCCCACCGCACCAATTTCACAACCGCCCTCCTCCCTAATGCCGGAGACTTTGTCCATTTGCCGTCGTGCATTGGGCCATGTGCCTCTTACTCCGTGCCGCTGGTGCTACCTCGACGACGGCCGCGTGAACCGCACCGGAGCCGATTCACCCCCGCCGTTGTTCACGGCGCCGGAGCGGCTCCAACTTCAGATCCGTCCAGAGTCCTAGCGCTGCTTCCGCGTAGCCGTCGACCGTCGCGACATCGCTCTATCCCTGCCGCCAGTCGCCACCGCAACCGCGCCGGCCTCACCGACTCGGCAGCTGGACCTGCCTACTTCACCATGCAGCCAGACAGGTCGCACCCTCATCTCAAATCACTTTATTTAGGCATCAGTTGTCTGAATTTTTATTCTAGGCCAATCGATTCCCAATGGGAAGTAGCACCCCTCGAGGCAGCGGAGCTCCTAGGCTGCCGGTTGGCTGGTGTCTAACGTAAGGGTGCGGGGCCGCAAGTTCGCCGTGGAAGCAGCGCTTAGATGGCTATCTTTTAGGGTTGCGTGGGTTGAAGGTACTACCGCCGCCGGATCTGGATGACGGGGAGTCTTTGTGGATTGGCTCGGGGGCGGCGCAACCACGGCAATGCGGTAGGGCGGGAAGCGGGGTTTTGGCCGGGGGCACGGACGGCGGAGGCAGGCTGCTCTGCCGTTGGTCGCTGGCACAAGACGGCCAGCCATCCGGCGTAGATCAGACAGTACCAAAATAAAATAAAATCATGTGACCCCAATTTAGTCTTCAGTCAACAGACGTGTGACCACTCTCGTACCTTGTTGTTTATCTCTTAGTGTATTTCTTCAGATCAAAGAGATATGTCGTTCTTAACATTATGTGTTATCTTCATCTTCAGACACACCATCGTCCGACTCACCACAGCTGCTCCAACAAGGGAAGCATACACCAGAAGGGAGCTATAGTCCCCACTCAACAGTTCCCTGCATCGAATGCGCATGCCCGACATGGACAGCCACAACAACTGCAGGGCCATCGACAAGTCAGCACATGATGCTCACTCCTATGGATGGCAGCCAGATAGGTTGTACCCTCATCTTACTTGTGTGCAACATTTATGGCTTTGTTATTCATCTAAGCATGGAAAATAGATCATCACATTTCACTGTATATTCATGCTGATCTCTTACGGGTCTAGTTCAGGAGTTAACGTTGTTCCATAGTTCAGCTAAGATACTTGTTCTTTAGGTAACGATGTTCCATAGTTATCATCCATCAGCCAATGCTATCCCACAGGCTGGTGATTATAGTATTATACCACTTCTAGTATTACCTATGTTGTTCCTTAATACTTTTGTGTGTGATCTAGTTAATCTCAAGTACAAACGATACATATTATGTAGCTTTCATTGGTGTTCTCCCTTTAGTTTATGAGACCTGTTGCTGCTAGTTAACCCCAGTCCTACTATTTATGTCGTCTCCTACAGGCACTCATTACATAAATCTAACTACTAGTTGTCTTCCATGCATGTCAGATATAATTGCACAAACTGATATATCCACAAGAACCTCACGGAGCAATGTAAAGGTCAATAAACTTGATGTCAATGATACCCAATATGATGGAACATGTAAAGGCAGTTTTTCAGAAGACTTGCAGAAAGATGATGAATCATCTTCACCCCACAAGGTCCTTGCTCTAACTTGGCCTGTGATATGGGTACACCATGCAGATAATGTCTTGGAGTGTATCTACTCTGTTGCAATGCCATGTGCTTAGCATGCTGATCATGCATGTAAATATGTCATGCCTTCCTGTTTTTCAGTACCTATTCCATTCATGATAACATGTTTTCAAATTCAAGTATTGTCATTCTACTCTATCGCAATGCCATTTTCTTAATTTGGAAATCATGCTTCTGAATATCTTATGCATTGTTATTCATCAGTATGTACTTCATCTGTCTACCATACCATGTTTTTTACATTGAAGTGTTGTTCTAGTGCTCTGTTGCAATGCCATCTTATTTTCCCAATCATACACGTGTATGTTGCCTTAGTTATTTCTGTACGTATTCCGCTAGCATACAGTTTTACATTCAACTAGTGTTTTTTTTGCTGTGTTGTCCTGTCGTATCCCTAGCTCTTACACCATACTCCCTCCGTCCGGATTACATGTTGCCGAAATGGATAAAAAAGGATGTATCTAGAACTGAAATACGCCTAGACCCATCCATTTTTTTCCGGATGGAGGGAATACATGTCAATATGTCATGCCTTTCTATTCTTCAGTACCTATTCCATCTCTCTGTTGTCGCATGTTTTATAATTAAAGCACCATTCTTCTATACAAGGTGAGGCAACACGTGTTTCCTGCGGCCAATGATGATTTTACACATGGAAAATCCCCATTGGTCCGGGCTGTTAACGGGTTATCGGATCCAAAACCGGACCCGATAGCTTAACGGCGTTCCATTACGGTGGATGCCACATGTAGGTCACCCTTGACGAAAGCACATCTGTGACGCGCGATTTATTGTCATGGAAGTGGACACTTCCGTGATGATAATTTTGGTAATGTCATGGAACACTTCTACGATAGCACAAGTATGACTATCTTGATTCTGTCATAAAATAGTCATGGATGTACATGCATGAAAAAAACGTGACCTACTGTGACAAACACATGTCATCACGAAAGTGTATTTTTTTTGTAGTGCCGGTCGGGGAACTTGAATATCTTGTGCAACTTCGTTAGGAGCAACTGCGTCAAATGTTATTTACTCCTTAAGTCATCGTCATTGATGCTCGCACATTCCCGTAGGATGCATCCTACTTGGTTCCCATAACACTTGCGAGGTTCTTCCGGCTCTAATGGATCAAACTTGCCAGGTGCCATCTTTGTGATCACCAGTCGTCCAATCCATAGTTTGCTAGGTTTTCATATCCTCTGCTTCTTCTTTTCGGTAGCGGCATCAGCGCCGGTACCTTCCCCGCTGGTCTCGGCGCCGCCATCCTTCTCGGCGCCGCCATCGGTGCCGGCGCCATCGGTGTCGATGTCGGTGTTAGTACCATCATCGAGGCCGACCTGCAAACCTTGACTTTGCAACAATCTCGTCTTAGCAGTCAAATAGTCTAGGTACTCTTGTTCACCCTCATAATCCATCTCATCCGCATCTTGGTCAGAAGGCCCACTTTCTTCGTTGCTCGACATGTTTCCTATGATTAAGTCTCCTTGTTTAATTGTAAAACTATGAAAAGATGAGAAATGACATAAAAAGAAATCTATCTAGAACAAATCATGCCAAAATTCACAGAAAATTTTGGCATGACCTTTGCTAAAAAATGGACATATCGAGTGCCTAAAATTCACCGGAACGGAAATGAATCAACATTCCAGCGTAACATAGGCCACTCGAATCATTTACCCTACACATAATCATCATTCCAAATGTGACATGTCCAAAACATCACATGTCCACATATCACATCTGCCCTAACTAAATATATAACCTAATTAACCATCTTCCCTAACTAAAACCTAAGTAAATTAACCAAAAAACCTAGCTACCAGAGAGAGAAGGAGCGGTGGGGGCTTACAGAGGGTGCAGGCCCGACGACGGCCGAGGTTGGGAGGGGTCGGGTCGGGGTTGAGCGCCGGGGCCAGGGCCGGGGTCGGGGTCGGCGCCATTCGGGGGCCGGGGCCGGGGTCGGTCGGGGGCGAGCTCAGAGGCGCAGCGAGGGAAGGGCTCTGGCGGCGTCTCGGGGAGGAGAGCATAGGGATTTGGGGGAAAAGAGGCGGGCTGAATGGAGCGGGGATTTTGGGGGTTAAGTGGGCATAGCAGTAGCGCATTTAGGCAAAACGCGCTATAGCTACTTCAGGTAGCTATAGCGCTTTCGTGTAGAAACCGCTATTGCTATCTTGACTAGCTGTAACCTGTTTGTTTCCTTCTATTTTCTTTTCCTTTATTTTCTCTCATTTTTTTCCAAGAGCAGTGAACAAAGGGAAGGCGGTATATATTGCATCATTTGACGGTTAAATATGTATACAAAATAGGAACATATATATTACATCATTCAACCCATGCATAATAATGGCTAAGTGTGTATACAAAATAGGAACATATATATTACATCATTTGACCGATAACATACGGTTCCTCAGCGTTGATGTTTTTGTTTTCGATTCAGCTTCTTTCCCTTCTTGTTAGTTGAAGAATAATTGAGCCCCTCATTGTGAATTTGCCTTCTACATGGAGTACAAATTTCTTAGGTAATGTAGTACTAATTCTTCTTTTGATGTATACTTCATCATCATCGCCATCTTCCCTCATTGGATTGCCGTACTGATCATAGTCTTCCTCGTTGGCGACTCCATCCATTCCAATGATGTTCCTTTTGCCTCTCCTCACGACAACACGGCTGGGATTGCGCGGGTCAGTTATGAAGAAGCATTGTGTCACGTGCTTAGCGTGTAGCCATGGCTCGTTTTTTGCGATAGCTTTCACGGTAGCGCTCTCGGCGTGGGGTATAGCCATGGTAGTGAACTTCCGGTTTTCTCTTTCGACATTCTTAGCCTATCTGACACGGAACATCGTCGTGTTGTGCAGTCCAGAGTAGTCAAGCTCCCAGATCTCCTCGACCCTTCCGTAAAATCTTTCAGTTGCGCCATTGCCGCTGCCAATCATGCATTCCAGCGTCACCCCTGAGTTCTGATCATCACTTACCATATCTTTAGCCTCCGTGTAGAACGTGTATCCATTGATATCGTATGCCTAATAGGTTACGAGGTTGGGCGAGGGGCAATGTGCTAAGGCGTATATGAGCAAACCGTCCTTAGAGCCCTCCTCTGGGGGATTAGCAATAATATGCTCATTGAACCAACGTAGGAAAGTGGAGTTGTGCTCTCTAGTAACTTCGGCGTTTGTCCTGCATACCCCCCGATCACGATACTTCTTTGTGATAACTTCTTTGTGCACTGCCACGAAAGGATCTACCTTGTCTAGGTGTTGTAGCACTACCGAGTTTGCTCCGTCAAAGTCACTGCGTCGATCTAAGTATGCCACGTGCAGTTCCCTGTGACCGTTGGAGTGACCTTCTCCTTTGAGCCTCCCATCGTGCTTGTTAACGAGAAAACCAACACTGACACCAGGCGGCTGGTCTGCACCATATAGAAAATTCTCACAGAAAGAGATGCACTCTTGTGTCAGATAGCCCTGGATGATGCTTCCATCTAGACGGGACATGTTATGAACGAATGCTTTGATGATCCCATTCATCCTCTCAAACGGCATCATGTTGTGTAGAAATGACGGCCCCAGGTGTCGGTGTACAAAAGTAGCGGCTCTTCTTTTGACCCCTTATCTTGTGCACGGGCAGTCAGAGTCGCGCCCGCGACCACACTTAACAAGGCAGAGGAGGGAAGCCGGAGGGAAACCGAAGCATAAGACAAGCAAGGCAACGCCAAGACCAAAGACACAAAGAGTGAAAGGGCAAGGTGGGCTCCCCGGCAAGGCCCTTGCCGGGGCGACCTCCGCGACCCCGGCAAGAGCCTTGCCGGGGTAAGTTGCCCAAAGACCAGCAGAGCGAGCCACCCTTGAGCCCAGGGGTTCCAAATACCGCCAAAACAACTACACTGGAACCAAGGCTCGGGAGGCACCTCCATGGTGGCATGTAGATCTTTGTCGAGATCATAAACACACGATATCAGATGAGAACCAGAAGATGACGACCCCCGGCGAGATCCTTGCCGGGGACGACCATGATGCCACGGCAAGATCCTTGCCAGGGCCCGGCAAGACCCTTGCCGAGGACACCAGCAGGGCCGCGGCCAGGCCCGCATATGCCAAGGCTCTACCGCCGTCCCCAAGCAGCTGCTAGCTCAACCAGCTGGGAAGGCACCTGCGTGGCGACGGGCGGCCCCTACACCGATCCAGCAAGAACCTCCATGGTGGCATGCAAGTCTTCCTGAAGGCTCCACCACCGTGCCAGCCCAGCAGCCAGCCAACATGGCGCCACGATGCCTCGTCAGCTCGGATGCGTGTCGAAGCCAGGCGTGGCGGCGACAGCTGGGACGTGCTTCCTTGCCATGCCTGATAAAGTGAGAGGGGCACGTCGGCAGCGCATTAAATGCGTTTGTCCGATGGGGCCAAAGGATAGACTCGTCTACTGTAGACCTTTCCACCTCCTGTGTGCCACTGTGACAATCCCTTTTCGCCTATAAAAGGAGGCCCGGGGCGACCAAGAGGAGGATTGGGATCTTTTGGGCAAAGTTGCACCCCGTAGCTAGCTCAAGAACACAAGAACACTCTCAATACATCCACCAAAGAAGGACTGGGGTTTTACGCATCCTCGCAGCCCGAACCTGGGTAAACGATCCGTGTGCTTCCTGTCAAACCCGCTCTTTCCACAGCCCCGTGCCCGCCAACCGTAGAAGGGATCCCAGTGATTCCATAGGTGTCGATTCTCCCCAGCATCTTTGGCGCGCCAGGTAGGGGGCGCAGTTGTGGGAATCTGGTCTGATCAGAGCAGCGGCTTCATTGTGGCTGTCGTTTTGAGGAAGAAGACGACCGAGCTTGGTGGCACCATCTGCAGATGCGGTGGACGCTCGTGCAATGACAGAAAAGCTAAGTCGTGTGAAACCTTAAGCAATTTCTTTTTATATATGAGGTTATTGTCCTTGGAGGTCCTGTCCTATGTACGGAAAACATGGACGCCAAGGGGCCCTTCCTCTATTGGCAATGATCTTGCTCTGTTTCGAGTCCGCTCAATAGCTCAAGTGGCCATGTCAAGATCGGCAGGGTAGCCTTCCGTAATCGGCAACGCTCTCGATTCTGACTTGAGTCAAGCTCGACAGTTTGAGTGGCCGCGTTGAGAGCGGTAAGGTGGTTCGCCTGGCAGCAAGCATACCCGACAGTCTATTGGGGATCCGTCATCAAGGCGTCGTAGCCTGGGTTACGCGCCGGCAAGCCTACCCGGTTAACATAGGGTGGACATGCAAAGGGGGATCAAACAGGACAATAACATGCATCATTTTCAAAAGTACTACAAAGTTATATTACATCAATTGTTGTTGTGGTTCTAACTAAAGATATAAATTGTCTTGGTCATGGACCTGCAGCGGCAGTGAGAAACGGGGTGCCTAATCCCGGCGCAGGCCCTCCACCCTCTAGATTTCATCGATGCGGCTGATGATGGGCTTGATACACTCCTCGAGCGTCGCGAGGTACGCATCCTCCGGCAAGCTCTCCAGCGCGGCGTCGAAGTCGAGGTTGGGGTTCCAGTGCGCCACCTTCATGAGGACCTTGGTCATGGCACCCTGGCAAAGCTTCCGGGCCTCATCGGCTAGTGAGGCCGCCCTGCTTGAGCGAAGATGCTTCGGGGACCCAAGGACACCCTCGAAGAATACGGTCAGCTTGGCGTTGGAACTCACGTTGCGCTCCGGGGTGTACCTCATGTTTGGCATCCCCATGGCAGCCAACTTTGTGATGATCTTGTCGGCGACATCTTCGAGACGGCCGATCCAGCGGTTCTCGCCTTCCACAAACTCCTTGTGGTTGGCGGCTTCGTTCTTTCGCAGCTGCTTCTCGGCCTCCAGATCCCTGGCCAGGGTCTCCTCCCGGGCTTTGGGCTCTGAGAGCATCACCTCGAGACCCTCCAGCTTCAGCTTGAGGTCTTTGATGGAGTTGTTGGCCCCGGAAAGCTGCCCGGCCTTGTCGAGGACCGCGCCCTGCGCCTCAACCAGGGCACCGTTGAGCGTGTCCTTATCCTTGGACAGCTTCAGGACCTGATCATTCAGCCCGTCCATCTCCACCTCCAACTCCTTCGCCTTGCCGGCATGAACTAGAGCCTGGGCATTGAGTGCCTCCCTATGCCTCTGCACCAGCTCCTGGGTCCGCTGCACGACGAGCTTCTCCACCTCCTCGTCCTTGCCGTGGAGCGTTGCGGCAAGCTTCTCCTCGCGCGCGGTAAGGTCCTCCTCCTGGGAGAGTACAGCGCGGCCTGCTGCTGGTGCCGAGCAGCCTCGGCCTAGGCGGCCTCCTACTTCGCTAGTTCCTGGGCCTTCTTGATGTCGGCCTGCTCCATGACGAGGGCCAGGTTGTGCTCGGTCAGCGCGTCTTGAGCGGCCTTCAGGTCCTTGTGGGCCTGGCGGAACCAAGCCTGCGCCTCGGTGATGCGCTCCTCAAGGTCCGCCTCCACCTTGTCCGCCACCGCCATCCTGGACTTGGCCTTGTCCAGGTGGGCGCGGTGAAGCGCCTGGAGCTTCTGGAAGTTGGCGCTCATGGTCTGGAGGAGCCGCTCTTCCTGGGAGCCGCCGCTACCGGCGCTCAGCTCGTCAACAATCTCAAGCTTGGCGGCGGCGAGCACCTCGTTATCAAACACCCCCCCCCCTCGACGGGCGCCCCGGTGCTCGCCGTCCCTGGGAGGTGGGTGAATAGCTCGTTGCTCACCCTTAGGTACCGGCCCGAGCCAGAGGCAGCGGAGGAGGAAGGTTGGTCGTCAACCACCTCCTCCTTGGCAGCGGCCTTACCGGCCTCCTCGGAATAAGCCGTGCTGGGTTCCCCGGCAGGCCCCTTGGCGGCGTCCTCGGTAGTGTCCTTGGCGGCCTCCCCGGCGGCGATCTTCTCGGCCTCCACCGCGGCGTCCTTGGCGACATCCTCGATGATGGTGTCTGCATCCTCCCGTTCCGCCGAGGGAGGATCTGGATATGAAGAAGGGGATGAGGCGAAGCCAAGAGAAAGATCCAGAAAGAAGAGAAGAAGAACAGAGACGGAAGGCGAGTGGCTTACCCGTGTCGGGCTGGGAAGAAGAGCCCACTCCCCACCAAGATCTGGCGCCGAGGTGTGGCCACCAGCGCCCAAGCTTGCCTCCTCCTACTCCTCCTCCATGTGCATGGGCTCGGTGCTTGGCGCCTTTGCCGGGGACGCCCCTCACTACAAAAAAAATAAACTTCCGTGATGATACGTGTTTGTCACGGTAGGTCGCGTTTTCTGTCATGCATGTACATCCATGACAAATTTATGACAGAATCAAGATAGGCATACCTGTGCTGTCGTAGACGTGTTCCATGACATTGCCAAAATTATCATCACGGAAGTGTCCACTTCCATGATGATAAATCGCGTGTCACAGAAGTGCTTTCGTCAAGGGTGACCGACACGTGGCATCCACCGTAACGGAACGCCATTAAGCTATCGGGTCGGGTTTTGGATCCGATAACCCGTTAACAGCCCCGACCAATGGGAAATTTCCACGAGTAAAATTCTTATTGGCCGGACGAAACACGTGTCAGCTCGTCAGTGGGTCAGATAGGGGCCTATGATATGTCGACACGTGCCACGGCCCACCACTGGCCCATTTAGCTTACAAAGCCGGCCCGTTTGACTTGGTCAAAAATTAACGGGCTGGCCCATGAAAAGCCTGTTAACGGTCTCTTCGCAAATAGCCCATTTTATGGCCCGTTAACTCACGGCCCGTTAGGCCCTAAAGGAAATCGGCCCAACAACGTCATGTGGGTCGTCGAATATAACACCAGCCCATTTCACTTTCGGCCCATGTGTGGCCCACGACGTCTTTCGGCCCATATGAGGCCTTCGTATCTTTCGGCCCATTACAGGCCCACGGTGACTCTAGCCCATAATGAACAGTAATTTTCCTTATACACTTTAACGGCCCGTGATTTACATGGGCTGTTTCCAACCTGTGTTAGCTTTCAGCCTCTTGACGGCCCGTACATTCTTGGGCTCCTTTTCGGCCCTCGATTACTTCCGGCCCGTTACTGGCCTGTTCCCCTAATGGGCCAAATTCGGCCCATGGCAAGAGTCGGCCCATTACTGGGCTGTTCCCCTAATGGGCCAAATTCGGCCCATGGCAAGAGTTGGCCCGTTACTGGCTTGTTACCCTAATGGGCCAAATTCAGCCCATGGCAAGAGTCGGCCCGTTTCTGGCATGTTAACCCGTTGCGCCGTTTCCAGCCCGTCCTATATTCTGGCCCATTAACGACTCGTTATGCCTGTGACAGAATTAAGCCTTTGTTGTCCTACAACCTGTTAACGGCCTGTTACCGTGCTGGGCCGATACCAATTATGCCCGATTACGGCCCATGTAGACCCATTTATCCGACGGCCTGAGGCCCACCGATTAAAGGCCCATTTATCGATGGCCCGTAGGAGACCCATGGATCCTATGGCCCGTATATGGCCCATGGTAGTTGCGGCCACTAGCAAACCAGGGAAAAGAAGACTAGGAAATAAATAAGGCCGAGACTAATGCTAGGCTGTTAAGGCGATTGCACAGATTACATCCACTCGGCATCAAAGATCGCCACCAGTGCAAATATAGGGAACACCCTACACTATACAAAAATGTCTTGCTATTTTCTTCAGCCGATGGCTGCACGTTAAGAATAAATTTTGTATCGCACCAAAACAAATTACAACTATATAACAAAAGGAAGGTTGGCATAAAACTTAACAGTCTAGCAGATAAATGCACCACCAGAAGTTCAGAAGCTCAGCTCATTTGACCTGACTGTTAAGTTTTCATGCTGCATTGTCTGATGGAGCACCATAACCCTCGCCTTCATTTCCCCTAGGCTCCTGAACAACATAGCAAATGTCTGATAGTCTGGTTTCAAAACCATGCATATCTTGACGACATTGAGCAATGTTTCTCCTTGTTTCACAAAGGGTCTCTGTTAGGAAATGGACTTGTGTCTAGAGCGCAGATACAACATTGCTTTGAGATTTCATACCTTGATCATGAGGCAGTTTGGACGATATTGCCTTAATAGCCAACCCAGTATTATGCGGGAACGTGCTTTTGGCACTGTTAGTGGACAGGTACTGGCCCACTGTAGCAAGAGCTGACATTGCGGTTATAGTTGCCTCGCCACCTTCAGAATGTGGCGGTTCCACCATTTTTTCCATTGCTCGCTGAAAAGTTGAGGTTTTACATTAGTAGTACCAGAACAGAAGATATTAAGGAGGCAGCAAAACCAAACAAAATAGCTTTGTTCTATATACAGAACTTATTCTGGTGAATCCATGTAAAATAATAGTTGTATTTTATTGCAAAGTACATAATAAAACCAGGTTCCAAACATATGACCATGTACCATCGCTAATGTATTGTCTATTTATTCACATTGTATTGAGGGCTAAGGATAAAGAGACGAAGTTTATAATATGGTAAGCATAGTATGACATCATTCATATCACAAAACAACTGAGAACAGACAAACAGGCAATTGTAACGTTGTGTGGGCAAGTCCAGCACGGAACTAGATTATAGGTCAAGATCAAAGGAACATCAATTCTCTCTTTTAAACCTTGTAAGGTGCAATGATACGCTAAGACAATTGTGTATAAAATTGAAAAGAGTAATAGACATTGGCTGCAAACCATGCAGTTCAAGGCACAAGTCAGAGTAAGTAGTAGTTAAAAGGCATGAGGATTAAGGACTTACAACAACGGCTTTGACTGGTGTAGTCATGCCCTTCTTCTTGCTGGTGTGACAGTCCTTGAAGATTTCCACAACATTTGGTTCAGGTCCTTTTTGGTCCTTGCGGGCTTTCCTCTGCATTTGGAATAAGTCAATATAGATCTGATAATATGGTACAGCGAAAAGAGTGAAATAGCAGCTAATTACAAGAGCCTCGCAGTGTGCAATATAGCTACGAGATCCTGTCGTCTATTGGAATTTCACTTTCATACGGTTGGCCTTGTTCTTTGAACAGTTCACCTACAAGAAGATAGATTTGTGTGGCACATGCGTAAATAGGACTTCAACATGTGATCTGATGACATGTATATAATGTACCTGATACTTTGGATCGGACCAGTGTTTAACGAGGCCTCTCCGGTCTTCGTCAGATATATTTTCCACTGGAGATGTTTGGGCAAGATCACTGTTAGCCTTGCCTTCAAAGTGAGTTTTCCTCAAGTTATACCGATACTGTCGCAGAGCAGACTTGAAAACATGGGTGCAAGCTTGTCTGGTTGCATCATCTTGGCTATCCAACTTGAACCTCATCTGTTGAAAATTATGGGAGTCTCATTATCAGCAACCTAGAAAGTATTGGACAAAGCAAGACGATATTACTAGTTTCCATACATAACCATACATACAGATAAATGGTCGAGCAAGGTGTTGAACTGTGTTTCGTCTTTGTCATTCCTGTACTGAATCCATGTTGAGAGGTTACGTACATGACACCTAACAGCAACCGCTGCCTCTGATACTAACTTGGCTGACTTTGTAGCATCACGTGACCTTTTTAAACCTGCCTCAAAACGGATCTCCATTCTTCCTCCTCTAGATTTAGTTAACCTATCGAGCATTATCCCCGATGTTTGTTTCCTCTTGCGCCTAGGTGCTAGTCCAACAACAAACATAGGAAGTGTTAGTGTACATCAAATTGTGAGACTACATATAAAGAAGCATGCAATTGTAACTTGAGTCCAGCAACTACCTTCTTGCTGTTGAAAATCACAAGGTTCATCTGATATTTCCAACTCGTCTTGTGTCAAGAGTGCTTGGGAAGTAGTGTCAGGTGGCAAGGGAGCTTGGGAACGTGCTGCTAGCTCAGTTGACGCACGAGTAAGTCGTGCAGCCGGTATTACTGTGGTAGGTGTTGCAAGAACTAGGGCTGTCTCTGCTTGTTTGGTGGCAGCTATTTGTTTCTGTTTGGCTTTTTTTGCAACTCGTGTAGCATGGGATGCCGTGTTTGTAGAATTTTCTGCTGGACTTTGACCTTCTATTGCACCATCAGTACCAGCAGAATCTGCAGGGTTCATCCGCTTCTCATTCCCTGCCATTTTGTGTTTCTTCCTCTTTCTCTGTGCCATGTTAAGTCAAGACGACAAGAAAAACGAATAAAAATTTAGTTCTTCAGAACAAATTGATGCGTGATGCAGACGAACTGAACTTTGATGTTAGACAACCACATGATAGGAGGATGTAATATGTATGAAAAATAGGACGGAAGAGATAACCAGAACTATGATGTGTAAACTAAGAAGAAGACATTTCACCAAATTAGAATCAATGCAATGGAAGGTAGACACCATATGAAAGATGCTACAAATATCGCTCTACCAAGTTAACAGTGTCTCATCATAAATGGCGTTTAAACCAATGTGAAGCAGTACAAGAAATAAATCATATGCAAGATGCAAACAACATCACACTACCATGTTAGAGGTCTCTCGTCATTAGTGCAATTGCATATTCACAGCTTATGATGTGTAAACTAAGGAGAAGGCATTTCAACAAATTAGAAGCAATGAAAGCTAGACACCATATGAAAGATGCAATGAATATCAGTCTACCAAGTTAAAACTGTCTCGTCATAAGTGCCATTTCAACAAATTAGTAGTACAAGCTAGAAAAGAATGTGAGATGTAACCTATATCACACTCCGAAGTCAAAAGTGTCTTATCATAAGTGATTGTTGCAGGTTACACAACAGTAGTAATTTGATGCAAGAACATGGTGTGATAGACAGATATTGTATGTTCTAGAAACAGGAACACGTGTCTTATTCAAGTATAATGTGTAAAGTAAGCAGATGGAATTCAACAAAATTAGAAGCAATACAAGCTAGACATCACACATAACATGCAACCACATATAATAGTGCCAAGTTAGAGGGAGCACCGGTGATGCTACACTAGGGGAGACGTGCTCATCATAAACACAGCTTTGTTGAGTGTCTATAAATGTGTTGTCTTGGAAATCATCTTGGGGTGTGGAGGAGTAGAAACTGTAGAGGCCCTCCGTTCGGAAGGAGCACCTTTATCCGCTTCCTTGCTAACTTCCTTCTGCTTTATTGATTTTGAATTGTCAAGTAAAACCGACAAGAAAAAGCAATAAAATTCTCTCTTCAGAACTCATTCATGCATGATACTGACAATAACTACTTTGATGTAAGGCAAACACATGATACCAGGATGGAATATGTACGAAAAACAGGACGACATGGCATGTTCACAACTGTTTGTGTAAACTAAGCAGAAACCATTCCAGCAAATAAGAAGCAAGGCAATCTAGACACCACATGAAAGATGCAACCAATATGACTTTGCCAAGTTAAAAGCGTCCCATCATAAATGGAATTTCAACAAATTAGAAGTAGCGCATGCTATAAATCATATGAAAGATGCAACTAATATCGCACTGCATATACTAAAGGTGTCTCGTCATGTTGATTGATGCGGGATACAAAAAAAACAATAGTTTTATGTAAGGACATGCTTAATAGACAGATGTACTATGTACTAAATACAGGAAGGCATGTCACATTAACAGGTACAATATATAAGCTAAGCAGACTAGCACAGGCAGTTTAACCAGATTGGAAGAATTACAATCTAGACACCATATGCAACATGCAACCACATATCACGCTGCCAAGTTAGAGCAAGCATCTGCGATGCTAGTGTAGGGGAAATGCTGTAATCAACTACAGAGCTACGTTCACTATCTTCATCTAGCATTTCTATTTCTTGAGAATCATGTCGGGAGGCTGGCGATGCATTCTTTAAATGAGGAGTAGTCCTCTTGCCTGCCTGACTTGTCATAAGTGATTGATGAGGCATACACAAGAACATTAGTTTGATGTAAGAACATGGTTAAAACACAGATGTACTAGTGTGTACCAAAAATAGAAAGGCATGTCATATTCAAAGGTATAATGTGTAAGCTAAGCAGATGCAATTTAACCAAATTGGAAGCAATACAAGCTAGACATCCGGCTGGAGTGGTGAGCATGATCATCTAGGACCTGAGAGCCTGGTGGGAGGCGGGCTGCTTCGCCACCATCGCAGCTTTTTAGTTGGCTTCCAGGTGATGCCTTTCTTTGCTGGGCTTGTCACTGGCTCGGCCAGTGCCCTAACTAGCTATTTGTCTTCTGGTGCTCACGGGATGGTGGTTCATGTAAAAAAATATCTTTCCTTATCTTACCGACTTCGTCCTTTCGAATACAAGCTAGACACCATATGCAACGTGCAACCACATATGACACCGTGAAGTTAAAGCAAGCACCTGGGTTGGTGGTTCACGGCGAACGAGATCATCAACTCCAGAGCTACGTTCCTCGTCTCGAAACGTTTACCCTTTAAAGCCTTGAAATGTTTTTGGCCTAGCCACGTACCATGCTGGAGCGACTTCTCTCTATTCTTTTCTGCTTCTGTCAAGGCAGGGTCTGAAATACCCTTGCATAAAAACACAATAGTGAGAGTAAGGGTGAAGTGTGCGCAGAACTAGTGGACTGTAAAAGTAGCAGATAGCAGGTGGCTGAAAAATAAATGACAGGAGACATATGATAGCTCTACAACATTGCATGGCAAACAAAATTAGATTCTACTCCGTATGATTTTGTAATATATGAGCACAGGAAATGCAGGTACTCCTCCAGCACACCACCACATGTGGTCATATCTAAGATAACAGTCGACTGAAAATAAATAGGTCAGTCGATTTTTTAATGAACCGTCCGATCTATAAGGAACGGGCAGATGGCCTTCGTCTACCTCCCGCCAGTCACTGTTGACGATCTTTCTCGAACCGCCAGCGACCACCGGCCCAGACCCCTGCCTCCGCCGCCCCGCCCTCCCATCGACCTCACACCACCGCCGTGCTTGGCAGCGCCTCCAAGCCATCACTTTAATCCCGGCCGACCTCCAGATCGGGCGCCAGTAGCTCTAGGCCCCACACGCCCCTAAGATAAACACCAAGGCACTGCTTCCCCGGCGTAATAGGCATACTAGCGCCTGTTACGCCGGGGAATGCTTCCGTTAATTGGGAATCAACTGGCCAGAAATTGAAATTCAGGGGGTGACGGACCTCTAGCTAAGGTGAAATAGTATATGAGGCGAAACCTTGTGCATCGCGAGTTACTAGGAACATCTAGTATCAAGAAGAGGCGGTCAACTAGTGTCTTATGTGGGATGAATACCGTGCAAGCAGAGACGTAATATTTGCATGAATAAGGGGAGAGGAGTACCTTTTTCGGTTGCCGGTGTGGTCACCTCCACATGTCGCGGCGATCTTCTTCTTTTTACCGGGGAAATCGATGTTCTGGAGGGTGCAGGCTTGGACGAACCCATGGCCAAATTGTTGACTATGTTGTTGTGGCCGTATGTCGGCGGAGGGGAAGCAGATCCGAGGCGGCGAAGGACGGCGTAGCAGGAACAGCTCCGGTGCGGTGGAGGGTGGCGAAGTTGGAGCGGCAGCAGTGAGGCGCAGGACGGCGTGGTTGAACTGGCTCGGGTACGGACGGCTCGGCCTCGGCTTCAACTACTAGCCATGGAGGGCGTTGCGGTTGAGGTTGCGGTGGACGATGACGTCGGGGTATCGGCTCCGGCATGATGGAGGAGGGCGGCGGTTGATGGGTGGGATGGGGTGGCAGACGGAGGACGCCGGGGTTTCGCGACTGGTGGAGAGGTAGTTTTGGCGCCCACGGAGGGGGGGGGGGGAGGGGGGGGGGGGGGGGGGGGGGGGGGACGAACCATGTTTCAGTCTTGGACGCGCTTGTTTTTGGCGTTTTTGAACAGAAGATGGGACGCACTTGTTCGAAATTTGGGGAAAGTACAAACTTTGCCCCCCTCTTAAATTTCGGACCTACTGCGGGTCGCGGGTAGGATGGTAATCCCAGGTGTCCCAAATAGTGGGCGGGAGCGATTTCGGCCGCGCGCATGTGTGCTTAGGCGGTCATTGTGTATGAATGTTTTTCGGATGCGGTTGTGTGGTGTCTAGATGAAGCTACAAACCTACCCCGGTTTAGACCTTTGGACGTCGGGCCGGTAGGTTTCACGGGTCGCAGTTATTTGAAAAGTAATTTCCTTGTACTACCAAACATTGGTCTCACGCGGTTTCGGGCAAGTACAGGCTCTTTTGGCGCTTCGTTCGAAATTTTGAAACACAAGCATTCACGTTTAGAGTACTCTTGAACTATGAGGATTGACCTAAATAGATCACGTTATATTTGACCTTGTATGTTTGAAAACCTCATTAAATTATCCGTTTTTTTTTTAAATTTTGACACTTGAAAATCCTATAACTACAATTATTTTGGAATGGAGGAGCTAAATTTGAATCTATTTTGTACACGACTACATATCCATAACACTATATAGTGTACCAATACCAACTACTATGGACCGTTGGATCTTTCTAATCGACGGCTCATATTTATTGGCTTGTGTTAGAGGGCTATGTGGCCTGGTATACACCGTTGGATATGCCAATCCGACGACCACTATTGAAGGGATTCGCTGTGGGTGTCTGTCACTGTGCTGCCAGCCAGACTGCCACTGTCAGATGGAGTTTGTGGGTCGCGGGCGATTCTCTGGTGGGTATGTGGAAATTTCTGGCAAGCTCGAATGATATAATACACGAAGCAGTGGAGTAGTACTACTAGCTAGCAGCTAGCAAAGCTGCGCTTCCGCTTCTTCAGTTGCTATCTAGAAACTTCTGGCAAGCTCACATGCATTACTAAGTTGTACTTTTTTCTTGGTAGGTCACTAGAGTTGTCCTAGCAGCTGTAGCAAGCTATACCAATCAAGAGAGAGAGATAGAAAATATGGTGCAGCCTCGGTTATAAGCACGCAAGCAATTTAACAAGTAAGAGAATGCCAAATAAAATAAACGTGCAATATATGTAGCAACTAAATCGATTTAACTTTCTCTTACAAATTCGTTTCAAAAACTACACTACCCTGGTTTCCAACTTTGTATTTCCAATATTTTTTATCTAATTTTTTTATCAACTAAACAGACCTAAGCGGTGTTTGAATAACTATTTCAATTATAATTATACCCTAAAAAAATTGTAATTATGAATAACTTGTTACCCGTAAAAAAATGAATACTTGCAACTTCGTATTATTTCAATTGCTCAATCTAGGATATATTGTACTAAATTTTAATAAGACAGACATTTGAGGATGATGCGAGTATATTTTTTCTCTAGGTATTAAGAATCCTGTACAAGTTTTTTTTAACACTGAATCCTGTAAATATAATATTTCATGGCTACATGTATAAAAGTGTTGGTATATTTACCATTAATCATTGATTAATTAATGAATTTTCTTGACACCTTTCATTGTAGTCTAAATTATGGCGCTTGAAGTTACACACGTGCATGTGTATTTCTAACTTTCTCTTGTTCAATGTCTAGACATGTGTCAAGACAAAACACTTATGTCTCACTCAAGTGTGTAGACGTGCACGTGTATATGCGTGTTACTACTTGAAAATAGTAGTGTATGAGTATTCATAATCTAATATGTAGTAAAAACATTGCCATCTTCCCACCCAAATTAGGACATTTGGAATTTTTTTTTAGATTATACACGTGCATGGCACGTGCCATTTACTAGTGCTATTATGTACAAAATCAGAGCAAAGATTGATGCCCCCATAATTTAGGTATGGTTTACAAATGCCGTGATATTAAATTCAAATAATTGAATGGACTTCATGTTGAATTCGATTTTTTTAAACCACCTTAAGTTGAATTCAAGTGTATGCTTGTTCATAGGTAGCTATTTATAATGTCCATTGTGCAACTTTTGTATGTATAATGTGCTTTACACACACAACATGAACTATACTCATGTTTATATTCGATTGCTAAAGCGATGCATTGTCTGGAGTTCAAAATACTAACTATGTGGATCAGCTGTGTCGAATAATAACATAGACATGCTCAAATTCGATAGAATCTAGATGTCTGATGGATCAATGACCGCTCCTTACGCGAATTGCAAATATCATGATCCCATTCTAATTTGGATACAATTTATATCTTTAATCAATGTGTAGAACAGTCTTTTACGTGTAGTTTCACTCTCCATCGGTGGTCTCTCACACATGCTCACACACTCTCTCTCCTGAGGTGTCTTTCTCGCAGACATGCTCTAGATATAACCCTCCCTCCCTCTCGTAACCATTTACAATTGTTTTACCGAAAAAGGCTTTCGCCTCGCTTTATATATAAAGCAAACCACCAAGAGCACACATACACGGACTAGTTCAGAACACACACACACACCCAAGTCATGTAATGAGAAGTACAAAGGTTCTACTGAGGGCACAGCTCAAAGCCCAGAATAAACAAAAAGGACGCGGCCGAGGCAAGGCGTCTAATCCGGCTCCGGGGGTGGCGGAGGGGGCGGCGACGACAGACGGACGGCCATCGAGCGAAGGTCGGCGATGAAGGCGGTGATGGCGTCGCGGTCCTGAGGGCGGCTAAGCGGCCGCCATAGCTACAAGTAACCAGACAGTTTGAAGAGAGCGTCAGTAGCCCGTCGAAGAGGAATACGCTGGATCACAAGCTTATTGCGAATCGTCCAAAGGGTCCATGCAAGAACCCCAATCTCGAGCCACCTAATGTGGCGAGAGGGGGAAGGGGAGTTCTGGTGTTCGGTGAAGAGTTCGTGGAAGTTGGTGTTACACCAATCGCCTCCCACTATCTCCCTAAAGCAGCTCCACATGAATTGAGATGAGACACAGGAGAAGAAGATGTGATTCGAGTCTTCGGGGATACCGCACAGGGGGGAGAGGCCGGACCCAGGGCCATTGCATTTGCGGACCTCCACCCCAGACGGAATCCTACCGCGGATCCATTGCCACATAAATATCTGAATTTTCAATGGCAAGCGGATGGACCAAACCGCCGGGAGGGGGGGAGGGGCGGAGGAGGGGGCAATGGCTGAGTAGAGGGACTTGGTGGAGAATTGGCCCGAAGGCTCAAGACGCCACCGAACCTCGTCCAGGCCCACATCCACCGTCGGTTCGTGGAGAGCGACGCAATCAAGCAGCTCAAGCCACGCGGCGGCTTCCGGGGGCCCAAATGGCCTCCGGAAGGCGAGGCGCCCTAAGTCAATAAGGGACCTCTCAACGGATATTAAGGGGGCGACGGCAATGTAGAAGAGGTTGGGGAAACAGGCCGCAAAGGGTGAGTCTCCCGCCCATCGGTCGAACCAGAACAGCGTCGCTGTACCCGATCCAACCGAGATGGAGGTACCAATGCGAAGGACGGGAAGCAGTTGGACAACCGGTTGCCAAAACTGGGAGCCGCCGGATCTCTGAAAAAAGGCGAGGGGCTGTCCGCGCAGGTACTTGTTCCGGATAATGTCTAGCCAAACATTTGTTACAACTGTTTTCACTAACCTTTATCACAAGCACTCTTCCTCTCGCAAACATACACATGCACAATCCTCATCGACCCTTTCTATATACATGGACCTGCCTACGTGTCTCATGTACGCACATTATCTTTACGCATGTCTCTCACGCATTGTCTCACACCTCTCTTCCTAATTGACGAGTATGATTCTAGCAGAGCATTCTGTAGGATGCCCCTTAAAGTTAGGTTGGATGAATAGTAATATCAGAGATAAAGGGGTTACCTTAGTCCGAGAAATTAGGGTTACAAATCCTAGCCGGCTTTGTCAGTGGACATAGAGTCCTTCACAATTCTGCTATCTTTGTCTTGTATGACTAGTCATCCATGGGTCTTCCTAAATGCGTCACGGGTCGACCAATGTGGCGCAGGACGGAACCAAACGAAGGGCCTCACCTCGACCCACCGGACCTCACGCAGTGACACACCCTCTGCCCCCACGTCTAATTATCTTCTCACACCCACACATACCAACACAAACACCACACACACAGAAAATTTCTCCTGGTGCCTCTATTCCCTCCCCCTTGCAGATACACACTCAAGGGAATGGAATCTCTTGTCGTGACGTCATATTCGTCTCTCTCTCTCTAGACCACTCTCATTTCTCGTGCTATCTCTCCCACGCCCCCCCCCCCGTCGGCCCCTCTATCCATGCCTCTCTCGAATATGTAATACACACACCTACCTCTGTAGGCCCCGCCAAATGCATCAAATAGACATTCACACATGTTACATCACGTACCCCGTTGATCTAAAAAGCCCTCTCTTCACGTTTATTTCGCATACAACATTCCTTTTGAATAAAGTGTGGCCAAAAAATTATTTTAGAGTTTCTACATATATACAACATTACAAAGTTATATGGAGGAGTACGAACGCTAATTTGCATTGCATGGTGCCCACAATGATATTTATTCCGCACTGTGAATTTGTATATTTTTATACTATATACAAAGTTAGTCATAATAAAGAGAAACGAAGAGCATCTCTCTCTCCATCGCATACCCCCCCCCTATACACCCCTTTCACGTATGCACACAAACTATCTCCAGGTCCTCTGAAAGTAAGCCCCCCAGAAAATTCACGCATGTTTCATCTTTCTCTCGCGATATATGAAATGACGATCATTGTATTTGAAGCGAAAGCACGATACGTACATTGGACTTCAGAATCCACTCATTACGGTCACCATTTATGTTTAGTGGTTATTATACAGTCACGGGCTCACCGTACAACTCTGTATTTTCTCATGACATGACTAGTTGACCACTTAAATGCTCCACGTGGCACCTCTAGTGTTGCATCACATTATCTCACTACCATCGTGCCCACCTGTCCACTTGTATCTACTCTACATCTACACTCTTATAAAATACATAAAATACACTCCTATAAAAAACAGAGTTGGTGATGATGGTGTGCCTGCCATCCTGCAATATAGGCCGTCCGATTTATATCTGACGAATAGGAAAGAAACTATGGCAATTTTGCAAAAAGGTACCCACACACCTCTCCACATTTGCAAATAAGGCCTTCCCTCTTTCATCCTTTTCTCTCACAAGATAAACAAGTCATACAAAATGCATCTTGATGTTACGTGCAACGCACATGCATCTTGCTAGTAAGAATGAAAACAAATGACAAAAAATATATTTGGACAGTGGTTCGAAGTCATGACCGCGGGCACAGCGGACAAGGTGGCCTTGTATTGGTATGCTGAGCCATCTGTTTTAACACACAGGAGCTGGTGTGGTTATTATACACACACGCACGCATGCACATGAACTACATCCATGCAACACATGCACCCACGCACGCACGCAACACTCACACGTACACACGCAGCCATGCACGCACGCAACACTCACACGCACGCACGCATGCATGCACACACCAGTACACCACACGACCAACACACACTCTCACACTCAAGTGCTCAACCTACATGTGCATGCACACACATCAGGCCCTGACAGACACATACACAACCAGGTGATTCCCACGCACGGGTTGGAGCCTTGTCGCGCCTGCGTAAATTTGTGTTTATCTGACCTTTTGCCTATGCGAACTGACAGGTGGGACCCACAAGGAGCATGGTCAATTTAACTAGTCAACATGGCGCCACGCAGACTATTTGGCTGGTCAACAGAGTGCAATCCGATGCTGAACTGTGAGCAAGTGATCGTATAATCACCGCAAAACATATATAGTGACCGTAATCAGCTTATTCTGAAGTTCGGTGACCGTATTACGCTTTTCTCTCTGTAGGCCCTCCAAAACTACATCTCTACACGTTCTCGCATGTTACATCTAACAACTATGCAATACAGCACTACTACTACACTCTAACACAATAAATCATATGTGTTTTTAGTTTTACTAGATATCATATTGTTACTTATAATTATTCAGTTTGCATACATTAAAATTGCCTTTGAAATGTATGGCTAGTATCATCTACCGCGCGGGAAAAATCCCGCCCTTTCCTGTTTAATTGGGTTTGTATCGATGGATCGTGCAAAACAGCAAAACTATCGTGTCTCTACTCCTCCGTCGTAAGAGTGGTGCGCTCGCTTTCATAAATCTTCTAGTCCCTTTCGCCGACATGTGGTACATGAAGCTACCGGGTCCACGTGCCATACCGGAATATAGTGTAGAGCAGCCGGGGTGAAGCACCCCAGTAATGGCGCCGGCGTAGTAATGAGCAATGAGGCGCCAAAACACAAAGCTGCACCTTTCCCACAGTTAAGTTGGAGGGATGAAGCAACCATCATTTCACTCGTTGCTGAATCCGCTTCTCCCTCATCTTCTTCAACTTAACCATGTGTTGCTTCTGCCGTTGTTCTGCCTCATATGGGACGCGGATCAGCTTGGTAAAGCACTGACACGTGGGACCGCATGTTAGCAAACCGTGAGGACAACGTCCTCCGAAAATAAGATGCCTAATCCTAGACTTACAAAGGGCTACATAGCTGCTACGTATACTTTCCATCTAATCTATATATGCCCCCCTGATTTTCATGTGGGGTGGGCCTAATCCTCTCTTTAATCCAATCAAATAGTCCCACATCACATCAATTCGTAACTTTACGTAAACCATTACGTGGATGTAGCATTACTCAAATAAGAAACCTCCCCTGCCATCCGCACGGAAAAATCACCTCCTTTTTACTAATCTTGATTCTATAATTTTTTAGATCAATATAATTGAGATTTGTATAGATAGCACACAGGAGCAAAACCAAGTGGTACGGTTAAGGGCATCCACAATGTGTAGCCAAATGTGAAAATAGATTTTGGCATCGTGGGAACCATTGTGGACGGTGTTGCCAAAGCCAAAAAGATGGAATCGAAGCTCCCTGATTGATTGATTGAAGGAATAGAAAAATACAACGTATCTCCTCTTTCTCCCATGCTTGGACGCATGTAGTACAGTGTAGAGCACATAGTCTACTCCCCTGTCCCTTCTATCACAAATCACAAAGCAGTGAGGCGTCAAATCACAAAAGCACGGATGAAGCAACCATCATTTCACTCTTCGCTGACTCCGCTTCTCCATTGTCTTCTTCGAGAAACCATCTCACCACACTAGTACTCCTAGTAGTACTCCCTCCGGCCCTCTTTTGTCTGCGTCTAAGAAAATTTCGTTTTCCCTGCAATGCTCTGCGCATTGGCATTTTTTCGCCGCTCTTTCCAACCGGACCCTCCATCCCTTTCCACTGCATGCGTGCCTGCAGTAATCCCATCTCTCTTTCCCATGTGCTTCGCATCTTCCCAAGGCAGAGAGAGTTGCTTGCATGTAGAAATAGGAGAGAGAGCGAGAGGCGCATGCGTGCAGAGAGATGGACAGGGGAGAGAGAGAGACGACATGCATGCATGCGGAAGTGAGAAGGTTGGTTTGCATGGTGCTGCATTAATCAAGCGATGAGGAGTGAGATGGTTAACTCTTTGGTCTTTGGAGAAAAAATACGCATTAATTGACACGTGAAACGAGGATTTGTATCGATGAAATCCCGCGAAGGAAAACCCCGCCTTTCTTTTTTAACACTAGTACTCCTAGTACGTACGTACTTATCCTGTTTGGGTCTAGGCCTTGCATTGCCAAACTTCGCCACACATTTTTGCCAAGCTTGCCTAAAGTTTTCAAAATGAGAAGGAGGTACACTTGCGCACAGCTGTCGTGGTCGCACCGCGCCCTCACACGGTCGCTCCTGCACGCCGCGGTCGGACCGCACCCTCACACAGTCGCTCCTGCACGCCGCAAACCCAACCAAGGGAACGCTCCCTCACTGACACGTGCTGTCGCATGTGAACAAACCAAACTCAGCCACCCTATCACTAACACATAATTTTCGTTCATAGAGTATGTTTATCCAACCGCATGTTGGGGAGTATCCGTACGGCCCGTGCGGTGGTCTGTTGGGGAAGAAGAAGAGGAGAGGAAGAAGGAGGAAAGATGGGTTAGGAGATGTAGGATATTCATCCAACCGACTGAAATGGTAGACTGACCCAAGTCAGGCGACTTGCATAACAAATATATGTTTTTACACAGCAAAAGATCCATAAAAACAACAACATAAAGAAAAACTATCACTGCTCGCGGAAAGAGACGACCTCGTCGTCTTTGGCTGCCGGTGCGAAACAGCCGTCGCTACCGACGTGTGTCTCCGCACCGTGGTTGTCCTCGGCCTCCAGCTACTCATTCAAGCGGAGCGTGCGGGTGCTCTGCACGGACGAGAGCACAGCCCGGTTCAAGTCGAGGACGTCCAGTTCCGCCTGCAGGAGGGCCTCGATGGCAGCGGCATCCGCACGCTCCGTGTCGAGTCGAGCCTCCGCCGCCCGGTTCAAGTCCAGAACGTCCGGTTCCGCCTGCAGGAGGGCGTCGATGAGAGCGGCATCTGCGCGCTCTGCGTCGAGTCGAGCCTCTGCCGCCTGGTTCAAGTCCAGGACGTCTGGTTCCGCCTGCAGGAGGGCCTCGATGGCAGCGGCATCCGCGCACTCTGCCTCAAGTTGAGCATCCGCTGCCCGGTTCACATCCACGACATCCGGTTCCGCCTATAGGAGAGCCTCGATGGCAGCGGCATGCGCGCGCTCCGCGTCGAGTTGAGCCTCTGCCTCCCGGTCCTCCTTTAGTATCGCCATGTTGAACCGCTGGTCCGCCTGCATCATGGGGGACTCGGACGCCGGCACGAAGTCGACGTCCATCGTCTCATACCCATCGGGGGCCTTCTGCGCTGCGACCTCCGCCATGAACATTTGATCGGCTTCCTCCACCTCGTAGCTTGGCTCCAGAGAACTCGGGGATTGGCCCGTCGCAAAGCAAGCTTGGGAACAGAGGTCTGTGGCACCGACCGCCGCCGCGATTTCTGCGCGGCGCTCCAGCGTCAGCATCTTGTAGTAAGTGATCTTGCGGCGCACCATGGCTTTCCGACGAACTAGGGGATGCTTGATGCGGGCTAGGGGATCGAAAGGTGGGGGAATGGGCTAGAGATTTGGTGTGGTTTTAGGGCAGTGGCTAGCGTAGGCCGAGCAGCGAAGGTTCTGGTGTGAATAGTGGTTCCAGTGACGACCGGTCAATCGGTTTTGACTGTACATCGCTCTTGTCACGTTCGCGTTGCCGCCCGGCACGCTGGACCCTCCACGTCGCTCACCGAATGGAACGTGCTTCGTCTTGCGTTTTCGCTCACTTGTGGGACCGCAGTTGAGAGCAAACTGGTGTCCCTCCCCCTCCCCTGCCCGCGTCATTTATTATACCACCACTCCCTCTGTTTTATGCGGAGTAAATAAAAACAGAGGGAGTATACTACGGATGAGGATCCCCTTACGTGGCCGAACCCATTGAGTAACTGACTTGCGGGGCCTAGCAAGCATGGGGTCTGCCAGTAAGTGACCGAAAGGGAGGGTTAGGGAGGGATACCTACGTCAGAGGATCCACTTCCACTATACTACTTTGACCAAATGTTAGAGTAATAATATATGACATGCAACTTACATAAATGTTAGAGTAATAATATATGGCATGCAACTTACACAAAGCATACAGGGTCTAATGCATTTTTCGAGGCTAACTTTGACCAAATGTTAGAGTAATAATATATGACATGCAACTTACACAAAGCATACGGTCAAATTCGTATGTGAAAGGAGTTTCCAATGATATAATTTTCACATTATACATCTCATGTACTATTATTCTTATCAATAGTCAAATTGGAAACCATCCCGAGTACAAATCTAGGAGTACGTATGAATCTAACAATATTGATTGGGCGTTGTTGAATGTTGATACCTTTTTGATCAAAGTAGAGATACTTTGAATACACATAAAACTTATATGTAAACTAGAAAGGATAGGAGGGAGTATATTGTACGTTCAAAAACGAAACGAACATTGAATACCCTTTATATATGATTTGCGGATGCTATGATCACCGGTTCAAAATTTTGAATCCGCCTTAGGTATCACGTGCCCCCACTCGTTCCCTCTCGATTTCATCTCGGGGTCCGGAGATCTAGTGAAAGAGGACTAGGGTGGGTACATGCGAATGATACTCCGCGAAATGTTCAAATGAGGTATGCGAGAGGATGCATGGACTCGACTGGAGGGTTGGAGAGGAATGAGAAATAAGAAAACGCCACATGATTATACTTGAACGGATCAAATAAACAATAATTTGTCTCGCTTGGCCTACATAGTGAAAGGCCTAATGCGCAACGCGGAGCACTAATGCTCGAATATGGTCGGGAAAACAGGGAAACCGACATGTGGGGCAGACTAGTCCAGTGGAGGAGCTGGCCCACGACCTCCTCGCCACCGACAACCGTTCATGTGGGTCATTAGGGCCAACAACAGGGCGCAGCTCCAGCACCTCCTCTGGACACGACGACCGTCGTGAGCGACACGCTCATATCGTAGCTAGACACGGTCGGTTTCAGTGTGCCGAGGGTGGCGTTAGTGCTGTTGCACGACCAACGGTATGTTTGGTTTGTGCCCAAGGTTGCCCCATCAAAGCATTGGGTAGCCAAAATTTTGGTTGAGGTATTGGTTGCCCATGATTTGGCCGACATTGGCAAGAAAAATGAACTAGAGTTGGCTAGAGTTCATTGGCATGCCAAAGAAATGGCAACCATCCAAACAAAGACCAATCTTTGGGTCATGACCAAAATTTTGGTTGAGGTATTGGTTGCCCATGATTTGGCCGACATTGGCAAGAAAAATGAACTAGAGTTGGCTAGAGTTCATTGGCATGCCAAAAAAATGGCAACCATCCAAACAAAGACCAATCTTTGGGTCACGACCAAAATTTTTGGTAAGGTGCACTTTGGACACAATCCAAACACACCCCAACACCTGGCTTGTCGAGGATGCACGGGGCGCCGCGACGCGTCCGCGGAGTGGTGTAGCGCAGCCAACTGCATCCTCTGGACCTGAGACCATGCCTGGTCGTCTTGCTTTTTCAATGACATGCGGGGATCGCATGTGAGCAAAGGGCATCTCCAACGTTGCCACGACCGCAGCTGACTACCCTGGCACACCAAAACCCTCGTCCCTCGCGCCGTCGCGCGGTGCGTTCCCAGCCGGCGCCAGCTGCCCACATTCATGCCGTCCATTCGTATGTCGTCGTTAAGAGGCTGGGTGCCCGAGGAACCAACTCCGGTGACTTAATGACGCACCCGGACGCTTGGCCTCACCGGAATGCACTACTTAAAGTGGCAACGCCCAGCTAACCTCCACACCATAGCGCATCGTCCTCCTACCTGGCACCACATCCGCCATGACCGCAAGTGCGAACGCTCTGCGGGAGAGCTTGTCTTCGGGGATGAAGCTCGAGGTCGCTGCCCTCGCTCAAGTCGCCTCTCGCGATGCAATAGCGGCGTAGCCGGACGCGACCGCACAAGCGGTGGCCACGCTAGCGGCCGACGACGGGAGCACCGCAAGCCACGCGTCCTACTTGCCGCCGTCCAACGTCCGGCACCACCAAGGTCGGGGACTCCTCTGAGGATGAGTAGGGCATGGGAGGCGGCAGGGCATGGTGTGCCAACTGGCTGGTTTGTATCACGTGTTCTACTCTTCCTCGTCGGAGACCGCACCTTCACTTCACGGGTCTTGAACTCCGCCCCCGTACATAGAGATCGCAGATGGAGGACATCGGTCGCCGCCGTACAATAGGTTTAGGGTCGGGTTTCTTTTATTTTTCTGTCCTATAAAAGTTCGAAATGTAATGAAAATCTGCCGTGTTTGCATTAATCTCGGCCGGTGTATATGAACTTTCACAATAATATACATATTGTAGGAGTACTAGCAAGATGCCCATGCGTTGCACGGAAGATCAAGATCTTGTGGGAGAAAAGGATGAACGAGGGAAAGCCTTATCTGCAAATGTGGAGAGGGGTGCGGGTAAATTGTCATAGTTTCCTTCCTATCCGTTAGATATAGATCGGACGACCTATATTGCAGGATGACAGGCACACCATCATCACCAACTCTGCTTTTTATTGAACCGAGACAAATCTAACATGCGAAGTAAAATAAACACATAGGGTCTATACATACACAAATTATCTTAGGCACTCCAATAGTACGTCAACTACACATTCATGCATTTCACATCTTTCTACATCTACAGGAACCTACGAAAGGGTTAACGTAAATTGCCTCTCTCTCTCCTCCCCTGATTTTCATGGTGGGGGGCCCCTCCCTCCCCCCCCATCTATAATCAACAGCTCACACGTTTCACATTACGCTAATTACATAACTGGGATTACGTAGGTGTACCATTACTCGTCCTAAAACCCCAACTAAGCTAACCTCGCAGCATATCGCACGGGAAAAGACTCGGCCGCGCCGTTTTAGTCGGGATTACCGGATTACTAGTAGTAGTATCGATGGATCACGCGAAGCAACAAATTTTTTTTTGAGGGGGCGAAACACCTAGTTTAAAAAGGAAAAAAGGCGGTACACTCACAGCACTCCTGTCGCGGTCGCATTGCACCCCACACACGTTCGGTCCTGCACACGGATCACGCAAACGGAACGCGCTTCGGCTTGCCTCTTCACTGACATGTGGGACTGCACTTGGAGAAACCGACCATGCGCCAACCTCCCCCCGCCCACCGCGCGAAAATCCTTCCCCCCCCCCCACACCCAAAAATTCCCCCCCCAAATCCGATTCAACCGCCCTTCGGCCAACTAGCCAATAATATTCCCCAACCCCCCCCCGTCCCCCCCCCCTTATTCGCTCCGCCAAAGCCGCCCTCCCCGCCGCGCCGATACGTCGGCGTCGTGGTTCGGCGATCCTCTCGCTCCCACAGTACGCTCTCGTAGACTGTCGTCCTCTAGCCGCGCCGCCACCTCTGGCTACATTCTTGTGGAGGCGCACGGCGGTCAGCGCCACCACCGCTGGCGACGTTTGTGTGGAGACGCATGGCAGTCAGCTTCTCCCACGGTACGCGCATTCTAGACTGAGGCCCCGTTCATGTCAGTGTAGCGCTGAATGTTAGCTGTCAATATGCTCTGCTTAAGAAGCTTCCTTGCCCTGTTTATGCACTCAATTTGCTTAGCTGAGATGGCATGCCAAGGCCGATTAGTTGCTAAAATATCCTGTCATATATGTATTGTGACGTAGATTTCCATGGTCTAGTAGCCAATCTGTTAGGTGAAATAGCTCTACACCATTTTATACTCGATCTTTGTTGCTGTGATGGCCTTCGATAGTTCGATGGCTGTGTGCTCGGCCTCATTGACTGCTGAAATAGCCTGCCATAATTTGGCACTCAAATCTGTTTGCTGAATTAGCTTTACATATATTTTGTTACTTAGATCTGCTCGTCCAAATATCTTGCCATTGCTTTAAACATCGACCTAGGTTTTTTTCTAGACTTCATAAAAAAGCATATATGTTTTTCCTGTAATATCTAGTAGAAGAACTAATTTGTATGTCTAACAGATGGACATGACTTGGATAACTTTTGCTCGAAGATTCTCCATGTTGGAAATATGCCCTAGAGGCAATAATAAATTAGTTATTATTATATTTCCTTGTTCATGATAATCGTTTATTATCCATGCTAGAATTGTATTGATAGGAAACTCAGATACATGTGTGGATACATAGACAACACCATGTCCCTAGTAAGCCTCTAGTTGACTAGCTCGTTGATCAATAGATGGTTACGGTTTCCTAACCATGGACATTGGATGTCATTGATAACGGGATCACATCATTAGGAGAATGATGTGATGGACAAGACCCAATCCTAAGCCTAGCACAAGATCATGTAGTTCGTATGCTAAAGCTTTTCTAATGTCAAGTATCATTTCCTTAGACCATGAGATTGTGCAACTCCCGGATACCGTAGGAATGCTTTGGGTGTGCCAAACGTCACAACGTAACTGGGTGGCTATAAAGGTACACTACATGTATCTCCGAAAGTGTCTGTTGGGTTGGCACGAATCGAGACTGGGATTTGTCACTCCGTGTAAACGGAGAGGTATCTCTGGGCCCACTCGGTAGGACATCATCATAATGTGCACAATGTGATCAAGGAGTTGATCACGGGATGATGTGTTACGGAACGAGTAAAGAGACTTGCCGGTAACGAGATTGAACAAGGTATCGGGATACCGACGATCGAATCTCGGGCAAGTATCGTACCGCTAGACAAAGGGAATTGTATACGGGATTGATTAAGTCCATGACATCGTGGTTCATCCGATGAGATCATCGTGAAAATGTGGGAGCCAACATGGGTATCCAGATCCCGCTGTTGGTTATTGACCGGAGAACGTCTCGGTCATGTCTGCATGTCTCCCGAACCCGTAGGGTCTACACACTTAAGGTTCGATGACGCTAGGGTTATAAAGGAAGTTTGTATGTGGTTACCGAATGTTGTTCGGAGTCCCGGATGAGATCCCGGACGTCACGAGGAGTTCCGGAATGGTCCGGAGGTAAAGATTTATATATGGGAAGTCCTGTTTTGGTCACCGGAAGAGTTTCGGGGTTTATCGGTAACGTACCGGGACCACCGGGAGGGTCCCGGGGGTCCACCAAGTGGGGCCACCAGCCCCGGGGGGGCCACATGGGCTGTAGGGAGTGTTCCTTGGCCTACATGGGCCAAGGGCACCAGCCCCACTAAGGCCCATGCGCCTAAGAGATGGAGAGGGGGCAAACCCTAATGGGATATGGCCTTAGGGCCCATATTGGTGCGCCTCCCTCTCCCATCCCCTCTTGGCCGCCCCCTTTGCTCCTCATCTAGGGCTGCCGCCCCCCCTAGGGGTGGGAACTCTAGAGGGGGCGCAGCCCCTCCCCTTCCCCTATATATATGAGGCCTAGGGGGCTGCCCATAAGACACGCGATTCGATCTCTCGTTGGTGCAGCCCTGCATCTCTCTCTCCCTCCTCTTCTGTGGTGCTTGGCGAAGCCCTGCAGGATTGCCACGCTCCTCCATCACCACCATGCCGTTGTGCTGCTGCTGGATGGAGTCTTCCTCAACCTCTCCCTCTCTCCTTGCTGGATCAAGGCGTGGGAGACGTCACCGGGCTGCACGTGTGTTGAACGCGGAGGTGCCGTGCGTTCGGCACTTGGTCATCGGTGATTTGAATCACGACGAGTACGACTCCATCAACCCCGTTCACTTGAACGCTTCCGCTTAGCGATCTACAAGGGTATGTAGATGCACTCTCCTTCCCCTCGTTGCTGGTCTCTCCATAGATAGATCTTGGTGACACGTAGGAAAATTTTGAATTTCTACGTTCCCCAACAGTGGCATCATGAGCTAGGTCTATGCGTAGTTTCTATGCACGAGTAGAACACAAAGTAGTTGTGGGCGTTGATTTTGTTCAATATGCTTGCCGTTACTAGTCTTATCTTGATTCGGCGGCATCGTGGGATGAAGCGGCCCGGACCGACCTTACACGTACTCTTACGTGAGACTGGTTCCACCGACTGACATGCACTAGTGCATAAGGTGGCTAGCGGGTGTCTGTCTCTCCCACTTTAGTCGGATCGGATTCGATGAAAAGGGTCCTTATGAAGGGTAAATAGCAATTGGCATATCACGTTGTGGTTTTGCGTAGGTAAGAAACGTTCTTGCTAGAAACCCATAGCAGCCACGTAAAACATGCAAACAACAATTAGAGGACGTCTAACTTGTTTTTGCAGGGTATGCTATGTGATGTGATATGGCCAAAGATGTGATGAATGATATATGTATGAGATTGATCATGTTCTTGTAATAGGAATCACGACTTGCATGTCGATGAGTATGACAACCGGCAGGAGCCATAGGAGTTGTCTTTATTTATTGTATGACCTGCGTGTCATTGAACAACGCCATGTAATTACTTTACTTTATTGCTAACCGGTAGCCATAGTAGTAGAAGTAATAAGTTGGCGAGACAACTTCATGGAGACACGATGATGGAGATCATGATGATGGAGATCATGGTGTCATGCCGGTGACAAGATGATCATGGAGCCCCAAGATGGAGATCAAAGGAGCTATATGATATTGGCCATATCATGTCACTATTATTTGATTGCATGTGATGTTTATCATGTTTATACATCTTATTTGCTTAGAACGACGGTAGTAAATAAGATGATCCCTCATTAAAATTTCAAGAGTGTTCCCCCTAACTGTGCACCGTTGCGACAGTTCGTAGTTTCGAAGCACCACGTGATGATCGGGTGTTAGATTCATACGTTCATATACAACGGGTGTTGACGAGCCTAGCATGTACAGACATGGCCTCGGAACACATGCAAACACTTAGGTTGACTTGACGAGCCTAGCATGTACAGACATGGCCTCGGACACAGAAGACCGAAAGGTCGAGCATGAGTCGTATGGTAGATACGATCAACATGAAGAATGTTCACCGATGTTGACTAGTCTGTCTCACGTGATGATCGGACACGGCCTAGTTGACTCGGATCATGTAATCACTTAGATGACTAGAGGGATGTCTATCTGAGTGGGAGTTCATAAGATGAACTTAATTATCCTGAACATAGTCAAAAGGATTTTGCAAATTATGTCGTAGCTCGCGCTTCAGTTCTACTGTTTAGATATGTTCCTAGAGAAAATTTAGTTGAAAGTTGATAGTAGAATTATGCGGACTAGGTCCGTAAACTGAGGATTGTCCTCATTGCTTCATAGAAGGCTTATGTCCTTAATGCACCGCTCAGTGTGCTGAACCTCGAACGTCGTCTGTGGATGTTGCGAACATCTGACATACACGTTTTAATAACTACGTGATAGTTCAGTTAAACGGTTTAGAGTTGAGGCACCGAAGACGTTTTTGAAACGTCGCGAAACATATGAGATGTTTCGAGGGCTGAAATTGGGATTTCAGGCTCGTGCCCACGTCAAGAGGTATAAGACCTCCGACGATTTTCTTAGCCTGCAAACTAAGGGAGAAAAGCTCAATTGTTGAGCTTGTGCTCAGATTGTCTGAGTACAACAATCATTTGAATCGAGTGGGAGTTGATCTTCCAGATGAGATAGTGATGTTTCTCCGAAGTCATTACCACCAAGCTGCTAGAGCTTCGTGATGAACTATAATATATCAGGGACATATATGATGATCCTTGAGATATTCGCGATGTTTGACACCACAAAAGTAGAAATCAAGAAGGAGCATCAATTGTTGATGGTTGGTGAAACCACTAGTTTCAAGAAGGGCAAGGGCAAGAAGGGATACTTCATGAAGGCAATTCAGCTGCTGCTCTAGTGAAGAAACCCAAGGTTGAACCCAAACCCGAGACTAAGTGCTTCTGTAATAAGGGGAAACACTGGAGCAGAATTACCCTAGATACTTGGTAGATAGAAGGCTGGCAAGGTCGATAGAAGTATATTGGATATACATTGTGTTGATGTGTACTTTACTAGTACTCCTAGTAGCACCAGGGTATTAGATACCGGTTCGGTTGCTAAGTGTTAGTAACTCGAAATAAAAGCTACGGAATAAACGGAGACTAGCTAAAGGTGAGCTGATGATATGTGTTGGAAGTGTTTCCAATGTTGATATAATCAAATATCGTACGCTCCTTCTACCATCGAGATTGGTGTTTGTGTTGAGCATAGACATGATTGGATTATGTCTATCGCAATACGGTTATTCATTTAAGGAGAATAATGGTTACTCTGTTTATTTGAATAATACCTTCAATGGTCTTACACCTAAAATGAATGGTTTATTGAATCTCGATCGTAGTGATACACATGTTCATGCCAAAAGATAGTAATGATAGTACCACCTACTTGTGGCACAGCCACGTAAGTCATATCGGTATAAAACGCATGAAGAAGCTCCATGTTGATGGATCTTTGGACTCACTCATTTTTGAAAAGTTTGAGACATGCGAACCATGTCTATTGGTGTGTATGCATGAAGAAACTCCATGCAAATGGACCGTTTGGACTCACTTGATTTTGAATCACTTGAGGCATGCAAATCATACCACATGGGCAAGATGACTGAAAGCCTCGTTTCAGTAAAATGGAACTAGAAAGCAAAATTGTTGGAAGTAATACATTTTGATGTGTGCAGTCCAATGAGTGCTGAGGCATGTAGTGGATATCGTTATGTTCTTACTTCACAGATTTGAGTAGATGTTGAGTATATTTACTTGATGAATCACGAGTCTAATTATTGAAAGGTTCAAGTAATTTCAGGGTGAAGTTAAAGATCGTCGTGACAAGAGGATAAAATATCTATGATATGATCATAGAGATGAATATCTGAATTACGAGTTTGGCACAGAATTAAGACATTGTGGAAATTGTTTCACAACTAATACAGCCTGGAACACCATAGTGTGATGGTGTGTCCGAACATCTTAACTGCACCCTATTGGATATGATGCATACCATGATGTCTCTTATCGAATTACCATGATAGTTTATGGGTTAGGCATTAAAGACAACCACATTCACTTTAAATAGGGCACCACGAAATTCCGATGAGATGACACCATATGAACTATGGTTTAGAGAAACCTAAGCTGTCATTTCTTAGAAGTTTGGGGCTGCGACGCTTATGTGAAAAAGTTTCAGGTTGATAAGCTCGAACCCAAAGCGGATAAATGCATCTTCATAGGACACCCAAAATAGTTGGGTATACCTCCTGTCTCAGATCCGAAAGAAATAAAGGATTGTTTCTAAAATCGGGTCCTTTCTCGAGAAAAAAATTTCTCTCGAAAGAATTGAGTGGGAGGATGGTGGAGACTTGATGAGGTTATTGAACCGTCTCTTCAACTAGTGTGTGGCAGGGCACAGGAAGTTGTTCCTGTGGCACCTACACCAATTGAAGTGGAAGCTTATGATATTGATCATGAGACTTCGGATCAAGTCACTCCCAAACCTCGTAGGATGACAAGGATGCGTACTACTTCAGAGTGGTACGTAATCCTGTCTTGGAAGTCATGTTGCTAGACAACAATGAACCTACGAGCTATGGAGAAGCGATGGTGGGCCCGGATTCCGATAAATAGCTCGAGGCCATAAAATCCGAGAGAGGATCCATGTATGAAAACAAAGTGTAGACTTTGGCAGAATGACTCGATGGTCGTAAGGCTGTTGAGTACACATGGATTTTAAAAGGAAGATTGACAATGATGGTATGCATCACCATTAAGAAAGCTCGACTTGTCGTTAAGATTTTTCTGACAAGTTCAAGGAGTTGACTATGATGAGACTTTCTCACTCGTAGCGATGCTAAGAGTCTGTTGGAATTATATTAGCGATTACTGCACTATTTATGAAATCTTGCAGATAGGATGTCAAAACATTGTTTCCTCGACGATTTTCTTGAGGAAAGGTTGTATGTGATACAACCGAAAGGTTTTGTCAATCCTGAAAGATGCTAATAAGTATGCAAAGCTCCAGCAATCCTTCTAAGGACTGGAGTAAGCATCTCGGAGTTGGAATGTATGCTTTGATGATGATCAAAGATTTTGGGTTTATACAAAGTTTATGAGAAACTTGTATTTCCAAAGAAGTGAGTGGGAGCACTATAGAATTTCTGATGAGTATATGTTGTTGACATATTGTTGATCAGAAATGACGTAGAATTTCTGGAAAGCATATAGGGTTATTTGGAAAGTGTTTTTCAATGGAAAGCCTGGATTAAGCTACTTGAGCATTGAGCATCAAGATCTATAAGGATAGATCAAAACGCTTAATAGTACTTTCAAATGAGCACATGCCTTGACGTGATCTTGAAGGTGTTCAAGATGGATCAGTCAAAGAAGGAGTTCTTGCCTGAGTTGTAAGGTATGAAGTTAAGACTTAAAGCTCGACCACGGCAGAATAGAGAGAAAGGACGAAGGTCGTCCCCTATGCTTAAGACATAGGCTCTACAGTATGCTATGCTGTGTGCCGCACCTGAAGTGTGCCTTGCCATGAGTCAGTCAAGGGGTACAAGAGTGATCCAAGAATGGATCACAGGACAGTGGTCAAAGTTATCCTTAGTAACTAGTGGACTAAGGAATTTTCTCGATTATGGAGGTGGTAAAAGAGTTCGTCGTAAAGGGTTACGCCGATGCAAACTTTGACACTAATCCAGATTATTCTGAGTAGTAAACTGGATTCGTATAGTAGAACAGTTATTTGGAATAGCTCCAAATAGCGTGTAGCTGCATCTACAAGATGACATAGAGATTTGCGAAGTACATACGGATCTGAAATCAGACCCGTTGACTATAACTCTCTCACAAGCATAACATGATCAAACCCAGAACTCATCGAGTGTTAATCACATAGATGTGAAATAGATTATTGACTCTAGTAAACTCTTTGGGTGTTAGTCACATGGGATGTGACCTTGAGTGTTAATCACATATCGATGTGAACTAGATTATTGACTCTAGTGCAAGTGGGAGACTGTTGGAAATATGCCCTAGAGGCAATAATAAATTATTATTATTATATTTCCTTGTTCATGATAATCGTTTATTATCCATGCTAGAATTGTATTGATAGGAAACTCAGATACATGTGTGGATACATAGACAACACCATGTCCCTAGTAAGCCTCTAGTTGACTAGCTCGTTGATCAATAGATGGTTACGGTTTCCTGACCATGGACATTGGATGTCGTTGATAACGGGATCACATCATTAGGAGAATGATGTGATGGACAAGACCCAATCCTAAGCCTAGCACAAGATCGTGTAGTTCGTATGCTAAAGCTTTTCTAATGTCAAGTATCATTTCCTTAGACCATGAGATTGTGCAACTCCCGGATACCGTAGGAGTGCTTTGGGTTTGGGTGTATCAAACGTCACAACGTAACTGGGTGACTATAAAGGTGCACTACAGGTATCTCCGAAAGTGTCTGTTGGGTTGGCACGAATCGAGACTGGGATTTGTCACTCCGTGTAAGCGGAGAGGTATCTCTGGGCCCACTCGGTAGGACATCATCATAATGTGCACAATGTGATCAAGGAGTTGATCACGGGATGATGTGTTACGGAACGAGTAAAGAGACTTGCCGGTAACGAGATTGAACAAGGTATCGGGATACCGACGATCGAATCTCGGGCAAGTATCGTACCGCTAGACAAAGGGAATTGTATACGGGATTGATTAAGTCCTTGACATCGTGGTTCATCCGATGAGATCATCGTGGAACATGTGGGAGCCAACATGGGTATCCAGATCCCGCTGTTGGTTATTGACCGGAGAACGTCCGGTCATGTCTGCATGTCTCCCGAACCCGTAGGGTCTACACACTTAAGGTTCGATGACGCTAGGGTTATAAGAAGTTGTATGTGGTTACCGAATGTTGTTCGGAGTCCCGGATGAGATCCCGGACGTCACGAGGAGTTCCGGAATGGTCCGGAGGTAAAGATTTATATATGGGAAGTCCTGTTTTGGTCACCGGAAGAGTTTCGGGGTTTATCGGTAACGTACCGGGACCACCGGGAGGGTCCCGGGGGTCCACCAAGTGGGGCCACCAGCCCCGGGGGGCACATGGGCTGTAGGGAGTGTTCCTTGGCCTACATGGGCCAAGGGCACCAGCCCCACTAAGGCCCATGCGCCTAAGAGATGGAGAGGGGGCAAACCCTAATGGGATATGGGCCTTAGGGCCCATATTGGTGCGCCTCCCTCTCCCATCCCCTCTTGGCCGCCCCCTTGCTCCCCATCTAGGGCTGCCGCCCCCCTAGGGGTGGGAACCCTAGAGGGGGCGCAGCCCCTCCCCTTCCCCTATATATATGAGGCCTAGGGGGCTGCCCATAAGACACGCGATTCGATCTCTCGTTGGTGCAGCCCTGCATCTCTCTCTCCCTCCTCTTCTGTGGTGCTTGGCGAAGCCCTGCAGGATTGCCACGCTCCTCCATCACCACCATGCCATTGTGCTGCTGCTGGATGGAGTCTTCCTCAACCTCTCCCTCTCTCCTTGCTGGATCAAGGCGTGGGAGACGTCACCGGGCTGCACGTGTGTTGAACGCGGAGGTGCCGTGCGTTCGGCACTTGGTCATCGGTGATTTGAATCACGACGAGTACGACTCCATCAACCCCGTTCACTTGAACGCTTCCGCTTAGCGATCTACAAGGGTATGTAGATGCACTCTCCTTCCCCTCGTTGCTGGTCTCTCCATAGATAGATCTTGGTGACACGTAGGAAAATTTTGAATTTCTGCTACGTTCCCCAACACTCCACTGCATATGTCGAGGGGGTTGAAAACTTCATGAACTTTATCAGAGCTGGGTACGGTGGTTCGAAATCAGATGTGCTCTGCCCGTGTAGCTGTTGTATGAATTCAGTTACAAGACCCCAGTCAACTGTGCAAAATCATCTACACTTGTATGGGATGTCGGTCACATATACTATGTGGGTTCATCATGGTGAAGCTGTGAACGTCAATGTTATTGACTGTGTGGAAGCAGCAGATCACCATCTTGATCTGCCTGATGCTCAGGTGGAAGAGGAGGAGCAGGTGGTGGTGGCGGAGCCAGTGAGTTTGACCAACATTGAAACAATGCTCGTGCATTCCGTGAAATTTCACCTACAGAAGAAAAACGGTGGGCCCGCATGTTGGAACAATGCAACGTTGCTGTCACCCCAGGAAATAAGCTGTTAGTATTCTCAGCTATGGTCACTTTTCTTCAGGTGAAGACATCTGAGCGGATGACCAACAAATCATTCGATGCGATGTTGGCTGCTTTCCGCAAATCTTTCCCAGATGCGTCTGAGCTGCCACACATCTACAGTAAAATGAAGAATTTCCTTCGTGCAGTTGGAATTGGATATGATATGATCCATGTTTGTAAGAATAATTGTGTTCTGTTCCGGAAGGATTATGCCAACTTAAGTGAATGCCCGAAATGCAAATCATCAAGATGGAAAGATGTCGATGCTGTGAAGAGGATTCCTCATAATGTTTTGAGACATTTTTCAATTACACCAAGATTGCAGAGGTTGTTTCATGATGCTGAAACAAGAGAGGATGTACTGTGGCATTTGAGGAACCAGGAGTACAGAGATCAGAATGTAATGAGCCATCCATCTCATGGTAGTGAGTGGAAAAGCTTCAATGATAAACACAAAGAGTTTTCTGCTGACCCAAGAAACATTAGACTTTGCTTAGCTTCAGATGGATTTAACCCATTTGGCCACCAGAGCGCCACATATAGCATGTGGCCAGTGCTTGTTATCCCTTACAACATGCCTCCAAATATCTGCACCAAAGAATCAAACTACATGATGGCCTTGCTCATCCCAGGTCCAAAAAGTCCTGGAAAGGATTTTGATTTGTTCATGGACCCTCTTGTGGAGGAACTTCAACAGCTATGGAAGGGTGTTCTCACTCGATACCTATATAGCAGCCCACCAGCTGATTTCTTTATGCGTGCTATTATAATTTGGTGCCTCCATGATTATCCGGCTTTGGGCACTATGTCAGGGTGAACGACACATGGTTACAATGCATGTGTTCGCTGTGACAGGAATCCGCTATCATACGCAATACTTAGCAAGATCTGTTACATTGGACACCGCCGTTTCCTTGCCAAGGACAAGCCGCATCCTAGAAAATACCAAAGACATGTGTTCAATGCAAAGCATGAAAACCGTGATGCGCCAAAGAGGCTCACCACCGATGAGTTGCAAGCGGAATTAGAGAAGGTCAGGCATATTACACCAGGAAACCATCCTGGTAATGGTAGCGGAAAAGGAAGCGTGGCAGGGTAGAAGAGAGATTATTGTTTACCCGCATGTCCACTTTGTGGGACTTGGAGTATTGGAAAGATTTGGGTCTGCGGCATAATCTTGATGTGATGCACATCGAGAAAAATATATGTGACAGCATTATTGGCACACTTCTTAATATTGAAGGAAAGACGAAAGATACCTTAAAATCTAGGATTGATTTGACACACCTGGGTATCAAAAAGGATTTGCAGGTGCAAGATGAAGGTAAACCACGGGATATGGCACCAGCTGTGTACATCTTGGACAAGGTAAAAAGAAAAGAATTATGCGAGGTCCTGTCATGTGTGAGATTCCCACATGGATTTGCTTCCAACCCTGAAAGGAGAGTCAGTGCAGATGGAAACAAGGTACAAGGTTGAAAACTCATGACTACCACGTCCTACTTTAAAGGGTTTTACCTGTTATCCTTAGAGGATTGGGCCGCCCTGACTTATACAGAGCAGTTGCAGAGTTGGGACAATTCTTCAGGGAACTTTGTAGTAGGAATATCAGGATAGATGCTTTGGAGCGTCTTAGAGACAATATACCAACTATCCTATGCGACCTTGACAAGATATATCCTCCAGCCTTCTTTGATGTGATGGTGCATTTGGTTGTTCATCTACCTGATGAGGCACTACTTAGAGGTCCAGTACAGTATGGCTGGATGTATCCTATTGAAAGGCAGCTAGGCACTTTCAAGGGCTATGTTAGGAACAGAGCTAGACCCAAGGGTTCCATTGCAGAGGCCTACATTGCTACAAAAGCATTGACATTCTGCTCAAAATACATTGAAACGGCTGATCAACTTAGCAAAGAGGTGGGTGAAGACAATCCCGGGATCAATGTTTTCGATTATTTTGTTCGAGTTACAGGGAAGAGTCGACAAGAGGACAAACCTAAAGATTTGGACAAAATGGTTTGGTATGTGTTGAATAACTGTCCTGAGATACTACCTTATATCAAGTAAGTGCAGTACTGCAGCTTATACATCGTAATCTACTAAACTTGCAGCACATTCTTATATATTTAGATGTTTGACGCGATCACTATGTTGTGCAGCATCAACAAAGAGGAGTTACTACCGCAAAATCAAAGAAACATTGACAAACTGGTTATGGCAGGATTTGCGAAATGGTTCAAGAACCATGTAAGCTTTTGAAGTGCACTGTCAGTTTTTTTAATATATTGAGTACATAAGATGATCGGCTTGTCTATTTTCTAACCATAGGTTAAGAAGATGCGGGAGGATGGGCAGGCAGTTGATGATGCCCTTTACTCCCTAGCAATGGGTCCTGATACTCGGGTAAGACATTATGAATCTTGCGTTGTTGGAGATGTGCGCTACAACACCCTTGCACGAGACGAAGGCAGGAAGACACAAAACAGTGCCATCATGAGCACGGATACGTATGACAAAGAGACAACTGAAATGTATGCTAACATAACAGACATTGTTCAGTTGCAGTATATCTCCAGTTTCGAGGATCATCGGTGTGTGGTTCTGTTGTGCTATCGTTGGTATAACCTGTTTTCCAGGATCGCAAAACCCAGAGCTGATGATTATTTCAAATCCATCAATGTCAAGGCGGCGTACCAGACCAACGAGCCTTTTATTTTGGCAAATCAAGCAACACAGATATTTTTCTTGGAAGACACATTTGCACGTAGCGATGACTGGAGAGTATTGCAAAGGTTTGAGCAGAGGAATTCGTTTAATTAAGTTGCACAACAAGATGATGCTTACACTGCTCCTGATGTACAAGATAACACAGATGTTCCTAATATCTTTGAGAACCATCACGTCAATGACGCCGGTGAAAAGATTGCCTGTCGTGCTGTGGATATACAAGAGTTGATCAACAAGAAGCCAACGTTCGAGGACGTTGAGGACGAAGAAGAAGATGACACTGTGGGGAATTACGATTCAGACTGATACACATGGCGAAGATGTTGACGCTGCTGCTGCTGATGATGATTACATTGCTTTTGTCGTATTTGCCTGTCAGAAGACGTTTTTTTATCTACTATGTGAAATTGTGTTTGCTATGACAACTGAAACCTGATGAACATGTTGTTTAGTATTTTTCTGTGAGAACATCACTTGTTATGTATGCTGATTTGTGTTTGGTGATTGTATGACAACTAAAACATGATGACATTGTTGTTTAGTTGTACTCATATTTGGCTGTGAAACTTAAATTTGATGACATGGTTTGCTGTTGGACTGCAATTTTCTCGAGGTCTTCGAATGAGAACAAAGCTGACCCGACAGGGCCTCTGCTATTTATTTATTTATATGAGCAAAAGGGGATACCCCCTGATTTCCATTAATAGAAATCATTAGATGTTCAGAACACTACACCCAGCCTGCTACACAAGTTTCAATCATTACTAGTTTCAGCAAAGTGCTCATGTCGTAGCCACTGAATACATCACGAGTGCTACATACACTGCAAATAAAGAGACAATCATCCTACAGAGCACATCGATTTTTCCCATTATCTTCACAAGCTCTTTCATCTCCTCATTGCTGTCAAGGCCGTTCAGCAGCTATTGCTTGGCCATGATCAGAGGAACTGCATCTTTAACCTTCTGCTCTGCATCTTCCTCTTCTGCCGTTCCTTCAGTTACTTGTCCAACACCCCAACCTGCTGGTATTGGGATTCCTCGGCTAACCAAATAATCAGCGTAGTTGCATTCCCCCACATCAGCAACTTCCCAGAAATACAAATCACACGAATATTCCCTTTTGTGCATGAATCAAATTGGAAGATCATCAACCAAACTATTAAAAAAATCAGCAACTGAAAGCAGCAGAACAACACTTAAACATATTTATTACCCCATGATTCGGGCATTTGTAGAAGACTCGGCCAGGGTTGCGCATTGTGGTTGAGACGCGACAGATGACTCTGCGTGATTTGCAGCAGTGGCACCACACCAACGGCAGCGGGTTGCTATGAGCAATCGGCTGTGGTGCGCGTGCCGGCGGGGGTGTGATGAGACCCACAGGCGATGGTACGGGTGGCAACTTGGCGCATATCTGGTTGTTGCCTACTAAAGAGCAGGTGGACGAGCAGCCAGCGGACATGGTTGCTGCGGCTAGAGCTTCTGATGCTAGGCAGAGTAAGTATAGAAGAGGAGAAGCAAACGTTGGATATGTCAATTTCATTACTTGCAGAGTAGCATAGCACCATATATAGTCATAGTCTAGGTTTGGATTCGAACCAGCTACAGGAGCACGTCTTTCTTTTTTCTAAAACTCGGCAACGTCTCTTTACTGGTACACTAGCTTGTTCTGTATGCCTTCCCAAGTCTTTGATTTTCTTTCCCTTTTTGCGAGAAAGGAAGGAGGACAAAATTGAGAGTTCCTGGGACTTGAACACAAGACCTCTCGATTGAAAACCAAGGGTGCTAGTCACTTATGTGGCGAACATTCCCTGTGAGGAGGACGGCAGACGAACGCATTTTCCTCGCAGTTTTCTTCCTATATTTAAAAAGTATGCTACTTGGTGTCCGCTTAGTCAACAAACGATTGTGCCAACCTTGACCGTTGGATTGACATTCAACGTCTGTCGTGTTCTTCAGTCTCTTCTTCCTCGAGCCGCCAAAGCCAAACCAGCGCCGGCGGGACCGCCTGCTCCCGCCTCCCACGGCTGGCTGTGATCTTCCCCGGCTCCTGTTCGTTACCGTCCGAGGCCTCACCATCGTCCTCCGCCTTGGTTCGCTCGCCGCGGCGCCGCCCTCCGGTGTTTTCAACATGGTCACCAACCGAGAGGAATAAGGAGATGACTATACATGGTGAGGATGACAGTAGGGACCTAGCAGCGCGCGCAGTAATTTTGTTTTTTCGGGACGGAGAAGGGTATCAACTGGGTTGTGCGGGACCCATGGCCCGTCTAGCCCAGGCTTTTATTTCATATGTTTAGCACATGACCAGCCCAGTTTGTTTTTTCCTTTCTGAAAATTGCTAGCCAGCTATTTTGTTTTTTGCAGAATAACCAACGTAGGCCTACTTGCTTTTCTATGCCCTGCTGGGCCGGAAATCTTTCAAGACGAGGAGGGATGCATTTTGCCCAGAAAATGGGCTATAAGTAATAAGAAATGGGCTATAAGTAATAATAAATGGGCTGTAAAATGAAAAAATACAGCAAATAGGCAATTAGTTCCAAAATAGTGTTTTCTTTCAGATTTTGATATTTTAAATTTAATTGTTTTTGTGTGGGTAAAATTTCATTGAATTTAAATTAAGGTATATTTAGATTTAAAATTAATTTGAATCTGGCTAGAAATTTCGGGTTGTATGCTGTTTGGGACAGATTTGGAGGCTGACTTGTGGGTCTACTAGGTTGAGGTGTACTTTGGCTTTGTCAACTTAGTCCACAAACGATTCTAGCAGCAGTGACCGTTGGATGTTAATCCAACAGCCGTGCTGCTTCTTCAATATTTGATCTTCTTGCTCCAGCCGCCCAAACCAGCTCCGGTGGGACTGCCTGCTCCCACCTCCCGTGGCCGGCTGTGCTGCCGTACAGGCCGCACCGCCCCACCCTACTTCATTGCTGGCCAGGCCATTCCTCTACTCACCCACACCTCCTGTTATTTTCCGGCGACGGCAATCGGACCAGTAAACCCTCGTACTCCCCATCGCGTGGGCAACCATTGCCGAGTCTTCCCCGACTCCGTGTCGTTCCCTTCCTATGCCTCGCCGTCATCCACTGCCATGGTGCTCTCGGCGCGGCCTGGTCAATGTGGTCAACGAATGACATCCATCGGCCGTGGACTGTACGCGCAAAATAATGATTCCTCCACCTGACAGCTGGGACCCACCGGAAGGGCCTCTGTATTTCCCAAAAAAAAACGTTCCCCCCGCTGACATGTCGGACCCACCAGCTATATCTTCGCACGCAAGGAAGTGCCTCCTTATTACGCACAAAAAATGAATACCCCCCTGCTAGCTAGGACCCACCATAGTGGGAGGATGACTTGTGGGCCAACTAAGTTGACGGGGACGGAGGGCTTTGTCAACTTAGTCAATATGAATGATTCTAGCTCTCGTGACCGTACGATGTCCATCCAATGGCCGTAGTGCTTCTTCAACCTCTGATCTTCTTGCTCCAGCCGCCGAAAGCAGCGCCGGTCGTGCCGCATGCTCCTGCCTCCCGTGGCCGGCTGTGCTGCCGCAGAGGCCTCACCGCCCCCTACTATTCCCATCGCTGGCCAGGCCCTGCGGCGACGGCAGCCTCACACCACAGCCGAACCAGTGAACCCTCGTACTGCTCTCCGCGCGGGCTTCCACTGCCACGTCTTCCCCGGCTCCGCGTCGTTCCCTTCCTAGGCCTCGCCGTCGTCCACCGCCGTGGTGCTCTCGGCGCGGCTTGGTCAACGTGGTCAAGGAACAACTTCCATCAGACGTGGACTATACGTGGAGAGGCTACCAGCTGGGTCCATGGCCGCAGCAAGGAAGTGCCTCCTTATTACGCGGAAAATAATGATTCCTCCACCTGACAACTGGGACCCACTGAACGGGCCACTGTATTTCGTGAAAAAAAAAAGTTTCCCCCTGAATGCTGGGACCCACCAGCTTCATCTTCATACGCAAGGAAGTGCGTCTGGGCAAAAAAAACGATTCGCCCCCTGACTGCTAGGACCCACCAGCTACACCTTCGCATGCAGGGAAGTGCATTCGGGCAAAAAAAACGATTCGCCCCCTAACTGCTGGGACCCACCGGCTACATCTTCGCACGCAAGGAAGTGCGTCCGGGCAAACAAAAAACGATTGCCCCCCCTGACTGCTGGGACCCACCAGCTACATCTTCGCAGGCAAGGAAGTGCCTGATAGTTGGGACCCACCTAGTCGAAGCGCACGTAGCATTGTCATTCTAGCCGCGAACGTGTACGTACATACTGGTCGATGTAGAGGCGCGCACGTGTCGTAGTAGAGGCGCACATGCAGCATGTACACGTACGTACAACAACCAGGGTGCAAGAAAGAAAATACAGCCACGTATGTGTACATACGGGCGGGGTCTCGAATGCCTACTCGTGCATACGTACGGCCAGGGCTCGTGTACATGGTTGGGTCGGAACGGAGAAACAGCGTCGTCGTCGTGTTCATGGGGAGGCAACGGAATGCTCGTGTTCATGGGGAGGCAACGGAATGCGTCATGTTCATCGGGAGGCAACGGAACGGGTGGGAGCCAACCGGCTGGGTCGGAACGGAATGCGTGGTCATGTTCATCGGGAGGGCTTGGATGGAACAGGCGATGGAAACGAGGCCTGGCGTACCGCACAACGGAGGAAACGGACCTCCTACGTTCCGAACGGGGTCCTGTTGATCGGGAGGGGTCTGGCGTACCGCAAAACGGAGGAAACGGACCTCCTACGGTCGAAACGGGGGTCCTGTTCATCGGGAGGGGTGTGGCGTACCGCAAAACGGATGAAACGGACCTCCTACGGTCGAAACGGGGGTCCTGTTCATCGGGAGGGGTGTGGCGTACTGCAAAACGGGACTCCACGGGATACTGTTCATCTCCACCGTCGACCTCCTCCAGCCTCCACGGGCTCCTGTTCTTCCAGCCTCCACTGCGCGCTACTCCACCAGGTACTGTTCAACCACCCCTCCACCGTCTACTGTTCATCCAGCCCTCCACACCACGGGGTCATGTTCAACCACCCCTCCACGGGCACCCCTCCACCATGTACTGTTCATCCAGCCCTCCACACCACGGGGTCCTATTCATCCACCCCTCCATGGGCACCCCTCCACCGTCTACTGTTCATCCAGCCCTCCACCACACCACGGTGTCCTGTTCATCCAACCCCCCCCCCCCCCCCCCCCCCCCCCCCCCCGCAACGGTCACTTTCATCCCAGAGGCAGCATCGATCGGCTTCAGTTAGCAGCAGTAGCGAAGGAATCGCTCGATCGGGTTCAGTTAACAACCATCAATCGATCGCTCGGGTTCAGTAACGCGTAGCATGTAGTGCAATCGCTCGGGTTCAGTTAGAGTCCAACGCCTCGCTCGGGTTCAGTTAGAGCCAACGCCTCGCACACACGCGCGTACATGTACGAGAGAAATGCGCATCGCTCGGCCCCGACCTCCCACCGTAACCGGGAACTCCCCGAAATTTTCCTCCCCCTCGCTTTACCACGGTTTTTTCCGTCGTGGACGGCCCAAAGAATGTCATGCAGCTGCGTCTCCGGCCCGCCCAGGACGAAAAGCCCATTTTTTGTCATGATTTTTTGTCATAGAAGTAGGAGCCCACCACATCTATGATGATACCGGGTTTTGTCACAATTATCGTCATAGAAGTGTCATATGTATGACAGAGAAAAAATTCGTTCAGCCCAAAATGTCACGGATGTGTCTTCTTTTGTAGTGCCTCGAGGCGGCGTGGTCGATGGAGACGGCATGTTGGGGGTAGCCCCCAGTGGCTCCTCCTGCTGCTGTCCTCCTCCTGCGATCACGACGAAGTTAGCACCACGGATCGTACCCCCGACACGCGTTGACGATGGGCCAGTGATGAGCTTACGCTGGGGGCTGTGCCAGGGGCTGCTGTCCGGACTGCTCAACACCACCAGCGGTGTACTGGAACCGCCGAATACCTGGCCCTCTTCACCCTCTGGGCCAGTGTCTCCGCGTCCCTGCCAAGATGAAAATAAATCATGTTAAGTGGCATGGTTTGAGGGTACAGAGATGGCAGAAAGGGCCAAGATACTTACTCGTCCTAGACCTCCTCTTCTGCTGCCTTCCTCTTCCTCCTTGGGCTGAGGGATCTGAAGTCGAAGACGACATCCGTGTCAACATCTGCCAGAGGGGGGAAGAAGGTGGGATCTGAACGCGCTTGGATGAAGAAGAGGTAGTTGCTTTCTTCTTCGCCACCGCGGCCTTCACCAACTTCTTCGCCGTTGCGGCCCTTGTCTGGTGCATAGACCTCTCCTGGGTCTATTGCGGCTGCGCAGCCCTGTCGGGCCAGACTGGCTGGCCGGAGATGGCCCGCCATAGGACTCGCCCGCTCCACGTGGCCAGAGGGTCGACAGCCTCGACCTCCCCCTCCGACGACTCGTCGACCACGTCTTCGAGAAGAGGGGCCCCGGTGCCGGCGCTGGTGGCCTCCCAGTGGACTCCGCCCAATGAGCGAGCTCCCTCTCATCTTCGACTGCCACGGCTTTGTCCTCCACAACACCGGCGCTGCCGGCCTACTTGGCGAACTCCGCCTCCGCCGCCCTGGCGGCGATGTAGTCCAGCTCCGCCTGGGTGGTGTCATGGATGAGTCGCGGCTCGTCGCGGACGTACTTCTCCTCCATGGTGTCAAAGAACTCCTTCACTTGAACCTCCGGCGTCTCGACCCAATTTGGGATGAGGCCATGCGCGTTGAACTCCGGCATCATGGCGATAATGTCGTTTCAGCACGAGTTATTGCTCAGCGGGACCACCCCCGCCGGCAACCCAAATAAGGGCCTATTAGCGACCTTGCCAGCCCTTGCGGCCTTGTCGGACCTCTCGGCCTTGCTGTCGCGGTTCACGTCAAGCTGGAAGAGCTGCTGGCAGAAGTGAGCATGCCCCATCACCATGAGGTTGTGGTCGAGGCCGGGGCCAAGCCTCATGATGTCGGCCGCATTCGTGAAGAGCCAGGCCGGCCTCCCTTGTTATGCAGCGGAGCGATTCAGCGGTGGATGAAATCCACCCCGATCATCTCAACGGTGAGCCCGGCCTCGGTGAGGCGAAGAATCCTGGTGGTGGCAACCGTGAGTTTCGCGTCGTCGGCGTCGAGATTACTCCATTCTTTTCTGCGAACCGGCGGCGCCTGGCGAACCCGGCAGAATTCTTATGGATCCTCCTCCTCAATCGAGCACCACTGGCCCCGCCACTCCTCCCACCTCTCCTTCTGAGCGCCCTTCGGGTATGTCCCCTTGGACCTTGGAATCCAGGCGACACAACCGGAGATGGCGCCTCCCTTTTGGATCCGAGGGAACAAGTAGTGGCGGAAGAGCACCGTGTTGGGATGCACTCCGGCGAAGCCCTCACAGAGGTGGGCGAAAAGAGCCATGCACGTCACGACATTTGGGGTGAAATCCAAGAGGTGGAAGCCGAAGGTATGCATGATGTCATTGAAGAAACCGGAGAAGGGGGGTAGAGGCCGCAGGAAAAGTAATCGACGAAAAACATATACCGATTCAGCGTGGCTTCGCCGCAATTGGCGGGGATAACACGCGTGGCAGGGTGCCCCGTCATTTCTCCCCCTGTCTTGACCCCCCACAGATGTTTGAAGTTGTCCCGGAGGTGGGCCCCGTCGACCGTCAAGGGAAAGTAGGCGAGCTGCGTCCGTCGCGCCGCCGACTCATTCTCCGGCGGCTCCGCCCCTCCGGTGTCCTTGGCCACTCCCTTGCCCTTGCTACTCTTGGGTGCCATGGCGGCTATGAAAGGTGGAAGGGAAAGGGCAGCGAAAATGCGGCGGTGGCGAGAAAGAGCAGGGGCTTGAGAAGGAAGAATGAAGGGACGGTGGTTCTGAGATTAGAGAAGACACAAGGGGTAAATGAGCAACGCGCCCGCGGTCGTTCCTTTTTACGGGGAAGGCGCGAGCCGCCTCTTTACCATGATGTGACGCATGCGTGTGGGAACTGCCCCACGCATGACCCCCATGTCACGCATGACCCTCCATGTCACGCATTCAATGCGGGGTCATGGGGAAGCGCAGCGAACGAGAAGTTACTGCGGTAAAATCTGCCCCACCTGCCCGTGCACCGTGCTACCTCTTGAGCACTGCGTTGGTTTTTCCCCGAAGAGGAAGGGATGATGCAGCAAAGTAGCGTAAGTATTTCCCTTAGTTTTTAGAAACAAGGTATCAATCCAGTAGGAGGCTACGCACGAGTCCCTCGTACCTGCACAAAACAAATAAATTCTCGCAACCAACGCGATAAGGGGTTGTCAATCCCTACACGGCCACTTACGAGAGTGAGATCTGATAGATATGATAAGATAATATTTTTGGTATTTTTATGATAAAGATGCAAAGTAAAATAAAAGCAAAGTAAAAAGCAAAGGAAATAACTAAGTGTAGGAAGATTAATATGATGAAGATAGACCCGGGGGCCATAGGTTTCACTAGTGGCTTCTCTCAAGAGCATAAGTATTCTACGGTGGGTGAACGAATTACTGTTGAGCAATTGACAGAATTGAGCATAGTTATGAGAATATCTAGGTATGATCATTTATATAGGCATCACGTCCGAGACAAGTAGACCGACTCCTGCCTGCATCTACTACTATTACTCCACTCATCGACTGCTATCCAGCATGCATTTAGAATATTAAGTTCATGAAAACAGAGTAACGCCTTAAGCAAGATGACATGATGTAGAGGGATGAACTCATGCAATATGATGAAAACCCCATCTTGTTATCCTCGATGGCAACAATATAATATGTGCCTTGCTGACCCTACTGTCACTGGGAAAGGACACTGCAAGATTGAACCCAAAGCTAAGAACTTCTCCCATTGCAAGAAAGATCAATCTAGTAGGCCAAACCAAACTGATAATTCGAAGAGACTTGCAAAGATAACCAATCATACATAAAAGAATTCAGAGAAGATTCAAATATTGTTCATAGATAGACTTGATCATAAACCCACAATTCACCGGTCTCAACAAACACACCGCAAAAAGAAGATTACATCGAATAGGTCTCCACAAGAGAGGGGGAGAACATTGTATTGAGATCCAAAAAGAGAGAATAAGCCATCTAGCTAATAACTATGGACCCGTAGGTCTGAGGTGAACTACTCACACTTCATCGGAGGGGCTATGGTGTTGATGTAGAAGCCCTCTATGATGGATACCCCATCTGGTGGAGCTCCAGAACAGGCCCCAAGATGGGATCTCGTGGATACAGAAAGTTGCGGCGGTGGAATTAGGGTTTTGGCTCCGTATCTGATCGTTTGGGGGTGGAAGAAGTACGTCGGTGGAGCAATAGGGGGCCCACAAGGGTGGAGGGCGCGCCTGGGGGGTAGGCGCGCCCCCTACCTCGTGGCCTCCTCCTTTGTTTCTTGACGTAGGGTCCAAGTCCCCTGGATCATGTTCGGTGAGAAAATCACGTTCCCGAAGGTTTCATTCCGTTTGGACTCCGTTTGATATTCCTTTTCTTTGAAACCCTGAAATAGGCAAAAAAACAGCTATTCTGGGCTGGGCCTCCGGTTAATAGGTTAGTCTCAAAAATAATATAAAAGTGGATAATAAAGCCCAATAATGTCCAATATAGTAGATAATATAGCATGGAGCAATCAAAAATTATAGATACGTTGGAGACGTATCAAGCATCCCCAAGCTTAATTCCTGCTCGTCCTCGAGTAGGTAAATGATAAAAACAGAATTTTTGATGCGGAGTGCTACTTGGCATAATTTTAATGTAATTCTTATTAATTGTGGTATGAATATTCAGATCCGAAAGATTCAAGACAAAATTTCATATTGACATAAAAATAATAATACTTCAAGCATACTAACTAAGCAATTATGTCTTCTCAAAATAACATGGCCAAAGAAAGTTCATCCCTACAAAATCATATAGTTTAGTCATGCTCCATTTTCGTCACACAAGAATGCTCTCATCATGCACAACCGATGACAAGACAAGCAATTGTTTCATACTTTAGTAATCTCAAACCTATAAACTTTCATGCAATACACGAGCGCGGGCCATGGATATAGCACTATGGGTGGAATAGAATATAATGAGGGGGTTATGTGGAGAAGACAAAAAGGAGAAAGTCTCACATCAACGAGGCTAATCAATGGGCTATGGAGATGCCCATCGATTGATCTTAGTGCAAGGAGTAGGGATTGCCATGCAACGGATGCACTAGAGTTATAAATGTATGAAAGCTCAACAAAAGAAACTAAGTGGATGTGCATCCAACTTGCTTGCTCACGAAGACCTAGGGCACTTGAGGAGGCCCATTGTTGGAATATACAAGCCAAGTTCTATAATGAAAAATTCCCACTAGTATATGAAAGTGACAAAACAAAAGACTATCTATCATGAGGATCATGGTCCTACTTTGAAGCACAAGTGTGGCAAAGGATAGTAGCATTGTCCCTTTTATTTTTTTTGTTTGGCCTTTCTTTTTTTGGCCTTTTTGGCCTTTCTCTTTTTTTAGGACAATGCTCTATGAATGATGGTCATCACACTTCTATTTATTTACAACTCGATACTTAGAACAAGATATGACTCTATATGAATGCCTCCGGTGATGTACCGGGATATGCAATAAGCCAAGAGTGACATGTATGAAAGAATTATGAACAGTGGCTTTGCCACAAATACCATGTCAACTACATGATCATGCTAAGCAATATGACAATGATGAATGTGTCATGATAAATAGAATGGTGGAAAGTTGCATGGCAATATATCTCGGAATGGCTATGGAAATGCCATAATAGGTAGGTATGGTGGCTGTTTTGAGGAAGATATAAGGAGGTTTGTGTGTGAAAGAGTGTATCATATCACGGGGTTTGGATGCACCGGCGAAGTTTGCACCAACTCTCAATGTGAGAAAGGGCAATGCACGGTACCGAAGAGGCTAGCAAGGATGGAAGGGTGAGAGTGCGTATAATCCATGGACTCAACATTAGTCATAAAGAACTCACATACTTATTGCAAAAATCTACAAGTCATCAAAAACCAAAGCACTACGCGCATGCTCCTAGGGGGATAGATTGGTAGGCAAAGACCATCGCTCGTCCCCGACCGCCACTCATGAGGACAATCAAATAACACCTCATGTTTCAAATTTGTTACATAACGTTTACCATGCGTGCATGCTACGGGACTTGCAAACTTCAACACAAGCATTCCTCAATTTCACAACTACTCAACTAGCACGACTTTGATATTATTACCTCCATATCTCAAAACAATCATCAAGCATCAAACTTCTCTTAGTATTCAAAACACTCATAAGAAAAAAAATACTAATCTTGAATACCTAGCATACTAGGATTTTAAGCAAATTACCATGCTATTTAAGACTCTCAAAATAATCTAAGTGGAGCATGAGAGATCAATGGTTTCTATAAAGCAAATCCACCACCGTGCTCTAAAAGATATAAGTGAAGTACTAGAGCAAAACTATATAACTCAAAAGATATAAGCGAAGGACATAGAGTATTTTTAACAAATTCCAAATCATGTATGGCTCTCTCAAAAGGTGTGTACAGCAAGGATGATTGTGGTAAACTAAAAAGCAAAGACTCAAATCATACAAGACGCTCCAAGCAAAACACATATCAAGTGGTGAATAAAAATATAGCTCCAAGTAAAGTTACCGATAGAAGTAGACGAAAAGAGTCCTTAGATTATCTTGGGGGTGTCATGGGAATCCCAAAGCTTAGGATATTGCCACTCCTTGTTCCATAATCCATCAAATCATTACCCAAAACTTGAAAACTTCACAACACAAAACTCAAACTAGAAAATCTCGTGAGCTCCGTTAGCGAAAGAAAACAAAAGACCACTTCAAGGTAATGTAATGAACTCATTATTTTATTTATATTTGTGTTAAACCTACTGTATTCCAACTTCTCTATGGTTTATAAACTATTTTACTAGCCACAGATTCATCAAAATAAGCAAACAACACACGAAAAACAGAATGTGTCAAAAACAGAACAGTCTGTAGTAATATGCAGCTAGCGCAAGCTCTTGAACCGAAAAAATTCTAAAGTAAATTTCTGGACGTGAGGAATTTATCTGTTAATCATCTGCAAAAAGAATTAACTAAATATCACTTTCCAAATAAAAATGGCAGCAGTTCTCGTGAGCACTAAAGTTTCTGTTTTTTACAGAAAGTTTAACAAGACTTTCCCCAAGTCTTCCCAACAGTTCTACTTGGCACAAACACTAATTAAACACAAAAAACACAACCAAAACAGAGGCTAGATAAATTATTTGTTACTAAACAGGATAAAAAATCAAGAAATAAAAATAAAATTGGGTTGCCTCCCAACATGCGCTATCGTTTAACGCCCCTAGCTAGGCATAACAAGCAAGGATAGATCTAGGTATTGCCATCTTTGGTAGGCAATCCATATGTGGCTCTCATAATAGATTAATAACGTAATTTAATTTTATTTCTAGGAAAGTGTTCCATGCCTTTACTTAATGGAAATTGGAATCTAATATTTCCTTCCTACATATCAATAATTGCACCGATCGTTCTAAGGAAAGGTCTACCAAGAATAATAGGACATGAAGGATTACAATCTATGTGAAGAACAATAAAATCTATGGGCACATAATTCCTATTTGCAACAATAAGAACATCATTAATTCTTCCCATAGGTTCCTTAATAGTGGAATCCACAAGGTGCAAGTTTAGAGAGCAATCATCAAAATCATGGAAACCTAACAAATCACACAAAGTTTTGGGAATCGTGGAAACACTAGCACCCAAATCACATAAAGCATAGAACTCATGATCTTTAATTTTAATTTTAATAGTTGGTTCCCACCCATCATAAAGTTTTCTAGGGATAGATACTTCCAACTCAAGTTTGTCTTCATAATATTGCATCAAGGCATCAACGATATGTTTAGTAAACGCTTTATTTTGACTATAAGCGTGAGGAGAATTTAGCATGGATTGCAACAAGGAAATACAATCAATCAAAGAGCAATTTTCATAATTAAATTCCTTGAAATCCAAAATAGTGGGTTTAGCAACATCTAGGGTTTTAATTTCTTCAATCCCACTTTTATCAATTTTAGCATCAAGATTTGAAAACTCTGAATTCTTGGAACGCCTTCTAGGTAAAGGTGGATCATATTCAGTCCCATCATTATCAAGATTCATATTGCAAAACAAATATTTAATAGGGGACACATCAATAACTTTTAGATCTTCATCTTTATTTTCATAGGAACTAGAAGAACACGCTCTTATAAAGGCATCTTTCTTAGAACGCATCCTAGCGGTTGTTTCTTTGCAGTCATCAATGGAAATTCTCATGGCTTTGAGGGACTCATTGATATCATGCTTAGGTGGAATAGATCTAAGTTTCAAAGAATCAACATCAAGAGAAATTCTATCAACGTTCCTAGACAACTCATCAATCTTAAGCAATTTTTCTTCAATCAAAGCATTGAAATTCTTTTGCGAAGTAATAAATTATTTAATATTAGATTCAAAATTAGAGGGCATATTATTATAATTTCCATAAGAATTGTTGTAGGAATTACCATAATTATTAGAAGGATTACTAGGATAAGGTCTAGGGTTGAAATTTCCTCTATACGCATTCTTACCGAAATTGTTCCTACCAATAAAATTCACATCCATAGATTCATTATTATTCTCAATCAAAGTAGACAAGGGCATATCTTTAGTGTTATCTTGAGCCATCGTGACAAGCAAGCAATCCAACACACAAGCAAACAAAAAGCAAGCGGGCAAAAAGAGGCAAATGGGAAAGAGAGGGAGGATAGAGAGAGAGAGGGCGAATAAAACGGCAAGGGTGAAGTGGGGGAGAGGAAAACGAGAGGCAAATGAAAAATAATATAATGCGGGAGATAGGGATTGTGATGGGTACTTGGTATATTGACTTTTGCGTAGACTCCCCGGCAACGGCGCCAGAAATCCTTCTTGCTACCTCTTGAGCACTGCGTTGGTTTTTCCCCGAAGAGGAAGCACTACTAGGAAAAGGGCTATAGATAAAATGGACACTAATGGCACACCACATGCAGGTGCGCCATTAGTAATATATTACTAATGGCGCACCTGGTGTGTGGTGCGCCATTAGTAGTTTAAAAAAATAAAAAAAATTGTTACTAATGGCGCACCATGGTATAGTGCGCCATTAGTAGTTGACATAGTAATGGCGCACCACACCCACCGTGCACCATTAGTAGTTTTGAAAAAAAATTGTTAGTAATGGCGCACCAGTGGACAATGCGCCATTACTAGTTAAAACTAGTAATGGCGCACTGACACTACTGCGCCATTACTAAGTTTTTTTCAAAAAAAATTCAAACTTTTTTTTATTATTTTTTTCAAAACTGGTAATGGCGCACCGTGGGTGTGGTGCGCCATTACTAGTTTAACTAGTAATGGCGCACCACTCCCACGGTGCGCCATTACTAACTTGGCCCAAAAATTCCACCGAATGCACACCCCCCCCCCCCCGTGGACCGCCTTTTCAGTTTAAAAAAATAAAGAAAATGATGGAAATGTCAAAAAAATAAAAGAAATAAGTTTCCCATGTGATATGTGGTCTACTTGTTGGGAAAATTTACAAATATGAATTTCGACTTTATTTGCAAAATCTCTCTAGAATTTGTAAAATGGGCATAACTTTTGCATATGAACTCAGATTAAAAAGTTTTTTATATGTAAAATCATCTACTCAAAAAGTTACATCCAAATTTAACGGGGCGAACCCCGTTAAACATTTTCAAAATCCCCAAAAACCTAACAGAAAAAAATTACGGGGCTTTTAAGATCTAGAGGGAAAAAATGGAAAAAATTTCAAACTTACTAGTGGCGCACCGTTTGCTAGGTGCGCCACTAGTAACAGAAAAAATTGGTTTCGAAAAGAAAAGAAAATTGATTTTTTTCAAAATATGATACGTAATATGACCGGGAAGTTTGAAATATTTTTTCAAAATTTCATCATACTCATGAACATGAACAAAGTCCTAGACATCAACAAGGTTTAATAGGATTGATATGATAGATATATCAACAAGTGCCTGTGAAGTGAGCTGGTGCTGGGGTTGGATAGAACTGCGAAGTTAAGCGTGCTCGGGCTAGAGTAGTGTGAGGATGGGTGACCTTCCAGGAAGTTTGACCAAAAAAATTTAAAAAAAATTGTTACTAATGGCGTGCGCCATTAAAAAGTGGCGCACCTGTAGTGCGCCATTAGTAGGCAAAACAGGTGCGCCACTAGTAGGCCTTTTCCTAGTAGTGAAGGGATGATGTAGCAAAGTAGCATAAGTATTTCCCTCAGTTTTGAGAACCAAGGTATCAATTCAGTAGGAGTCTACGCGTGAGTCCCTCGTACCTGCACAAAACAAATAAATCCTCGCAACCAACGCGATAAGGGGTTGTCAGTCCCTACAAGGCCACTTACGAGAGTGAGAGCTGATAGATATGATAAGATAATATTTTTGGTATTTTTATGATAAAGATGCAAAGTAAAATAAAAGCAAAGGAAATAACTAAGTGTTGGAAGATTAATATGATGAAGATAGACCCGGGGGCCATAGGTTTCACTAGTGGCTTCTCTCAAGAGCATAAGTATTCTACGGTGGGTGAACGAATTAATGTTGAGCAATTGATAGAATTGAGCATAGTTATGAGAATATTTAGGTATGATCATGTATATAGGCATCACGTCCGAGACAAGTAGACCGACTCCTACCTGCATCTACTACTATTACTCCACTCATCGACCGCTATCCAGCATGCATCTAGAGTATTAAGTTCATGAAAACAGAGTAACGCCTTAAGCAAGATGACATGATGTAGAGGGATAAACTCATGCAATATAATGAAAACCCCATCTTGTTATCGTTGATGGCAACAATACAATACGTGCCTTGCTGCCCCTACTGTCACTGGGAAAGGACACCGCAAGATTGAACCCAAAGCTAAGCACTTCTCCCATTGCAAGAAAGATCAATCTAGTAGGCCAAACCAAATTGATAATTCGAAGAGACTTGCAAATATAACCAATCATACATAAAAAAATCAGAGAAGATTCAAATATTGTTCATAGATAGACTTGATCATAAACCCACAATTCATCGGTCTCAACAAACACACCGCAAAAAGAAGATTACATCGAATAGGTCTCCACAAGAGAGGGGGAGAACATTGTATTGAGATCCAAAAAGAGAGAAGAAGCCATATGGCTAATAACAATGGACCCGTAGGTCTGAGGTGAACTACTCACACTTCATCGGAGGGGCTATGGTGTTGATGTAGAAGCCCTCCATGATGGATACCCCGTCCTGCGGAGCTCTGGAACAGGCCACAAGATGGGATCTCGTGGATACAAAAAGTTGCAGCGGTGGAATTAGGGTTTTGGCTCCGTATCTTATCGTTTGGGGGTATGTAGGTATATATAGGAGGAAGAAGTACGTCGGTGGAGCAATAGGGGGCCCACGAGGGTGGAGGGCACGCCTGGGAGGGTAGGCATGCCCCCCTACCTCGTGGCCTCCTCCTTTGTTTCTTGACGTAGGGTCCAAGTCCCCTGGATCATGTTCGGTGAGAAAATCACGTTCCCGAAGGTTTCATTCCGTTTGGACTCCGTTTGATATTCCTTTTCTTCGAAACCCTGAAATAGGCAAAAAAAACCAGCAATTCTTGGCTGGGCCTCCGGTTAATAGGTTAGTCCAAAAAATAATATAAAAGTGGATAATAAAGCCCAATAATGTCCAATATAGTAGATAATATAGCATGGAGCAATCAAAATTTATAGATACATTGGAGACGTATCACACCATTCTGGGCCTAGCCCAACAACGCGGCGAGCTTATGTGTGGCCCAGGCCCGGGGGCTCCTGACGGTGTACAAAAGTAGGGGCTCTTCTTTTGACCCCTTTACTTGTGCACGGGCAGTCAGAGCCACGCCCGCGGCCACACTTAACAAGGCAGAGGAGGGATGCCAGAGGGAAACTGAAGCATAAGACAAGCAAGGCAACGCCAAGACCAAAGACACAAAGAGCGAAAGGGCGAGGTGGGATCCCCCAAAAAGGCCCTTGCCGGGGCGACCTCCGCGACCCCGACAAGAGCCTTGCCATGGAAACTTGCCCAAACACCAGCAGAGCGAGCCACCCTTGAGCCCAGGGGTTCCAAATACCGCCAAAACAACTACACTTGAACCAAGGCTCGGGAGGCACCTCCGTGGTGGCATGAAGATCTTTGTCGAGATCATAAAAACGCGAGATTAGATGAGGTACAGAAGATGATGACCCCCGGCGAGATCCTTGCCGGGGATAACCACGATGCCATGGCAAGACCCTTGCCGAGGCCCGACAAGACCCTTGCTGAGCACACCAGCAGGGCCGCAGCCAGGCCCGTGTCTGCCAAAGCTCCACCGCCGTCCCCAAGCAGTTGCTAGCTCAACCAGCTGGGCCGGGTAGGCACCTGTGTGGCGACGGGTGGCCCCTACACTGACCCAGCAAGCACCTTCATGGTTGCATGCAAGTCTTCCTGAAGGCTCCACCACCGCGCCAGCCCAGCAGCCAGCCAACGTGGCGCCACGACGCCTCATCAGCTCAGACGCGTGTTGAAGCCAGGCATGGCGGTGACAGCTGGGACATGCTTCCTTGCCATCCCCGATAAAGTGAGAGGGCACGTCGCCAGTGCATTAAATGCGTATGTCCGACGGGGCCAGAGGATAGACTCGTCTAGTATTGACTTTTCCACCTCCTGTGTGCCGCTGTGGCAACCACTTTTCGCCTATAAAAGGAGGCCCGAGGCGACCAGGAGGAGTGTCGGTGTCAAAACTGGCGGGTCCCAAACTGTGCGTCTAGGATTGATGGTAACAGGAGGCAGGGGACATGATGTTTACCCAGGTTCGGGCCCTCTTGATGGAGGTAATACCCTACGTCCTGCTTGATTGATATTGATGATATGAGTATTACAAGAGTTGATCTACCACGAGACGTAGAGGCTAAAACCCTAGAAGCTAGCCTATGGTATGATTGTTGTATATCATCTATCGACTAGCTTGGCCTCAGTTTATATAATGCACCAGAGGCCTAGGATAACAAGAGTCCTAGCCGAATACGCCGGTGGGGAGGAGTCCTTGTCTTGATCACCAAGTCTTGTGGAATCTTCCATGTATGCGGCAGCTGTCCGAACTGGTCCATGAGTATACGGCCATGGGGGTCCTCGGCCCAATCTAACAGATCGGGAGATGACATGGTGAGTACCCCCTAGTCCAGGACACCGTCAGTAGCCCCCTGAACCGGTCTTCAAGTTAGGGACGCTCCTCGATTCTTCCGAACTGTTCCTCATCTTCGGTCATCGGTCTTGAAAACTGGTTCAACAAATCTTCTCATCATCGATCTTGAGGATCGCCGAAGTGCATCCGAAGAGTTTACACGTCGGGTATTCGAGGAGCCCCTTTAAGTTTCCGGCCTTTATCAATGCCATGTTATTTTTATGCCACACCTCGGGTTTGAAGTTTTTCCCTGGAGGCAGTGTCCTCTTGCGTCCGAGCTCTAATGCCGGACTGCATTCGAGGTATCTTTTGCAGCCGAGCACCAATGCAGGACTTCTTCTGAGCTCCAACGTCGAAATGTATCTGAGCTCCAACGCCGGACTATGTCCAAACTCCAACGTCGGACTGTATCCGGGCTCCAATGCCGGACTATATCCGAGGTGTCATATCACCTTGGTTCAAAAAAGTTAAAGGAGTTTAGCCGAGCTTAATGATGGAAATGCCCTCTATGGAGCCAGCCACTAGCGCTCGAGCTTTATGCCGGACTGCTTCCGAGGTGGTGCACCACCCCGACTGTGGGCCAATTTTTTGTCAATATTTTTGATCGGTGCAATTTATTCTCTGCTGAGATATATAGCCAGTAGCCCTCAAGGTGTGTATCGGTCTAAAACCCGAGATGCACCTGAAGGATGACGTAAGACCGCTGATCCCAGTAGTCGCTGAGACCCAGGTTGATTTGTAAAATCGGCCTGAGGATCAAGTCCTAGCTCAGCAGAATACTTAGGGACACAAAAAGCAGCGTTCTCAGTCCTCGAGACTCAGGTTGGGTGCGGCCGACCAACCTGAGGATCAAAATCTCGTCGGAAACTGTATTGCACTTAAAATTTTCTGCATTTAACAGGCAATGAAGTAGCCCCTGAGACACTGGTTGGGTGGCAACACCAGATCAAGGGATCGATGTGCCCCTTTAATATTTGTAAATAATAAGTCCGAAGCCCAGTAGCCCCCGAGCCTTAATGCGGGCACGGGTGGCCGAATTAAGGATCGATATCCATAGTAAAATCACAAATTATGTGTAATGACTCTATGTATCCAAGTACTTTACGTCATTAATGCTCGGATCCGCATTGTACAAAACTTTGTTGACCGACCATCAGCTTCCACCTCCTCGGCCAGTAGCCGAGGAGTGTTTGTCCTACTTTATAAAGCCTTTATGAGGGCAAGACAAACAAGACAATCTGGCCATATGGTTTTATAAACAAAGGTACGCAGAGAGATATGTTATATTATTGTTTAACATAAGAAATGTCTTCCAAAGAAAATAGTCCTGCTATCGGTTCCTTTCTTTGGGTTGTCATGCTAAGCATGATCATGAAACCTTAGCTCTAATGTAAGAGCAAAATATCGAGGATTTAGTTTGGGAGGCCAGTTAATAGCCCCCGGTAGTGTTCGGCGACAGTCGAGGTCAAGCAGTAAACACTTCAGCCATTGTATGAATGGCCCGTCATTTAACACAGTCATAGGATCGCTGACCAGTTTACGCTTATTGTGACAGTCAGTTTTCGGCTTTCTCCACTGAGGTGCTTAACCATGTGAGCTAGAAGCACAATCACAGTGGTTCTCCCTTTGCACGCCTAGCCGAACAAAGCGAAACGTAGGAAGCAAGTGCAGGAGCCAGGCAACCCAACTATTGACCGAAGACACAATTCGAAACCGATGCATATATAGCAATATCCGAGAATGTTTTTGCCGAATCTCTAAAGGTGTCTGGCGTTGCACTGCGAGACCTGTGCTGAAAACACACAAATAGTTTAAAAGTGCCATAAGCTTGGAAAACCAAAAAAACGTCAGTAAAAACATGACGTCCGAACAAGATCAAGTGTTCGGTGCCAATCTAAAAAATGGACTTTAGAAAAAAAAGTGCTTCTGTCGTGCTTTAACATGACACATCCTATCTCAAGACTTCAAGCGGGTCAGCCTACGGCTTCAGCCTCCTATCCCGAAGGCGGAGTACTTCTCATTAGGCCAGTTTAGCAAACTAAAATCTAGCGGCTTTGAGAGAGAAATTAGGCTCCCCGGCTAGTGACCACACACTCATGTCGAAAAAGGGAGTGGTAAATAATAATTAAAAAAAACTTTTCAACGACTAAGAAGAAGAACACTTATTATAAAACGGCTCATATAAATTTAAGATCCCCCAAGTGACTTGGGTAAAAGAATTTTATGTATAATGATTGTATGTACCAAAGTACTAATATCATATCTTTGTTCACCCGAACTTTGAACGCGTCTTAACCGACCGTCGGCTTCTCCCTCTTTGGTCAAGGACCGAAAAGTGTTATGTACTCCACCTATCGAGAATATCGACAGTGTTTCCGATAACCAGGCAACCGGGCCATAAGGCTGTAATAGACAAAGCGCGCTCACGGAACTTATGCTATATTACAGACGAAGTGTAAGAAGCATCTTCGAAGAAAATAGTACCCCCACCGATACCTTTCTTCGGTGCTCATTATTACTATGAGACTTGTGTAATAGATTTTTTGTACTCATGAGTTCCGTTGTGTTCCCACCATGATTGAAAACAATAAGAGCGCTAGCTTTCGGCTTCACCCAGTCTGAGGTCAGAGCTCGGAGGACCCAGTCGTGACAATCGCAGAGGTGCTCCCTTTACTCCCTAGCCGAACAATCGGGAACGTAGGGGTAAGCTTAGGAGCCAGGCCACCCAGCTTGCAAATTGCTTAAGTCAATATGGTGCATATTGTGGCGTAATACACGAACAAGGAACGAAGCCGTACAAGTATAATCATATGCAACAGGAAAAGCTTCATAAAGGAAGCCCACAAATAAACGGGGTATTTGAATTTGTGCGTCACAAACAAAGTTTGGACAAGGAAATTTTTTACAAGCAACTATTTTCCAAAAAAGTATAATTCTTGGTCGAACCGAACACAAGTTAAAAATTTAAAACTTTGAGCATGAAGGCAACTTAGTTGGTTAATGTGTTCAGTATTGATGACGCGGCCCGAGCTTGATGCGGCACAAGGTTCCATCCCCCAAGCCGGTCCCAAGGTGGCGGACCAAAGAGCTCGGCACTCCGAAGTGGTGACATAGCACGGTCAATGTAGGCCGGCAGAGTGATGCCGAAGTCCCTAGCATGGGGTAATGAAGTGTTGGCGAAGCCCCCCGTCCAGCCGAGGTGACGTGGTATGTCAGTACGCCAAGTTGACGATACTGCCCAACCCGGATCATTTTCCTGTGCACAAAAAATAGTGCAAACCGGAGATAATAGTAATAATAATAATTAAAAAAATCATTGCATAATAAATAATTTATGCAAAGTGAGTAATAAAAGAAATATGGCCTGGCGCCGAAGCCAATGTCGATGCAGGGCGTTGGCGTGATGCGGTAAAGGAGTGGCAAAGCCTGAATTCACAGGTCGGTCCGAGTTCTGGATGCGGCGTTCGCCGGACTATGTACGGAGACTGACCGAACCACCATGCGACCGTTGTTAATGCGGCCACTATTTGATAGACCTGTTTACATATCTATACCTACTAATAAGCAAGGTGCGTTTCTCCAAATTTTTCATCCGTTCACCTATATTATTTTTTAGATTTTTTTAGTATCTGAGGTGGTACTATTTTCTGCACATGCTTGTGTAAAATAATAATGACAATTGGCCTCGGCCCGTCCGAAGCACGCAGCCCATGCTCTGTCCCGATGAAGTCGCCCACCATCTAGCCCGTTTATAAAAAATGCATGCCAAAAAATGCTTCCATCCAGAATTGAACTCAAGACCTTCAATTTAACACAGTAGGGTCACGTCCAACTCAACCAGGATCTATTGTGTTGAGAAACTTGGGTAAGATAGTATATTAAATTGGCGCACGTCTTTCACACATGGGCCAGGTTGGGCCGTCGCTCATGGCCTTTTTTCACGTCTCGCCCATGTGGCCGCCCGCTTGTGTAATGAAAATAGGATGTCTTTATCTTATATAGTACCACCTCGCTCTTTTACAGGCAATACAGCCAATTTATATACGTTGGTGAGTTCAAATCAATAAGCAGCCTTGGGAATTAATAAGGAGGAAAGGGTAAAGAGTTGGGCCCGTTTACGCACAGATTTGTCAGGCATGCATGAAGAAGGAAAGGACTTGAGATCCGGAATTTGTGAAGTGCATGGTCAAATTATTATTGGTTTCCTGAGGCATGCATGAAGAAGGAAAGGAATTAATGATAGATAAAAAAATAGAAAGGAATTAGTATGTAGAAATTCGGATTTCGCGATGGTCAAGTTAATGGCAAAAAAGACTCACAGAGAGGGTGATCCGTGAGACATATATGCGTGAAGAAGAAGAAGGCAAGGATAAATGATGAGCTATTGGGCTATAGGAGAAATATAAAAAAGATACCCCCATAAATATAGGAGGCTCCATGCAAAGACCAAAGGAGTAAGCGGGCAGGTAGGAGAATGCATGCATATGGAGGCTTCTATTCTATGTACCCCAGGCTTTGCTTAAAAATGTACTCCAAGCAATATGCGATTTAGTTTTTCTGTATTCTTATGTATGTCTTTTTAATAATATGCAAGTTTTTTACTAATTCTATAATAACTAAAGATTTCATTATTTCAAAAGGATGATTTCAACAAAGTGATAATGAATATTTCAATAAGGTCATACTAATTATTTGAGTGATTATTTTAAAACAACACCCAAAAAAATTCTGGAAAAATAGAAAAAATTGGTCGGTTTAAGCAATGGGGAAGAAGGGAGGTACTAATTGTTATTAGTTTTGTACCCGTTGCAACGCATGCATGCGCACTTTTTCTAGGTGTGTTTCTCTGGGTTTTTTCATCCGTTCACCCATATTCTATTTTTGAGAATTTTTTTAAAAGCCCGAAGTGGTACTAATTCCCTTTCTACTATAAGTAACAAAAAAGATTCTGCATACTTGGCCAGGTAGTTATTGCACGCTACCCTTATGGGCCGTCGGGCGGGCAAGTGGGCATACTGTTGCTAAATGAAGAAAAAAATCATCAGGGTGAAGAATCGAATGAAGGATCTCCAGTATTAGGAGAATTACAGTTACCAACTATGCTAAGCATATATACACAAGTACAATGAAAAGATTTAGAAAATGTATTATAGATGGAGGACGGATAGGTTTCCACAGTTTTTTTATGTGAGGTTTCCACAGATTAATAGTCCCACCTCAGCTCTTTACATCAATTATTATACATTCGCTACTCGCGAGTGGCCTCGCAACAAGCGAACTCGGGAATCAACCAGAACGGAGGAGATGAATCCTTTAATCGTGAGCATATGTGGATATAGTTGGAATAATTTGTGAGATTAAGACAGGCTATTGGAGAGCATAGTTATATAATTCTTCCGTTGCAGTGCACGGACGTATGTGCTATACAGATATTATATATGCACCAGAGATCTTTTTTACAACACAAACTTTATTGTGTTATGCCGAGTGTTAATAGTTTGATTTTGATTAACATATCATTACTTCAAAATTGATGCCTAGGATTTTCACTATTAGACTACAAAAGATATGTCAGCTACGGGCTCCATGTCATTAGGATTCAATCAACATACATACATCAATTTAAACCGGTTCTTTGCTATTGTTCTACAAATTAGGTGTACAATACTATATTATTCTAGAAAATAGTAGTTCCGCTGCAGTTGATGGTGTGTTCGTGGAAGCTGACGGCCAGCAACGGCCAGAATGGTGCTTCGGAAGCAGGATGACTCGGTGATATTTGCTGCATATAGATAGTTATTCCATTGCAACAAAGCTCTCGAAGCGGAGATACAAGCGATAATAATTTGCATGGGGCTAGCTATAAAATATTCTGACATTCCTATCATCGTGCAATCGGATTCAGCGATGGCGTTGTCCATTCTTTCTGGTAATAGCTTGGATTGTTTTGCCTACGGAGTTTATTCCTCATAAAATTCATAGAGATCAGAATAGAGGTAGCAGATTGCTTAGCACGAATGTGTGGTTGGATCAAGGACCTTCATCAATAGAGAAAATCTTACCTCTGAGTTATAACCCGCGAAAAAAGCCAAGTAGGTCTGCTGCCCCTTAATGTTTATATCCACATCAATGGTCATATATATTCTACAAGATGTGATTTATTAGCCACATCATTCTTAGCTTTTGTTGCATCATATTTCCAGACAGTGAATAAAATTACATACCTTCTAGATTAATTCCTCAAAAACTTTTGCTCCACTCTATTTATACAGTGCAAAACTAATCATCGATTGCGGTTTTCACAGGTAAAGGTGCTCGCATTTTTCTATTTTTACCCGCTGCAACGCACGGGCCTTTTTGCTAATGATGGACAAACCAGAGTAATAATTCCTTGGGAAAAATGAACCCAAACAAGCAAAAAATACTATGATTAATAGCACCTGGTTTATTTGTTGTAGCAATCCAAAGAAAGGTGATTCCGAAAATTGGGACTCGATCCGCACACCCATTGCCTGATGGGCGATAAAGTGACGGTATGGCGATGCTAGCAAAGGTTGGCTCGCCGAGGCATAGCCCTCGGTCCAGCTAACGTGACGGAGTTGGTCGGCTAGTGACGTCGAATTCTCCGGAGTAGGTTGATGAAGAGATGGCGAAGCCCCCAGTCCAGCCGAGATGTCGAAGCCTCGATGTCAGCCGATGAGTCGAAGTAGGTCGGCGTGATGGACACCAGCTTGAATAAGCAATAATGTGGCCCTGCCGATGCAGGTCGTGAGGTGGTCGATGCCGGCTTGATGAAGTGATCGTGCGGCGATGCCGGTATGCCCGCTCCGTGTAATTCATGGGGCGGCGATGTTGGTGATGATTTATCCTTCGCGATGTCGGACTCTTGTTCGGCTTGTCGAGATGATGATCCGAAGAAGTTGAACTCGGCTCAACAAAGTGACGACGTGTCTAGCGCAGGTCGACAGCCTTGGAGCAATATTGCCGGACTGGTTTGACACCAACATGATGATGAAGATGACCTCATGGGACGCTTAAAAATTTACGGGCACGTGTTTAAAAACAACACACAGTACCCTAGAAGAGAATTCCTCTAAAAAGGTTGTCCAATATCACGTTCATAAAGAAATATGAATTTGGGTCTGATTCGTATTCGCGCAGAAAACAGATCTGAAAATTGGTCCACTCATCGAAAGGTTCCCGGAGTTTGAACCATCGGATCGAGCTGAAATTTGGAGAGGTGGTATATATGGGAATTCCGCAGTAGAGGAACGGTTGGATCTTCCAAAGGACCTTCGAGCTGGGCTCTGGAGACCACGCCCTAAACTCATCCAGATTCCCGTCCAGATTTGACAGGGCTCCGGTATATCATAGATTGTCGGAGATTCCTCCATCGGAACTCGACGAAATTTTGCATGGATGTTGTAGATGTAATTCCGCACTATTCCACTGAAGCAAACGTCAAACCGACGCTCGAGGAGGTGGCGACGGTGAATACAAGTTCGCTGTCCATAAAAACAGCACGGCCGCCCGAGGGCAATGTTGACGTTGAGCCCTCAAGCTCCATGGATGACTCCTCTATGACCATGATAGAGATCGGAGGTTATGTTTATGAAGGCCCCCGTCTGAATCATGACGATCGGAGATGGAGCACGGTCCTCGGTCGAGCCAAGGTGACCAGTCGAGTCGGTGACGAAGATGTCGACGTCGTAGTTAATCCATAGACGAGCCATCGATCCTTTTGCCGATCACACAGTGGAGCTCTCAATGAAAGCACCAATGTCGGTGTCAAAACTGGCGGATCTCGGGTAGGGGGTCCTGAACTGTGCGTCTAGGATCGATGTAACAGGAGGCAGGGGACACGATGTTTACCCAGGTTCGGGCCCTCTTGATGGAGGTCATACCCTACATCCTGCTTGATTGATATTGATGATATGAGTATTACAAGAGTTGATCTACCACGATATCGTAGATACTAAAACCCTAGAAGCTAGCCTATGGTATGATTTTTGTATATCATCTATCGACTAGCCTGGCCTCGGTTTATATAATGCACCAGAGGCCTAGGATAACAAGAGTCCTAGTCGAATACGCCGGTGGGAGGAGTCCTTGTCTTGATCACCAAGTCTGGTGGAATCTTCCATGTATGTGGCAGCTGTCCGAACTGGCCCATGAGTATACGGCCATGGGGGTCCTCGACCCAATCTAATAGATCGGGAGATGACGTGGTGAGTACCCCCTAGTCCAGGACACCGTCAAGGAGGATTCGGGTCTTTTGGGCAAAGTTGCACCCCGTAGCTAGCTCAAGAACACAAGAACACTCTCAATACATCCACCAAAGCAGGACTAGGGTTTTACGCATCCTCGCGGCCCGAATCTGGGTAAACGATCTGTGTGCTTCCTGTCAGACCCACTCTTTCCACAGCCCCGCTCCTGCCAACCATAGAAGAGATCGCCGTGGTTCTATAGGTGTCGATTCTCCCCGATACCAGGTCTATTATGTCGTCCACAATATGGACACACAGATGCAGCATCACGTCAAAGAACGCGGGCGGGAAGTACATCTCAAGCTCATTCAGTATCACAAAGATCTCTTCCTGTAGCATTCGGAGCTGCTCCACATTGATCGACTTTTGAGAGATGACGTCGAAAAAGTTGCAGAGACTAATAAGCGTGTCACGGACGTGGTTGTGCATTATCCCTGTACGGGCAATAGGTAGTATCTGCGTCATCATCACATGACAATCATGGGACTTCATCCCGCTAAACCTTTTCTCGTCCATGTCTAGATATCTACTTATCTTGCCACAGTAACCGGAACTAACTTTGACTCCGGTAAGGCACTTAAAGAATTGATCGATCTCAGCCTGACTTAAGGTGAAGCAAGAAGGGGGGAATAATCCTCTTTCTTTATTTTCTTGCCCTTCTTCTCCCACGCCTCTATCTCCGTCTCTGTCTCTCTGACTTTTTGTAGGGCGGCATGTGTAGATCTTCCCTGGCATTCAAATCTTGCAAGTCTTTTCTTGCCTTCGGCCCATCCTTGGTCTTATCCGGCATGTTCATCAGTGTCGCAAGCAAGCTCTCAAGGACATTCTTACAGATATGCATTTGATCAAGGCAATGAGGTGTATCGAGTTTGTGCCAGTACTCCAAGTCCCAGAACACAGACCTTGTCTTGCATACCTTCAGCAGCGGCTCCGGCGCCTTTTTCATCGTCTTTCCTGGCGCGAGGCACTCCTTCCAGTTTTTCAATAGCTCATCGATTCTGGCGCCGCTCCGCTTACGTGGAGGTCCTCGATGCTCAGCGTGACCATTGAATAGATCTCCACGGTTTCTCCACGGGTCGTTCTGTTCGAGCCATCTTCGATGCCCCATGTACACGATTTTCCCAGACCCGCCATCCTTCCTTGATGTTTGCTGCTGAGACGTCGTATCATCCATGCACCGCGTGCATCCGCAATATCCATGGCACACCTGGCTTGCGACATATCCGTAACCGAGATAGTCGTGCACCATTGTGATCAGCGAGGCTCTCATGTAGAAATGCTCGCCTTTGCTGGCGTCCCATGTCTTGACCGGTGTTTTCCATAACGTGTCTATCTCCTCTTGAAGTAGCCCTAGATACAAATTAATATTATTTCCTAGTTGTTTCGGCCCTTGAATAAGCATGCTCATGTGAATGTACTTCGACTTCATGCACAACCAGGGGGGAGGTTGTACATCCATACAAACACGTCCGTGTGCTATGGTTGGTGTTCTGGTTGCCAAATGGATTCATGCCATCGGTACACGCGCCGAGCACGATGTTCCTTGCATCACATTCGAAATACCGATAGAAGCTGGTCAACGCTCTCCACTAGCTTCCATCCTTGACGTGTCTCAGCTTCGGATCATCTCCATCGTCGGGCTTCTTCCTCTCCGCGTGCCAGCGCATTAGCTTTGCTTCCTTTGGATCTACGAAATACCCCTGGAGACAGGGAGTGATCGGTAAGTACCATACAACTTTCTGCGGACATTTCTTCCCGGCCTTCTTGTATCGAGAAGCATTGCACATCGGGCAGCTTGTTTTTTCCACGTGCTCCTTTTGATAAATTATGCAATCGTTGATGCATGCATGGTATCTAACGTGCGGCAGATCAAGAGGGCACACGATCTTCTTGGCCTCATCAACACTAGTAGTACATACATTCCCCGTGGGAAGAACATCCTTTAGGTACTTGAGATGCTCATCGAGGCTAGTGTCAGTCCATTTGTTTTTAGCCTTCGTGTTCAGGAGTTTGAGCATGAAACTCAAGCGGGTCACCTCAGGATTGCAACCATCATACAATGGGGTGTTCGAGTCTACCACCAGTTGCTCCAGCTTAGCCTCCTCTCTAGAAGCAGCTCTCTTAGTACTCGTCTCCTTGCGAAGCAGTGCTTGAACATGAGGGTCCCGCACGATTGAACTTAGTACCGACAAACTCTGCTGCGTGGAGTCCATGTTCTCTCCGCCGCCATGTCCGGCCCCTTCTCCGCCGCCATGTCCGGCCTCTTCCCCGCCGCCATTATCGATCATCTCTTCGTCTTGCCCCGTGTCGTCATTGCCTGCCCCGTCGGCGTCCTCAACATCGTCATCCTCATCTTCAATTAACCACCGAGTATAGCCATCCATGAAACCAGTCATGAGCCGGTGCGCTTTGACACGACCATCGTCATAGGGGTCGAGCCAAACTATTCCTTTGCATTTTCGACAAGGACATAAAACCTCTGTCCGGTTATTTTCTTTCATGTCCTACACCGCTGACCACAACCACCTGTCCACCATCGTTCCACTGACCATCATGAATGTCTGCACGGTAATAATAAACAAATTGATTATAAAAATGCGTGCATGCATCAAAGTCAAACAAAAATTCAGCATGACCTTCCCTAAAAATAGGACATATAGATCTAGAGTTTGCCCGGAATTCGCCGAAACGGAAATAAATCGGCATTTCGGCAAAACATAGGCAACTCAAAAGCACAATTTGGTGTAAACTCATGCCACACACACAATTTCCATCATATTGCCCAATTATCATATCACACACACATACACAGATTTGCATTTTGCAAAAGCATGAAATTTTAATCACCTCTATCTCGAGATCGAGCACACGGTGGAGATGATGATGTAGGGAGATCAAAAGTGCAGAAAGCTCTTCTTGACAAAGACAGATCTAGTTAGGGGGCAAATAGGTCACTAAACTAAATGCTACATCTACCTAGCTGGCTAATTTGGGAGGAGACAACTTCAACTTGTGGAGGGGGAAGGAAAAAGCTAAAGGAGATGCATTGATGGAGCTGGTGTGTAGTTAGCTAGGAGTAATGAAGAGAAAGAAATGTACGTAGAAGAGGGAGAGTAATGGGGAGAAGTATTGAGGAAGAAGAAGAGTGAGAGAGGGAGGATGGGAGGTAGGGGAAAGGGAGGATGGGGGAGGGGAGGAGGGGTGGGTGGAAAAAGGTGGTGGGGTCCTGCGACTTAGCAGTAGCGCGGGAGAGAAAACGCGCTAATGCTAATAGTGTAGCAGGAGCGCGTGTTTCTCGCACGCGCTACTGCTAAACCGGGCCAACCACGCGGACAATTTCAAAATTAGCAGCAACGACTTGAGCAAAGAGCGTGCTACTACTATTTCTGTAGCAGTAGCGCGCCCCGCGACACCGCGTTGCTGCTAAACTTAGGGTGTTGGTTACTGTCGGTGGATTTTTGTAGCAGCGCGGTTTAGCCCCCAAGCGCTACTGCTAAATTCGCATCAGTAGCGCGTTTTCCTTGGCCGCGCTACTGCTAATTAGCAGTAGCGCTTCTTTTTGTGCCACGCTGCTGCTAATATTCTGTGTATAAGGTTTTCCCTAGTAGTGTACACCAGGTGGGCGGCGGTCGCCGCGTATTGCCCTTGCTTCCTGAAGCTCCTGAGTGGTCTTGAGATGAACTCCTGAGCGCTGGGCGCTCCTCGCCCCGTGCCCTCCTGAGGAAAATGTGCCACGAAGTACACTTCCATGTGGTGCCCGAGCGCCTTCGTCGTGATGTTGGCCAGGTCTGAGGCCCTCCAGAAGAGAGCCCTCGAGCACTACCCAAGGAGGGCGCCGGGTGCGCCTTCCTATGCGAGGGAGGGAGGCGCCCCAGGTGCGGGTGACGATCCAGAGGTGGTGCTGCTAGAGGCGCCGCTCCCCTGAGGCCCAGTGCGGAGTAGCTTCTTCTTCTTGGGGTTGGCCACAGGAGGGTACTTCACACATGCGCTGTCAGGGTCTTCGACTGCTACAGCTTGGAAGGCACGCTCGAGGGAGCACACCGCGTCTCTTTCTTGGTAGGGGACTATGATGATTCCGCCGCTTCCCGACATCTTGAGGACATTGTAGCCATGGTGGGTCACTGCCATGAATTTGGCCAACGCTGGGTACCCGAGGATGGCATTGTACGATAGATGGATGTGGGCGACATCGAAGTCGATGAGCTCGGTGTGGTAGTTGTCGCGCTGACCGAAGGTGACACGGAGACGAACTTGCCCTATCATGGTGGTGGAGCTGTCAGTCACTCATGAGAAAGGCTTGGTGGGCTGAAGCTGATCGTATGGCGCTTGAAGGCTGTCAAACTTCTCGACGGACAGGACACTGAGCCGTGCACCACCGCCGATGAGGGTCTTGGTGACTTGGACATTGCTGATGACGGGTGAACAAAGCATTGGGAGGACGCCGGCGGTTGCCGCGCATTTGAGCTGGTCCGCCGAGCTGAAGGTGATGGCGTACTTGGACCATCCGAGCAGGCGCGTGGCCTCGAGCTTGGGGAG